>NC_071985.2:121385000-122000000 GCF_028885655.2 Pongo abelii | reverse complement strand
GGTCTGGTTAGCTGGGGCTCTGTCCAGGAATAGGAATATGGGCCACAGGCAGAGTCTGAAGATCTTAGGAAACTGCCTTTTAACTGACCACACAACTCCTAATATTTTTCAGTATGATATGATTGTTTTGGAGGAAGAAAACCTGCCTTCGATAAAGGCTCCTAAGAGTTCGCTGAGCAGGACGAAGAAAGTTCACCCATGAGGGGTCACTGACAGCATGGCCGTCCAAGTGGGCGCTGCTTAGAGAAGCTTGGCCAGGGGATCCTGGGACACATCCCCCAACAGAGCCTCCCTCCCATCTCCTGCAGGTGAGGCCTTGTCTTTACCTCTACTCTGCAGTTTCCCCACAGGGCCAGGTGCCAGTGGGCAGAAAGGAACCAAGTGGAAGAGAGAATGCAATGGGCCTCTTTGACCCCAAGCATGTTTCTACCCCTTGACGCTGAGTCGCTGCAAGGAACTGACTCCAAACCCAACTCCCTTATCTCTAAGGATGCTGTTGGAAGCCTGTTTGTGCTCTCTTAGGGTTGGGCTCGCCTCATCCTGCCCAGAGGGCACCTGGCAGCCTCTGAAGAGTGACATAAAGCCTCTTTCTAAGGCAAGTTTTCTTCCCAGAGAACAATTGTAACCAGATTGGAAAAAAGCAGAAGCTGTGAAGTCAGTTAAGGGGACGAGGGGTTGCAGGGTGGGGGTGGGGGGTGGGGGAATTGGGATGGGTTCTTCGTTGTCCAAGTCCTTTTGGTTTTTGAGGATCTTAATCATTCTTAAAGGTCAGCTCAACTCTGCAGCCTCTGGAGCCTTTGGTCTGTTCTCACCACCCAATTTTTATTGATATATACGTTTCCTTGTCTTCTGGCTTCAGGGTGCTGTTAGACCTCTAAACTCTCAGAACATCATTTTCAGGCCTGTCACCACCTAAAGATGACATGGAAACAGAGCAATGGCCTAATGACTGGTAGAGCAGTGCTATTGCTTTTCTTTTCTTTTTTTTTTCTTTTTTTTGAGACAGAATCTCACTCTGTCACCCAGGCTGGAGTGCAGTGGCACAATCTTGGCTTACTGCAAGCTCCACCTCCCGGGTTCACACCATTCTCTGGCCTCAGCCTCCTGAGTAGCTGGGACTACAGGTGCCCGCCACCACACCTGGCTAATTTTTTTTTTTATTTTCAATAGAGATGGGGTTTCACCATGTTAGCCAGGATGGTCTCGATCTCCTGAATTCGTGATCTGCCCGCCTCTGCCTCCCAAAGTGCTGGGATTACAGGCGTGAGCCACCGCGCCTGTCCATGCTATTGCTTTTCAAACTTCCATGTGTGTAGGAATTCCTTATGGATCTGAGTGGGGTCTGAGACTCTGCACTTTTAATGAGCTCCTAGCCAGAAGTTGGCACAAAAAAAAAAAAAAAATTTCTGTAAAGGGCCAAATAGCAAATATTTTCGGCTATTTGGTCCCTGTTGCAACTACTGAACTCTGTTACGCTAGGGCAAAAGCAGCCCTTGACAATTCATAAACCAATGGATGTGGCTGTGTTCCAATAAAACTTTACTGACAAAAATGGGCAGTGGCTATGGCTGGCTGGATTTGGCTCTGAACTCATTCTAGATGATGTAGACATTGCTAGCTCACGGTCCTCACTTTGAGCAGTGAGGCATGGGAAGGTTC
This sequence comes from Pongo abelii, assembly GCF_028885655.2. Taxonomy (NCBI): domain Eukaryota; kingdom Metazoa; phylum Chordata; class Mammalia; order Primates; family Hominidae; genus Pongo; species Pongo abelii. The sequence continues at coordinate 121,998,341 of NC_071985.2, read as the reverse complement.
AGCCAGCTGAAGACTATTAGACTTCTGTGGAGAGGACCCCAGAAGAGCCATTTCCCTGCAGAGGGTACTACAGGCATCCGCAGAAGCATGGGACCCTCTGGGTTACAGGGAACTAGTTGCACTTATTTTTATCACAAAAGGCCTGGGGGAGACTCAATGAAGATGGAAATTTTGACCTATAAATTTTTCAGTGGCATTTATATTTTTTATTCAGTCTGGGAAAGTTCTTCCTTGAGGCTGATTTATGTTAAATGACCCAAAGGAACCTGACCTGCTTTCATTAATTTTTTTTTCTTGGATCTTTCCCAGTATTGGGAGGAGAGGGAAGAATGAAAGATTACAGTCTGTGTGAGGATCTAGAACCCTGATTATCACCGTTCCCTGAACCCAGACACCTGCACACACTTCCAGAAGACTTCCACATTGCCCTGTCCCAGGCCTGCTTGTCCTAAATAGATCATCATGGAGAGGAATTAATCCATGACTTCTTGTTCTTTTCCAGGGGGAAGCTGACTCAACTCAGAAAAATGGGGCATTAATGCTGTTATTTAATGTCATTTATCAATGCAGCATTATGATTAAGAGTTTGGATTTTAAAGACAGTCAAACCTAAGTTTCCCTAAGTTTCATTGTGCCACTTAGCTAGCTGTGTGGACAACTTATGTAGATCACATTTTCTCTGACTGAGAGTAGAACAGTGGTTACCAGAGACTAGGGAGGGGATAAAAGAGGAGTACATAGGGAAAGATTGATCAACAGGTACAAAGTCACAATTAGATAGGAGGAATAAGTTCTGAGGTTCTAGTGCACAGTAGGGTGACAATGATTAACAGTGAGACATGATATATTACAAATAGTTAGAAGACAGGATTTTGAATATCCTCACCACAAATAAATGACAAATATGTGATTTATCATGCTAAATACCCTAATTTGATCATCATACAACATATATATATGTATAATATAAAAACATCAAATTGTACCCCATAAATATGCACAATTGCAATGTATCAATTAAAATTTTTTTAGGTAAATTAAAAAAATAAATTTAAAACTCCTTTTTTGACTAAAAATGTAACACACCTTAGAATGAAAATATTTAAAAATTATAAAAATATTTAACATAAAAGTTAAAAAGTTCCCTACCTAAAATTTCTATTCTCATCCCAAGACAGCCACTGTTGATGACTTGATATATATATTCTTCCAGTATTTAAAAAAATGAATATTGTAAAATAAAAAACATTTTTCTCAAGTGGTCGTATGCTGTCTATTGTTACTATTACTATTATTACTGAACTTGCTTTTTCCTATTACTATATCCTATATATCTTTCAGTGTCAGTACATGAAGATATTTTTTCTTTTTAACTAGCATATGGGATACTGCTGTACCATAATTTAATCAGTTTAGGACATGACATTTGTTTAGCCTCATTAAGTCCCAGTTTCCTCATAGTTTCAATAAGAATAATAACAGTACCTACTTCATAGGGTTGTTGTAAGGATTAAATAAGTTTTTTTGTTTGTTTGTTTATTTTGTTTATTTATTTATTTTTTTTGAGACGGAGTTTTGCTCTTATTGCCCAGGCTGGATTGCAACAGCACGATCTCAGCTCACCGCAATCTCCGCCTCCCAGATTTAAGCAATTCTCCTGCCTCAGCCTTCCCAAGTAGCTGGGATTATAGGCATGTGCCACCAAACCCAGCTAATTTTGTATTTTTAGTAGAGATGAAGTTTCTCCATATGGGTCAGGCTGGTCTCGAACTCCTGACCTCAGGTGATCCGCCCACCTCGGCCTCCCAAAGTGCTGGGATTACAGGCATGAGCCACCACGCCTGGCTGGATTAAATAAGTTTTTAATTGAAAAGGATTGAATATAGTGCCCGCCATATTTTAAACAATTAATGGTAGTAATATATCATTTATGTCTTATATCTGCATCCCAAGGGCTTAAAATTCACACATCCTACCAACTCATGGAGTTAAGTATACAAATGAAACACAAACATAGAAGGAATGGATGACCTGTAAATGCTCATATCACTGCAAAGTGGCCTAGCATCTTAAGTTTCGAGATGTGAACACTATTCACTGAATCTAAACAATGGACAAGATATAGTTGAAAGGTAAAAATCACTTGGGCCCTGAATCTTTTTTTTTTTAACCTTTTTTTATTTTTAATTATACTTTAAGTTCTAGGGTACATGTGCACAACGTGCAGGTTTGTTACATATGTATACATGTGCCATGTTGGTGTGCTGCACCCATTAACTCATCATTTACATTAGGTATATCTCCTAATGCTACCCCTCTCTCCTCCCCCTACACCATGACAGGCCCCGGCGTGTGATGTTCCCCTTCCTATGTCCAAGTGTTGACTGCATTTCTCACTTATGCGTTGTAGACATAGCCAAAAGTGTAATAGGGCTGGCTGCTTGCTTTGTACTGCGCCCAATTCATTGACATAACAAACTGAGGGTTTATAAAGAGTAATTTTGATGTAGTGGCACAATGTAATGAAAAGTGCACTTGGCCTGGAATCAAAAGACATAGGCTCAAAGCTGGGCTCTGCTGCCCACAGGTCTGTGACCAAACAGTCTCCCTATACCTCAGTTTGCTGATCAGTAAAGTAGGACGAAATAATGAGTCTACCTCCCAGACTTTCTGTGAGTATTAAGATAATAAAAGCACCTAAAAAAGTTCTTATTGAGATCAGTAAATGTTGAGTATATGAATTAGTCATGATACATAATTAATCAAGTATACTCAAATAGGAAGAGAAGATAACTGTGCCGAAGAAAAGTCAGACTAGGCAAGTGAGAGTAATATAATCTCAGACTATGTTCACAGAAACTTGTTGATATGATGTGGCTGTTCCGTAACCGCCCAATGGGTTCATCTTGCCAGCTACCTAGACAGAACCAATTTATCAAGACAGGGAAATTGCAATGAAGAAAGAGTAATTCATGCAGAACCGGCTGTGTGGGAGATGTGAATTTTATTATTACTCAAATCAGTCTCCCTGAGCATTCGGGGATCAGAGTTTTTAAGGATAATTTGGCGGGCAGAGGCTTGGGAAGTGGGGAATGCTGATTGGTCAGGTTGGAGATGGAATCATAGGGGGTTGAAGTGAGTTTTTCTTGGTGTCTTCTGTTCCTGAGTGGGTTGGCAGAACTGGTTGAGCCAGATTACCGTTCTGGGTGGTGTCAGCTGATCCATGAGTGCAGGGTCTGCAAAATATCTCAAGCACTGATCTTAGGTTTTACAATATCCCAAAAGCAACCTGGGGAGGTTCAGAGTCTTGGAGCCAGAGGCTGCAAAACCCGTAAACTGTAATTTCTAATTTTGTAGCTAATTTGTTAGTCCTGTAAAGGCAGACCGGTCCTGAGGCAAGAAGGTGGCCTTTTCAGGAAAGGGCTGTTATCAATGTTGTTTCTAAGTCAAGCTGTGAACTGAATCCATCCCCAAAGTTAGATCGGTCTATACCCAGGAACGAGCAAGGACAACTTAACGGTTAGAAGATAGAGCTCGTTAGGTCTGATTTCTTTCACTGTCATAATTTCCTCAGTTATAATTTTGTAAATGTGGTTTCAGTTCCACTCCATGATGCACAGGTCATGTTTCAGGTCTCATGTGCTAGGCTGAGCAGAGAAAACTAGGTAGAGAACATATAGGACAAGTGGCCACCCTCCTGCCCTTGAAATACCTGAAGGCCTTCTGTGTAACCCAAGACTAGCTCCACCTGAGTCTTTGGGGGAAAATTTGGGAGAATTTGATTCAGCATTTGGATAACTTTTTCACGGGCAGAACTGATTATAGAAAGAATAGGCCTCATCAAGTATCCTGGTATGGGAGTGTATGAGCAGAGCCTGGCTACAGGCCTTGGATGTCATGAGGGAGATAAACCAGCCAGGGATAGGTGGTTGGGACAGATGGTCTCTGAGGAACCCTGAGATTTTGATATTCAGGAACACTATGGATGGATACAAGAGAAAGAAGCAAATGCATGTTTACTAACAATGACACAAATGCATAGAAGGAAAGAACTTTGAAATCATTCTTCAGCCAATTACTAAAGGTATTTTGGTCATTTCTGTACTAATACAAGGAAGTGGGGAACTGGCCTTTGTTATGGGTTGAATTGTGTTCCTCCACAAAAAATATGCCAGTACCTTCCGCAGATTGTGATCTTATTTATTAACAGGATCTTAACAGAGGCAATCAAGTTAAAATGAGGTTATGATAGTGGATCCTAGTCCACCATGAGTGGTATTTTATGAAAATGAGAGATTTGGACAGAGAGAGACATGCACAGAAGGAAGGGGTTGTGAAGACAAAGGGAGCACACCATGTGCAGATGGAGGAGAACCAGAGTGATGTATTTACAAGCCAAGGAATGCCTGAGGCTACCAGAAGTTAAGAGAGAAGCCTGATACAGATCCTTCCCTAGCACCTTCAAAGAGAGCATGGCTCTGTCAATACATTGATTTCAGACTTCTAGCCTCCAGAACTATGAGACAATAGATTTATGTTGTTCTAAGGCACCGAGTTTGTGGTACTTTCTTATGGTAGCCCTAGGAAATTAACACATCATAGTAATATGTAAGCATTCTTGTGCTGAGCGTTGTGGCAAACAGAAAAAATACATATATATGGTATGTGAATAGAAAAAAAGGATCAACCAACCCCTACCATTGTGGAACTGGGAAACATTTTTTGGAGGATAAGACAATTTGCAATAAGGTGCAAACCTGACCACAATAAAGTGACAAAATACATAGACAAGTAAGCGTATGCATGATGAAAAGATAAAACCAGAACAAAAGCAAACATATTAAGCATTTTTCCTCTTGAGGACAGTTGAGGCTTCTTTAGCCTTTAATTGGCATATTACTACAATACTGCATTTCTCTTTAGAGGATAGATATGGCTTAAAATAAGAGAAAGGAGGTCATAATAATTGATGTCAAAGCTCTGATAGGTGATGCAATTGGTGGGAGAGAAAGGAGTTCTGCTTGATTCTGTTCAGGTTTCAGGACAGAGGCAGCATGGGGGTTGAGTTTCTCCCTCACCTACTTTGTTTTCAAGTTCACGTGCCTTCTGGGCAGCACCAAAATAGCTCTGCTGAAGTTCAAGCTCCTTTCACACCTCCCACCATCAGGGAAGGCGCTGGAGTTCTGGGCTGTGTATGGTACATGGTGTAGGAATAAGATGAGGGTGAGGAGTTTCTTGGAAGAAGAAGAAAGAATCATCTCTTTCCCCTCCTCCCAGTTGATCCCAAGGCTTATTCTTCTCTTATACAGTTATAATTCTTGAATCCTAGTGTTGAATGATGCCCTGGCAATCTAGGTAAACACACCCATTTTGCAAAGAGAAGATAGACCTATATATAAGTGAGGATGGAGTTTCAATGACATTGTGGGCTGGGACTTAGGAATAGATGAGTTTTTCCATCATCTTTCCCTCTGACAGTATGCAGGGAGAAACACCCAAGAAGTAGTAGCCATATAGGACTCAAAGTGTCACAAGATGGTTAGAGTCAGTATGGGTCTTTCTTGTAAATCTGAACTCAAGAATGCGACTTTTGCCTCAAATGAGCCTCCAATATCTGCTTAAACTGTGAATCTAAACCTTAGGATAGCTCTACCCTCTGGCCAGCTCTTTAAAGAAAGAAATGTCAGAAGGTGGAGAGAGAGAGAGAAAGAAAGAAAGAGAGAGGACATCTGACCTGCCTAAGATGCCAGATCTGGCTGCAACATGTCTCCTAGGTGCATGAAGGAAAGGCAAGCAAAAGGGGAGCAGAACATGGGGTTTGGCCTTTAAACATACAGTGTCTCTGCCCATGGGAAAAAGCATTCTACTTGATGGATTAGGATAACAGCTTTCCTTCCTTTTGGAGAGAAGCAAGGAGTATAGGTGAGCAGAGAGGAAGAGAGAAAAGTGGTTGTGGGGAAAGAGAGCCAAGTGTTCTCCTCCTTGCCATGAGGACAAAGGAAGTGGGTTGTCCATATCTGTCTTGCTGATTAGTTGCTGATTTGGGCCCAGTGCTGAAATGTTTTTATTCCAATGGTGATCAACTCACCCCAGTATAATTCAGTTCAACAATTACTTATTAAGCACTCACTCTGGGCAAGGCACTGTTCTAGAATCAGGAAATGAGTGAGAAGTCTCTGTCATGAAGGAGCGTGTGATTTGCTGTCAAACACTATAGGAACAATGCAGCTATAGTAAGAAGTACAGCAAAGTCTTCAGGCCTGGCTGCCCATTAGAATCACCTTGGGAAGCTTCAGCGAAATACTGATCCCACTACCAGAGGTGCAGATTTAACTAGTATGAGATGAGATCCAGGCACTGGTGTTTTTATAATTTCCTCATGAAATTCTGATGGGCAGCCAGGATTGAGAATCACTATGTTATGGGCAGAGAGGAGCAAAGAGTGAGGGCCAAGGGAGGTGAGTGAGGAAAATTTAAGGCTGTTTTCAATGAGTTTCGAAGAATGGTTTGGATTCCCACATGTGGGGCTTGGGATGGGGAAGTCTTCCACAGTTGGAAAGAACCACATGAGTAGGACATGAAGGTGAGAAAGCATGGGGCATGAACAAAGGATAGCTGATCTGGTTTGTATGGTTCCCAGAGCACCTATGGAGTAATGGGGAATAGGCAGGAAAGTGAAGTGGAGACTGCATTGTCCAAGGGTGCACAGCAAGCATTGGTAGAACCAGAAGCAGAGTGCAAGTTTCCTGACTCCTGGACCATACCAGGAAGCAGAGTCAATAATCAGAACAGCAGTCATGGGGCATGATGAAGAAGCTGAGTTACAGACTCTTCTTCATCTGGTTAAATCCCAGTGACCCAGGGCAGATATAAGCTGGGATCCAGAAAACACTTGTCAGTTTTATTGGTTTGAAGAGAATGAAGTTATCTGATTCCTTTGGGAACACAGGGATTAGGAAATGGTTTGACCATCAAGATGATGGTAAATGACCATCTTAAATATAATGGAAACCAGAAATTAATTTACTTTTTCTAAGTCACATAGGTAGGAATTTTGCCTGATTTCAAAGTCAGTGTTTTTCCCACTTAATTTACATTCTCCTTTGTCTGGTACCCCCATTCTGGGTGTATACTGTACTCCATACAGTCTGTGCATAGCTCTATATTTTACAACCATCTTTTTTTATACTTATGTAATTATGACTCTGTTTATCTTTTTAGATTGTGAGTTCCTTGAAGGTAGGGCCACATGTGATTCAAATAAAATCAAAATTATATGGGGTCAATATCAGCCTGGCCAACGTGGTGAAATTCCATCTCTGCTAAAAAGAAAAAATAAAAAAAATAGGCAGGAGTGGTGGTGCATGCCTGTATTCCCAGCTACTCTGGAGGCTGAGGCAGGAGAATTGCTTGAACCTGGGAGGCAGAGGTTGCAGTGAGCCGAAATCGTGCCACTGCACTTCAGCCTGGGCAACAGAGCAAGACTCCATCTCAAAAAAAAAAAAATTATATGGAGGTTCCAAGGTACATGTTATAACTATTCATTTATTTAACAGGCACTTAAATGATGATACAATGCGCCAGATACTTGAAACAGAGTAGTAAAAATATTTAGTCCCTGTCCTCAAGGAATTCACAGTCTATAACAAAACCTCTCATGGAAGAGTGCTCACCAACCCTGTGCCCTCTCTCACCTTTCTCTGCTGATTTAATTAATCCTTGCCTAGTCAGGCCAGTGTAAACCATAATCCAGGTATCTAATCTGTCCCCTGGCCTCAGGGATGAATTGAGTTCTACAGTATTGATAAGATTCATCTGGATTAACCCCTGTAAATGTGATTTGTAAGTGGAAGAGAAAGTAATAAACCATGACATGGAGAGGCAATTTTTGATGCAGACAGATGGGTTTTAAACAGTAGGCATACAGCCAGGCAACTGGGCTGTAGATGAACAAGAATGTCAGTCCTAACACGGGCAATGGCCACTAAGCACATGGTTCCTGCATCTCAAGATCCAGGTCAGTAGGACCGCAGAATGTCAGCGTGAGACACACTGCTTGAGGTACATGACTATTTGTCGCAGTGAGGAACAAACACCAGTAAAATAAACTTTAGGTTAAACTTACTGATGGAATCTTAAATTCCGTCCCCAAGCCGTGGTCAACTTCTAAAACTAGAGAAGCTGCTGCTGCGTGTCTCTGTCCTTGGTGCTGAAACAAAGCCCATCGCGTTGGCCCCTGCCCTTGAAGTGCCAGTTTTCCTGAGATGTTGTCGTGGTTGGGGAAGTCATGGGATATAGCCCTCCACCCCACTTTTATGGAGGAGGAGGTGGTGGTGTTCAATGCTAAAATGTCCTAGATGTGTGCCTGGTTGACATGGATATCTGAGATAGGTGTGGGAAGACAGCCTCAGCTCTCCATCCTCCTTTATGCCACTGACACTGCATATGCATATCTGAAGAATGGTTCTTATCACATAGTATTGGGACTGTAAATATCAGGCCTGACTTCAAAGCTATGTTCTGTTCTCTCTTCCTTGCATCTTGCAGCTGCCTTGCTGTTTTGACCGTGATTTACATTTTAAGGAATTAGGTTGACATGTTTATGGATCTTTCCTAACACATAATACATTTATTCATCTTATCTCAATACCTAGTACAATATTGGCACATGGTGGATACTTAATAATCTTTTTGGAAATAAAAATAAGAAGTTAACACTTGATTATCTTTGGAAAAGATCTGGAGAGAAAAAAACATTGACTGGGTAGAATTCCATTTTTCTCTACACTGCCTTTTTTCAGCAAGAAATGACATGATTTTACAATGGTAAGTAACATTAAAGTTTTATTAAATGCTCAACCAATCACTGCCCTATCATCAGATTGAGGATGGCCAGTGAGGTGAAAAGCCGATTCTCAAGAAAATTAGCCAAACAGCCTGAGATAATAATGTTAATATTTCACAAGTGTGTTTTTCTTTAAACTCTTCTGAAGTGTCATCATATACAACTCAATTTGATTACAACATGCATATGAGGTAGGTGAATTAAGAAGTAGAATCTCAATTATATGAGAAAAACTAAGGTTCAGAGACATTAGTATCTTGGCCAAGAAAAACAAGTAAGTTATAACTGGTCTTGAAAAGAAAATCAAGGTCTCTTGATCTCTGACCCACAGCTCCTTTCATTGCTCTATAGAGGTCAAGGTAAAATTAAGACAAAGGCCTCAGAATCTTAGCTGCTCCACTTAGCAGTGTTCGTAGAATCTTTGGGTTTTTGAGACACTTTCAGGGCAGTGTCTTGATAGAAATCATTTCCTCCCAGTTATATAAGTGCTCTTCTTTTCATGGGTACCAACAGAAACAGCCAAATTATCTGTATGTGCCTTTATTCCATCTGGTGATCTTAATTTACTCCAGATAAGTCTTGCTCCCTGCCTTAAATTTATTGATACTCCAGATAAGTCTTGCCCCTGCCTTAAATAATTTCGTTTAAAATTTTATTTATTTGCCTTGGTCATTCTTAAATTCAGACAAAATGCTATAGACTCTTTCAACACTGGCCAAAAATTAAACAGATCTAATCTGTATTGAGTGCCCAACACACATTTATGTATTCAATTTTTAATGATTTTTTTTTTACCTTCTCAGTTATTTGCTTTCCTGTGGGAAAGCTATAAAGGGACCCCAAAATGATGAAATCCTAGAGGGACTTACAGTACTGTTGGCAGACATGATATAAAGCTGTGACGTGCTTAGTCATAATAATAGTTTAAGACAAAAGTACTAGAGCTATCACAAGGCAGCACTTGATTGATTGCCAAATAAGTGGTGCAGATAAGGATTCCATGGTTTTGAGATATTATATATTGATTTCAGGAGATTGAATTGGACTGGGTACAGTCCAATACCAAGGGGTAAATAGGTATAAGCAAGGCACTAACAAAAATTTCCACCAAAATATAATGAGGGCAATCCCCTTGACAGGCTTTGAGGAAAAGAAGAAGAAAGATGGAAAGACGCTAGTTTATCCTGAATCTCGGGAAGTAAAAGGAAAAATTTTATGATTATGAGGCAGAAGTAAACTATAGTTGTAGTCTCTTGAACATTAAGTAGGAAAAAATTAGAGATACCATTTATTTATTTTACAATTTTTTATTGAGCCTATTTTGTTTTATTCTCCAGGGCCAGGAATACAGTGGTGGCCCTCATAGCTGTGGCTCTTGCTCTCTTGGATCTTACAAATGGGCAGTGTGAATCCAAATGGGCAGTGTGAATCCAAATGGGCAGTGTGAATCCAAATGGGCAGTGTGAATCCAAATGGGCAGTGTGAATCCAAATGGGCAGTGTGAATCCAAATGAAGTTGCTATGGGAGCACAGAGGAAACTTCAAGCTCAACTGCCTTAAGGGCTAGTAACGTCTTTCTAGAGGAAGTGACATTTTAGTTGAGACCTAAAGTTCAGGTAGGAAATAGCTAATTAAGGGAGGCTGGGAGTATCAAAAAGATTGTTCCAAGCAGAGAAAACAGCATGCATGATGGCACAAAAGTGAAAGAGCATTTGGTCTACTTTGCAAAAGAAAAGCGTAGTTTGCTAGAGCCTACTGTTTGAAGGAGGAAGCTGTAAGGGTTAAGGCTGGAGAAATAAGCAGGGACCAAATTATGCAGGACTTTGGGCTTTCAGCGTAAAACTAGGGCCTGGAAAAGAGAGGAGGAAATAAGATCTTGAAGGGTTTTATCCAGAAAATGGCATAAGATTTGCACCTATGAAAGGTTTCTCTGGGTGCTATGTGGGGAGTAGATTGGAAGGGGCAAATAGCCTAATTAGAAAGCTGTGTCAATCATTTGGGCAGGAAATGATGGTGCTGAATTACAGCAGTAGCCATGGAAATGGAGAGAAGAGGGTGAGTTTGACAGATATTTAGGAGTCAGACTCTGTAAGATTGATCATGGCTTAGATGTGGAGGATAAGAGAGAGGGAGGAATGGAGGATGCTTCTTTCAGGTTTCTGGCCTTACTGTATTGCAATTGCATTCTGCTTGTCACTAAGTCATCAAAGGAATTAATGTGGGCATGGACTCTCTAAGTGGCTTATTTGGCTGAGTGATCTATAGATGAGTGCACACCTTTCCACCCCGAGTTCCTATTGCTGCTTTCATCTCTATCTGCCATAACTCATTTCTCTCATGGGATCTTACCTGAATCCCAGGAAAACTCAGATTGGGGGTGAAAGGTGGTGGAGGGGAAGAATAACTAGAAGATTTAAGACGATCACTTCATTGAATTTGCTTTTATCTTTCCAAAGGACAAGTTTTCCCCCTGCCTTTGGTCTGCTCCACAGAATGAATTCCCTTTTCTGGTTTTGTCTGCTGCTCACAGAAACAGAACAGTGCTACTCGGAGAAATAAACAAACAATTCTCTGCTTTGTGGCTGGCAAGGAGGGCCTGACCTTCACTACTCAATGGCAAAGAAAATGTGATCTCTCCTCCCTCCTAAAGGCCTCCGGGTTCCTTTTCCTAGCAGACTGGAAGGAGGAGCCAAAGGAAGCCCAGAACTGGCTCTGGGCAGGGAACCTCCACCCCTTCACCTACTTAGCTGAAAATCTGTTAGAGGTAAAATAAACATTATAGCAGAACTGTCATCTGCTAATCGAGATGTGTAGGTGAGAGGGCACCCTGGGGAGTCCAGAGAGAGATGACAGATGGCTTAGCTTCCGGTGGACAGAGTGGGCCCCTGGACCACAGCACAGGAGCCAGGAAAATTATGTAGGTAATTAAGCTCAGGCTTTTGGTATGGAAGGTCAGGAGGGAAGCTTTGAGAGGCGCCTTTTTAAACAGCATCTTTAACCTGCTCTCATTTTAGAAAAAGCCTGGATGTTTTCTCTACCTCTTCCCTTTCTGCATTAGAATCCAGAAAGATGTAGCTTTAAGTCTGCAGTGGAAATGGCAATGCTGCTGGAGACATCAATTTTGTGTGTTTCTGAGACCGACTAACATCCGTTCCAAGAGAGCTTTCCCCACATGCTGGGGTGCGGTGTGACAGAAGTGTGACAGAGGCCCTTGTTTCCACCAGCTTTTCAAAACATTCCTGAGAAGTTTGATCCTGCTTGGCAGGAGCTTCTTGCCGGCTGTGCTGGTAAAATAACGAGGAGTCCCCATTTGTGAGCTGTTTTTCATCCTGGTGGCACTTTTCAAAGCACTGTATCATTAGCCAGGCTGGAAATGGTTTTCAAAGACTGCTTTGCTCAAGCAGGCAGTGCAGGGTCAGAGGCAGTGCAGAGTCAGAGAGGCTGTAGGTGGCCAGAGGACAGTGCGTGTGGGTTTTGTGCCCTGTGGGAAGCCTCAGAACAATCCTCCTTGTGGCTGCACTGTTCTCAGAATTGGCAAGGGATGAAGCAGAGGCCCTCAGTGTCTCCTGGGTCATTTTGTAATGTGTCCTAAGAAAGATAGGGCAAGAAAAGAAGGTTATGACATGCAAGTGGGGTTGGAGAAATAATAGCAAAGATTATTCTCTCTTCCATCTGTGTAGGGTGGTGTGGGCTGGGAAACTTTATGAAGTTTAATCTATGACCTCCAACTTCACCTTTTGTCTCATATCAGAAACCATCAGCTACCAAACCCAGACCTGTGAACGGGGAAACCCACGGAGTGGATAGAGGAAGTCAGTATGCTCTGATTATAGAGATTTCCAAACCCAAATGCTGATATTCTCAAACTTTGGTCTATATCCCAATCACCTAGATTTTTTTTTTAAGCAAATTTTCAGAGTTGGCTTTAGAGTCCCTGAATCTAATTCTCCAGGTTGAGAACAGGCCACAGGCATTTTTAATGAGCCCTTTGAAGGCATGAAATGCACATGGAAGTTTGAGAATCATTGTATTGGAGCTGCTGTATTTATCTTTATCCCTTTTTTCTTTGTTTGCATTTGTTCTTGAAAATTCTGCTTTCCTCAGGCATTAGAGGGGCCTAGGGACATCCAATTGAGCGTGGGTGTGTACCACAGCAAAGGTATTTGAGAACTCCAGTGGAGGAGTGCTGGGGACTCAGGTTCAAAACAAAGGCCTCCTCAGGCGAGGCAGCCAGGTCGCTGCTGGAGATGCAGAGGGGGCTGTCAGGCCATCTCAGACAGCTGGGAGTGCAGGCTCTGATTCAGAAATGTCAGGGCTGCTGAGGAAGCCTCTCTGGAGAGCTGTTTGCTCCCAAAGAATGAGATAATAATTGCATTGAAAATTACGGAGAAGCAGAAGACTTGTAGAACACATTGGAAATTTTAATCACTTTCTCAGAATGGCTTTAACATTCTCTTTAGTCCTTTCTAGGTGTGTCCTAAGCCTCCCTCATTCTAGCTGACAGGTAATTAGTGCTCTGGCTTGGGAGAGAGACGCACGCTTCTCAGATCAAGTAAGATAATGCACATGAAGACACTGCAAAGACTGTAAGGACCACAGTGGAAGGGCTAGCTCCAAATCCCCGCATGGCTCATATGCTGGGGACAGCATGCCCTATCATCTCATACCATTGCTCTTGCTGCCCTCCCGCTGTCCAGAATGCCCTCTCTGCTTTATCCCCCTGTGAATTCCCCCTCGTTTCTCAAGGCTGAGTTCAAATGAAACTGCTCTAGAGTCATTTCATTTTCCCTGGCAGAACTAAGTATTCTGTGCCCACTGCTACTAAGGCCACTTGAAAAAGGCTGCATAGTCTCTGGTATGTTGTAGGCCTGATAAATATTCTCATTCAGTTGCCTGATAAATTTCTCTTTCTTCAGCTCGCCATTTCTTGATTTGCATGTCTGTCTCCTCTTCAGCATAAGAAATGAGCTTATTCTTCTTGGTATTCTCAATGAGTACATAAAGCCAACTAGTAGGTGCTCAATAAATGGCTGTTGAATGAAAGCAATAAGTATCAGTTAGAAAAGGTGACCTGGTACCAAAACAGAGATATAGATCAATGGAACAGAACAGAGCCGTCAGAAATAATGCCACATATCTACAAGTATCTGATCTTTGACAAACCTGACAAAAACAAGAAATGGGGAAAGGATTCCCTATTTAATAAATGGTGCTGGGAAAACTGGCTAGCCATATGTAGAAAGCTGAAACTGGATCCCTTCCTTACACCTTATACAAAAATCAATTCAAGATGGATTAAAGACTTAAATGTTACACCTAAAACCATAAAAACCCTAGAAGAAAACCTAGGCATTACCATTCAGGACATAGGCATGGGCAAGGACTTCATGTCTAAAACACCAAAAGCAATGGCAACAAAAGCCAAAATTGACAAATGGGATCTAATTAAACTAAAGAGCTTCTGCACAGCAAAGGAAACTACCATCAGAGTGAACAGGCAACCTACAAAATGGGAGAACATTTTCGCAACCTACTCATCTGACAAAAGGCTAATATCCAGAATCTACAATGAACTCCAACAAATTTACAAGAAAAAAACAAACAACCCCATCATAAAGTGGGCGAAGGACATGAACAGACACTTCTCAAAAGAAGACATTTATGCAGCCAAAAAACACATGAAAAAATGCTCACCATCACTGGCCATCAGAGAAATGCAAATCAAAACCACAATGAGATACCATCTCACACCAGTTAGAATGGCAATCATTAAAAAGTCAGGAAACAACAGGTGCTGGAGAGGATGTGGAGAAATAGGAACACTTTTACACTGTTGGTGGGACTGTAAATTAGTTCAACCCTTGTGGAAGTCAGTGTGGCGATTCCTCAGGGATCTAGAACTAGAAATTCCATTCGACCCAGCCATCCCATTACTGGGTATATACCCAAAGGACTATAAATCATGCTGCTATAAAGACACATGCACACGTATGTTTATTGCTGCATTATTCACAATAGCAAAGACTTGGAACCAACACAAATGTCCAACAATGATAGACTGGATTAAGAAAATGTGGCACATATACACCATGGAATACTATGCAGCCATAAAAAATGATGAGTTCACGTCCTTTGTAGGGACATGGATGAAACTGGAAATCATCATTCTTAGTAAACTATCGCAAGAACAAAAAACCAAACACCGCATATTCTCACTCATAGGTGGGAATTGAACAATGAGAACACATGGACACAGGAAGGGGAACATCACACTTCGGGGACTGTTGTGGGGTGGGGGGAGGGGGGAGGGATAGCATTGGGAGATATACCTAATGCTAGATGACAAGTTGGTGGGTGCAGCGCACCAGCATGGCACATGTATACATATGTAACTTACCTGCACATTGCGCACATGTACCATAAAACCTAAAGTATAATAATGATAATAATAATAATAATAATAAAAGAAAAAAAAAAAAAAAAAAAAGAAAAGGTGACCTGAAAGAGGTGAAGTGAAAAGAAATTATTTGCTTTGTTACACAGAGCCCTCCTGGAATGCTATATTGATCTCATGTTTAATCTAAGAACAGTATGGAAGGAGCTTTTCTTTTTTTTTCAGTTTCTTTTTTTTAATTTTATTTATTATTTATTTTTATTATACTTTAAGTTCTAGGATACATGAGCACAAAGTGCAGGTTTGTTACATATGTATACATGTGCCATGTTGGTGTGCTGCCCCCTTTAACTTGTCATTTACATTAGGTATTTCTCCTAATGCTATCCCTCCCTCCTTCCCCCACGCCAGGACAGGTCCTGATGTGTGATGTTCCCCACCCTGTGTCCAAGTCTTATCATTGTTCAATTCCCACCTATGAGTGAGAACATGCGGTGTTTGGTTTTCTGTCCTTGCGATAGTTTGCTCAGAATGATGGTTTCCAGCTTCATCCTAATTCCAATGCATAAGTCACTAAAAAATACCCTGGCCAACATACCTAGATTCTAATGTCATACTATCCTGGTGGTAAATGGTGACGCTTCATGCCGTATTCATTTATGGTTCAACATAGTTTATGAAGCGGCCTCTTTATGCCTCAGTTTTTCCATCTGCACTGTGGGACAGAGCAAATCGTGACTATCAAGAGTAATCCTGCCTTCTCTCCTCTGATATCTTCGGAAGAAGGCAGATGTCACTGGAGGTGGGTGTGTGTAGCTCAGAAAAACAGAGCCATTTGTCACATGTAGTGACAGGCACTAAGAGCAGGGCTTGAGAGGAGAAAAGAGAGTGAAAGAGAGAATCAGAATTGCATCTTTTTTTCTTCATTTTACTCTGATACCCACTCCACATGGAATTATCCTAACGGGCACATAGGAGGAGAGACTAGCATTTACTGCACAGCTAGCACATTACGGGAGACCTTTATTTAAAGTGGGATCCTCAGACCAACAACATTGACACCGCCTGGCGCTATCTCGGCTCACTGCAACTTCTGCCTCCCGCATGCAAATGCCTGCACCAGCCTCTGTCGCCAGGCCGCAGTGCAGTGGTGCGATCTTCACTACAACCTCCGCCTTCCGGGTTCAAGCGATTCTCCTGGCTCAGCCTCGCTAGTAGCTGGGACTACAGGCGCGCGCCACCACGCCCAGCTAATTTTTGTATTTTTAGTAGAGACAGGGTTTCACCATGTTGGCCAGGATGGTCTCAATCTCTTGACCTCGTGATCCGTCAGCCTCGGCCTCCCAAAGTGCTGGGATTACAGGCGCGAGCCACCGCGCCCGGCTAGGAACTTCTTAAAGATACAGAATCTAAGTTTCCATCCTAGATTTACTGAATCGGAATCTGGCTTTTAATAAGATCTACCGGTGATTCATATGCATATTAAAATTTGAGAAGAACAAGCATAGAGTAGTTTCAAAAACGTTTGTGAGAGTAAAAGGAGAAGTGGGGAAGAAAAGATGCAAGATGCAGAGGATGTTTAAAAGATATTCTGCCCACCAGGATATAGTGAAATGGAATACATTTTCTCATGCAAATAACTAGAAAAGTGCTATGGTGAGGTGGTGGGAGAAAGGGAGGAAGGACTTTTATTTAGCTGCAGACTCACTCAAGGAGTTGACAGAAAAAACATCAATGTGTGAGCTCAGACCAAAGCAGCGTACCCACCCAGCACAATGAGACAGGAGCCTAACAGAACTTGGAGGCGTGTTGGCTGCTCTCCTGGCCCTGCGCCTTCAGATCTCCTACGGTGTACCCGCCCAGACCTGCCCTGTCATTCACCATGGTAGCAGGATACCCAGGACCTTGCCCCAGGGGTGGTCATGGAGGTGGTGGGGTGTCAGTGTGATCTAGTTCTGTTTTACGATGAATTCTCTTGTCTTCATTTAATTGGAGTCTTAAACTGAATTTCCCCCACCAAATGTAGGGACTTGGTTTGGAAGCCTCTCTGTGGGAAGCACAGTACACTCAAGTGTGTATGTGTCTGTGTGCATGCATTCAGGTCTTTGAGATATAATTTACACATAATAAAATGCACAGATCTTAAGTGCTCAGTTTGATGAGTTTTGACAATTGTATGCACACACCCATGTATATGCCAACCAAACTACATATTTTCATTACTCCAGAGAGTTTCTATTTGTCTCTTTCCAATCAATCCTTCTGTCTCTCCACCCACTTGGAGGCAAAGGGTTCTGGTTTTTATTCCCATTGGGAGTTCTAGTTGGTCCATGTCTTTGCCCCAACGGTAGGTGTTACTGATCTTCGTGATTTTTAGCTATTCTAGTGGGTATTAAATGGTTTCATTGTGATTTCAATTTACATTTCCCTGATGACACATAATGTTGAGCCCTTTTCATGTGTATATTGTCCATTTATATATCTCTTTTTGTGAAATGTCTGTGCAAATCTATTGCCTCTTTTTAAACACGTTGTTACCTTTTATTGTTGATTTGTAGGAATTGTTTACACATTTTGGATATACATCCTTGTCAGATGTATGCATTGCAAATTTTTTCTCCAGACTTTGGGTTCCCTATTCATTTTCTTCATAGTGGTTTTTGATTAGCAGAAAAATTTTAATATTTATGAAGTACAATGATTTTTTAATATTTATGAAGTACAATGTATCATTTTTTTCTTATTACTCAGTGCTTTCTGTGTCCACAGAAATCTTGCCTTCCTTAAGGTCACAGAGGTATTCTTCTATGCTTTCTTTTTGAAAATTTGTGGTTCTAGCTTTTACATTTTGGTCTGTGATCCATCCCAAATTAGTTTTTGTGTAAAGTGTAAAACAGAGGTTGAGGTTTGTTTTATTCCATACAGAAATTTGTATGGAATAAAACACCTTTGGGCTTTGGCTAAAAGCCAGTTAACTTTGTGTGGGGAACTATTTTTGGACTATGTGTTCTGTTCCATTGGATTGATCTGTCTATCCTTATTCCAGTGCCACACAGTTTAATAACTGTATTTTAATGAAGTTCTTGATATCAAGTAGTGTAAGTCTTCCAAATTCCCTCAACTTTTTAAAGTTTAGCTATTCTAAACCCTTTACATTTCCATAAAAATCATAGAATTCGCTTGTGATATTTCTTTTTAAAAGCCTGTGGCATTTTGACTGTTTTTTTAAAAATTGAATCCATAGGTTAATATGAAAGAATGGCTATCTTAACAATATTGAGTCTTGTAATTCACGGACATGTTTGTTTATTTAAGTCTCTAATTTCTCTTAGCAATGTTTGTGGTTGTCAGTGTAGGCATCTTTTGTACCTTTCATTAGACCTCTAGATATTAAATCTTTTTGATACTATTAAGAATAACTGTTTTAATTTTATTTTTTACTTGTTTGTGACTACTATGTAGAAATTCAATTGATTTTCACATATAGAAATCGATTTATATTTGAATGTTGAACCAACTTTGCATGCCTGGTACGAACTCACTTAGATGGTGTTATAGATATGTGGATATTATTTTCTAACACTTTGTTAGTGATATTCATGTCTGTATTCACAAGGGACTCATGGTCTGAAGTTTTGTTTTCTTGTAATGTCTTTGTCAGGTTTTGATGTCAAGATTGTGCTGGCTTTCTAAAATGAGTTTGGAAGTATTCCTGGCTCCTATATTTTCTGAGTTTATATAACATTAGTATTATTTCTTCCCTAAATATTTGATTAAATTTACTGTTGAACTATCTGGGGCTAAAGTTTCCTTTGTGGGAATATTTTTGAATATAAACTTAATTTCTTTTTTTATCATATATATTTATGGCTATTAAGATTTTCTATGTCTTGTCACAGGTTTGGTAATTTGTGTCTTTTGAGGAATTTGTCCATTTAATCTAAATTGTCAAATATACTGACATGAAGTTGTTCATCATTTGGCTTTATTTTCCTTTTAATGTGTATAGTATGTACAGTGTTGTCCCCTCCTTCATTTCTGATACCAAAAATTTATATTTTCTTTTTACTCTTGATGAGTGTCTGGATTACAACTTCTGCTTAACAAATTATCCCTAGCATTAGCAGCTTAAGACCACAAATTTAATTTACTCATGGTTTTGTGGGGTTGAAATTTGAGAAAAGCTCAGCTGAACAGTTCTCACTTGGAGCCTTTAATGTCATTGAATTCAGTTGTCAGTTGAGGCTCCAGTCATGTGAGACTCAACTAGGCAGGATGCCCAAGATGGCTTCCTTACATGGCTGGCAGCTGGTGCCTGCTGTTGGCTGGGAGCTCAGCTGGGGCTGTTGATGGAGTGTTTACATGTGGCCTCTCCAGCTTAGCAGCTGTCTTCTTCCAGAGCAAGCATCCCAAGAGAACCAGTTGGAAGTTGTTTGGCTTTTCCTAACATAGATTGAAAGTAAAACATTGCCCTGTTCACCAAATTTTACTGGTTACAAGCAAGTTACCAAGGCCAGCCCAAATTAAGAGGAAGAAATATAGAGTCCATTTCTTGATGGAAAGAGCATCAAAAATTTTAAATCACATTTTATAATCTTCACAGCAGTCTAGGTGGGGGTTACCAATTTTATTCATCTTTTCTAATAATAAATGTTTGCACTGATTTTATCTGTTTGTCCATTTTTATTTAATTGATTTCTGTCCTTATTTTTGTTACTTATTTTCTTCTACTTACTTTAGATTTAATTTGCTCTTCCTTTTCCAGCTTTTAAGATGGAAGTAAGCTTAGATCACTGATTTTATGTCTTCCTTCTTCTTCTGATAAAGATATCGACAATTACCAATTTCTGAAGTATTACAAATTTGTATTTTGTTGTCTGTCTGCTACTTAGTCTCTGCTGTAGGGTCACACAGGCAGCCAGCTTCAGGGTGCCAGCAGGCCATAGGAGTTAGAGCTGACTACCCTGCTCTTTTCTAGAGTATACTGGTTAACAGCATAGACCTGAAGCCATGCTGTCTGTGTTTAATCCCACCTCGGCACTCACCAGCTACATGATCTTGTCAAATTGCTTAGCCTCTTTGTGCCTCCATTTCCTCTCAAATCATAGATTAACAGATTACTGACAGGCTGAATTCAAATCTGTTAAGTAAAATAATGTGTAAAGTGGGGATGGTAATGATGATATCTACCTCAAAGATTGTTATGAAGGTTAAAGGAGTTGGGATTCGTAAAATGCTCAGAATATAATTTAAAAATATATTTCTCAGTACTCTTGTTATATTTAAATAGCAAGGCAAATAGGAGGCTCATTAAGTCATTCAAATGATTATTACATGAGTCAGGCAATTGTGCTGGACATCAGTCTTACCATCTAAGGTCACTCTAAAGCTCTACCGTCATTTACTTTCAACATTTTAGGACAACAGCATCATATGTTCTATAAAATTTACAGTTACTGTCTTTGTTCTTGCAACTATTGGTTGTTACTAAGTCTTAAGTACCAGGCTAAGTTTATTACATATAGAATATTATTTAAACCTCACAACATGTCTTCAAAGATGCCAACTTTGATGGTATCTAGAGGTGAATTAGCCATCACTGTCCCACCTCTGAGTCTCCTTAAAACAAGGACTGCTCTCTTAATCCCCACTCTAGTTTCTTGTCAAGACTCACTAGGGCAGTTTTCCAGTTGGTGCTTCTGGAAATATTGGACATCCTGATTTTTCAGCTGTCTGGAATTGATGGAAAATGTAGTTTCAAGCCAGGGAAGATAATAGAGCATAGGGGTTAGAAGCAGAAGCTTTGCAATCGGACAGATCTGAGTTGGAGTCCTGACTCTACTCTTTACTAGCTATGTGACCTTGAGAAAGTTCTTTAACATATAGTCAGCCATCCTTTCATTCATTCCAAAAATATTTACAAGCATCTGTGTAATTCCAGGCTCTGTTCTAGGCTCTGGGGAGACAGCTGGTAATGAAAGAGACTGCAGTCTCTGCTCACATGAGCTTTACATTCAGTGGTTTTATAACTTCTTTATAGGACTGTGGGGAGCTTAATTGGGATAATGTAGGTAAAATACTTAGTGTAGTGCCACTGGAATATATTCGAAAAGGAATAATGTCAGGGGAAATGCAGACACCTTCCTGAATTTTATATTGTTTTCAGACATCTTTTGCCTGACAGTAGTGTAGAGGAGTTGCCTTCCAGAGTAGCAGTGATTTTTGGAATAACTTATCTGAGGATTGTTCTTCCTTGGCCTCTTTTCAAAGGTGACCAAAAGATGGAAACATACCTAGGATCTTTTATTATAGCAATTTAAAAATATTTATGATAGCTTGTAGAATAATTTGAGAGTAAATTTCATGTACGCCTCAACCAAGGAGCCAGCATTACTGGTCATTTAATTGTCCACCCTTCATTGTTTATCTCAATTCTTCAGAAAAATATTCTAGACAAGACTGAAGGTCAGCATTTCATCTTTAAGCTTATTCTAAACCTAAATATTATTGCCCTAAATCTGACTGTACATGTAAGAGTAATAAAGGAATTAAGTGGATAAAGAAGATTAATATGGAAAGAACCACTCTATAATTCAAAACAGAAACTACCAATATCTGTAAATTCGTACTCTATCTTCCTTCCTTTCACACTGTACAGACATTACCTTTATCCTATAAAAAATCAGCCCCTCAGATCTTATTCCACTTGTTATCTGCATTATATCCATTTCCTTAGTCATTTGTTTCTCCCCACTAGACTATAAGCTTCTTAAGGGCAGGTGCCATGTTTCACATCTTTATGTCTTTTGTTCATATCCTAATGCCTGGCATAGAGTTGGTTTTCGATGTGTGTTTATTGAATTGACTTGAAATGACATAGATTTCCTCTCAAATAATAGATTAATAGATTATTGACAGGCTAAAATCAAATTCTTCTAACTCTTTTATCTGTTGATTTTAAAAAGATTTCTAAAAACATCAAAATGATGGTAAATTTATTTTAAAACACTTTAAACGAAATTTAGCTAAATCCATCCAAAGGCTTAAGTTTAGATAGCCTCACAAAGATGTCATCTCAAACAATGAATTTATCATAGATTCCAGTGAAGAAACATTAGTACAAAATCAGAAGTAGTACCTGCCTAATAATGTATATAATTCCATATTAAATGGTTTAAAATATGCTCTTATTAACTACCACCTCTTTTTTAGCTTATTTATTTAAACAACTTGACATAAATATTATTAGATAATCTGATTGCACATTCTCTGGTTATAACAAACAGGAGGACAGACATTATCTTTTATTTGAGGATATATTTTTATAATTTTCAATTGGATGTGAATATATAAAGAGGTTTTAAAAGCTGCTGAAACTTTTGGTTATTTCAGGAGGATTAGTGGAGAATTAATAAGAAAGGAAAAGTTAAAATTTCATCTGGAAAACTTGGGGGCAGGTGTATGGGGTAAAGAATTGGGGGATAAGGGTCACTCAACAAATATTTATTGAGCACTTACTATGTGCGAGCCACCATCTGAGTCTTTTAGATACAGAGAACCCTGCTCTTGCAGAGCTGACATTTAAGTTGGGAGAAGATTCATTCAAAGAGAGTCTAGTAATAATGAATTTCAAAAGGAACCGTTGAATCTCCATTTCTTAGCTTCCTGGAGCTTCTTCGCCCTGTTGAAATGTGAACGGTCCCTTTCTACCTATAAACCCCACACATTCAGAGAAATTAAGAAGGAAAAGCATGGTCTAGCACAAAACAGGTGCTGTTATAACCTTCCCGGGGCACAGAGCACCTACTTTTCTTGAGAGGCTACTCAAATAACTTCCCTGAACAGAAAAATGTTTCAAGGGAATTCTCTGTGTCTATACTAGAATTGGCTGGCAACATCCCTGATACAATAAATGATAATATATAGAAGAAAATAAATGCCTTTTGTTTCCAGAGGCATCTCTATAACACATCTGTCTCAAAAAGATCACAGTAAAAATTAAAAGCGATAATGTAAAGCGTCTAGCATGGTGCCTGGCATGAGGTTAGCACTAAACACTTAAACATGCACGCACACACAGTCTTCCTCAGCTGCAATGAGAAGTATACGGGCCCTGCCTCTGACAGAGAATGTAAATCAGGCTCCTAATTATTCAGCAGAGGCAGTGGGCTCCACCTCCTGCACATCTGGTATGTGTAAAGCCTGTGAATCCCTCTTTAATCAACAACTCAGAATAATGGCATTTCCAACCCTCATCAGAGAATTCAACCAGGAATTGATTGCGATGAAGCTCTTGCCAAATGCTTGCTGGGACAGTTGATATTTGAGAGAAACTGCCTAATGAATTTGTTATCTGCATGCATTATTTTTCTAGGCTTTTTATTTGAATTAAGAAATCATGAGGAAAACTTAACTGGACTATATTATTGCTATTCTGTATAAGATCCTTTGTTGAATTGACATGTGCTGCTTCTTTACATACTTTTTAGCCAATCCGTATTAAAAATATCTGCCTAGCATGGGGCCTGGCCCATGGTAGGTTCTTAATAAGTGTTTGAATATTGAAGGAATGAATTTGCTTGAACAGATAATAGATTCATGGTTTTTCTTCCTTCGATACAGCCATAAGTAAAAATAACAACCATTAGAATTTGCTTTTTATTCCTTCTCCTTCTGGGGAACTGCTCTTCATCCTTCATGTCTTAGCTGGGTATCACCTTATTTTTGGTCCACCCCTCTGACCCCTACCTCACTTTACTTTCTTCCTCAGGCAGGGTTCTAAGTTCTTCCCACTCTGCTCCCACCTCTGGCTTTGCACCTATCACATGTTTTTATAATTGTTTGCACTTATGTCTCCTTGTTGGACAGGGCAGCACTTCAGGGCATGACTGTGTCTTTTTCATTTTTGTAACTGCAGTGTATGGCACAAGGCCTGGCCCAGAGTGATTAATAAATATTTAAATGTTTATACACCAACTGAACATTTCTTCCTTGAATTCAGCAACAGGAAAAAGTGATATTTTCAATGAATTTTTATTTAGTTTCTGCTTTATGCAAAACACTTTTCTGACATTATAAGATCTTTGTGGTCCCTACCACTCAGGAGTTCTCCATCAGGTGAGGGAGACAGATATCCATAAGCACATTCAAGGTTACCTGGATTCAGTATTCTAATAGCAGTACAGAAACAGTGCTCAGTGGAGTAGGAGGGATGAAAGAGATTAATTCCAACACAGAAATAAAGGAGGCTTATAGCTTGAGGTTGACTTTGAATGGGTAGAATTTTAACAGACATCTATGAGGATGGGAAGCAGATGCCAGGGAGAGAAAAAAGCTGTCTTCCTTTACTTGTTTTTAAATTTATTATCTATTCATCCATTCATCCTGCAGACTTTAATGAAGGACTCTGAGGTTTCCAAAGGTACAGACTGTATTTTAATAGTTGTATCCATGAATGCCTAGCATGACCCCGATATATGGTAATTTTCCAATAGATGCTTGTTGGAGACTAAAGTTTATGAGTATAGAAGTAAATAAGACTGGAAAAGATGGTTGAAACCAAATTGGAAAGAACATAGTTCTGTTTATTGTAGGTGGTCATTGAAAGTTCTTGAGTTGGGGAGGAGTGCAATCAGATCTGGTTATATGTGAAGGATGGATTGTAGGAGAAATAACTAGAGATAAGATGAACAGCTAGATGATACTTTAAAGGTATAGGTGAGAGTCAATAAGGATGCGAATTAAGCAGTAGAAGTGGAAGGGGCAAAGAAGGGATGAGGAACTTCTGGTTTGAGTTGACGTTTCTCCTACATCTCTTTAAAAATCACCCCAAAGCAGGCCAGGCGCGGTGGTTCATGCCTGTAATCCCAACACTTTGGGAGGCCAAGGCAGGTGGATCACGAGGTCAGGAGATGGAGACCATCCTGGCTAACATGGTGAAACCCCGTCTCTACTAAAAATACAAAAAAGTAGCCAGGCGTGGCGGCGGGCGCCTGTAGTCCCAGCTACTCAGGAGGCTGAAGCAGGAGAATGGTGTGAACCCAGGAGGCAGAGCTTGCAGTGAGCCGAGATTGTGCCACTGCACTCCAGCCTGGGCAACAGAGTGAGACTCCATCTCAAAAAACAAAACAAAACAAAACAAAACAAAACAAATCACCCCAAAGCAATAAGGAGAACTAGAACAGGACATACACTCCAACACTGGTGAAACTAGGAAAACATATGTAACCCCAAACCACAATATATACAGACAAAACTATACGAGATGTTGGGAATTGATTTAGCAGATCACAGAAAGCTTAAAAAGATGAAAGTTAAGTGTTTGTGGATAGTATACCAGTGAGAAGCAACTTTATTCATTCTGAAGAGCCACCCACAGACCAAAAAACTAAGGACACCAAGTGCTGTGGAAGGTTGTCTCAGTCAGTTTGGGCTGCTCTAATGAAGTTCCATGGACTGGGTGTCTTATAAAAAACAGAAATTTATTTCCCACAGTCCTGAAGCCTGAAAGTCTGAGATCAGGCTGCCAGCATGGTTGGGTTCTGGTGAGGGCCTTCTTTCAGGTTGCAGACTGCCAACTTCTCCTGTATCCTCACATGGTGTGAAGGGAATGAGAAAATTCTCTAAAGTCCCCGTTATAAGGGTACTAATCCCATTCATTAGGGTTCAACACTCATGACCTAGTTACCTCTCAAAGTCTTTACCTGTTAATACCATCGATACTAGGGGTTAGAATTTCAACAAATAAATTTTGAGGGAACAGACACACACATTCAGTCTATAGCAAAAGTGGAAGTGTGGTATAGTTGAAAACAGAGGAATTGGGTGAAAGTCTACTAAACAGTCAGTTCAACCTCCAGGCCTCCACCCTGGACATCCAGGTAACTGTCCCCTTCTTACTTTGGCAGGAGAGGAGAGATTTATTCTATGAAGCAGCTGAACCAGAGGGCTTCTGAATTCAGAGATACAAGGTATGGCAGAGAGCTTGGATGAGGTAACCAACTCAAAAGAGAGGGGTTATGTGAAAGGCTGTATCCTGAATGATAAGGCACTCAGCTC
Organism: Pongo abelii; assembly: GCF_028885655.2. Taxonomy (NCBI): domain Eukaryota; kingdom Metazoa; phylum Chordata; class Mammalia; order Primates; family Hominidae; genus Pongo; species Pongo abelii. The sequence continues at coordinate 121,972,044 of NC_071985.2, read as the reverse complement.
CCTTTCCCTACCCTAGCAAAGGCCATCTACTACACTTAAACCTCAATGGAAAAGACTGGTGCCTCCTCCTCTGGGGATCACAATGGCCAGGGAGAAAGAGGAAAGGGAATACGAGTGCATGCACACACACATGTATTTTCCCAAGGAAAACATCTATCGGTTGGATTTCAGCAGTATCAAACCTCACTCAATCACAGAGGGTTTCAGTGTATCACTCTTAGAAATGAATGCAAAGCAGAGTCTGGATTTTTTAGAATGGTCTATCACAGAAAAAGCAGAGAGAAAAGAAAAGCTCTCCAAAAAAAAAAAAAAAAAACAAGCAAACAAAGAACAGAAGAAAACTTACCTTAAAGCAATAATTAATATCCCTAGAGAGTCAAGGATGCTATAAAAAAGGAATTTGAAGAGAATAAGAGAAAACTCTTATACATTCACAATATAGCAAAAATTAAAAATTTAAAAGAAGAATTGGAACATGAAGTTGATGAAGTCTCACTGAAAGTAAAACACAAAGATATGAATGACAGAAAAAACATAAGGAAAATGGAGAATTCTAATATCAAACTAATAGAGGCTGCAGAAAGATATAACAGAGAAAAACGAATAAAACAGAATTCTCAAATGAATAATTTTATAACATTTTGGAAAACCAAACTACATAAGCATTTAGAGTAAAAGCCCAAAAAACGTTCCCCTAAAATAAACTGTACCAAGATACATCCTTAGGAAATTCAGTACACCAGGAATAAAGAAGTAATATAAAGATCTTCCAGAGAGTAAAAAAAGGTCACATACAAAGGTTTAGTAATTAGCAACTACCCTGGAAGACAGAAGACAGTGGAGAACTACATTCAGGATTATGAAGAAATAGTATTTCCAGTCTCGGAATGGACAATTAGCTAAACTATCAAGATGCGTAGTGATAAGATACATATATTTTATTATTTTTTCTTTTCTTCTTTTTTATTAAAAAACTTTGAAAAGTTTTTGTTTTGGTTTTTTTTTTTTCCAGGCTAGTCAAGTGAAGCAGTAGGAGTGGAGAAGAAATAAAGAAATCTGTAACTGGTTGTGATCAGTTAGTTGTAACCACTGCATTTGGACCAGCCAAGATAAATATATTTCAGACGTACAAAAATTTCAACAAACTTACTTCCAAGTATCGTGTCTTAAGAAGCTACTCGACAATATGCTCCACCACACCAGGAGAGAGAGCGCATGAACACCAGGAAGGAACAGCTCCGACACAAGAGAGAGGTGGAGGGAACGCCCAGGCTGGTGGCAAAGGGGATTCTCCATTGGCCTGGAGAGTAACTGGTCCACAGAGCAGGAAGATGAAAGGCTCAGGAGAGAAGTCTCTAGGAAAAATAAATGTGGTGTATAGGAGACTGTGTTTGAGAAGCTGTTAGAGGAAAAGAGAAGTCTGAGCCAGGCACTGGTACACAGACTACTGTTAAAAAAAATTTAGACAAATTAAATTTAATAGAGTTTACCTGAGCCAAGGATAATTTGTGAAGCTGGCAGCCTCCTGAATAGGTTTATACATGCTCTGGCACCGTCCTGTGGTTGGATAGGATTATGGACAGAAAAGGGAAAGTAACATATCAAGAATGGAAGTGAGGTACAGTAACAGTAGGACTGGTTACAGCTCAGCATTTGTCTTATTTGAACAGCATTTGAATGGTTGACCATCTGCGATTGGCTGAAACTTGGTGATGGTTACAAATATAGTTTATAGTCTGTTCACACATCCAGTTAGGTTACAGTTTACTATGTATGAAGAAACCTTTAGGCCAAATTTACAAGGAGGCAGCTTTAGGCTAATCTTAACTAAAAGTATTAAGAAAGTGAAAAAAAAAAAGGAAAGCAAGTATTAACCATATGAAAAAACTAAAGCTGAACAAGAAGGCAGCCATAATAATAGTGTTTACACTAAAAGCTTAGTCTTAACCACTATGCAAAATATCCATGTAACAAAACTGCACTGTACCCACTAAATTTATACAAATAAAAAAAGATATAGGGATGGGAGAAATAAAATAGACAACATATTAAAAGATAGCATACTACTTGATTCAGCAATAAATAGTGTTTACATGGTCTTAAGGTAAACTTTAATTATTGATCAAACAAAATTGTGATATTACTATTTAGAGAGGATAAAAGAGAAGTCACAAGAAGGGATTGGAGCGAGTTTGAGAGAGCTAAGTAATCATCCATTAGGAAGTCAATACCTAACTGATATTGGGGAATCAAGAGAAAGCTGCACAAGCTTATTATTTAGAATCATGAAGATAAATACTAGACCAAATAGCCAAGAGAATTGAAAGTGGTGACAACTTGGCTAGGCTACTAAATATGATGGTGAGAGTTTTGCAATGCACAACCCCACAGGGCAGTATTCCCATTATAGAGTATTTGAATGGTGCCTCCCCAACCAAAGTTGAGCTTTGCACAACCTGCCCAGCCTTACACAGCAGCTCTGCCTCTTGGGGGCAAGGACCAGTGTTGGGACAGGGTGATGTGAGACTGGGACGGCTCTATTCAGGTGTAAACATTATAGCACTATTTGTCTTTTAAAATTATGTGTTTGATTTTTTAGAAATCTAAAGTAGAAAAGGGAGAAGATGAATTTTAGACATCTGAGATAGACCCCTTGGGATTCGGCAGCCTCTGAGGGATAGGCAGTTGAAAACAAGACAATGCAGAGAGCTGAGAATAATCAGTTAATCTGAGAAGAGGAAAAAAAAAACCAAAACCAAAACCAAAACAAAACAAAACAAAAAAACGGAGAAAGTTAGATCATAGAAGTAAAAAAACTATCTTCCAGGAGGAGGTAATGGCAATAGCGCCACATGCTGGTAAATTGGAAATTATTCAGGCACTGGATCTCAGCTCCATCACTCTGAACTGTTTCCTCAACTAAACAATGGTGTAATGATATCAACTTCACAATACCCTTTTATTGCTGCTTTTATGAGATGAAAGAGTGACCAAGTTGCTGCAGTAAGACATCCTTTTCAGCACCCAGTTTTGCATCTTGACTATACTTTCCTCAAACTAAGTATTGTTTAGGGAAAGGGTTATGTTACTGAAAATTCATTTTATTATCAAAATTATATAACTTCTTTCCAAGATCCTGGGAAAGATGTTTTCTCTTTTTAATTTGGCTGAGATTAGGCTTCAGTTCCTTGAAACAGAGAGGTGCAGTTGAGATTCTGGAAGCTCTTGGAGAATCCCATGGAAATTCTTTTTCCTTGAGAAATATCTGTAGGGGACTGTCAGCCTCTTGCAGGATAGGTGAAATAATCTCTTTCCTGCCACAGGACTCAAGCTGCAAGATGAGCTTCCCTTCTCCAGTGAGTGGACACATAACAGAGACATTAAAGTGATGCTGTCTCAACTCAGCCCAGGCCTGACTTTCAGAGAAGACACATTGGATCTTAAGCCTAGAGGCATCTAGCCTAGAGCCTGAGCCCAAGAAAAAAACTGAAGAGTCTCTGAGAGGAGAAAAAATCTGGAGTAGAGTACTGTTCCAATGTCACCAAAATCCCTGTCCTTTTCTCGCTAAAGGAAGGGGTCTCCCTACAGTGACAAGTCCCCATAAAACCATGAGGGCTGTTGAGTTGCCTTTGTTCTGATATCTCCCGGCCTCGGTTTAACAGTAATGACAACGACAATTTTACAGAGTGTACTATATGCCAGGTACTGTTCTTAGCACTTTACTTATGTTAACTTTTTTACAGATGAGAAAAATGAGGCCCAAAGGGGTTAAACAACTTGCTAATATTAGAGACAGTCCAAATATTAAAGAAGGTCCCTGAACACTGGCATCTCTACCATGTCTTTAAGATCCTCAGCATCCATTTGAGAGGTAGAAGCTTCTCCCCTCCTCAAAAACCTGCAGTGAGTTTCACCAAATTTTAGCATAGAGAGAGTATCCAGACTTCTTACCTTGGCTTTCAGAGTTCTTTATGACACCTAACATCACCTCCATTATTCTTACCACATTCCGGGAGTGCCTGCTACAATGAGCTTCTCAATGCCAAAAAGAGTTGCATATGCTCTGGCAGGCTGACGAGAGAGTTTTTTGGGAAAGGGAGCATTTCAGGATCAACCATGTCATACCACACCTGCACCTACCCACTTGCTTGAGCCCAGCCCTCTCAGTTCTATTTCACCCAGACCCCAGGGAGCTTAATGCTTGAGTAAGGAGTTGGTGGACTAGGTGATCTTTGGGGTCCCATCAGGACTAAAAATACAACAGCTGGCTTTCTATGTTCACTTCTGCCCATGTCTGTGGACAGTCCTGGATGGAGTAAGGATCGCTTTCTTTATATATCACCTGAAGACCATGACATTTCTCTCTAAAAGCCTTCCAGCCCTCAGAAGTCCATATACACAATCTCTCTCTCTCTCAGACTAAGGGAGGTAAATAGGGGCCAGTGAAGGAATGAAGCAGAGTGAAACTCTTAGGGATAGTGTACTCCTCAAGAACTTTTATACAGACTGAATCTGTACTGGCCAAACTGACCTCTCTTTTTTTGTTCAACCACAGTGGATCACTTGGTCTTTTTAAAGATTTGAAGCACTTTCAACATTCAATGTCTTCTGTCAATTTCTTCCTTTTGCCTGAAGTGCCCTTTTCCTTTGGTTTTCTTGGCAAACTTCTGCCCTTTCTTCAAGGTTCAGCTTAAATATCACCTTCTCTGAGAAGTGTCTTCTGGACCAGTTAGACAGTAAACCATGCTGGAGGCAGCAGTGGCATCTTGTCATGAAAGTGAGTAGCCTTCCCAGATGTGTATGTCAAAAGAAGGCTGCTCTACATTAGCTAGAAAATGAGCCAAGGGAACATTTGTGAGGATAGCCACAGCACCCCCACACTCCTAACAAGAAGCAGTTAGGGTTCCAATTGGACCACTGATTGGTGATCAAAGACTCAATGCCATTGAGCATGACCACAATAAATTTAGCAGGAGAAAAACAAAGCAGGTAAAACTCTAACCTCAACCCTAACAATTCTCAGTAGGACATTCACACAACACTTAACCTTGAGCAATTAACCCTTTTTCGGTGCGTCCTTCAAGGTTAACTGATTATTGCATATATGCATCAGTAATGGAAGAATTAACTTGCCACATATGGTTAATCAGATGCAGTTAAATGTTAGAGGATTTCTGTCAAAACCAGTGATTTTTGTTACAGAACAGGTGAGCTACATCTCTTTTGTAAGTCTATAATTATATCTATAATTAGATAATGAGAACAATAATCTTTTAAGGCTATTTCTAATTCAGGACAGTAATGCCATTTAAAAATTGTTAATTGTGGTAAAATACATGTAACACAAAATTTACAATCTTAAGCATCTTTAAGTGTATAGTTTAGGAGTATTAAGTACATTCACATTGTTGTGCAATCATCACCCTCTCCAGAACTCTCCATCTTGCAAAACTGAAACTCTGTGCCCATGCAGCAATAACTCTCAATTCCCATTTCTCCTACCCCCAGCAACTATTTTTCTACGTTTTGTCTCTGAACTTGACTATAAGTACCTCATATAAGTTGAAGTACCTCATATAAGTGGAATCATACAGCTTTTGTCTTTTTGTAACTGCCTTACTTCACTTAGCATGTCTTCAACATTCATCCATGTTGTAGCACGTCAGGATTTTCTTCCTTTTTAAAGCTGAATAATATTCCATTGTAGCTATATACTACATTTTGTTTATACATTCATCCATCAGTGGACACTTGGATTGCTTCCACCTTTTGACAACTGTGTATAACATTGCTGTGAACCTGGATGTACGCATTTCTGTTTGGGTCTCTGATTTTGATTCTTCTAGATATATATACACAGAAGTGGAATTGCTGGATCATAGGTATTTCTATTTTTTATATTTTGAGGAACTGTCATACTGTTTTCCATAGAAGACTCACCATTTTACATTCCCACCAACAGAGAACAAGGGTTCCAACTTCTTCCCATCCTCATCGACACTTGTTATTTTCTGTTTTATTTTAATTTTGAGAGTAACTATCCCAATGGTTGTGATGTAGTATCTCATTGTGGATTTGATTTGCATTTTTGTAATGATTCGTGATGTTGAGCATCTTTTCACCATTTAAACATGAGAATGCTTTGCATGCTCATTTTTGTAATGGGAATGTGTGCATTACACCAGGGTTGTCAAGTCATTTACAATTTTTAATAAAGTTCTAAACACATCCCTGTTTATCTTGCCTGACTTGGATTGTGCTAATAGAATCATCAAAATTACATTCCAACTTCTCAATTCTTTGGTCAGTCAAAGGTGTGTCCTGCATAAGCATCAACAATCGGGGTCAATATCAAGATTATATAACTTTTCTCATCACCAATTCCTATCCATAGAGTATACACAGGCACACTTGATTCTCTCCTATGGCTTTCAGAGGTTTTTTTTTTTGGTGGGGGGGCAATCAGAAGTCTATGATAAATGCATTTGAAAATTCCTGCATGGCCTCTTCTTGTTTCTGCTTTACATGTTTCTTCTCTGTCAAGCAAGGCACCAGGAGAGTAAATCCTATATTTGCTAGAACAGTGTGTGAATAAATCATTTTAAGGTAGTGGCAATTCATTCAGAGGAGATAAGAGGACAAACCTGTCCTTTGAGGCATTCAAGGTTTAAAAGGATCTTTGATAGTAACAGCTCAAATAGAGGTAAAAAAAGAAAAACTGGCACATTTGTTATCAGTCCCTTAACTTCCTCAGCATAATCATAAGGCCAGATGGGCTCCAGAGAAGCTATGCAAAGATAAGTAATGGAGAAAATGTATACTTTTTGCTCAGACCATGGCAAAAGTGGCTAACCAGAATATAAAGTAGACAATTTAGGTAGAAAGGCAAGTCAAGTTCTCCTGAGGTTTATTCCATGTACTGTTGTTTATTACCGCTGTATTCTGAGGAAAGTAAGGCTGGCAATATCTTTTTTTCCATTTAGGTTAATCAATCTATCTCCGAAAGAATTGTCTATGGGAATCCACTCATTCTCTAAAAGCTTGAAACAAGAGCTCACGGAATTCCTGCCAATCCTAGTGTTTAGGTCTCCAGCGATGTTATTTGAACCTGGAAAATAAATACCAATTGTCATCAAATCGTGTGTCTGAGCAGACAGGGTAGTGTGAAGGGTGAAACAGAGTCTTCATGCTGTCAGGAAAGTCAGTCAAGGCCAGAAGAACAGTTCCCCATGCTGTGAGCAGAAGCTGGCTGAGATAAGGGGGGCTCATTCACCATTAATACATTTTTTTTTCTTGACAGCCAAAAAAATAAATGGTCTAAACCTGTGATAAAAGAAAGTTCTAAAGTGAAGGGTGTCCACAGGCATGTTAGTTTGAGAAGAACAAAGGGCTGACCTTTTCAACTCTTTATTTTTAAGCATGCTTTAGATTATATTCTAGATCCAATTGGAGGAGTTCATACACCAATAGTACAGATTCTACCTTTTTAAGTAGCCCTTGAGTGGTTTCAGTTGCTTTTCTTGACTTGAGCGTTTAAAACCCTTCAGCAACGAACCTTAAAACCCTCAGAAAATCTAATGACAACATCCCTCCTGTAGAGCCTCAGTCGGCCCTGTTTCAAGTGAGGACAAACATTGCCCTGGCCTTCTTCAGGTAGAGCTGCATAACACAGGGATTCACAGGGCAAACACTCTGGAGTCAGAGCCTGTGTCTGCATCTTGCCTGCCCTGCTTCCTAGTTATGACACTCCAGGCAGGTTATTTAAGTTATCTTTACCCTAATTCCCTCATCTGTAAAATAGCAATAAAATTATCATTATACTGACATGTGTGCTTATGAAGATTACATGTGGTCATTCATATAAAGTGCTCAGAACACAGGCTGGTGCATGCTAAATGTTTAATAATTGTTACCTACTATTATTATTACTAATTTTATCATTATATAACTTATCCCTTGCACCCAGTTAGAAATCACGTCCCAGACCTGCCTGGCCTCATTCTTTTGGTCTAAGTAGAGTATATCCAACCAGTTTCTGGAAATGAGGTATCTTTGCAGTGTCCAGGTGAGGTCACCTGCCTTGAGGCAAGACTTACTGGTGACTTAGCCAAGGAAGAATTCCTTAGACTCTCTGAAATGAGAGGGTAGTTTAACAGATGGTGAATGTAAGCTCCGGGTCAAATTCTCCCTCCCAGCCAAGTGTCCATCCCTGAGACTGTGAGGGCCCTCTCTTGCACAGGCTCCTTCCAAGGCCCTGGGCAATGCCTGCCAATTTTATATTCATACTTTTATATTATTTTTATTAAAGGGTCTTCTAAATCTTTAGGCTTCTCAAAACCTGGATCCACTCCTACATGGGACTTGTCATAGGGAAAGAGCACTTTTTTTTTTTGGCAGGACTTCACTTGGCCATATTTCCTCATGTGGCTACTCTGAAGAGATCCCATTTCCAGGAACTGGGTGGACATACTGTACCTTGGGCCAAAGGAGTGGGGCCAGGCCTGTAAACAGATTCAACCCTTGTAGAAGCCATTTATAAGAAGTTGAGGTATTGTCATTTTGGCCTAGGCTAGTGGTTCTCCAGTTTGGGAAGGCGTGCTGGGGTAGAAAGATCAGATTTACTTCTTCAAACTATGCACGCTTGGCAGGGAGAGGCCTTATCAAATTTTCTGCCCAGATAATTTTAATACACTCCCCCAGACTGTGACTGGCCCTCACTGAGTTGGAGTATGGGGCCCTACCTCCCTGAAATACAGTATGTTTTCTTTTGAGAACCTCCAGTGGATTCTGTGGTGTTCCCTAAGCTCGCCCAGCCCCACCCCAGAAGCTTCACCTGGTGACAGTGTACACAGAGTCCTTCCCCAGCATTACCCTCCAGGGAAGGAACTTCCTTAACCAAGATTAAGCTGCCTGGTACATGCAAGTTTCTAATGAATAAAGGCCCAGCCCCCAGCTTCAATTTGGGATATCTCTGAAAGGCCATCCCAGTTTCAGAGCTCCCTGGGGGACTAAGGCTTTTGTTTCAACTGCATCCCAGTTGACTTCTCCCTCCACCCTGTCCTGCTTCTCTCACTTCCTTGCAGGTGTTCTGAGTGCCCTCCCCCAAAAACCTTCTGAATGCAAATCTGTCTCAGAGTCTGTTTCCCAGGGAACCTGATCCATGACAAACCCCCATCACACTGTCTTCCTCCTCCCCCATTCAGTATAACCTTCCCAACGTCCCTTATACAGTACTCCAGAAGAGAAACATTTATAACTCTCAGAAATATGACAGATTTGTGGGAGACACATCACAGATACAAGAAGTCAACTATATCAATGTCTAGGTTAAAAAAATAAACTACTGAAATAAAAGGACTAGTTGGAGATGGTTTAAAAATGAAGCAAAAAGCTTATAGATTAAAGAAACACGTGAGATTAGGTAACATAGATGAGTTTTAACATAAAAGACTAGCAGCTACAGTTTTTTTTTAACTTCTATTTTAAGTTCAGGAGTACAAGTGCATGTTTGTTACAGAGGTAAGCTTGTGTCATGGGGGTTTGTTGTACAGATTATTTCATCACCCAGATATTAAGCCTAGTACTCATTAGTTGTTTTAAAAAGTAAAAAGAAATAAGAAATTGAGCTTTTAGATGAAAAGGTAAGACCTAGGATATGAAATGCTGAAAACATACATACAGATAGGAGTTGAGAATTAGAAATAAAATTCAAGAACTAAAGGATAAAAAACAAATTTAGGAATGGCTTTAAAAATAAAAGCATTTCCTCAAATGGTTAAACATAGAATTACCATATGATCCAGCAATTTCACTTCTATGCCTATACCCCAAAGAATTAAAAGCAAGAACTCAAACAGATACTTGTAAACCCATGTTCAGAGCAGCATTATTCACAATAGCTACAAAGTGGAAGCAACCCAAATGTGGATAAGCAAAATGTGGCATATACATACAATAGAATATATTATTCAGCCTTAAAATGAAGAAAATTCTGACATATGCTATAACATGGATATGCTTAGAGACATTATGCTAAGTAAATAAGACAGTCATAAAAAGACAAGTATTTTATGATTCCATTTATATGAAGTACCTAGAGTAATGAAATTTACAGAGACAGAAAATAGAATGGTGGTTACCAGAGGCTGGGGGAGTGGGCAATGGTGAGTTACTGTTTCATGTGTACACAGTTTCAGTTTGGAACCATGAAAAAGTTCTAGAGATGGATAGTGGTGATGCTTGTACAACATTGTAAATGTAGGTAATGCCATGGAATTGTACCCTCAAAAATTATTAAAATGGTAAATTTTGCTATGTACATTTTACCACAATAAAGAATCACTCCCCCACCAAAAAAAAAAAAAGTTCATAGATTAGAGGAAGAGGGAGAGAGAGAAGAGAGAGACAGGAGAGAGAGAAGAGAGAGAGGAGAGAGAGAAGAGAGAGGAGAGAGAGAGGAGAGAGGAGAGAGAGAGGAGAGAGAGGAGAGAGGAGAGAGAAGAGAGAGAGGAGAGAGGAGAGAGAGGAGAGAGAGAAGAGAGACAGGAGAGGAGAGAGAGAGGAGAGAGGAGAGAGAGGAGAGAGGAGAGAGGGGAGAGAGAGAGAGAGAGAGAGAGAGAGAGAGAAAGAGAGAGAAAGCCTAGCTAAGCTTGCCAGCTTTGGTTCTGAGCAGAACTGTGTGTGGTGGAGATGCAGTGCTCCTTCATGGAGGAGGCAGAGACCAATACACGATGCCCCTACTCTCACTCGCCTATCATGTTCATGTTTCCATCGAAGGCAAATTTTTCAGCTGGGTCTTCTAGCTACAGGGACCCTGCCTCCTGTGTTGGCCAGCCCCTCTGGAAACTTTTCAGGCACCTGCCATAATCCATGTTGACAAGAGAGAGACTCCTCAGGACAGAAATGAAGAGAGAGTCAAAGCCAAGATGGGTGGTTGTGACTTACCTACTTATTTTAACCAGCAAATTTGGGGGCAGTGGCTATTTTGAGCTGTGTCTGAAGGAAGTCTTTCCTGCACATAGGAATGCAAGTGTTGGCAGCCATCACTGTGGCTTCCTAACAATTGTTCCCTCCTTCCTGACATTCTTCCCAGCCTGTAGTTCCAGCACTGAGAGTCCTTCTCACTGGGAGACTTGGGTTATGAAAATACTCCCAAAGAGGAAGCTGCTTTTCCAAGTATAGAGGAAGTGGAAAGGCAAGTGTGATCTGGATTCTACCTGGTTCTGTTCCCACATGAATGACTGCCAAGAGTTCCCACCCACTTGCAGCCAGTGCCAGAGTTTCTTTTCAGCCTCCAAAACTCTTGGTTTTCCAAGAAGTTATCCTAAATCAATTCTATTTATGATAGTCCCTGATGACACATTAATCATTTGTTCATATCTTTATTCATCTGGCTAACTTTCATTCTACAAACATCTATTCAACAAATATTTATTGAGTGCCTAATATGTGCCACTGCGCTGGGAACTATGTCAGGAAGCTTAGAGATTGATTCTAGCATAAACACTTTATTTTATAGTTGAGCATAAAGACCTAGAATTGCTCTATTCAATACAATAGCTACTGGCCACATGCGGCTATTTAAATTTGATTTAATTAAAATTAAAAAGTGGCCAGGCGCGGTGGCTCATGCCTGTAATCCCAGCACGTTGGGAGGCAGAGGTGGGTGGATCACCTGAGGTCAGGAGTTCCAGACCAGCCTGACCAACATGGTGAAACTACGTCTTTACTAAAAAATACAAAAATTAGCCAGAAACTGTGGTGGGTGCCTGTAATCCCAGCTACTAGGGAGGCTGAGGCAGGAGAATCGCTTGAACCTGGGAGGCGGAGGTTGCAGTGAGCCGAGATTGCGCCATTGCACTCCAGCCTCAGTGACAGAGCAAGACTCCATCTCAAAAAAAAAAAAAAAAAAATTAAAAAAGTTAGTTTCTGAGTGGCAGTCACATTTCAAGTTATCAATAGACTCATGACTACTGGCTGCCACATTGGACAGTGCAGATCTAGAACATTTTCAGAAAGCTCTATTGGGCCAAGATGGCTTAGAGAGTTAAGTAAATTGCCCTCGATCACATAGCCATTCCAATCAAATTCTGTGAACAACACAATTTTCCGTATCTTATGTTTCTACTAATTCTATAAAAATGAAACTCATTTCTGTGTTGGACATCTCCTCCAGAAACTTCTCAAGCACCTGCCATAATGCATGTTGAGATGAGAAAGTGGGCCTGGTTGTAAACACCAAAATATTTGAAAGAAAATAGAAGAAAAATGGAGACACATGTACAGATATTTAAAAATTATACAGGTAGCTAACTCCAGCTAGAGTAAAATATCCACATGTCTGCCTGATTGTTTTTATTAACAAAACAAGACTTTTAAAATGTTGAAAGCATGGCTTCAATTCTTACCCTAGGCACCTGCCTCTAGTTTGATTGTGGAACCACCCCTTTGGCTTGAGGATTGAGGCAGACTGCTTCAGCAGTGGGTCTGCACAGGACTGTCTTGGATCTTGCTCTCTGCTCTGTATGTCCTGGGTGATTCCATGCCATTTCCAGGCATTAAAACCCATCTATAGGCAGATGATTCCCAAATATACATCTCTCTCCAGGCCTGCTATCTCCTTGATCTCTGGATGACTTGGACTCTACACTTGGATGCCTAACAGTTATTTCAAGTCCACAAGTCCGAACATAACTCTTGATCTCACCCTGCCCTCAAACCTGCTCCTCCACCATCTTCCCTTTCCCAGCAAATGGTAACCCCTACATCAAGACATTCAAGTCAAAACCTACAGGTCATGCCTGATTCCATCCTTTCCGTCATGTCACATTTCGAATCCTGTTACCTCTACCTCTCAAATACTTCCCCAACAAGTCTCTCCTGCTTTCCAGCTTCACCCCAGTGGTTCCAGACCAAGCCGTCATCGTCTCTCCCTGGACTCCTCCAAAAGCCACCTATACTCCATCCCTATACTCCATCCTTCCACTTTAGTAAGCTTCAAATCAATGGCCTACCTGGCCTTTGCCTTCAAAGTTAAAATGATAGGAAGTGAACAGCAATCACAAGGAAGGATCTAAGTTAGATTTAAAAGCAACTTCCTGTCAAATAGTGATGTGTGTGTGTGTGTGCGCGCGCATGTGCGCGCAGGGAGGTGGGTATTGACTGAGAAGAAGCATGACGGAAACTTCTGGGCTGCTAGAAATGTTCTATATCTTGATCTAGGTGTTGGTTATGTGGGTGCATATATATATGCATATAAATTATACTTTAATTTTTAAAAGTTAAAAAAATAAAGAAAAGGAAAGGAAAGGACTTCTTGCCAAGATTTTAAAGACAGTTTGGCAGCACATAAAGGGATGTTGTGGAATCTACTTTCTTGGCTTCCTTTCAGAATAGGATGGGAGTCCTAGCTGCCTGGGGGTGTTCAGTGCCTAGAATTAAAGAGACATAATCAGAAATCACATTTGTTCTGCTTAATTCTACCCTTGGCCCTGTGTTAGATGCATCATGATGAATATTTAATGTGTCACTTAACATTTCATCACAGGAGAGTATTTAAGGACATTGTGAATAATTAATATGCTGGGTGGAGGGATGTTTGAGAGTACCCAGCCTGGGCCACTTTCCACTGTGGAGCCAAATTACTGTGGGATTCTTTGGGGTCAAAAGCAGTCACCATTTGCCAGGCCTTTCTTGGATGTGTCCAAATACCACTGTGTCCTTCAGCTTCAGAAATAAGGCAGCCTAAAGCAAACCAGACTGTGATAAAAGGATGTGTTGTAAATTTACATTTATGGAGGAACACAGCAACACAGTCTGTGGCGCCTTAGAGAAGCCAAGTTGACTCATGGTTTTCCTTTTCTCTCTACCCACTGACCAGCAATGGGAGACCCTGACCAACTGTCTGACAAGCAGCTGAGTAGACATGATGATCTGGGTGTGTTGTCATCTGCAAGCAGGCACTTGTGTTTGCCAGATTGGGTAAGTAGGAGTGCAGGGATCTTGGTGTGCCACACAACAGCACAGTAGTTGAAGCACAGGCTCTAGAGCTGCATCTCCTGGGTTCACTGCCCGCTGCTGCCCCTTCCTGAGTGTGTGACCTTGGGCGAGTTTCTGAATCTATCTATGCCTAAAGTAACTATAGGCAATAGCACCAGTGGCATGAGTTTTAATGATTTTAGATGTTAATGCATGTAATTAAAACAGTCCTTGGCACATGGTGTGATTTTTTACAGATAAACTGCAAACAGACAAGTAATTTTCTTGTAAGAACAGTTCACACTTTCAGATCCATCTGACCCTAAGCGTGTGTTCTAAACCACTATTCTTCACTTCTTCCCTGAAAGCACTGAACTCTGATAGAGGTGTGCTGGGCACGACGGTGTAGGGGAAAGAAAGGAGTCCTCCTGGCACTGAATTATACCTGCAGAATGTGAGCCAGAATTGAGGGGATGGGAATGGCATCCCATGACCTGAATTCATGTTCTCGCCCTGTCACCACCCAGCTGTGTAATCTTGAGCAGGTTACTCACCTCCTGGCCTCAAGACTCCTCAACTGTGCAGTGGGGAGTTGGATGGGATCCTCTAAGATCCCTCTGACCCTGGCATTCTACCATGCCAATGTCCACATTCAGCCCTGCTCATAGCAGTTGCTCTGGTTTGGGTACGTGGCTGTGATGGGGAACAGAGGCTGAAGGGCTGCTGCTGGGTGAATATGTCTGAAGGTACCTCAAATGACAAATGTATCTGAACATATCTTTCTCCTGTCCTCGCCAACATTAATTTTTCCAAGTCTGGGATCGATGCATTGCTGAGATGGAGAGGGGAAGAGTACACAGTGTTCTTCCCCGAGTCCACAGAGGGCAGGCCCTTGCAGAGCTGTCTGCTTTGTGACTCTTCCTGGGGCTTCAGTAGGCACAATGTGGACATTGTGGGGAGGTAGGCAGGAGGTTGGGGGAAAAGTGAGGAAGCAATATTCTTCCTGGCTTGAAGGCCAGGAACCGAAGCTGCCTGATTTCTAGTCACGGTTTTGCTACTTCTTGTCCCTGAAACCCTGAGTCAGTCCCTCCTGGGGCCTCAATTTCCTAATCTATCAATAAAGATAATCTTATCTGAGGCTAGTCTGGCGTGTTAAAGGGCACAGGAACTCTCCCTGCACACTCTCTAGTCCTGTAACATGGATGTGGTTTTCCTCTTCTTGGGAAATTTCTGGTGCTCACATAACTGATTTACAAATACCTCCGGCTTTTGGGATGGAGACTAAAAACCTTGCTTTTCAGGAGCATAGTCTTGCCACAGAAGCTGGAGCATCTAAGAGCACAGCCACGACTTTCTACTTGACATCAAGAGCAGGGTTTGGGTGAGAAGCATGTAATTTGATACTAAAACACGAACCCAGCAGGAAAGACAGTGTGATGTAGACCAGAGCCCTGTGCTTGGCATTGGAGGTGCACAAATGAATAAAAGGCCGACGGTCCAAAGAGAGAGAGAACTTGGTTAGACAATCACAGTCTATGATGGAGAAGTACAGGTGCTTTGGGTGCACTGAGAAGAAATATCCAAACTGGGAAGTAAGGTTGAGAGAGGGAAGGGAAGCTCCCTCGAGAAGGTGATGTCAGAGCTGAGTCCTGAAAGATGAGTAGGAGTTAGTTGGAAAATACAGGTTTTAAGAAAAGGAATTCAAAGCAGAGGGTACTGTATGTACTGAGGTCAAGAAAGACCGGCTATGCTAGGGAAAACAAGAAGTTCAGAATGGCTGGAGTATAGAATCATGCTTCTGGGGATGTGGAAGGAGGGAAAAAGGAGAAGGGAGAGAGTAGCAAGAGAAGAAGCAAGGGAGAAGTGCTCCCTGATCTCAAGGGAGAACAGAACTTTATTCTGATTCCCAATTTAAAAATGCTTTAAACAGGCTGAGCACGGTGGCTCACGCCTGTAATCCCAGCACTTTGGGAGGCCGAGGGGGGCGGATCACAAGGTTAGGAGCTCAAGACCAGCCTGGCCAAAATGGTGAAACCCCATCTCCACTAAAAACACAAAAATTAGCTGGGAGTGGTGGCGGGCGCCTGGAGTCCCAGCTACTTGGGAGGCTGAGGCAGGAGAATTGCTTGAGCCCAGGAGGCAGAGGTTGCAGTGAGCTAAGATCATACCACTGCACTCCAGCCTGGGTGACAGAGCAAGATTCTGTCTAAAAAAAAAAAAAAAAAAAAAAATTCTTTACCCATGATGGTCACAGAGGGTAAGAGATTTGCCCATGGCCGTGTGAGGAAACAAATGACCCAAAAATGTGTTGAGGGTGGAGTAGGCATGGATGTGTTGAAGTCACTGACCTTGAGAGTGGCTGCCAGAGATTTCCCACCTTGCTGAAAGTGATCACAAGAGTGGTTGCATAGCAGGTTAATAATATACTAAACGCACAGTATCTGCAGAGCAGTCTACAACATTCCAGATGTGCTACATTTCTGTGCCAGAAGAAACTAATTAAACTCTGTGAATGGGAAGTGTGTGTGTGTCTGAGAGCGGAGAGCAGAATCAGACTAATCTGACATTTCACACTCTTTCCGTGACCTTGGCAGATGGCTTCCATTCAGCCAATCTCTGTTCCCCACTCTTCATTCATATACCTCCCCAAGGCTTGAGCAGCTAGCATTTAGAAATGGTAAAAATTCCAGGTTTTGTTTAAAAAAAAAAAAAAAAAACCCTTCCCATTAGGGGCTGCCGTTTGACAGGAGCCATTATTTTCAAATCTAAGAAACCAAAGCCCAGACCAGCTTTGTAAGGTCCCCAGAATAGCGCTGCCAGGCAAGGGGCAGCTCTGGAGCTAGAACCTAGGCTCCTGTGTCCTAGCCCGACACTCTTTACCCTGCACCTGCCAGGGGTAATGGTGTTGTCTTACAAGGTCTGTAGTAACAGTGATGAGGCCAGAAAGTGATGTCAGCTGTGCGGGGACCACTCTGGGCCTTCTCTGCACCGCCATAGATAACCCCACCTAAGAAACCCCTTCGGAGGCCCTGGAATACAAAGACTCCTTGACCTTCCATCCCAAACTCCACTCTGATCTTTGTTCCCATGATCAACAAGACTTAAAAGCTACACTACATGAGGAGGACTGGGGACGTGGGGATGCGATTTTAGGAATTATGCCACTTTATGCCAGCCAATGAAGGACTGCCCCAAACTCTACAACGAAATCCTCGGTGAAGCGGGCCCTCAGCTTGAGCGCAGGCTTTGAGGAGGTCTAAAACGTGAAGCTCTAGCGCTGCAGAGAGGAGCAGCCCCTCACCTTGGGTCGCTTTCCTTCCCCGTCCTTTATATCAAATGCTCACACCCAATTCGCAGGCGCGACGGGAGTGAGTCCAGCCTGGGTCCTGCCGGCCGATGGCGCTGTCCCTCCGCCCCCTTCCCTCAGCCCATTTTCTCCTCATCAGGCAACAGAAATGTCTGAACACCTGTGGGGGCACAGCCTGGAGTGAGAGGCCTGAGCAGGCAGAATGTCTGTAATTATAAAGTGCTGTCCAAGACCCCAGGCCAAACCTCGGGGAAACGGAATTGGAAGAACTGCGTCCAGGCCTTGGGGAGGATTCTCCACGCACAAGGTGAGGTGTTTGGCGGCTCAAGGGTCTCTGTGGTGAAGCGCTGCCCTCTGGTGGTAGGAGGTAGAAATGACCACGTCTTCTTGGCCTGGTTCCAAGAGCATCAGGGACGTAAGCATCAGAGACGTGAGCCCCAAACCTGAGCTGGGCTCTTGAAATCCTCGAGGAAAGGGTCTCGTTCCCACTGACTTTCTGCAAAGAGGAAAAAGAGAAGTGTGCAGGGAGGTGGTGGGGAGAAAACGCTGGACTGGTCACCTGGACGCTCAGCTTGCGGTTGTATAAACAACTGCCAGCTTTCCCTAAAGAAATGGTTCCATCTAGCTCCTGAGGTCCCACCGGGCTGGAGAGAGCTGAATGTTTCTGCTAATGGAGTTTATGTGGCCACTTCTTTCTACCTTCCTCCAGCCCCTTGGTCCTCGATATTTCTCTTCTGCTGTCCCCTAGGACTAGGCCTTGTCAAACTGTGTCAGAGAAGAGTACTGGTGAATTGAAAGAAGAGGATCATTAGCCACACTTGTGGGAGGACTTCTGCAGATAGGTCAGGTAGAGTCCATGCTATGTTGACTCGCTTTGAAGTTAATAACCATAACTATTATTACAGGAGATTTTGGTCAACAAACACAAAACTTTGGTTAGAAGGAACAAGTTTAAGAGGTCTTTTGTACATCACAGTGACTAAAGTTAATAATAATATATTGTATACTTAAAAATTGCTGAGACAGTAGATTTGAAATGTTCTCATCGCATAAAAATAAGTATGTGAGACAATGGACATGTTAAATGGCTTGATTTAGCCATTACACAATGTATTCATATATCAAGACACATTGCGCACAACAAATATATATAATTTTTACTTGTCAATTGAAAAAATATATCCATAATAGCAAATTCTTCTGTGTGCTTTCTTCATGCCAGGCAATACTCTAACCTACTGTCATATGCTTACTCCTTTAATGGTTACAGCAGCCTTATGAGGTAGATAATGTCCTACTCCATTTTACTGATGAGGAAACAGGCTCAGAGAGGTTAAATAGCTTATCAGATAGAAGCAGAAGATCTAGCATTTGAGCTAGAACATCTCGAAACTACTCTCCTATCCTGTTTCTACTATTTCTCCTGACACAAAATAGTAGGTCAGTAGAGTCAGAGAGCCCGGGTGCAGAGAGGTAATTAGAGTTAGAGGCCAGAACTGCCTGAGGAAACCATAGGATTCCTGGATCCCACAAAGGAAGAGGTCCAAGGCAGAGTGGCCTTTCTGAAATGGATTCTGCAAGGAAAGGATCATCTGAGATGGACCTGTCTGAGTGCCTGTCTCTCCAAACAAGGTCATAGTAACCGTGGCTTCCACAAGGTGAATCAAGGCTTGGCAAATCTTAACTTGGAAGCTCTTAACCTCCTTAAGAATAGGGATTGTATTAATAGTGACCAGTGTCTAAGAGTGCTTCGTGCTTGGTTGGTGCATAGTAAATGCTTGTGGAATGTAGGATGAATAGCAATAATAGCTAACATTTAATGAGCAATTACAATATGCCAAGCACTCTTATCAGAGCTTTCCATGCACTATCTCATGTAATAGTCACAATATACCTATGAGGCATAATTGTTATCATACTCTCCCCATTTCACAGATAAGGAAATTGAGGCACTAAAGATTAAATTTCTTTTCCAGGTCACACCGAGAATGGAACAAGTATTTTACTTCAGATAATGTGTGTTTGTCTTCAATGTCCAGTTTCTTAACCTCCATGCTATGGCGTTTTTCTGGGTCAGAAGGAAGAGAAGGAATAAGAGAAGAGGAATAAAAAAAATCCTCAGGATGCCTGTCCTGGACCAGCAGTTCTCCACCAGGGGACCATTGATAGGATTCTGATATTTGAAGTACTTTTTGGGGGGAGAAAGTCATAATCATACAGACAAATTTTGTGTCCTTACCAACTATTGAGCTGAGTGCCTTTAGACCTCAGAGCTCCCTCATGAGGTAAGTACTACTATCACAGCCACTTCGCAGAAGAAACTGAGGCATAGATGGGTTAAGTAACTCTCCCAAGGTCACCCAGCCAGTAGGTGGTAGAGCTGGAATTTGAAGCCAGGGTATCCGGCTCCTGACCTGGGCTCCTGACCACTGTGCCATACTGCCAGAGTCTTTTTTAGAGTCAGAAAGGAGACTGGAGAGCATACACATATCTAGATCTATTACTCTAGACAATCTTAGAGGGAAGTTAGGCCTTTTCTGCTTTTCTCCTAGAAAACCTTATAGGAACAAACAGACAATACCTTATTATTTTATGGGAAAATCCCAACCTAGAGAGATGTATTTCTAGCCCAGACTCAGTGTGGAGGACACGTTGCCCAAGTCCTGGAAGATAAGGAAAGAACAGAGCAATGTGAATGAGACTACAGAACTACCAGCCTCAAGCAGGGTTCACCTTCATCTCTGCCTCCTTTTCCCTGCTGCTGCTTCTTGGTCTGGTTTGACTCTGTGGCCCTCTTGTGGTGTATACAGGGAAGTGCAGGAGCTTTTCCCTTTTGATCATCACAGGTAAAAACCTGAGAGTGAAAGACTGGTGATCAACACAAAGATGGGATCCCAGTTGCTCTTAGGATTTGCATCTTCTTCCTTTTTCCAGGGAAGAGCCCCTTCCTAAGCACAAGTTATCCAGCTGTGACACATGATGAGGATGATTCTCCAGGAAGAAAACTGTGTTGGTTACAAGTCCATTTTTATTATTGCCTTGGTGTGTCCATTCATTGCTGCGTTCTCTGTGAATGGTTAAGATATCTTCTAGGTGACACAGAGGAAAGGAAACTGGCTGTGTAAGAGATTTACAGCCTGGGACGGAGAGTTCTGGGGTTTTTTGGTTGTTAAATTCAGGCTACAAAGTAAGTGGTGGAATCCATCCATGGTTTTGAAAGGAGCAGCCCTAACTGGGCAGTAACCATGATGCTGAGCATCATTGCCTTGTTTTGTAGAGGTCTCAGGTTCCTGGGGATGCATTATTGTTGTGGCGATTTAATAGAGGTTAAATAGAGGCTGTCTTCTTGAATCACGAGTTGTTTTTCCAGATGAAGAAAGCAGAAAAAAAAATACCAGGCAGAGCCAGGCACAGTGGCTCACACCTGTAATCCCAGCACTTTGGGAGGCTGAGGTGGGCAGATCACCTGAGGTCAGGAGGTCGAGACCAGCCTGGCCAATATGGCGAAACCCCGTCTCTACTAAAAATACAAAAATATTAGCCAGGTGTGGTGGCTTGTGCCTGTAGTCCCAGTTACTTGGGAGGCTGAGACACGAGAATAGCTTGAACCTGGGAGGCGGAGGTTGCAGTGAGCTGAGATCGTGCCAGCCTGGTGTGACAGAGTGAGACTCCATCAAAAAATAAAAATAAAAAAAAAACACTAGGCAGAGTGAAGGGTAGGGACAATTGTACAGAAGTGTGAAGGGGCAGTGAGCAATGCAGGACAAGGGGTAGACTGGCTGGGGACAGCTGAACAGGTGGGTTGGAGCAAGAGTGTGCAGGGTTTGGGGAGTCAATCTGAAGAGATGAATAAATAAAATTTGGAAACTTTGATAACTGGGAGTAATCTTTGTATTCTCCTTACCAAGAGGCATTCATGTAGGTTAGTGTAAACTAATGGATAAACTTCTAAGCTAAAATGTTGGTATCAGTTCTTGATGAGGGAGCAAGTTGATAAGAAGGCTTCCTGTATCTCTCAATTCCCACCATTTAGGTGGGAATCCACTTTATTTCTACTTCATCTATCTTAATTATAATGGATCCAGTAAGAGACAGAAGACAGACCCCATCTCTACAAAAAATTTAAAATATTGGCTGGGTGAGGTGACATGCACCTATAGTCCCAGCTACTCAGGAGGCTAAGGTGGGAGGATAGATTATGCCTGGGAGGCTGAGGCTGCAGAGAGTTGTGATCATGCCACTGCACTCCAGTGTGAGTGACAGAATAAGACCCTGTCTCAAAACAAACAAATAAATCAGACAAACAACAACAACAACAACAACAAAGAGAGATGGAAAACATGCTGTTTAATGAAGGGAAGGGTGAGAAAATCTTGGCTTTAATTTTTGATATATTATTTAATATCTATGTGGCACTCAGTTATTATTTAACTTCTCTGAGCTTATATTTTCCCATTGGCAAAGTGAATAATGCCTGACTTACAGCATTAAGAGAATTAAATGAGATACTGCATCATTCAACAAATGTTTATTGAGCATCTACTTCGTGCTGGACACTGCCAGGTCTGAGAGATTCAGTCACCATAAAGCCTTCAAAACAGTTGGAAAAAGTACAAATAAACGAATTACAATGTGTGTGTGTGTGTGCGTGTGTAACAGCAGAGGTGGGAGTGTAAACTTGTTGAGGAGTCAGGAAAGACCTCTTGAAAGAAATTCTATTTAAGTTAAAACCTAAAGAGAGATTGAGAACTAGCTAAGTAAAAGGGTGGAATGGAAGTTCTTGCAGATAAAGAAACCAAGATGATAGACACTGAGACCATGTTATCTTTAAGAATCCAAGAAAACTGAAGTATGGCTGGAGGGTAGAATGAGGAGGATAATAAGGAAAAATGACATTACAAAGGTCATGAAAATTCTTCTAAATCATGATAACAATATTATTGTGATAACCAACTTGTATTGCCTATGATGGTGGGCACCATGCTGTGTGTTTTATGTGTGTTGTCTTTAATTACAAGTCTGAACCCTCACACCAAACCACAATAAAGCCAAGCCACGTATCTTTTTCCTGCTTTCTCAAGCCATTTTTGGGCCTGCTTGGACCTGCTCTGCTCTCCCCAGAAAGCCTTATTATATGAGTCATGGACCATTTCGTACCCTTTGGTGCATATTTGGCATCATCAATCTGAACCAAATTTGGAGTGGAAGTTCATTCCACTCTTGCAGACTGATCACAACCTTGTCTCATTTAGAGTTTACAGTGACTGTATGAAGTAGGTGCTAGAATTATCTCTGTTTTACAGATGACAAAACTGGCTAAGACATTAACTAGTCCAAAGTCACATAGTTGAGAAATCATACATGGACACAAACTGAGATCATTCTAACTCTTGAAGCCATGCTCTAAGCTGTTCTGCTCTACTATTTCCTAGGTAAGGGACTTTGGACTTTATCTTAAGGCCAATGAAACAACATTGAGAATGTTAAGTAGGAGAACAATATGATGTTTTGCATTTTGTAAATGTATTTCTGGAATTTGTGTACAATAGAGTGATTTGCATTGACATGTATAATTCCCTTTTCACAAAAACAGATAAAGTAATTAAGAATAAAATTTTACCTAAAATATGAGCCTTGTGTAAAGAAAGAAGGCAACATTCCCAGGTGCCAGAAATAAAAAAGGATCACAAAACTTGAGAAGGGAACATGGAGCCAAAGTTGAGTACATTCAGGGTACTCGATGTCAGGGTGATGAGATTTTAATGGCAACAGAGAGACGGTTGATGAGACCCAGGGCCTTTGCATGTTAAGGAGCTGGAAATGAACCAGCCGTATACAGTTGGAAGTTACCGGTTTATGAAGGAAACGATGAAATTCCTGTTTCACAGCTCAGAGATACCACAAGGCAGCTTGATAGGCTCATGAGAAGATAGAAAAAATTAATGCAAGGAAATTAACCCCTCAAGCTGGTTCAGCATACATGATCTCTAAATTGCACATCACACGAGTATAGAAATCTAGAGTCAAGACATATTACAAAATTCCTCTGGAACCAGTGAAATTCACAGAATCGCAGCGAAGGAATTTGAAACTGCCCCACAAGATTGTTCCCAGGTACCAGGACCTGAGGGTCTTCCACGGAAAACAACTCTCTTTCAAGAGAAGCTCATGATTTAAAAATATTGCAAGTCACATAAGGAAACAAACTGATTAGAGAGGGAGTGGTAGAGTGCACACACGAACAGCTGCAGTTAGTAAAAAATAAAAAAGGAGAGTCTTTAAGTTAGATAAGCTCAAAGAGAAAGAGAAGGGTAACTTCACAAAGCAAGAGGAGGACATTGTAGGAAAGGAGTCAGTAAATCAAAAAAGAAACAAATCTAAATTTTAGAAATGAAAAATATAGCTAATCAAATTTAGAATTTAATAGATGGATTTGTAGACTGGTCAAGAGAGAATTGGAGGAGAATGATGTCAGCAGGATGGCCAACTAAAAGCTTCTAGTGCTCATTTTTCCAACAAAGATAGCCAAATAACACATAAACAATCACGTTTTAATAAAAATAACTAAAGAAGAGTGGCTGAGTATGGCAAAGGAGTCATAGAAACCCCGGTGAACACGGAAACTGAGGTTGACCACACAGAGAGCAAAAGGAAACACCTGGTCTCCACCACCCCACCTCCCAACCAGAATCAGCTAGAAACCAGGAGGAACCTCTTTTTACGGTGCAAAGGTAGACAAGAGGATCCCAGTAACTGCCATCAACTCTTTGGACACCTACAGTTCTCATCACTGGGGTCCCCCTGAAGTCCTCACATGCACTAAGTCCAGCTGAGGGAGCTGCCTGGAGTCTGCAAATCTGTGTTCCCCCTAGAGAAGGAGCTGCCACTAGGCCCCACCCCGTGTGGCCTGCGCAGCTACTGTCTTACCCCATTTCAGAACTGGAACTACTGCTGGAGTGTCTTGCTCCAAGGGAGAGTAGCCATGGCTCTTGTCCATCCCTGAGGCTAAACCACCTTTGAACCATCCCTGCCCAGTGGCCTAACATCCCAAAGCCAAGCTTCAAGCAACTGTTACACCTTTGCCCATGGGGCCGAACAGCACCACCTACACCTCCTCTCTCCCCCTTCAGCTGGAGCAGAAGCTGCACACTTCCTCCTGAGAAAACAGTGCTTTAGCAGAATAGCCCCATCTACTTCTCTCAGTTATGGCTGTGCCCTGCCCCTAAGGTCCTGAACTGAAACTATGTGCTGCCTCTTGAGGAAACAGTGCCTTGGCAGAGCCCCACATCTCAGTGAAATAGTGCCTGGCAGCGCAGAACAGCCACCCTCTATGCCTGAGCCTCAGCTGAAGTGGCACACAAACCCCTGGGGAACTGGTGCCCTGGAATCTGAGCAGCTCAGGGCTGAGCTGATGTAGTACCCCATGTTCCAGGGAAACATGGCAGTGGCTGAGCTGAGACACTCTACCCTACAGGCTAAACTACTCTAATAACCTTGCTTTCCTGGCATTAGACTAGTCTCCTGGAGTCTCAGCTGCCAAGAAAGCCCTCTCTCTAGGGCATGCAATCATCACTGTGCTGCTCCCCTGACCCCCAGGGCCCAAACGACAGATGTGCTTGGCCACTATGAAAACTTGCTGCTGCACCTAGCTTCACAGAGTCTGGGATACTACTGAGTCCGCCATCCCGGAGTCACCACTACATGTTGTCTCATCCCCAGGGACCCAAGTTTCCACTGAGCTCTATTGGACCAGGTTCCCAAATTGCAGATATACCTTGCTCTCTGTACCCTAAACTCCAGAGCTCCTTTTCTTCCCTGGAGTTGGATATACCCTCCACGCAGGGGTAGAATCACAGCTAAAACCAAACTCTCTGGGTCCAAGCTTCTAGGGGTTTCCTCAGAGTCACAGATCCTGGCTCTGCAGGCAAATTACGTCCAACCCTGCCATAAACAGTGAACCTGCACCTCAAGACCCAGGTGCCACAATAAGTTCATGAGACTCTGTGGGAAAATTGAAAGTAGGAGGACTTCAAGCACCCACAAAGAAAGAATTTTTAAAACAACAAAAGAAAACATCAAGTCACATATAAAGAATCCCCATTAGACTAACAGCAGATTTATCCTCAGAAACCTTACAGGCCAGGAGAGAATGGAGTGACATATTCAAAGTACTGAAAGAAGAAAAAAAAAGGCAGTGAAGAATACTATACCCAGTAAAGCTATTCTTCAGAAATAAGGGAGAGCCAGGTTTGGTGACATATGCCTACAGTCCCAACTACTCAGGAGGCTGAGTTGGGAAGATTGTTTGAGCCTAGGAGTTCAGATCAGCCTAAACAACATAGCGAGACCTCATCTCAAAAAAAGAAAAAAAAGGAAAAAGAAATAAAGTCTTTCCCAGACAAACAAAAACAAAGGAAATTCATTACCACCAGACTGATCTTATGAGACATACTCAAGGGACTCCTATATCTGGAAGTGAAAAATGATAATCATCATTACAAAGACATGCAAAAGTATAAAATCACTAATAGACACATAAATGAAAAACAGAGAAGAAATAAGCCTTATTACTACAGAAAACTACCAAACTGCAATGATTAAACAATAAGAGAGGGAGAAAGGGACAACAGATATACAACACAACTAGAAAACAATTAACAAAATGACAGTAGGTCTTACCAATCAGTTATAACCTTAAATATATAAATGGCTTAAACTCCCCACTTAGAAAAAACAGACTGGCTGAATGGATTTTTGAAAACATAACCTAGTATATGCTCGTACAACATGATACTTCATCTGTTAAGACACAAAAAGACTGAGAGTAAAATGATGGATAAAGATATTCTCTGTAAACAGAAAGCAAAAGTGAGCAAGACAGTAGATAAAACAGACTCTAAAACTGTCCCAAACTGTAAAAAGAAACAAAATCATTAATAATGATAAAGGGATGAATTCAGCAAGATGATATAACAATTATAAGTATATACGCATGCAACACCGGGACACCTAAATATGTAAAACAAATAACATTAGATCTAAAAGGAAGAGATAGACTCTAGTACAATAACGGCTGGGGACTTCCATACTCCACTCTCAGCACTGAACAGATCATCTACACAGAAAATCCATAATGAAACATTGGATTTAAACTGCACTTTAGACCAAATGAACCTAACAGACATTTACAGAATATTTTATCCAACAGCTGAAGAATACACATTTTTTCTTTAGCACATGGAACGTTCTCCAGGATCGACCATATGTTAGGTCATAAAACAAGTCTCAACAAATTTAAAAGAATTGAAATCATATCAAGTTTCTTTTCTCAGCACAACGGAATAAAACCAGAAATCAATAACAAGAGGAAATTTCAAAACTGCACAAACACCTGGAAATTAAACAAGATGCTCCTGAATGGCCAATGAGCCAAGGAAGAAATTAAGAAGAAAATTTAAAAATTGATTGAAACCAACAATAATATAAACACACTATATCAAAACCTATGGGATACACCAAAAGCAGTATTAAGAGGGAAGTTAAGTATTAAGAGGGCAATAAACAACTACATCAAAAAAGTAGAAATATTTTAAATAAATAACGTAACAATGCATCTTAAGGAACTAGAAAAACTAGAACAAACCAAACTCCAAAGAAGGAATAAAGAGAATTAATGGACGTGCTCTTTGAAAAAAAATGACCCATGATGCAGCAAGCAGAGATGAGGATATAGAAAAGAAAAAGAAGAGACAAAGAGTATAGAATGCCAAGTATCACCATGCATCTGATGAAAAATACAGGGTATTTCTTGTCATAATCTCAGAGTGTAGTAGGACTTTCAAACTATAATTAAAAACCAGAGGACGTAGAATAAACCCACCCAAACAAAGTCAAATTAATTACAAGCTAGGAAAACATATTTGCAATTCACAGCATATACAAATGGCTAATTTCTGAAATGTATTAAGATACCAATAGCCCAAGAAAAAAATGAGTAAATTTAAATGAGTTAACAGAAAAGGAAATTAGATGGCCCTTAAACAAATTTAAAAGATGATGAATTTCACTCATAGTAGGTAGTATTTATTAAGCACGTCATATGTGTCTGGATTGGTGCTTTACGTTCCCACAACAACCTTTTGTTGAAGTAGGCCCTCTTCTTATCTCTATTTTATAGGTGAGGAAACTGAAGCATGGAGAGGTTAAGTTTTCTCAGATACATTCAGCTGGTGGTGTGATGAGGATTCAAACTGAGGCAGCTTGACCATGGACACCACCACTTCTCTATATTGTCTCTTGGTATTTTCACTGAAATATAAGTTAAATACAAGCTAAAATATAGCAAGATACATTTTATTTGACTCCCAGATTAACTTGAATAAAAAGCTGGATATATGTTGGTGGGGATCCAGAGAAAGAGACATACTCATTTATTGCTAATATGAATGTAAATTGTTTGACCTCTCTGGAGAAAAATTTGTCAACATTTTTCACAAATAGATGGCTGTCCTTGAAATTCTTATTTTTCTTAAAATCTAGAACTGGAGTCTAAGAGTGTGTTTCGGGGGTGATGATGGCGATGGATCCTATCCTTTGCAACAAGAACGAGACTGTCATGTTAAGGCAAGTGTTATAAAAGTTGGGCAGTGGCTGATGGTTAACTCACAGTCCACAGTTCTTGATGGTCTAAGCCACATCTATTGTCCAAACTTCTTCAATGCATCCTCCAGACTTCAACTCCCTGGACTTCCCTAAAATCCTTATCAGATAGGGTTTGATATCCCCTAGATGCCACCAAAACAGTAGGCATTGCAGTAGACAGGTGCAGCAGAAGGAGAAGCAGCAGAACATTAGCTGCTTGGGATTTTCCTGCTCAGTTTGAGGATGCCACTCATGAAATTCTGAGGTCATCTTTTCCTGATCTTCACATATGAATTGTGCTCATGAAGCCAGAGTTGGTTATTCGCTTCCAGGCCCAAAATTCATTCAGTTACTTATTTATCCAGCAACTTTCTGACCTACATAAGAGATATTCAATAAATATTTGTTCAATGAATAAATGGATGGATCTTTGACTGTATCATATCCTCATTTTTGGCTGCCAAAAGTTCTTGGCCTTCTGCCCTTAAACCTATACATTCTAGAAAGATCTGTCATGCAAATAGAAAACGAACAAGAGCAGAGGTCACTTTTATATCAGATAAAACGGACTTTAAACCAACAAGAGTCAAAAAGGACAAAGAAGGGCATTAAATAATGATAAAGTGTTCAATTCAATAAGAAGACTTAACGATCCTAAATATATATGCACCCAACATTGGAGCACCCACATTCATAAAATACCTACTTTTAGACCTATGAAAAGACTGAGACAGTCACAATAATAGTGGGGGATTTCAACACCCCTCTGAAAGCATTAGATCACCAAGGCAGAAAACTGACAAAGAAATTATAGACTTAAATTCAATACCTGACCAAATGTACTTAATAGACATCTATGGAATACTGCACCCAGCAACCACAGATTATATATTCATCTCATCTGCACTTGGAACATACTCTAAGATTGACCACATGCTCAGCCATTAAGCAAGCCTCAATAAATTCGGAAAAATTGAAATCATACCAACTGTACTGTCAGACCACAGTGGAATAAAAATGGAAATCAATACCAAAAAGATGTCTCAAAACCAAACAATTACATGAAAATTAAACAACTGGCTCCTGATTCACTTTTGGATAAACAATAAAGGCAGAAAAAATAAACCTTTGAAATAAATAAAAACAGAGACACAACATACCAAAATCTCTGGGATGGAGCAAGAGTAGGGTTAAGAGGAAAGTGTATAGTATTAAACACCTACATGAAAAAATTAGAAAGCTCTCAAATTAACAATCTAACATCACACCAAGAGAAACTAGAAAAAGAAGAACAAATTAACCCTAAAGCTAGAAGAAGAAAAGAAATAGCTAAAATCAGAACAGAACAGAATGAAAGTGAAACCAAAAAATCCATACAAAAAGTCAACAAAACCAAAAGTTGGTACTAAAAGGATAAACAAGGTTGATAGACCACTAGCTAGATTAACAAAGAAAAAAGGCTGGATGCGTTGGCTCACACCTGGAATCCCAGCACTTTGGGAGGCCGAGGCTGACAGATCACTTAAGTCAGGAGTTCAAGACCAGCCTGGCCAACACGGTGAAACCCCATCTCTACTAAAAATACAAAAATTAGCTAAGTATGGTGGCATGCACCTGTAATTGCAGCTACTCTGGAGGCTGAGGCACAAGAATCACTTGAACCTGGTAGGCAGAGTTTGCAGTGAGCCAGGATTGCATCACTGCACTCCAGCCTGGATAGCAGAGTGAGACTGTGTCTTAACAACAACAACAACAATAACAACACAAAACAAAAGGGTAAAAGAGAAGATCCAAATAAACACAATCAGAAACAACAAAGGTAACATTACAACTGATCTCACGGAAGTACAAAAGGTTCTCAGGCACTATTGTGAACACCTTTATTACACAAACTAGAAAATCTAGAAAAAATGGTTTAAATTCCTGGAAACATATGACCTCCAAAGATTGAATCAGGAACAAATTGAAACCCTGAAAAGAGCAATATCAAGTTCTGAAATTGAATTAGTAATAAAAAATTCCTACTCACCAAAGAATGCCCCCAACCAGATGGATTCATAGTGGAACTCTACCAGATGTACAAAGTAGAGCTGGTACAAATTCTACCAAAACTATTTCAAAATATCAAGGAAGTGGCAATCTTCCCTCACTCATTCTATGAAGCCAGCATCATTGCATCATTCTGATACCAAAACCTGGCAAAGATACAAGAAAAGAAGACTGCAGGCCAACATCCCTGATGAACATAGGCACAAAAATCTCCAACAAAGTAATAGCAAATTAAATCCAGCAGCATATCAAAAAGTTAATTCACATAATCAAATCAGCTTTATTCCTGGGATGCAAGGTTGGTTCAACATATGCAAATCAACAAATGTGATTCACCATATAAGTAGAATCAAAAACAAAAACCATATGATTATCTCAATAGACACTCAAAAAAACTTTCAATAAAACCCAAATACCTTCATGACAAAAATCCTTAACAAACTAGGCATCAAAAGAACATACCTCAAAATAATAAGAGCTATCTATGACAAACCCGTAGTCAATATCAGATGGAATGGGCAAAAGCTGGAAGAATTCCTTTTAAGAACTGGAACAAACCAAGGATGCCCACTCTCACTGCTTTTATTCAACATAGTACTGTAAGTCCTAGCCAGAGCAATTAGGCAAGAAAAAGAAATGAAAGGGATCCAATAGGAAAAAAAGAAGTAAAATTTTCTGTCTTTACTGAACATATAATCTACTCCTAGAAAACATTAAAAACTCCACCAAAAGGCTCATGGAACTGATAAACCACTTCAGTAAAGTTTCAGGTTATAAAATCATATGCACAAAAATTAGTAGTGGCTGGCCATGGTGGCTCACACCTCTATTCCCAGAAATTTGGAAGGCTGAGGTGGGAGGATGGCATAAGCCCAGGAGTTCAAAGACTAGCCTGGGCAAAATAGTAAGACCCCAACTCCACCCCTCAGCTGCCCCAGATCTGTAGCATTTTTATAGACCAATAATGCTCAAGCTGAGAGCCAAATCAAGAACACAATCCCATTTACAGTAGCAACACACACAAAAATAAAATACCTAGAAATACATCTAACCAAGAAGGTGAAAGATCTCTATGAGAAGACTACAAAACACTGCTGAAAGAAATTGTAGATGACACAAACGAATGGAAAAACATTCCATGCTCATGGATTGGAAGAATCAATATTATTAAAATGACCATGCTGCTTAAAGCATTCTACAGATTCAATGCTATCCCTATCAAACTACTGGCATTTTACTGTCGTTTTTACTATCAATTAGAAAAAAAATTCTAAAAGTCATCTGGAACCAAACAAGAGCCCAAATAGCCAAAACAATCCTAAGCTAAATGAACAAAGCAGTAGGCATCACATTACCCAACTTTGAACTATATTATAAAGCTACAATAACCAAAACAGCATAATACTGGTACAAATGCAGACACATAGACCAATGGAACAGAAGAATCAAGAACCCAGAAATAAAGCTGCACACCTACAGCCATCTAATCTTCAACAAGTTGACAAAAATCAGCAATGAGGAAAGGACTCCCTATTCAATAAATGGTGCTGGGATAGCTAGCTAGCCATATGCAGAAGAATGAAACTAGACACCTACATTTCACCATATATAAAAATTAACTCAAGATGGATTAAAGATTTAAGTGTAAGACCTCAAACCATAAGAATCCTAGAAGACAACCTAGAAAATATCATTCTGGAAATCAGCCTTAAGAAAAAATTTGAGTAAGTCTTCAAAAGCAATTGCAACAAAAAAAAAATCGACAAGTGGAACCTAATTAAACTAAAGAGCTTCTGCACAACAAAAGAAACTGTCAACATATTAAACAGCAGCCTACAGAATGGAAGAAAATATTCACAAACTGTGCAATTGACAAAGGTTTAATATACAGAATCTATAAGAAACTTAAACAATTCAATGAATAAAAAACAAATAGACTCATTAAAAAGTGGACAAAAGACATGAACAGACATTGCTCAAAGGAAGACATACACACAGACAACAAACATATGAAAAAATGCTGAATACTAATCATTAGAGAAATGCAAATCAAAATCACAATTAGATACCATCTCACGCCTGTTGGAATAGCTATTAATAAACAGTCAAAGGGCCAGGTGCGGTGGCTCACGCCTGTAATCCCAGCACTTTGGGAGGCCGAGGCGGGTGGATCACGAGGTCAGGAGTTCAAGACCAGCCTGGCCAAGATGGTGAAACCCTGTCTCTACTAAAAATACAAAAAAAAAAAAATTAGCCGGGTGTGGTGGCAGGTGCCTGTAATCCCCCCAGCTACTTGGGAGGCTGAGGCAGGAGAATCACTTGAACCCGGGAGGTGGAGGTTGCAGTGAGCTGAGATTGCGCCACTGCACTCCAGCCTGGGTGACAAAAAAAAAAAAAGTCAAAAAATAACAGATGCTGGTGAAGCTGCAGAGAAAAGGAAACATTTATACATTGTTGGTGGGAATGTAGATTAGTTCAGCCACTGTGGAAAAGTTTGGAAATTTCTCAAAGAACATAAAACAGAACTACCATTTGACCCCGCAATACCATTACTGGGTACATATCTAAAGGAAAACAAACTATTCTTTTAAAAAATAATTAAGAGAGTATTATTTTCTTTTTCTTTTTTAACTTTTGTTTTAGATTCAGGGGTACATGTGCATGTTTGTTGTATAGGTAAACTCATGTCATGAAGGTTTTTTGCACAGATTATTTAATCACTCAGGTAGTAAGCCTAGTACCCAATAGATAGTTGTTTTTTCTGCTCCTCTCCCTCTTCCCAACCTCCACCCTCAAGTAGGCCCCACTGTTGGTTGTTTTCCTCTTTGTGTCCATGTGTTCTCATCAGTTAGCTCCCACTTTATAAGTGAGAATATCCATATTTGGTTTTCCGTTCCTGCATTAGTTTGCTAAGGATGATGGCCATCACCTCCATTCATGTTCCTGCAAAGGACATGATCTCATTCTTTTTTATGGCTGTGTAGTAGTCCAATGTATTTGTGTCACATTTTCTTTATCCAGTCTACCACTGATGGGCATTTAGGTTGATTGTATGTCTTCCTATTGTGAATGGTGCTGTGATGAACATACAGGTGTATGTCTTTGTGGTAGAATGATTTACATTCCTTTGGGTATATACTCAGTAATGTGACTGTTGGGCCTAATGATAGTTCTGTTTTCAGGTCTTTGAGGAATCACCACACTGCTTTCCACAATGGTTGAACTAATTTTCTCTCCCACCAGCAGTGTATAAGTGTTCCCTTTTCTCTGCAACCTCACCAGCATCTGTTATTTTTTACTTTTTTATCAATAGCCATTCTGCCTGGTGTGAGATGATGTCTCATTGTGGTTTTGATTTGTGTTTCTCTAATAATCAGTGATATTGAGTTTTTTTCATATGCTTGTGGGCTGCATGTATGTCTTCTTTTGAAAAGTGTCTGTTCATGTCCTTTGCCCACTTTTTAATGTGGTTGTTTGGTTTTTTTCTTGTAAATTTGAATTTTTTATAAATTCTGAACCTTTGTCAGATGCAAACATTGTAAATACTCTCTCCCATTCTGTAGGTTGTCTATTTACTCTGTCAATAGCTTCTTTTGCTGTGCAGAAGCTCTTAACTTTAATTAGATCTCATTTGAAAACAAATTATTCTACCAAAAAGACATATGCACTTGGATGTTCATTGCACCACTATTCACAATAGCAAAGATAATGGAATCAACATAGGTGCCCATAAATGCTAGACTGGATAAAGAAAATGTGGTACATATGCACTATGAAAGACTATGTAGCCATAAGGAAGAATGAAAACATCTGCACTGCAGCAACATGGATACGTTATTAGGAGGTCATTATCCTACGTTAATTAACACAAGAACAGAAAACCAAATGCTGCATGTTCTTACTTTTAAGTGGGAGTTAAGCACAGGGTACACAGATGGGAACAACAGACACTGAGGACAACAAGAGGAGAGAGAAAGGGAGGAGGGAAAGGGCTGAAAAACTACATAATGGGTACTGTGCTCACTACTTGGGTGACGGGATCATTCAAACTCCAAACCTCAGCATCAGGCAATGTACCCTTGTAACAAACCTGCACATGTACTCCTTGAATCTGAAATAAAAGTTGAAATTTTAAAAAAGTTATCAACATGTAAACTTACAAACAGTGAATTTCACTGTGTAAAAATTATATCAGTAAATGTGACTTTAAAATATCTTTGAGAAACAACTAAACTTTACTGACTCATAATGACATATTTTATATAAGGTACTCTTTGAAAGAATGTACAGAATCATGCCTGATCTTTCTTAACACTTTATCTTCAATTTAATTTGTATTTTCACTCCCTTGAACACTTGCCAACAACCCCAGAACAGAGATTATCAAATTTTTAGGGGGTCAGTGAATCTTTGGAAATTAAGGGCAGATTTTGTGTGTGTATACAAATAGGTCCTCATATGAGAAGAAGCTTCATAACTTTGAGTTTTCAAAAGTGGTCCCAAAAGTTACCGATATGTAATGCTTCATTAAATCCAGGGGGAAGAGGTTCCACTGTTGTGTGATACCAACTGTGGAAGATTCTGTTCTGTGGCAGCCTGGGGCCTTGCCGCCCCCAGACTCCAATGCTGGCACCAAATAAAAAGTTTTATGAGAGATAGGCCTAATCTTGGCTGACACATGAGTAGTTTCCTGTGGGAATTCTAGGAGCCTTTTGTTTTTGATAAGGTATTTGGAGAAATCTTTGGCTTTATATTTCTGCTTTTGTGTATAGTTGTTCAAGGGGTTATTATTATTATTAGAGATTCTGCAGCAATCTTGTAACCAATGGAGAAAGATCCAAAGAATTTCTGAGAAGACATCTCAGAGCTCTGATATGGTTGAACTGCTGAAGAAAACTTCAACTGCTTACCTAACCCTTAAGGGTAATTACCTGGATCCTTTCTACCCTACTTTTATGAATGAGAGACGGAAGGTTGGTAAAGGGAGCACAGAAGGGGCAATCTTTTCCAGACATCTCCACCCCTCAGCCTGGGATAGCATGGTCTGAAGAGAGAGCAGACTCGACAGCTCTCAACAATTGATAATCTTAGAATACTCTGATAAAGGTGGGGGAAATTAGACAATTAATTATAATAAGTTTCATGAATCATTGTTTAAAAATTTTGTACTTTTATCTTTGTTTAAATTGACCTGAAAACCTGAGGGACATCATTAAAAGTTGAGTGTTAAATAACAAGGGAGTGTGGATTTGTTTTAAACTTACCTGGTTTTAATGTGAAAATGACCCAGTGATAATGTATACGTAATTAAGATCTCATTTGCTTCCCTATACACTATGAGAGTTAATAAATATAATCCTCTATGGGCAATTTCTTTAAATCACAAGAATATGGGTCCCTGAGGGAGTGTGAGTGATCGAGCACTTCCAGGATATTTCCTTCTTTGAAAAGTCTGTTACTCTTATTTCAAATGGATACATACCATCCACTTAGACATGTAGCAGCAGGCCAGGTAATTCCTCTGATACTCATGCCAGATGGCAATGAAGTCACCAGATTCACTCAGCACTGGTCTCCAGTTGCCCAGGATATGCATCACTCACTACAGCCAATAACTTGGTGGATGAATAGATCAGAATGTGGCTATCAGGTTTTCTTGTTTTGTGGGGCAAACCACATCCAAACTGTAGTACTCATAAAAGTTAAAGAGGCAGAGCAGGTGCACTTCCAGAAGCTCAGCACAATCTTCTTTGGGTCTATAGTATGTCACACAGTACCTGCCAAACAGCAAGTATTAATACAAAATAAATAAATATTATGTACTTAATGAACCCAGTTCACTAAGAAAGAGCAATGCTTTACAGTAGTGACTACCCCCAGATTCTTAAAATAAACACAGTTAGTGGTGAGTTGAAGAAACTCTCTAAAGTTTCTTTAAACATTTCTAGGCTTATTTTTTTGTAGAATAATGAGAGGTCTAGGAATAAGAAGTCCAGAGGTGATATCATATATCAAAGATGGCACAAAGCCCCAGCCTCCTTTGTTTCTTTCTGATCCACTAAACTTAGCCTGAGGTTGTTCTCCTAGTTGAGAGATGGCATAGGGGATGTGTAAGCTTTTTAGATTTTATTTTATTTTTTTTTAGATTTCCTGAGTATTTCTTCCTTGTTAATTATGATTATCTAACCTATTTTAGAAGGAGAAACTATTCGGATGGCCTTCTGGTTCTCATAAGATTTTACTCTTTCAAAAGTCTAGTTAATATAAAACATAATTCTTGCTTACCTTGGCCTCTTTTTGTATAATTTTGGCTCCATTTTATATGATATCATCATTAGAGCAGTTCCATTTCAAGCCCATAAATATTTGTTTCCTCTGCTTCATTAGTATTTTTCTCATAGTGACCCCAGAGGGAGGAAAGTAACTATAAAAGAAAAAAAGGAAAGGAAAGAAGGAAGAAAATAGCTATCAAGGGGTCGGAAGAAAATAGCTATCAAGGTGTTGTTATTAAGGCCTGTATAACATTCTAAGAAGACCATATGTATTCAGGAGTTAAACTGACTAGCTAATGACTTCTAGAATAGCCTCTGGTTAAAAATAGCAAATCTGAGCCTTGCGTTTGAGCTGTGGCAGGAGGGATAAGTTTCTGCAACAATTACCCTACTCCCCAAGATGTTGATTGATGTTTATCAACATTTTCCTTTGGTTTAATCTCCCTGCCACTGACTTTTGGACTATAAAATGTGGTTCCCTGTTTAAAAAAAAAAAAAACCCTTGAAGATATAAGGTTTATTTCATGGATTCAAAGGAAAAAGCTGGCAAAAACTAGGCAAGGATGCTTTGGTAATAAGATTGCTTTAGTGATATATAGCCAACTACATAAATCTCTCATTTTCAGGGTGACAGCTTTCTGCCACAACCAGAACATCTGCTTTTGGTGGCTATCCATGGTACTGATCGTCCTCTGCCTTCAATTCTCTTTGATCCAGTAGTGCAAACTTCCATCTTTGGGCCTGCCCTAGTTATACTGTGAATATAGTATTGAATTCGATTTTTTAAAAAGTATTATCTTCTTATTATAAGCATACAAAAAGCAAATTACCCATAAACCCATTAGCTCCAAGCAAGTATAAATAAGACATAGGTTCATAACTCTCTAGTCTTTTTTAAATACATATTTTCAAATATTTGAGATTATGTGGAATATGCAATGCAATTTTGTACATTTCTCTTTTTCATAGTGGTACATGCATTATTTATATTAGATACTGTTTGAATACACTTTTGAAGTAAATACGTAACACATTCTGTTCCATAATTGACCTAAAAATGCTTATGTAATTGAAGTCTTTTTATCTTAAATATTATTTATAACAAGATAGTAAATTGTTTTCTGATAATTTTTTCAGTATTCAACATTCAAAATGGTTTCCTTAGGAAAAAATACTGAAAATGCATTCCATGTAGTCACTTGCTAAAGGAAATGACAAATCTAAACTTGATGAAAATTTGATAAATTATGTAATTCACTCTGAGTTTAGAAAGAAAGCAAACAGAAAGCTCAAGAAAACAACACTATTCTAGTGTTAAAGAATAGATAAATTTTTTCCTGAAGCTCCTCAAAAAGAGACTAAAAGTTAACATAACAAACCATGCTCTTGATAACATCATTATAGCAAACAGTGATATATTTCAAAGGGTTATTATTTATGAGAGGTCAATGACACCACACTAAAACCAATAGAAGGATGGGAGAAGATTCATTATAATATCTTCTTGATAAACAGTGCTCTACTGGTATGTTTCAATACAGGGTCAATTTTGAAACATCTAGAGGAATGATAGACATTGGGCTAGTTTCTATTAACATATTTCCTTCAGAAAATAAACGAAAATGAAATGGCAATCTTGTTCATAAATATAGATGCAAACACATCTTTTAAAAATATTAGCAAACAAATCTAGTAATATAAAAGAGGATATTAGGTCACAATCATAAAAAAGTTTATTAGGTCACAATCAAGTTGCATTATTTCATTAACATTAGAAAATCAATAAATTTATCACATTAACAGTTTAAAGGAGAAAAACTATGTGAATATCTCAATAGATGTAGAAAAAGCATTTGCCAAAATTCAACCCACATTTATAACAACAACTTTTAGCAAATTTTAAAAAAAGAAAAGAATTTTCTTGCTCTGCAAAATGTAGCCTCAAAAATCTACTGCAATCATTTTTAGTGGCAAAATATTAAAATTTCTCCCTTTGATATTTAGAGCAGAACAGATACCTACTAACATCAGTATTTTCTATATTGTAACAGAAGTCCTAGCCATCACAAAGAGATAAAATATATATTTGGAAAACGAAATATATATCATTATTCATCAATGACATGATTATGTAAAAAATCCAAAATAATCTACAGATAAATTATTAGCATTAAAAATGAGTTTATCAAGATTTCTGGGTACAGACAACATACAAAATCAACTAGGATTTTATATACCAGTATCAAACAAAAAATGACTTTGAAATAGCATAAAATGACTTCTGGTTCCAACATGATGACAGAAGCAAGCTGGCTTTAGTTTCCTCCTGCCCCCCAGAAAACCAAAAACAAAGATACACTGCTGAGATTACAATCCGCAATATCTCAAAACTCAGACATGAAGATGAGACCGTTCCCAGGGCAATAGAGAAGTGAAAAAACTTTAAGCAGACAATAAGAGAACAAGACTTCCATATTCATGACACCCCTCTCCGCAATCTGCTTGGCACCAAGTTTACCAAAAACTTTACTCCAACTCACCGTTTTTTCACAAATACATGAGTTTGAGGTGAACAACCAGACTCCCCATCATCAAGGTTCCTTGACAAGAAACCTTTTTCCTGCCTCCACCCGCAGGAAGCATCAAGAGTGCCTAAAGGGAGAAATCTCCCTGAGGACAGCCAGAGACAAATGGAAGAGACAGGACTACCTTAGGCCTAAAAACTCTGATCTGTAACTCTGCCAAACTAGATGTCAAAGAAGAGTGGATATTCAGCAGCAGCATGCTATAGAAGGTTTGTTTCACAGGTCCCCTGGGCATGAACCCCTAGCCAACCTTCCCGCACTGCCAGAATGTCCTCTTTGGGACCTCCCTCATTCTGGACAAGCAGTGTTCCATTTATTAGAGCTGAGGTAAACCTGGGCTTAAAGTCCCATGTAGTGCCAAAAAGGAGGCAGTGACCTAGGAGGCAAAAAGAAAGATATCCAACAAGGAAATTACAAGGAAACTCTAAGAAAACATGTTCAATAAAAACAAAAACAAACCAGATAAAGAAGAATAAATTAGATTAGAATAAATAACTAATCATTCAATGCAAAGACATAGATGTACATTCACAAGAAACAGCTGCAAACAGGGAACCATGCTCTCCCCAGACTGAGGAACAAACGAGACAGTGATATCTGAGCTCTCTGACCAATAATCCAAAATAGTAATTTAAAGGAAACTCAGTTATCTCCAAGCTAACACAGAAAAGCAGTTCAAAAATTTATCAGAAAGCCCAGGCATGGTGCCTCACGCCTGTAATCCCAGTACTTTGGGAGGCTGAGGAGGGTGGATCACGAGGTCAGGAGTTTGAGACCAGCCTGGCCAAGATGGTGAAACCCCGTCTCTACTAAAAATACAAAAATTAGCCGGGCGCAGTGGCGGGTGCCTGAAATCCCAGATTCTCAGGAGGCTGAAGCAGGAGAATCACTTGAACCTGGGAGGCAGAGGTTGCAGTGAGCCAAGATCGTGCTACTGCACTCCAGCCTGGGCGACAGAAAGAGACTCTGTCTCAAAAAAAAAA
This sequence comes from Pongo abelii, assembly GCF_028885655.2. Classification (NCBI taxonomy): domain Eukaryota; kingdom Metazoa; phylum Chordata; class Mammalia; order Primates; family Hominidae; genus Pongo; species Pongo abelii. Next base: position 121,932,230 of record NC_071985.2, on the reverse strand, counting down.
AAAAAATTATCAGAGAAATTTAATGAAACTTGAAACAATAATACATAAATCAAACAGAAATACTGGGACTGAGAAATACATTTGCTAGACTAGAAAAAACAGCAGAAGCTCTCAACAGCAGAATGGATCAAGCAAAAGAAAGGATCCGTGAGCTTAAAAACAGGCTATTTGAAAATACACAGAGGAGAAAAAGAAAAAAGAATAAAAAGGACCAAAGATCACCTGTGAAATACAGAAAACTACCACAAAAGACTATATATAAGAATTATTGGTGTTCAAGAGAGAGTTGAGCAAAAACAAAGGATAAAAATCTCATTGAAAGAAATAATGACAGAAAAAAATTTCAAAATTCGAGAAAGATACAAATATCCAGGTACAGAAAAGCCAGAGAACACTAAACAGATTTGACCCAAATAAGACTACCCAAAGGCATATAATAATAAAACTCTCAAAGGGAAAGGACTAAGAGAGGATTCTTAAGTCAGAAAGAGAATATAAGCAAATAGCACATAAAGGAGCTCCAATTTGTCAGGCCGCAGACTCTTCAATGGAAACAATACAGGCCAGAAAGGAATTGAATGGCATTTTCAAAGTGCTGAAAGGCGGGGAAAAAAACCCTTCTCTTTAAGAATACTGTACCCAGAAAAGCTAGTTTTCAAATATGAAGAAGAGATAGTCTTTGTTTCCCAACTTTTATTTTAGGTTCAAGAGGCACATGTGCAGGTTTGTTACATTGGTAAGTTGCATGTCATGAGGATTTGGTGTACAGATAATTTTGTCACTCAGATAATCAGCATAATACCATATGTGTAGTGTGTCTATCTTCACCCTCCTCTCAGCCTCCATCCTCAAGTAGGCCTGAGTGTCTTTCGTTCCCTCCTTTGTGTCCATGTGTGCTCAATGTTGAGCTTCCACTTGTAAGTGAGAATATGTAGTATTTGGTTTTCTGTTTCTGTGGTAATTTGCTAAGGATAATGGCCTCTAGCCCCATCCATGTTGCTGCAGAAGATATAATCTTATTTTTTATAGCTGCATAGTATTCCATGGTATATACGTACTATATTTTCTTTATCCAGTCCACTACTGGTGGTCATCTAGCTTGACTCTGTCTTTGCTATTGTGAATAGTGCTGCGATGAACATACTAGTGCATGTTTTGTTTTTTTTTTCTGTAGAAAGATTTGTTTTCCTTTGGGTATGTAACCAGTAATGGAAATGCTGGGTCAAATGGTAGTTCTGTTTTAAATTCTTTGAGAAATCTCCAAACTGCTTTCCACAGTAGCTGAACTAATTTACATTTCTGCCTGCAGTGTATAAGCATTCCCTTTTCTCTGCAACATCATCAGCATCTGTTATTTTTTGACTGTTTAATAATATCCATTCTGACTGGCATGAGGTGGTATCATATTATGGTTCTGATTTGCATTTCTCTAATGATTAGTGGTGACATCGAGCCTTTTTTTCATATGCTTGTTGGCCATGTATATGTTGTTTTCTGAGAAGTGTCTGTTCATGTCCTTTGCCAGTTTTTTAGTGTGGTTCTTGGTTTTGTGCTTGTTGATTTGTTTGAGTTCCCTGTGGATTCTGTATATTAGACCTTTGTTGGATGCATAGTTTGCAAGTATTTTCTCCCATTCTGTAGATTGTCCATTTACTCTGTTGATAGTTTCTTTTGCTGTGCAGAAGCTCTTTGGCTCCATTTATCAATTTTTGTTTTTGTTGCACTTGCTTTCAGAGTCTTCAACATGAGGTTCTTGCCTGGGCCAATGTCCAGAATAGTATTTTCTAGATTTTAGGAAGAATCAATATTGTTAAAATGGCCATACCGCCCAATGCTATTTGCAGATTCAATGTTATTTCTATCAAACTACCAATGACATTTTTCACAGGATTAGAAAAAAAATTCTAAAATTCATTTGGAACCATAAAAACTTCACCCTGAATAGCCAAAGCAATCCTAAGCAAAAAGAACAAAGCTGGAGGCATATACTACCTGACTTCAAACTATACTACAGGGCTACAGTGACTAAAACAGCATGGTACCATTACAAAAACAAGCACAGAGACCTATGGAATAAGACTATCTGATCTTCAACAAAGCCCACAAAAACAAGTAATGTAGAAAGAACCCCTTATTCAATAAATGGTGCTGGAATAACTGGCTGGCCATATATAGAAGATTGAAACCGGACCCCTTCCTTTCACCACATACAGCAGTCAATTCAAGATGGATTAAAGACTTAAATGTAAAACCTAAAACTATAAAAAATACTAGGAAATAAAGTCTTTACCAGACAAACAAAACCTGAGAGAATTCACCACCGCCAGCCCTGTCTTACAAGAAGCGCTAAAGGGAGTTCTTTAGTCTGAAAGAAAAAACACTAACATGCAAAAGAAAAACATTTGAAGGCATAAAACCCACTGGTAAAATTAAGTAGCAGCAAACCTAGAATAACCTACTACTGTGATTTTGGTGTGTATTCCACTGATAACTCTAGGATGAAGCCTAAAAAAATAGATTTATTAAAGACAATAATAGCTACAACAACCTGTCAAGGGATAGGCAATATAATAATATGTAAATCAAGACAATAAAATGTGAGAATGTTGGGTTGGTGAAGTTAGAATGTAGAGGGTTTTTTTTCATTTTTTCTATTTCTATTCTTTTCTTTGTGATCTAAGATAAGTTGTTATCTCTTTAAAATAACTTGTTATATCTATAAGATGTTTGTTTGCAAGCCTCACGGTAACCACAATGCAAAAACCTATAACAGCTTCACTAAAAAAGTAATAAATTAAAACATACATCAGTGAAAAATACTTTTCCACCTAGAAAGACAGTAAGAAAGGAAGAAGGGAACAGAGGAGTTACAATACAACCAGAAAACAAACAAAATTGCAGAAATAAGTTTTTACTTAATAATAACACTGAAGTTAAATGAACTCAGTTCTCCTATTAAAAGGCACAGAGTGGGTGAATGGATAAAGAAACAAGACCCAAGTATGTATTACCTGTAAGAAACCCACTTCACTTATAAAGACACCATAGACTGAAAGTGAAGAGAAAAAGTTATTCCAAGCAAGTGGAAACCAAAAACAACAGGAGTAGCTATACTTAGATAGAATAGACTGCAAGTTAAACACTATAAAATGAGACAAACAAGGTCACTATATAAAGATAAAGGGGTCAATTCAGCAACGGATATAACAACTATAACTATCAAGGCACCCCACACCAGAGCACCCAAGTAGATAAAACAAACATTAACAAATCTAAAGGGAGAGATAGACTGCAATACAATTATAATAGGGAACTTTAACACTCCACTCTCAGCAAAGAACAGATGATGCAGACAAAAAAATCAGCAAAAAAATCAGAGTTAAACTGTACACTAGAATAAATTGGTCTAACTGACATTTACAGAACATATCACCCAACTGTTGAAGAACACACACTTTTTTTTCATTAGCATGTGGAACATCTCCGGAATAGATCATATCTTAGGCCAAAAAACAAGTCTCAAAAAATTCAAAAAGGTAGAAATCATATCAAGTATATTTTCTGACTGCAATTGAATAATGCTAGAAAATCGATAACAAGAGGAATCTCAGAAGCCACACAAACACATGGAAATTAAACAACATGCTCCTGAATAATCAATGGGTCATGAAGAAATTAAGAAGGAAATAAAAAATTAAGAAGGAAACAAAAATTTTTTGAAACAAATGAAAATGGAACCTACAACATACAAAAATCTATGAGATACAGCAAAGCAGTATTATGAAAACAGTTTATAGCAATAAATATCTATATTAAAAAAGTAGAACGACCTCAAATAAATAACCTAATGATGCACTTCAAGGAACTAGAAAAGCATGAACAAACCAAACCCAAAATTAGTAGAAGAAAAGAAATAATAAAGATCAGAGCAGAAAAAATAAAACTGAGACTAAAAATTACAAAAGATAACCAAAATGAAAAATTGGTTTTTTGAAAAGATAAACAAAACTGACAGACCTTTACCTAGACTAAGAAAAAAAGAAGATGAAAATAAATGAAATTAGAAACAAAAAAGGAGACATAACAACTGATACCACAGAAATACAGGAATCATTAGAGACTATTATGAACAACTGTACACCACTAAATTGGGAAACCTAGAGGAAATGGACAAATTCTTGGACACATACCTACCATGATTGAACCATGAAAAAATAGAAAACCTCAACAAACCAATAAGGAGTTATGAAATCAAAGCTGTAATAAAACGTCTCCCATCAAAGATTGAACCACGAAGAAATAGAAAACCTCAACAATATGGAGTAATGAAATCAAAGCTGTAATAAAACGTCTTCCATCAAAGAAAAGCTTAGGATCTGATGGCTTCACTGCTAAATTCTAGCAAACATTTAAATAAAAACTAATACCAATTCTAATGAAAGCCTTCAAAAAAATTAAAGAGGAAAAAATACTTCCAAACTCATTCTATGAGGCCAGCATTATCCTAATACCAAAACCAGTCAAAGAAGCAACAACAACAAAAAAGACTATAGGCCAATATCACTTACACCAGTGGTTTGCCAGGGGCTCTCAGGCCTTTGGCCGTAGACTCAAGGCTGCACTGTTGGCTTCTCTACTTTTGAGGTTTTGGGACTTGGACTGGCTTCCTGGCTTCTCAGCTTGCAGATGGCTGGACCTTGTGATTGTGTGAGTCAATTCTCCTAATAAACTCCTCTTCATATATTAATCTATCCTATTAGTTCTGTCCCTTTAGAGAACCCTGACTAATGCAATAGCCTATATGAAAACAAAATCACGAAAACACATTTACAGTAGCATAAAAAATAATTAGGAATAAATTTAACCAAGAGGATGAAAGATCTGTACACTGAAAACTATAAAACATTGATGAAAGAAATTGAAGAAAGTACAAATAAACAGAAAGATACCTTATGCTCTTAGATAAAAAGAGTTAATATTATTAAAATGTACATACTACACAAAGTGTACACATTCAATGTAATCTCTATCAAAATCCTGATTGTATTCTTCACAGAAATAGAAAAAACAATCCAAAAGTTTATATGAAACCATAAAAGCTTCTGAATAGCCAAAGCAATTCTGAGAAAAAAGAATAAATTTAGAAACATCACACTTCCTGATTTTAAATTATGTTACAAAATGATAGTAATCAAAACAGTTTGGTACTGGTATAAAAACAGACACATAGACCAGTGGAACAGAATAGAGAGTGAAGACGTAAATTTAAACTTACATAGTTAACTAACTTTTGACAGGGGCACTACAATGACACAATGGGAAAAAATAGTTTCTTCAATAAATGGTGCTGGAAAAACTGGATTTCTGCATGCAAAGAATGGAACTGGACCTTTATCTTACACCATACACACAAAATCAACTCAAAATGGATAAGAAATCTGACTGTAAGACCTAAGACCATAAAACTCCTAGAAAAGAACATAGTGAAAAAGCTCCTTGACATTGGCCTTGTCAATGACTTATTTCAACATCACAGCTGAAAGACTACAAAAGCAAAGATAAATACATAATACTATTTTAAAATGAAAAGCTCACTGGGCACAGTGGCATGCATCTGTAATTCCAGCTACTTGTGTGGCTGAGGTGGGAGGATCCCTTGAGCCTAGAAGTCTGAGACCAGCCTGGGCTATATAGCAAGACTCTCATCTCAATAAATAAATACATACATAAAATAAAAAGCTTCTTCACAGCAAAGGAAACTATCAACAGAATGAAGAGACAACCTATGGAATGTAAGAAAATATTTGCAAGTCATATATATCTGACAAGGGTTAATATCTAAAATTTATTTGTTTTGAATTATTTGTCTTCTACTATTGTGTCTGTTTTCAGTTAAAAGTGGGCGAAGGATCTGAATAGATATTTTTGCCAGAGAAGACATAAAAATGGCCAACAGGTATAGAAAAAGATGCTTAACTTCATTAATCATCAGGGAAATGCAAATGAAAACCATTATGAGATATCATCTGATACCTGTTAAGTTGACTATTACCAAAAATTCAAGAGAACAAATGTTGGTGAAGGTGTGAGGAAATCACTGTAGGAATGTAGATTGGTGCAGCCATTATGAAAAACAATATAGAGGTTCTTACAGAAATTAAAAACAGAGGTACCATATGATCCAACAATCCCTCTTCTCGGCATGTACTCAAAGGAAATAAAGTCACCTCCTCAAAAATAAATCTGTGCTCCCATGTTCATTGCAGCATTATTCATAATAGCCAAGATAGGGAAACCCAAATGTCTGTCAATGGACAAATAGATAAACAAGTATATGTACACACACACACAGACACACACACACACAGAGAGTATTATTCATCCTTAAAAAAGAAAGAGATCCTGCCATTAGCTATAACATGGATAAACCTGGAAGACGTTATTCTAGTGGAAATAAGCCAGGCACAGAAAGAAAAAAATGTTGCATGATCTCACTTACATGCGGAGTCTGTTTTTAGAAGTCAAATATACAAAGATAGGGAGTAAAAGAGTATTTACCAGGGGCACGGTTGGGGGTAGAGAGGAAAAGTAGAAATTAGGTCAGAGGATGCAAAGTAGCATATATGTGGGATGAACAAGTCTAGAGATCTAATAAACAACATAAGGGCTATAGTTAATAAAAATTGTACTGTATTTAGGATTATTGCTAAATAAGTAGATTTCAGCTGTTCTTGCCACAAAAACAAAACCAGAAAAAGTGGTATGGATTTTTTTGATGATGGATATGTTAATTTGCTTCACTATAGTAATCATTCTACTATCTATATGTCATCCCATACAGCATACTGTATATCTTAAATATACACAATAAATATTTTTTATAAAGAGTAATACTATACACAGTAACATGTAAGAATTGTAGATGCTGAGGGAAAAAAACATTAAGTATAAAAAGTACATATTGTACTATTTTATTTATATAAATCTCAAACATGAAACTATTGTGTTTTGGGATGCATATTTAGGTAGTAAAACTTTAAAATATAGCGAGGAAATAATCACACAAACTGTCAAAACAGTGGTTGCCTTTAGGAGAAGGAAGCTAGACTAAAGAAATTTAATGAGATTCTATTTACAAAACATTTTCTTTTTTTTTTTTTTCTGAGACAGGGTCTCACTCTGTCACCCAGGCTGGAGTGCAGTGGCGTGATCTCGGCCCACTGCAACCTCCGCCTCCCAGGTTCAATCGCTTCTTCTGCCTCAGTCTCCCTAGTAGCCTGGATTACAGGCACCCACCACCGCGCCCAGCTAGTTTTTGTATATTTACTAGAGATGGGGTTTCACCATGTTGGCCAGGCTTACAAAAACACTTTCAAAGCAGAAAGTTTGAAAATGCAAGGATAGGAAAAGATATTCCATTAAAAAACACACAAGCACACACACACTGACACTATGAAGCAAATAATCATTTTGGATAAGACCGCTGAAGGCAGAAAAATGGTCTATAAAAAGTCTCTAAAGCTTAAAGTAATGTAGTGCATTTAAGAACATATAGGATGCCAATTTGGTTGAAGTCTAATGAGCCAAAGAGCATAGGTATGATGGATCTGGTGAGGGACTTACAGTGGAGTCATATTGTGGAGATTTGAGACTTTATCCTAATAATCAGAAGTCATAGACAGGTCTTCATCAGAGAATATTTTTGTTTTCTGACTACAAAACAAACAATTGCAGTGAACAAGAGTTTAAGTGGAGACACTAGCTAGGAACCTGCTGTAATGTCCAAGGCTAGTGTCTTGTACTAAAGCAATAACCCAGGTGGGAGAAAGGAGCTTTTTTAATAAGATACTTTGGATGTAAAACTGAAAGGACTTAATGGTAAGAGTAAGGGAGTTCTCAATTAATTATTTCCAGAGAACATCGTAAGAGGGAGAGAGGTATGGCACTTCTTTTGAAGGACTCTATTGTCTTCACTTCTCCCAGGAAAAATATATTTATTCTTTCCCTCTATGCAAGACATTTGCCCAAATTCAAAAGAACCAAATGCTTGAATCAACAGGAAATCTAGTACATGCCCCCAAGACAAATATGAATACAGGCTGAATGGACAAGCACACATGGAACTGGGGTTGGATGGAAGTTCAGAGAGAGAAAAATACCTTCATAATAAGCTAGATGAAAGTTGCACTGCAATAAACATGCAGATTGTGTAGAATCATATTTTGGTTAAATAAATCCAGGGTGATTGAAAGCAGGGCTCTAGAGTTTTGAGAAAGAACTCCTTCTAGTTTTCCTTCTTCCTTAGAGAGGGTCTCGCTCTGTTGGCCAGGCTGAAGTGCAGTGGTATGATCATAGCTCACTGCAGCCTCAATCTCCTGGGCTCAATCCCCTGCCTCAGTGTCCTGAATAACTAGGACTTCAGGTGTGTGCTACCATGCTATTATTATTATTATTATTATTTTTGTAGAAACAAGGGTCTCACTATGTTGCCCAGGCTGGTCTTGAACTCCTGGCCTCAAGTGATCCTCCTACCTTGACCTCCCAAAATGCTGGGATTACAGGTATGAGCCACTGTGCCTGGCGAATACTTTCCCTAAGGTAAAGCTAGGGATGACACTTATGTTCCAGGGAAGATTATGAAAAAATGTAGGTGGAGTAATTGACAAGAAACCATCGGTTTCCGGAAACAAATAGATTAGTCTTCAATGAAAATAAAGTTTATAAAATCCTTTTGTGTCTGTCAGTTTGTGTACTCATAAGATTGAAATCCGATTTTTAAAGAAATTTTATAATCCCACAAGACTTTCCAACAGCAACCAATATTATAATCTCTTTAATAAATATGAGTTCCCAAATTATACAACATTAAACCTTAAGACGGTCAGGACTAGGTGTAGTGGTCTCTGTAGTGGAATCCTCAGTTGCCACTTATCCTTCACTGTATAGCTGCAGTGTGATTAGAACAAATTCAGCTTCACGGTTGGGCTCTAATTAAGTTAATCATGCTAATTTATTCCCCTAGGCAATAACCCGAAACTCTGTTGTCAGCCATTAATTTCATGGCATTCCCTACTAAGGTTTTGGCCCAGGGACGGGCTTGGGACTTCAGTTGGTCCAAATTAAAGAGAACTCTCATTCTCTGATTTAGATGGAGTTACTTTTTCTCTGCCTGTTGGCTATGCACACGGAAATACACGGCTTTAATCACTGCTGCAGCCATCACAGCAGCCTGTGAAGAAAGCCAGTCTAAACATGACATTGATACTGTGGCAAGTAGAATTATGGGCAAAATTCCTATGGGTCTTTGATGCCCTCATAGAACCACTGACCACTGAATCAGACCACTGAATCAGATTGAACAGTATTACCTTAGTTTTGTAAGAATACATGTGGTGTATGTATGAATGTGTGTGTGCACACTAACAGAGGGAAAAGAATAGAGTGAGAGTGAGAGAAAGAGAGTAGGCTATGAAAAGATATACATCAAAATATTAATTGTGCTTATCATTAGGTGACGGGATGTGGTAATCTTATTTTCTACTTTAGAGAGGGCTTTTAAAAAGCATAGTCTCTAATTTCAGTCAATCTATAACTTCATAAGTCAATTTTTTATTTGCAAAAGGTTGGAGTGAAACTTTGTGTCACACAGGTCAATTCAATGCTGAACTTCTGAATTCCTCTAGCTTCAGTCCTGACTTTCTAATGTCACCTAATTTTGCATAACACAATTATCAATAATGAAAATAATAATCCGCATTTGTATTGCTTTATAGTTTACAAAGCTTTTCATCTGTATTATTATTTCCTTTCCCCATTGAGAAAAAAAAGACTCCTAAATATTTAATGACTTGATAAAATTTACACAGTGAAGCTTAACTCTTTACACAGCATGAGTGCCTCAGAATTTTAGCTCCTATAGACAACTACATATGTCTTCATGCTTTTCTTTAATCCATACTTTTCTATTTGGGGGATATACTTTTTGATATTTCTTTATATATAAGAATCCCTCAGTGAAAATAGAAACATCATACCTGTTCAATGAATCCTCAGTGTGTTCATTCATTTACATCTTAATTTAGCAAGTGTACAATGAGCCCCTGCTGTATGTTCGGCACTGTGCTAGGTATCAGAGATAGCATGATGGTGAAGAAGATCCAATCCCTGCCTAAAAGTTGCTCAAGATCTAATTGGGTAGATGGGCTTTTAAATAGATTTATAAAGCTGTGTGGAAGGGTAATAACAGGAATATGTACATGGTGTTTGATTTTCTTTTGAACCAGACACACAGTAGACACTCAAAAAATGTTTGTTTTGAATGCTGTAGTTTGATGTGCTTGATTACTGGTACTGATTTTGAAAGGCTGATTTCTGTTTGTGAGGATGGTAGTCTTGATTGCTATTATCTAGTTGCTCAGTGTTATGTTATGAATAGGATTCTTAAACATCCTATTCATAATATCTTTTATGTAGTTTGTTCACCTATGTTCTCAAAAAATTCTCTGCTTTCTCTCCAGTCTTTCAACTTGAGCAGATAAATTTTCAAAATTATCTCCCAATGTTAATAAACCCTATTGAGAAGAAGAATAAAAGCAAGAATGACTCATGATTGAGAAGACAAATTAACAGTTGGATCTACTTCATTGGATACTCAGAATAAAAGACAAAATTAAACAGCTGAACTAGCTTCTTTGCTGTGTTAAATTCAAGTCCCCTAGCAGCCATTCTCCCATTCTTCCAAGTAGTAACAGAACCTTTCCCCCCAAAAAAAATTTTCCAGGGAATATGACTAACAAGTTAGAGATGACATTTTCCAGCCCTCCTTGCACTGCATTCACACCCATGTGAATACAGTGTGGTGTGTAAGCACAGTGTGTGTGCAATTTCCATGTGAAATCTTTAAAAGGACACTGCTTGCCTTCCGCTTTCTCCTTTCCTCACTTCTTGTAGGATGGTGTGCAGGTATGCTTCTGTTGAGCTATTTCCAGGCATGTGGTTGAGGACAACACTCCAGGGAGAATGTAGAATAACACAGAGGGAACATCAGGGACCAATGCCAGCTACAAAGCTTGGACCATGTACCTGCCTCTGTTATGGTAGATAAAGATGAAGTTCTATCTTGTTACAATCACTGTATTTGGGAATCTTTTTACTATAGGAACTTAGCCTGTATGCAAACTCATAACAGTGCCTTGTTTGCTTCAGGGAAGCACATGACACTTCTGGAGAAACAAAGGATAATAGACATGGGATACAAACAGATTGATGCCTTTATGGACAGATGTTACAGCTCACTTAATACATAATTCCAATAATATTTTATCTTGCTTTCCTCTGATAAGGGCTGAAATATTAAAAACTTCTCTTTCTAGACTCCACGGCAGCTGGTATGATCATGTGACCCAGTTCTATCCAATGTATCATATGTGAAAATTGGACGAGGATTTCGGGCAAAACCTTGCTTTCCTGATATTATCCCCTCCTCCTCCTTCTCTTTTCCAGTTTCCTTCTTCCAAGAACATATATGTGAGGATTTAAAGTAGAATATTCTTGTAATCATGAAGGAAAAGTAGGGATCATAGAGATCTCAGTCCTACCATGTTAGGCCATTGAACTTACGCCAGCAACTACTTAACTAAACATATTTTGGTATATGATGTCTCTACTAAAAATACAAAAAATTAACCGGGCGCGGTGGCGGGTGCCTGTAGTCCCAGCTACTCAGGAGTCTGAGGCAGGAGAATGGCATGAACCCGGGAGGCGGAGCTTGCAGTGAGCCGAGATGGCGCCACTGCACTCCAGCCTGGGCGACAGAGAGAGATTCCATCTCAAAAAACAAACAAACAAACAAACAAACAAACAAAAACATTGAAAATGTGTTTAACCACAATGTAGATAACTTTTCTGTAACTCATAACTAAAAATTGTTACTAATCGATTTATGAAAGAGCAAAGAGAAGGTAACCCTCATGGAGGAAAAAGAGACAAGATAAACTTCCCTCAATATTTTTCTGCTTATTGGTTATCTATTGCCACAAATGTGTCAAAAGTGTACTGTAAAAGAAATAACAATAAAGCCTTGGTGACATTAAATAGGAAACATTTATTGCTCATACGTCTGGAGCCTATTGGAGGTTGGTTAGGTGACTCTGCTAATCTTGGTTTGGCTCGCTCACATGTCCAAGGGTAAGCTGTCTCTTAGCTGATCTAGAATGCTTTATGTGAGCTAGCAGATGAATAATTTCTGCTCCACCTCTTTCTCAACCTTCAACATAATTGTCCTGACATGTTCTCATGTTGATGGCAGAGATAAAACAGCAAGGACAAATCCAATTACTTAAGCACTTGTCAAGTCTCTACTTGTATTATGTTTGCTAACAACTCATGAGCCCAAGCAAATCACATGGCCAGGCACAGATTCAAGGAGTTCAATAAATAGTCAGGACACAAAATATATCACTGTGTTGGGTAAAGCTTCCTCCTTCCTTCCTTCCTTCCTTCCTTTATTCCTTCCTTCCTTCCTTTCTTCCTTCCTTCCTTTCCCAAAGTTTCTTTCTTTTTTTCTCAACTTTTATTTTAGGTTCAGGGGGTACATGTGCAGTTTTGTTACATGAGTAAATTGTGTATCACTATGGTTTGGTGTACAAATGATTTCATCACTCAGGTAGTGAGCATAGTACCTGATAGGTAGTTTTTTGACCCTCACCCTCCTCCAACCCTCCTCTTACAAGTAGGCCCCAGTGTCTATTGTTCCCATCTTTATGCTCATGTATACTCAATGTTTAGCTCCCACTTTTCAGTGAGAACATGTGGTGTGTGGTTTTCTAATCTTGCATTACTTTGCTAGGATAAAGTCCTCTAGCTCCATCCATGTTGCTGCAAATCACATGATTTTATTTTTTTCATGGTTGTGTAGCAAACCATGGTGTATGTGTACCATTTTCTTTATCCAGTTGCCACTGTTGGGCACCTAGATTGATTCTATGTCTTTGCTATTGTGAATAGTGCTGCAACGAATGTACAGATGCACATGTCTTTTTGATAGAATTACTGGGTATACACCCAATAATGGGATTGCTGGGTCAAATGGTAGTTTGGTTTTAAGTTCTTGGAGAAATCTCCAAACTGCTTTCCCCAGGGGACACTAATTTATTTTCCCACTGGGAGTGTATGTATTCCTCTTTCTCCACAACCTCACCAACATCTGTTATTTTTTGACTTTTTACTAATAGCTATTCTGACTGGTGTAAGATGATATCTCATTGTGGTTTTGATTTGCATTTCTCTAATGATTAGTGATGCTGAATATTTTTTAACATGCTTATTGGCTACATGTATGTCTTCTTTTGAGAAATGTCTGTTCATGTCATTTGCCCATTTTTAATGGGGTTGTTTGTGTTGTGTTCGTTAATTTGTTTAAGTTGCTTATAGATTCTGGATGTTAGAACTTTGTCAGATGCATAGTTTATGAATATTTACTCCAATTCTGTAGGTTGATAGTTTCTTTTGCTGTGCAGAAGTTGTTTAGTTTAATTAGGTTCCACTTGTCTATTTTTGTTTTGTTGCAATTTCTTTTGGAGACTCCGTCATGAAATCTTTGCCAAGGCCTATATCCTGAATGGTATTCCCTAGGTTTTTTTAAAGAGATTTTTATAGCTTTAGGTCTTACATTTAAGTCTTTAATTTATCTTGATTTAATTTTTGTATATGGTGTAAGGAAGGGGTCTAGGTTCAATCTTCTGCACATGGTTAGCTAGGTAGCCCAGCACCTTTTATTGAATAGGGAGTCCTTTCCCCATTGCTTGTTATTGTTGACTTTGTCAAAGATCAGGTGGTTGTAGGTGTGTGGCTTTATTTCTGGGCTTTCTATTTTGTTCCATTTGTCTCCATGTCTGTTTTTGTACCAGTACCACACGGTTTTGGTTACTATAGCCTTGTGGTATAGTTTGAAGTTGGAGAATGTGGTTCATCCAGTTTGTTCTTTTTGCTTAGGATTGCTTTGGTTATTGGGGCTATTTTGGGGTTCCTTGTGAATTTTAGAATAGTTTTTTTTAAAAATCTGTGAAAAATGATATTGGTAATTTGATATGAATAACATTGTAAATTACTTTATGTAGTACGGCCATTTTAATAATATTGATTCTTCTAATCCATGACCGTGAAATGTTTTTCCATTTGTTTGTTTCATCTCTGATTATATTCAGCAGTGTTTTGTCATTCTGTTGCAGAGATCTTTCACTTCCCTGATTGGCTGTATTCCTAGGTATTTTATTCTTTTTGTGGCTAGTGTGAATGAGATTGTGTTCTTAATTTGGCTAGTGTGAATGAGATTGTGTTCTTAATGTGGATGTTGTTGGTGTATAGAAATGCTGATGATTTTTTATATTGATTTTGTATCCTGAAACTTTACTGAAGTTGTTTATTAGTACTTGGAGCCTTTGGCAAAGACTATGGAATTTTCTAGGTATAGAATCAAATCATCTGGAAAGCAAGGTAATTTGACTTTCTCCCTTCCTATTTGAATGCCTTTTATTCATTTCTCTTGCCTGATTGCTTTGGCTAGGACTTTCAGTACTTTTTTTTTATTTTTGAGATGAAGTCTCACTCTTGTCCCCCCGGCTAGAGTGAAATGGTGATCTCGGCTTACTGTAACCTCTGCCTCCTGTGTTCAAGCAATTCTCCTGCCTCAGCCTCCCAAGTAGCTGGGATTACAGGTACCTGCCACCATGCCCAGCTAATTTTTGTATTTTTAGTAGAGACGAGGTTTCACCATGTTGGCCAGGCTGGTCTTGAACTCCTGACCCCAGGTGATCTGCCCACCTCGGCCTCCCAAAGTGCTGGGATTACAGGCATGAGCCACCACACCCAGCCTTTCAGTACTATTTGAATAGGAGTGGTGAGAGTGGGTATCTTTGTCTTGTTGCAGTTCTCCAGGGGAATGCTTCCAGCTTTTGCCCATTCAGTATGATGTTCATTGTGCATCTGCCATAGATGGCTCTTATTATTTTCAGATATGTTCCTTCAATGCCTAGTTTGTTGAGAGTTTTCAACATGAAGCAATGGTGAATTTTATCAAAAACCTTTCTGCATCTATTGAGGTAATCATGTGGATTTTTATTTTTAGTTCTCTTTATGTGATGAATCACATTTATTGATTTGCATATGTTGAACCAACTTTGCATCTCAAGAATAAAGCCTACTTGATCATGGCGAATTAGCTATTTGATGTGCTCCTGGATTTGGTTTGCTAGTATTTTGTTGAGGATTTTTGTGTATATTTTCATCATGGATATTGGTCTGAAGCTTTCTTTTTTTCAATGTATCTTTGCCAGGTTGTGGTATCAGAATGAGTTAGGAAGGATTTTCTCCTCCTTGATTTTTTCAGAGCAATTTTAGTAAGATTGGTGCCAACTCTTCTTTGTACATCTGGTAGAATTTTGCTATGAATCCATCTGTTCTATGGCTTTTTCTGGTTGACAGGTTTTTTTTTTTCTTTTTACATTACTCTTCAGTTTTGGAACTCATTAATTGGTCTGTTCAGGATTTCAGTTTTTTTCTGGTTCAATCTTGGGAGGTTGTATGTTTCCAGGAATTCATCCATTTCTTCTGGGATTTCTAGTTTGTATACATAGAGGTGTTCATAATAGTCTCTGAGGATTTTCTGTATTTCTGTGGGGCTGAGGCTTATGTCACCTTTGTCATTTCTGATCGTGTTTATTGGGATCTTCTCTCTTTTTCTCTTTCTTCTTTGTTAATCTAGCTAGTGATTTATCAATTTTGTTTATTCTTTTGATGAACTAAATTTTGTTTTTGTTCATCTTTTGCATGCTCAGTTTTGTTCAGTTCAGCTCTGATTTTGGTTATTTCTTTTCTTCTGCTGGTCTGAAGATTGGTTTGCACTTTTTTCCCCAGTTCCTCTAGGTGTGATATTATGTTGTTAATTTGAGATCTTTCTAATTTCTTGATGTAGGTGTTTAATGTTCCTATTAACATTGCTTTAGCTGTGTCCCAGAGATTCTGTTATATCTTCATTTTTACTCATTTCAAATTTTTTTTTGTTTTTGCCTTAATTTCAATCTTTACTCAAAAGTCATTCAGGAGCAGGTTGTTTAATTTCCATGTAATTGTCTGGTTTTGAGAGATCATCTTGATATTGATTTCTATTTTATTGTGCTGTGATTCAAGAGTGTGATTAGTATGATTTTGTTTTTTTAAATTTTTTTCAGAATGCTTTAAGGCCAAGTGTGTGGTTGATCATAGAGTATGTGCTGCATGCAGATGAAAACAATGGATATTCTGTTGTTGTTGAGTGGGGTATTCTGTAAACTTCTTTTGTTCATTTGGTGAAATGTTGAGTTTAGGTTCTGGATATTACTGTTACTTTTCTGCCTCAGTGATCTGTCTAACACTGTCAGTGGAGTGTTGATGTCTCCCGCTATTATTGTGTGGTTATCTAAATCTCTTCATAGGTCTCTAAGAACTTGTTTTATGAATCTACATGCTCCAATGTTGGGTACATATATATTTAGAATAGTTAAGTCTTATTGTTTAATTAAACACTTTATCGTTATATCAGGTCCTTCTTTGTCATTACTGATCATTGTTTGTGTAAAGTCTGTTTTGTCTGATATAAGCATAGGAACTCCTGCTCTTTTTTGTTTTCTGTTTCCTTGATAGATCTTTCTCCATCCTTTTATTTTGAGCCTATGGGTGTCATTGCATATGAGATGCATCTCTTGAAGACAGCATACAGTTAGGTCTTGCTTCTTTATCCGACTTACTGCTCTATGCCTTTTCAGTGGGGGTGTTTAGTCCATTTACATTAAAGATCAGTATTGATTTGTGAGGATATGATCCTATCACTATGTTGTTAGCTGGTTGTTATGTATACCTGATTATATAGTTGCTTTATAGTGTCGGTGGGCTATGTACTTAGTGGGCTATGTACAAAAGCATGATGTGCTTTTGTGGGAGCAGGTATGGATCAGGCAAGTTTACCATTCCCTTAAGGACCTCTTGTAAGGTAGGTCTGGTGGTAATGAATTCTTTTAGCATTTCCTTGCCTGAAAAGGATTTTATTTCTCCTTTGCATATGAAGCTTAGTTTGGCTGAATATCAAATTCTTGGTTGAAATTTCTTTTCTTTCAGGATGTTGAATATAAGCCCCCAGTCTCTTCTGGCTTGTAAGGTTTCTGCTGAAAGTTTCACTGTTAGCCCGATGGGGTTCCCTTTGTAAATGACTTTCTCCTTCTCTTTAGCTTCTTTTAAGGTTTTTTCTTTCACATTGACCTTTGGGAATGTGATTACTATGTGTCTTGGGGATGGTCACTTTGTAGATTATCTTGCAGGAGTCCTCTGAATTTTCTAAATTTACATGTTGGTCTCTCTAGCAAGGCTGGGGAAATTTTCATGGACAATAACCTCAAATATGTTTTCCAAGTTATTTGCTGTCTCTTCATCTCTTTCAGGAATGCCAATGAGACATCTGTTTGATATCTTGACATAATCCCATATTTCTCAGAGGTTTTGCTCATTTTTAAAATTATTTTTTGTTTATATTTGTCTGCCTGTCTTAATTTGAAGGAGCAGTCTTCAAGCTCTGAGATTCTTTCCTCAGCTTGCTCTATTCTGTTATTAATGCTTCAGATTACATTATGAAATTCCTGTAGTTAATTTTTCACTTCCAGAAGTTCTGTTTGGTTTTTCTTGAAATGGCTTTGTCACCTTTCAACTCTTTGGTTGTTTACTGCTTTCCTTCTATTGGTTTAAGCCTCCTCCTATATCTTGTTGAACTGCCTTGTCCTCTAGATTCTGAATTCTATATCTATTATGTCAGCCACTTCAATCTGGTTAAGAAGCATTGCTCAGGAGCTAGCATGGGCATTTGGAGATAAATAGACACTGGCTGTTAGAATTGCCAGAGTTCTTGTGCTGGTTCTTTCTCATCTGTGTGGTTTGAAGTTCCTTCAATCTTTAAAGTTACTGTACTTTGGATGAGGCCTTTTGTTTTTTTTTTTTTTTAATGTCTTTGAGGGTTTGATTGTAGTACATGTTGAATACCATCAATTGGCTTCATTTCTGGATTCTTTCAGGGGGCCACAGCTCAGCTCAGCACTCCTGGGCTATATATTCTAACGCTAGGGAGCTGGAATCCAGCCCACAACTTCATTCTCTGTCCACTCAAGGTCCAGCACCTGCTGCATTGGAGGGAGCATGGTGTTCCCAGACTACTGGGAACAACACTCTGATGGGTGCTGTTGGCAAAAGTGCTGCAGCAGGGGGGCTGGAGGGCCACAGGATACTGTGCTGTTTTGGGGTGGGGGGTGCAAGTGAGTGTGCCCTACTGGGGTGGTGTGGGGGATGCCAGCAGGTGTGTATCAACAGGGCAGTGGGGGTGCTGCAGGTGAGTGCACGCTGGTGGGGTAGCAGTGGGTCCTGGTACATATCCTCTGGCAAGGCAGCAAGGTGGGTGGGGGCAGTAATGCAGGCAAGCACTTCCATGGAGGAAGGCTGCAGGTGGATGTGTGGCAGTGGATGTCCATCTGCAAATGCTTTGGGACAGAAAGGCAGGGGCTGCTGGTGAAAGAGCTATGGTGGTGGCCGCTGGTAAGCATTTCAGCAGGGCAGCTGAGGCTGCACTCTAAGTGTGTCCAGTCACGCCAGGATGATGGGAAAGGCTGGCAGACTGGGGCATTTACGTCAGACTGGCCCCAGCCTGTGGTCAGGACAGCCCTGCTGTCTTCAGGTCTGGCTGCTAACAAAGGCTAAATCCACCTACAAGAGCATGGCAAGCCTTGGGGGATGGGTGTCCATGGCCATGCTACATTACAGCCCTTCCCATGCCAAATGCTTGGGTTCCACGCAGACTGAAGTTCTGTCTCTTCCAACTTCCCAGGAAGTTTTCTTTGCCAACCCAAATGTCCATGAGGGTCATGGGGTCTCCTGAAGCTAGAATCACTGAGGTCCATGGTGAAAGTAGGTCACTCCATGCCTATTTCATTCACCTCTTCCCTAAGTGTGGCTTGGGGCTAAAAACGAGTGCGGGTGGTCAGCAACCCTGTGCAGGGTTCCTAGCTTCCTCCACTTTCAGCCCCAGAATCTGAGTCCTCCCTGTATCCACTCTCAATGCCTTATTTCCAATGATCTGTTCTGAGTGTGCTGGTCTCCTTGATGGTCTGGTCTGTCTCTGTGGAAGAAGCTCTTCCTGGCTGCATCTAGTAGACTATCTTGGCTCTTCCCCTAGGAATAAGACATTTGTTTATGTGGAAAGAGAGGTGGTAACTTAGGTTATCTCTACATCAGTTATTCCTGGGAAGTTAGGTATAGGAGAAACAAACTTGTCTGGCATCACTATCCTCTCTAGAGTTCACTAATTAGTGGAGTCATTAATTTTAAAGCAGCTGAGATGAAACACTTACAAAGAAAGATAGTACTACAATAGGACATGGTGATTAAGTTAGGATGCATTTGATTATAATTATCAGAAAAATATAACTCAAATGTCTACTTATAATAACACATTAAAGGAGGGATAATGTAGTGGAGTAGATAAAATAGAAGATTTTCCACCTAAAAACTCCTAGAAATGCCTACATTCTAGATTCAGAAAAGCATAACATCTTTCAGGCACATGGCTCACTTCAAAGAGAGAAAAAAATAAAAAACGGAGCAGGCAAAAATAGAGTATTGAGTAGATGCTAAAGTCACAACTACTATTGGCACATTAAGCAATCTCAGTAAACAAGAGACTTGTTTTTTGATGACTACATGAAGCCAGGAAATACAGTTTGGGACCCAAATGTGACACACAGTTTGAACATAGGCCTGTGCATAAAGCCAATCCTATATGTCCTATATACTCAATGGAAAAATGGACTAGAAAACAGATACATTCTGTCAAAGAGAGAAAGCAAAGACCACCTGAGTAGGAAAGTAGTCTAAACATTCTAACCATAGCTGTTCATCTCACAGCATATAAAAAAATCAACTCAAAATGGACCGAAGACTTAAATGTAAGACCAGAAACCCTAAAACTACAAGAAGAAAACAAAGGGGAAAAACTAAACAACACTGGCCTGGGCAATATTTTTTTTTCAATTTACCCAAAGAACAGACAGCAAAAGCAAAAATGTAAAAATGGTATTGTATTAAAATAAAAAGCTTCTGCACAGCACAGAAAACAGCAACGTGAAGAGACAATTTATTGATTGGGTGAAAATATTATAAGCCATACATTCAATAAGGGGTTAATACCAAAATACACAAGGAACTGAAACAATTCAAAGCAACAAAACAAATAACTCAATTTACAAATGGGCAAGGGACTTGAATATACATTTCTCAAGAGAAAACATACAAATGGCCAACAGATATATTTAAAATGTTCAACATTGCTAATTCATTTGCATTAGGGAAATGCAAATTAAAACCACAATGAGATATCATCTCACACCTGTCAGACAAAACAGCTATTATCAAAAAGACAAAAGGTAACAAGTGTTGGCAAGGATGTGGAGAAAAGAGAGCCCTTGTACATTGGTGGGAATGTAAATTAGTACAACCATTATGGAAAACTGCATGGAGGTTCCTAAAAAAAAATAAAAACAGAATTACTACACGATCCAGCAATCCTACTTCTAGATATTTGGCCAAAATATTTAAAATTAATTTTTCAGGAGCTCCAGGGGTGCAATCAGTTAGTGTACATTACTTATATAAAATTAATTTGTCAAAGAAATGTCTGCATTCCCATGTTCAGTGAACCACTATTCACAATAGCCAAGTTACTGAATCAACTTAAATGTCAATCAATGAGTGAATAAAGAAAAATGTGGTATATAAATATACAATGGATGTTAACAATGGATACTATTCAGCTTTTTTATAAAAGGAAATTCTGTCATTTGTGACAGCATGGATTGAATTGGAGAATATTACACTAAGTGAAATAAGCCAGGCACAGAAAGACAGATATTTCATGTTCTCACTTATATGTGAAATCTGAAACAATCAAAATAGAAGCAGAGAGTAGAATGGTGATTACAAAGGATGGGAGGTAAGGGAATGGAAAAATGATGATCAAAGGGTACAAAATTTCAATTAGACAGGAGAAATAAAATTTTTGAGACCTATCACACAGTGTGGTGAATATAGTTAATAACAGCATATTGTACTTCTCAACATTGCTGAGTAAATTTCAAGCATTTTCACTACAAAGATAATAAGTATTTGAGGTGATGGATATGTTAATTTGATTGATTTAATTATTCCATATTGTATTCATAAATCATAACATCACTTTGTACCCATAAATATATATAACAATTAATTGCCTATTTATAATACATTTCATTAAAAAGGAGGTCATGCAATCACAAGGCCCATGATCCCTCTGAAACTCTGGGTAGAATCTTTTATTGCTTCTTCCTAGCTTCTCGTGGTGATCAGCAATCCTTGGAACTCTTTGGCTTGCAGCCGCATCACTTCAGTCTTTGCTGCTGTTGTCACATGGCGCTCTCCCTGCATGTCTCTCCCTTCACACAGCATTTTCCTCTTCTTATAAGGACACCAGTCATATTATAGTAGGAAACCCTACAACCTCATCTTAACTTTATTACATCTGCAAAGACGCTATTTCTAAATAAGGCCACATTCACAGGTATCACAGGTAGGGGTTGGAATTTAAACATGTCTTTTTGGGTGACACAGTTCAACTCACAATAATGAGTAAGGGACCTTACTTTGGTATGATGAAAATGGTTAATTTTATGTTACGTTAATTTCACCTCAATAAGTTATTATTTAAAGAATCATCTGTGCATATTAATAATTATAGTAAACATAGATAAAATAAACTTTACAACTAAAAGATGGGGACTGTTGCTTTTTTAAAAAGCCAGATACATACTATTTACAGACACATGCTTAAATTCCCAAGATACAATAAGGTTACAAATAAAGTGGTGAAAAAATTCTAAGAAAATACTAATCAAAAGCAAACTAGTTTAGCCATGTTAATACCAGACAAATAAACTTTAAAGCAAAACCCATGATTAGGGATAAAGAGAATACATGTATAATGCGAAAATGCTTTACTTAATTGACTATGCAATGTGTTAAATTCAAAAGGCATGTATATCGTTTGAAGTATTTTTAAAATATAGACTCAAAATTACATAAAGCAAAAATTATTAGAATTACAAGAAGAAACTGACACAACAAATACAGTAAACATAATTCTTTAGTAATTCCTCATTCATATACAACAAAAATTAGCAAAAAGATTAAACAGACATCCAAATTAGTGAGCTTGATCTTATGAATATATTTATAGCTATATTTATAGCTATATTTATACTTATATCTATAGCTACAAATGTTAACCTTATCCAAAAGTACAGAGTATATATTCTTAACAAGTATACATAGAACTTTCTGAAAGTTGGACATATATGCTAAGCCATGAAACAATGCTCAACAAATTTTGAAGAATGAATGACAAAGAGAGTACAATATCTGAGTAAAAGTTAATTAGACCAGAAATCAATAACAAAATGATAATTCCAAACAAATAAAACATGAATCCAAAATGTAAACCCTACATCTGAGAAATGTAAATGTCAAAGAAAAATAACAAAATGGAAATTACAAAAGCAGAACTAAACAATAATGAAAATACATTTCAAAACTGTGGACTGCAGCTAACCTTGTATTTACAGAAAAAATTGCATAGTTCTCAATGTTCATGTCATAGAATGAGGTGTGAGTATTAATGAGCTAGGTGTTCAAATAAAAAAGATTGGGATAAAAATGAAAAAAAGCAAATAGAATAGAATAAAGGAAAGAAAGAGGAGAGCTAAACTTATAAATAGAGAACTTTGATGCAAATAATGGTGAACTAAGTGATTCAGATAAACCAAACCCTCCCACTACTAGCAACTAAAAAAGTTGTAAAAAATAAGATTAGATGTGCCAAAGAGCTAATGAGTTAATAAAGAATTATGGACCAGAAACTTTACATTAAAAACTTAAGCACACAATTGAGAGAATATGAAAAAGTTCTAAATAAATGAAAGTATTCATTTATGTTTATGGATTGAAAATCTAGGTATTATCAAAAATGTACATTCTTTTCAAACTGATCAATAGATTTTGATGCAATCTCAATGAAAATCCCAAAAGTTTTGTGTGTGCATAAATTGACAAAACATTTGTAAAAATAAACTATAGTGTTCAGGGATGCTTTTATGATAAAACTATAGAGAAAGGTAACTAGTTGTTTGCTATAACATCCTAGATAGTGGTTATCTTTGGGGATAAAGAGCATTATTGGCAGTCAAAACAACACTCAAAACATATGCAGAGACTCCAGATACTGAAATTAATGGACATAGTCTAAAAAGATTACACTTACATTCAAGGAAATAAAAGCTAAGATTGAAAATTTGGCAGTGTAGTAAAAACCATGATATGTTACACAGAAGAATTGAAAAATAAGAAAACTGTAGATTAAAAATAAAGTCATCAAAATTTAAAATTTAAAAGGACTGGTTTAACAATAGAACTAAACGGGGAATAAGAACATTGAAACTTGGGCCAAGCACTGGAATATTTCCCAAAACCAACAACCCATTCTCTGATTCTTTAGACACCAGCTGGCTGGTGTTCAACAACTCAGTTCAATTCTGACACTACCCAGAGTTAGTGCAGACCCCACAGCTTAAGTACTCAGTCTCACAAGACTGTTTCTCACTTCAGATGCTAATTGCAAATTCCAGGACACCCATACTTCTAAACAACTGGCTATAAATTTAGGATTCCCATGATCTGCTCCCCACTGTCTGCCCCTGTGTTTGATAATCTGCTGGAACAGCTCACAGAACTCAAAAAGGTATTTTACTTATGTTTACCAGTTTACTATAGAAGATACAACACAGGAACACCAAATGGATGCATAGGGCAAGGTATAGGGAGAGGAGTGTGTGGAGTGTCCATGATCTTTCTGGGTAGGCCATTATCCCAGCACTTCGATGTGTTCACTAACCAAGTCTGATCATTCAAAAGACTTTAGTGGAGCTCAATCTTCAGTTACCCCACTCCCTTTCCCTCCCTAGAGGTTGATAGGTGAGGCTGAAAATTCCAACCCTCAAGTCACTTGACCTTTCTGGTGACCAGTGCCATCTTGAGGCTATCTAGGGGTACTACCCTAAGTCACCTCAATAGTATAAACTCAGGTATGATAGATAGGGACTTGTTCTGAATAACAAACAACACTCCTAACACTCAGGAAATCCCAAGGGTTTTAAAAGCACTGTGCTAGGAACTGGGGACAAAGACTAAATATGTTTCTTATTATGCCACAAGCACAGAGTCAAAAATTGGAAAATACAGGAGAAGGTAAAAGACATGCATATAATGGAGAGGGATATTGAATGTTTCACTGGCATTTCAGAAAGGATAGAGAAAACGGGAAAGAAAATATATTTTAAATAGGAAATAGAAACTTAAAAACAGGAAAAAAAGGTGTTCTGCATCCCTTTAATTGTCTGAAGAGGACAGTAAAGGAAATGATTCATGTTAGAAATGGATAATTCAAGAATGTTGTAATTTCTAGGTGCATTAGTCCCTTTTGCATTGCTATAAAGAAATACCTGGGACTGGGTAATTTATAAAGAATACAGATTTATTTGGCTCACTGTTCTGCAGGCTGTACAAGCATGGCGCCAGCATCTGCTCAGCTTATGGAGTGGCCTCAGGAAGCTTACAATCATGGTGGACAGTGAAGGGAGAGCTGGCATATCACATGGAGAGAGAGGGAGCAAGAGAGAGAGAACAAGAGAGATGCCAGGCTCCTTTATCAACCAACTCTCACATGAACAAATAGAGTGAGAACTCACTCATTACTGCAAGCACAGCATTAAGCCATTGGTGAGGAATCTGCCTCCATGATCCAAACACCTCCCACTAGGCCCACCTCTAACATTAGAGGTCACATTTCATCATGGGATTTGGAAGGGACAAAACATCCAAACCATATGACTAGGTTTGCCTCTAAAAGAATAAAAAATGTCAAAGTTAATATATGGCAGAAATGGAATCATTTAAAAAATCAAACATCACCTCATACCCACTAGAACAGCTATATTTTAAAATACAGATAATAAGTGTTTGCAAAGATGTACAGAAATGAGAGCCCTCAAACACTGCTGAAAGGAATGCATTTGGTTCAGCTGCTTTGGAAAACAGTCTTACAGTTCCACACACAGGTAAACATAGAGTTACTATAGGATCCAGCAATTCCTCTGTTAGGTATACCCAAGAAGATTGAAAGCATATATGTCCACACCAAAAAAAATACACAAATATTCATAGCAGCCTTATTCATAATAGCCAAAAAGTGAAACAACCCAAATTCCCCCTGAGTGGATAAACAAAATGTGGTATGTCCATACAGTGGAATATTATTCATCCATTAAAAAGGAAGTATTCAAAGATGATTCAACATAGATAAACTTTTAAATCATTATGCTAAGTAAAAGAGTCAGTCACCAGATATTGTGTCATTCCATTAATTTCAAATGTCCAGAATAGGCAAATCTGTAGACACAGAAAATAGATTAATGATTGCCTAGGGCTTGGAGGGAGTCAGGTATAGAGGATGAAGTAATGGCTACAATGTGTGGGGTTTATTTTTGGGGTAATAAAAATGTTCTACAAATGACTGTGGCAACATATACACAACTCTGTGAATGTACTAAAAGCCATTGAATTGTACACTTTATATGAATAAATATATGGTATGTAAATTGTATCAAGATAAAACTTAAAAATGAATCTAAGCAAAAACAAAATCAGAAGAAAAAACAAAATCAGGAGTAAAAACATGGAATAGATGGGAAAAATAAAAATTACATCCTAAACATATATATTAAATGAAAATAAATTTTCCAATTTGAGATAAATATGTTCACAGGCTTGATAGAAGAACAAAACGGAACTATATGTTGTTTTAAAGTCATAAATAAAATTTAAAAAATTTTAAAAGATCAAAAGTTAAAGGATGAAAAACTATATAACCTTTGAACACTAACCAAATCAAGGAGATACAGCCATATTAATACAATCATGTGGCATATAATGTTTTAGTCAATGATGAACCACATATGTGATGGTAACCCCATAAGATGATAATGCCACATTTTTACTATACATTTCCAAAGTACAAAATGCTTTTGTACTTTGAATACAAAATATTTTTCAGAGTATTTGCAAAGTATTTCAAGGTATTTGCAAAATATACACTTTGCAAATTTTTTATTTTAAAATTTTACTATTGTATTTATCATTGATCTTTACTGTGCCTTTAACTCTTAAAATATTACATTAAATTATCTTTGAAATCTTAAAATTCTTTTTGCTTAATAAAAATCATATGTACTTATGATATCTAGCATGTTTTGATATATGTATATACTGTAAAATGGTTAATCAGTCTAATTAACATGTGCTTAGATACATTTAGGTACACAAATACTTACCTTTGTGTTACAGTTGCCTACAGTAGTCAGTATAGTAACAGGCTGTACAGGTTTGTAGCCTACAACAATAGGCTATATACCATATTTCCTAGGTACGTAGTAGGCTATACGATCTAGGTTTGTATACATACACTGATGTTTACACAATGACAAAATTGTATAATGATGCATTTTTCAGAATATGTCCTCAGTGTTAAACAACACATGAATGTATAAGAAAAATAGAAATAAATATTACTAGAGAAAAAGAGAGTTATATCATAATAACAAAATTCATCAAAGAGTTAGGAAATTTCTAAATTTGTATGAATGGAATAGTATAGCCTAAATCTGAATAAAACAAAACAAAAACAAAGACAAAAATGAGAGAATTAGAGGAAATAGAAAATTCCACACTGACAGTGGGATGATTTAAGGTACTCTTTCAGTAACTTAGATACGTTTTTTCAATTAAATTTTAATTTTGAGATCATTGTAGATTCACACGCAGTTGTAAAAAATTACACAGAGAGATTCCCTGTACACTTTATATAGTTCCCTCCAATGGTAACATTTTGTAAAACTATAGTGCAATATCACAACCACAATATTGGCTTTGATACAGTCAAGATAAAAATTATTTTTTATCAAGGCAAGAATTCCTCATGCTGCCCTTTTTATAGCTACACTCTCTTCCCTGCAACTCTCAACACTTTTCTTTGGCCTTAACCCCTGGCAACCACTAATTCGTTCTCTAGTCTATAACTCTGCCATTTAAAGAATGTTATATAATTAGAAGACTTTATATTTTCTCTGAAATTTACTATTATCTATGAGAAAACTGGTTTCTCCTGTTAATTATGTGAAAAATGGCATAGTGTCATGCCAAATCACTGTAAGAGACTAACACTTTATAAGGACTTTATATGTTTGATGTGTTTTAAATCTAATGCAACTGAGTCTATATGAATTTTGCCTCCTTTTAAGCTAGCCTTGCAGGGCATCTGCTTGGAATAGACCATTTGGCAGTTTGGGTTATGAACATACTTGAGCATATCACTTCATTTCTTTGATAAAAAATGATGGAAATGCCAGCTATTTCTGTCAACCTAGAATAACACTTATCCACATGTTTAATAGTGCTTAGGAAATTTGTGAGGACTTTTTTTTATTATTATATTTTAAGTTCTAGGGTACGTGTGCACAACGTGCAGGTTTGTTACATATGTATACATGTGCCATGTTGGTGTGCTGCACCCATTAGCTTGTCCTTTACATTAGGTATTTCTCCTAATGCTATCCCTCCCCCCTCACCCCACCCCACAACAGGCCCCGGTGTGTGATGTTCCCCTTCCTGTGTCCAAATGTTCTCATTGTTCAATTCCCACCTATAAGTAAGAATATGCGGTGTTTGGTTTTCTGTCCTTGCAATAGTTTGCTCAGAATGATGGTTTCCAGCTTTGTCCATGTCCCTACAAAGGACATGAACTCATCCTTTTTTATGGCTGCATAGTATTCCATGGTGTATATGTACCACATTTTCTTAATCCAGTTTATCACTGATGGACATTTGGGTTTGTTCCAAGTCTTTGCTATTGTGAATAGTGCCCCAATAAACATACGTGTGCATGTGTCTTTACAGCAGCATGATTTATAATCCTTTGGGTATATACCCAGTAAACGGATGGCTGGGTCAAATGGTATTTCTAGTTCTAGATCCTTGAGGAATCGCCACACTGTCTTCCACAACGGTTGAGCTAGTTTACAGTCCCACCAACAGTGTAAAAGCGTTCCTATTTCTCCATATCCTCTCCATCACCTGTTGTTTCCTGACTTTTTAACGATCGCCATTCTAACTGGTGTGAGATGGAATCTCATTGTGGTTTTGATTTGCATTTCTCTGATGGCCAGTGATGATGAGCATTTTTTTTCATGTGTCTGTTGGCTGCACAGATGTCTTCTTTTGAGAAGTGTCTGTTTGTATCCTTTGCCCACTTTTTGATAGGGTTGTTTGATTTTTTCTTGTAAATTTGTTTAAGTTCCTTGTAGGTTCTGGATATTAGCCCTTTGTCAGATGAGGAGATTGTAAAAATTTTCTCCCATTCTGTAGGTTGCCTGTTCACTCTGATGGTAGTTTCTTTTGCTGTGCAGAAGCTCTTTAGTTTAATTAGATCCCATTTGTCAATTTTGGCTTTTGTTGCCATTGCTCTTGATGTTTTAGTCATGAAGTCCTTGCCCATGCCTATGTCCTGAATGGTATTACCTAGGTTTTCTTCTAGGGTTTTTATGGTTTTAGGTCTAACATTTAAGTCTTTATTCCATCTTGAATTAATTTTTGTATAAGGTGTAAGGAAGGGATCCAGTTTCAGCTTCCTACATATAGCTAGCCAGTTTTCCCAGCACCATTTATTAAATAGGGAATCCTTTCCCCATTTCTTGTTTTTGTCAGGTTCAAAATCACTCAACTACATGGAAACTGAACAACCTGCTCCTGAATGACTACTGGGTACATAACGAAATGAAGGCAGAAATAAAGGTGTTCTTTGAAACCAATGAGAACAAAGACGCAACATACCAGAATCTCTGGGACACATTTAATGCAGTGTGTAGAGGGAAATTTATAGCATTAAATGCCCACAAGAGAAAGCAGGAAAGATCTAAAATTGACACCCTAACATCACAATTAAAAGAACTAGAGAAGCGAGAGCAAACAAATTCGAAAGCTAGCAGAAGGCAAGAAATAACTAAGATCAGGGCAGAACTGAAGGAAATAGAGACACAAAAAACCCTTCAAAAAATCAATGAATCCAGGAGCTGGTTTCTTGAAAAGATCAACAAAATTGATAGACTGCTAGCAAGACTAATAAAAAAGAAAGGAGAGAAGAATCAAATAGATGCAATAAAAAATGATAAAGGGGGTATCACCACCGATCCCACAGAAATACAAACTACCATCAGAAAATACTATAAACACCTCTACGCAAATATACTAGAAAATCTAGAAGAAATGGATAAATTCCTGGACACATACACCCTCCCAACACTAAACCAGGAAGAAGTTGAATCCCTGAATAGACCAATAACAGGCTCTGAAATTGAGGCAATAATTAATAGCCTACCAACCAAAAAAAGTCTAGGACCAGACGGATTCACAGCTGAATTCTACCAGAGGTACAAAGAGGAGCTGGTACCATTCCTTCTGAATCTATTCCGATCAATAGAAAAAGAGGGAATCCTCCCTAACTCATTTTATGAGGCCAGCATCATCCTGCTAACAAAGCCTGGCAGAGACACAACAAAAAAAAGAGAATTTTAGACCAATATCCCTGATGAACATGGATGCAAAAATCCTCAATAAAATACTGGCAAACCGAATCCAGCAGCACATCAAAAAGCTTATCCACCACGATCAAGTTGGCTTCATCCCTGGGATGTGAGGACATTATTAACCAGGGGTTTATGATCTTCCTTTATAATCCTACTGGAGTCTTTGGGTTTTCGAACTTCAGATGCTAGTGGGGGCCAAGATGGATGCATTGGAGTGAGCTATTTGCAAATATCAGGATTTGGGGACACCAGAGGTTTTCTAAATGAGACAAACATGTTAGTGAATTTGTGAAGAAAAGACAAGTGATTTAATAATGGCTTTAATATTAACCAACCAAATGAACTTGAAACACCTAGGTGAAAAACTATAAAATATAGAACAGCAATAGTATATTATTATATTTTTATGCAACTGACATGATCTTTAGAAAGAAATCTGAATCCTTTCTCTTACAACCATAATGGTCAACTGGGGGGTGAGTAATTTACATTTTCACTGCTCTTTTATCTTTACTTCAGTTTGTGTAAGGGCTTATCAAATCAGCAAACATTTATTGAATATGTATGTTGAATATACTAAGTACAGTATCACAAAAATAGGGCTCACTCCCTGCTCTCAGAGAGCATAGCATCTAGAATGGATGGGAGAAATAGATAATTACCATAAAAGGTAAAATGTGATAAGTGCTTGCAGAAGGTACTAGTAATGACAGAAGCGTTCAGGATAGTAGACATTGGATTCTGCTTGGAAGAAGTAGCATTTGAATTGAATCCTCAGTAATGAAGTATGTTTGCTTACTTATTTATTTTAGTGCTTACTTTGTAGCATGTTTATTGTAACAGAATTAGAAAAAATTCAAGCATGAAACAGAAGGTAAAAACTCCTTGTAATCTGGTCACTCAAAAGATTATAAAAATTAAAACTTGGTTTGTTTCCACTCAAGAAAAAAAGAATGTTGTATAAATGGAATCATGAGAAGGTAACTCCTTTGAAATCAGCTTTTTCCCCCCCATTTAGCATAATTCTATGGAGCTTTGTCCACGTTGCTGCATGTAGCAATCGTTTATTCTTTTTTATTGCTGATTAATATTCCATGGTATGAATATGCCACAGTTTGCTTAAAAACGGTTACTGAAGGACATATGGATTGTTTCCAGTTTTTGGCTATTACTATAAAGCTGCTATAAACATTTGTGTACATTTTTTGTGAACATAAATTTTTATTTCTCTGGATTAAATGCCTAATAGTTCAATTGCTGGGTTGTATGGTAATTGCAGGTTAAGTTTTGAAAGAAACTGCCAAACTGTATTTCATAGCAGCTATGCTGTTTTACATTTCTACGAAGATATGAGTGATCCAATTTCTCTGCATCCTTGCCAGATTTTGATGTCTTTGTTTTTATTTTATCCATTATGATAGGTGTGTAGTGATATTTTATTGCTGTTTTAATTTGCAGTTCCCTAATGGCTAATGATGTTGAACATATTTTGATGTGCTCATTTGCCATCTGTATATCCTCTTTAGTGAAATGTCTTTTTATGTCTTTGCCATTTTCTAACTAGATTATTTTCTGGTGAGTTTTGACCATTCTTTGTATATTCTGATTACTAGTTCTTTGTCATATATGCACTTTGCAAATTTTTTATTGAAATTTATTTAGCTTTTACTTTAGATTTTGGGATACATGTGTGGATTTATTTTATAGGTAAACTTGTGTTATGGGGGGGTTGCTGTGAGATTATTTCATAACCAGGTACTAAGCCTAGTACCTAATTGTTATTTTTGTTGTTGTTCCTCTACCTCCTCCCATCCTTCACTCTCAAATAGGCCCCAGTATCTGTTGTTCCCTTCTTTGCATTCAGAAAGCCAAATACCACATGTTCTCACGTATAACTGGCAGGTAAGTGATTTAAACTTTTAAATATTTTATTCATCATTGATTTTTACACTAATTTTAACTCAAAATATTACATTAAACTCTTTTCAAAACTAATTATTTTTACTTGATAAAAATTATATATATTAGTTTTGTATAGCATGATGTTTTGATATATGTATATATTGTGAAATGCCTAATCAATCTAATTAATATATGCATTACCTCACATACTTATTATATTTGTGGTGAAAACATTTAAAATCTACTATTTTAGTAATTTTCAAGTATACAGTATATTGTTATTAACTGTATTCACCTTGATGTATAATAGCTTTCCTGAGTTTATTCCTCCTGTCTAACTAAAATTTTATATCCTTTGACCAACATCTCTCTATTACCCCATTTCCCAGACTGGTAATCACTATTCTACTCTCTGCTCCCATGAGTTTAACCTTTTTAGAATCCATGTGGTATTTGTCTTTCTGTGCCTTGCTTATTTCACTGAACATAATGTCCTCCAGCTTCTTCCATGTTGCTGCAAATGACAGGATTTTCTTTTTTAAAGGCTGAATAGTATTCCATTGTGTGTATATTCAACACAGTACTAGAAGCCCTAGCGAGAGTAATCAGGCAAGAGGAAGAATTAAAAGCCATCCAAATAGGAAAGGAAAAAGTTAAATTGTCTGTTTGCAGATGACAGGACCTTATATTTAGAAAAATTTAGATTCCAGCACAAAACAGAACTAATAAACAAATTCAATAAAGTAGCAGGGTACAAAATCAACATACAAAAATCAGTAGCATTTCTATACACTAACAACAAACTATCTGAACAAGAAATGAAGAAAACAATACCATTTATAATATATACAAAAAATCAAAATAGTCAAGAATAAATTTAACCAAGGAGGTGAAAGATATGTATACTAAAAACCTCCTGGGTAGCTGGAGCAGAGAATTGCTTGAGACCAGGAGTTTGTTCAGCAACATATTAAAAGGATTACACACCATGACCAAATGGGATCTATCCCAAGAATGCAAGTATGGTTTCATATAAAAAATCAATCAATATAATACACTACAGTAATAGAATAAGGACAATATCATATGATCATCTCAACTGATGCTGAAAAAGCGTTTGAAAAAATCCAACACCTTATAATAATAAAAATATTCAACAAACTAGAAATAGAGAACCTCCTCAACATGATCAAAGCCTTATATTAAAAAAACCCATAGTTAACATTATATTTCATGATTAAAGTCTGAAAGGTTTGCCCTAAGATCAGGAACAAGACAAGGATGTCCATCTCTGTCACTTCCATTAAACATTGTTATGGAAATTCTAAGCAGGAAAATTAGATAAGAAAAAGAAATAAAAGGCATTGTATCAAAACTGCAAAGGAGAAAGTAAATCTATTTCCATTTGCAAATGACATAATTGTATATAAAGAAAGTCCCAAAGAATCTACACACAAAAAAACTACTAGAGTTGATAAAAGAATTAAGCAAAGTTGCAGATTACCAGATAAACATACAAAATATCAGTTTCATTTTCACATGCTAAAAATGAATAATCTGAAAATGAAAGTTTAAAAAAATTTCATTCACAATACCATAAAAAAGTTAAGAATAAATTTAACCAAGGCAAGACTTGTATACTGAAAACTACAAAAACATTGCTGAAAGGAATTAAAGACCGAAATAAAGGAAAAGATATCTACGTTCATGGATTAGAGGACTTCATATTAAGAAGACAATACTCCCCAAAGAGATATACAGATATACAGATACATAAAAATAATTATCAATATCTTAATGTCATTTTTTGCACAAAAGTAAAATCTGATCTTAACATTCATATAGAATTACAATAGATTCTAGTCAAACAATTTTGAAAAAGAATAAGTTGAAGAATTTACATTTTCTGATTTTAAAATATATTTCAAAGCCACAGAAACCAAACGTAGTATGGTACTGGCACAAGGATAGACACATAGGCTAATAGAACAGAATTCAGAGTGCAATTATAAACTCTCACTTTCATGGACAATTCATTTGTGACAAAGATACCAAGACAATTCAATGTGGAAAAAAATCATCTTTTCAATAAATGATGCTGGGACAACTTGATGTTGACCTATAAAAGAATGTAGGCTCACATCATATGCAGAATATAACTCAGAATCATTCAAAGAAGAAAACGTAGTGATACATCTTCATGATCTTGGATTTTGCTATGGATTCTTAGATTTGACACCAACAGCCCAAGACACAAAAGAGAAAATGATAAATTGAAATTAATGAAAATTTAGAACTTTTCTGCACCAAGGCATATCATCAAGAAAGTGAAAAGACAACTCACAAAATTGGAGAAAATATTGGCAGCCATATATCTGATAAGGTCTGGTAATCAGAATATGTAAAGAACTCTTACAAGTCAACAACAAAAAGACAACCTGATTTAAAACTGGACAAAGGACTTGAATAGACATTTCTCCAAAGAAGATATATAAAAGGCCAATAAGCACATGAAAATATGTTCAATATCACCAGTCATAGGGGATTGCAAATCAAAACCACAGTTTTATACTACTTTACACCCACTAGGATGGCTATAATAATAATTTTAAAAAGGAAAATAAATGTTGGTGAGAATGTGGAGATGTTGGAATCCCCATACTGATAATGCAAAATGGTATAGTTGCTGTCAAAAAGAAACAAGCAGTTTCTCAATATGTTAAACATAGAATTATTATATTATCCAGAAATGTCAGATAATTGAAAACAGGTGTTTGAACAAAAACTTGTACATAAAT
Source organism: Pongo abelii (assembly GCF_028885655.2). NCBI lineage: Eukaryota > Metazoa > Chordata > Mammalia > Primates > Hominidae > Pongo > Pongo abelii. The sequence continues at coordinate 121,897,687 of NC_071985.2, read as the reverse complement.
ACTCATAGCAACATTATTCATAATAGTCAAAAAATTAAAGCAACCCAAATTTACAACAATTGATGAATGGATAAATAAATTGTGGCATTTCCAAATCATGGTATATCCATACAATGGAATATTATTCAACCATAAAAATAATGAAATACCGATACATGTTACAACTACTTGATGAACCTTGAAAACATTATATAATGTGAAAGAAGCGAGACCCAAAAGTCATATATTACATAATTCCATGTATGTGAAATGCCCAAAATAGGCAAATCCATAGAAACAAAAAGTAGATCAGTGGTTGCCAGAGGCTAGAAGTAAAAAGAGAATGAACGGTGACTGCTGAATAGGTATAGGATTTCTTTTGGGGGTAATGCAAATGTGCTGGGGTTAGATAGTAGTGATGGTTGTGCAATATAGTGAATGTATTAAAGGTTACTTAATTTATACTTTGAAATGGTTACAGTGGTGAACTTTTTTAATGTGAATTTTACCTCAATAAAAAAATTCAAAAATAGTGATAACATCAAATGCTGGCAAAGATTCAGAGAAACTGAGTTATTCATATATTACTGTGAAAATATAAAATGGTACAACTACTCCAGAAAACCAGTTTTGCAGTTTCTTAAAACACTAAGCATGCAACCATCATTCAACGCAGCAATTGTGCTCCTGGGCACTCTAGAAAAAGAAAAAACTTACATTTACACACAAAAACCTGTACACAAATGTCTATAGCAGCTTTATAGAAAAAGCCAAAAACTGAAAAAAACTCAGATGTCTTTAAACTCATAAATGGTTGAACAAACTACTACATCCATACCATAGACTACTTCTCAGCCTTAAAATGAAATCAACTATTGATACATGCAACATCTCTAGATAAATCACTCTTTGGGTGAATCTCCAGAAAACTATGCTTAGTGAATAAAGTCAGTCCCAAAAGATTAGGTACTGTATGATTCCATACACAAAACGTTCTTGAAATTACAGAAATGGATATGAAGTTATAAAATTGTAGAGCGAGTTGGTGTTTGCTAGGAATTAATGAGAGGTGGTGATGAGGGATATGAGGGTGGCTATGTAAAGGCAACATGAGGAATTTGGGGGTGATGTAAATATTCTTTATCTTAACTGTATCAATGCCATAGTTATGATATTGTGATATAGTTTTGCGAGATGTGTTCATTGAGAGGAAATTGCGGAAAAGGTACATGGGCTCTCTATTATTTTTTTTAAACTCTGTGTAATCTACAATTGTCTTCAGGCAAATAAACTTTTAAAAATTTTAATAATATATTTTATTTCATCCAATATAACAAAAAATATTTTCATTCATCAAATAATATATGAAGTTATTTTTATAAGTTTTATTTTGTTTTTAGTTGATGCATAATAATTGCACATATTTATGGGGTACAGTGTGATATTTTCAATATATAGTATATATGTGTATATATAGTGTGTGCATATATATATGTAACGATCATATACATATACATATATATAGTATATATGTGTATATATACTGTAATGATCAAATCAGGGTAAATAGCATATCCATAACCTCAAACACTTGTCATTTCTTCATGGTGGGAGTACTCTAAATCCTCTCTTCTAGCTATTTTGAAGTATACAATAGATTGTTGCTGACTATAGTCACCCCACTATACAATAGAACACCAGAACTTATTCCTCCTATCTAACTGTAACTTTGTATACATTGACCAATCTCTCTTCATCCTCCCTCTTTCCTACTCTTCCCAGTCTCTGGCAACCACTATTCTACTCTCTACTTCTATGAGATTAACTTATTAGATCTCACATACGAGTGAGATCATGCAGTGTTTGTCCTGTGCTTGGCTTATTTCACTTAACATGATGTCCTCTAGGTTAATTCATTTTGTTGCAAATGACAGGGTTTCATTCTTTTTTATAGCTGAATAGTATTCCATTGTGTATATATGTCACATTTTCCTTATCCATTCATCCATCAATAGATGCTTAGGTTGATGTCATATGTTGGCCATTGTGAATAGTGCTGTAATAAGCATGAGGGTGCAGATATCTCTTCAATACATTGCTTTTATTTCTTTTGGATAAATACAAATAGTAAGATTGTTGGATCCTATGGTAGTTCTATTTGCAATTTTTTTGAGGAACCTCCATACTGTTTTTCATAATAGCTGTACAAATTTACCTTTCCACCAACAGTGTATAAGGGTTCCTCTTTCCCCATATCCTCACCAGCATTTGTTATTTTTATCTTTTTGATAATAGCCATTCTAACTGACCTGGGGTGATATGGTGATTTTGATTTGCATTTCCCCAGTGATTAGTGATGTTGAGCATTTTCTTCAAATAATGTTGGCTGTTTGTCTTGGGTCAAATATCTGAAACGTCTATTCAGATTTTTGCTCATTTTAAAAATTATTTGTTCTTTTGCTATGAGTTGTTTGAATTGTTTATATACTCTGGATATTAACAGCTTGTAAGATGCATAGTTTGAGAATATTTTCTCCCATTTTGCAGGCTGTCTTTTCATCCTGTTGATTGTTTCCTTTGCTGTGCAGAAGCTTTTTAGTTTGATGTCACTCCATTTGTCTATTTTTGTTCTTGTTGTCTCTTTCTGAGGTCTTATTAAAAAATATTCTTGCCCAAACCAATGTCATGTTTTCTTCCAGTAGTTTCATAGCTTTGGATATTACATTTAAATCTTTATTCAGTTTCGAGTTGATTTTTGTAAGTGGTGAGAGAGAGGGGTCTAGTTTCATCCTTCTGCATATGGATATCCAGTTTTCCCAGCACCATTTATTGGAGAGACGGTCCTTTCTCCAAGGTGTGCTCTGGGCACCTTTGTCAAAAATGAGTTGGCTGTAAATGTGTGAATTTATTTTGAGCATTCTATTCTGTTCCATTTGTCTATATGTCTGTTTTTATACCAGAAGCATGCTGTTTGGTTACTATTGCTTTGTAGCATATCTTAAAGTCAGGTAGTGTGATGCCTCCGGTTTTGTTCTCTTTTCTCAAGAAAGCTTTAGCTATTTAGGGTATTTTGTGGTTTAATATGCATTTTAGGATTGCTTTTTTTCTATTTCTGTAAAAAATGTCATTGATATTTTGATAGGGATTGAATTGAATCTGTAGATCACTTTGGGTAGTATGGACTTTTTATTTTTGTAAAAATATAATAAAGAGAAATCTGATTTGCTTCTATGGTGAAGTCCTTGTTATCTGGTGGTAACTTGGAGGTAAAAGACCAAGCTGGCTAAGGCAATCATGTGCACTGTAGCCCCACCGTCCTGTCAGGGCACAGCAGTCAGGAAGGGGGACCTAGAGGTGGTGACTGTGTGAGGACCTTCTGGACCTCTGTCTACTTCCACTCTGCTTCCTGGATCTGGCTATCAAACAGGAGCAAGAAACTGGGGGAGAGTGTTTCACAATTTTCCTGTGGCAAAGATTTCTACAACTTCTAGGAAAGGAAACCAGTGGCAAAGAATCTATAAGAAGACTAGTCAATTCCTTGGTTATTTGTAATCTTGTGTCCAGTATACAGAAGCTGGAGTCAGAACTGGGTTCTATAGTTCTATTGATGATGAAATAGGTGAACTCAAGACAATTTTTTTTCCTAACTTACTTGTGTTTCAGTTTTCTTTTTAAAACGTTGTACTAACCTCTCCTTTTATTATTATCTAGATGTTTTTACGTCAACTTCCCTAATCGGACTACAAATAACAGGATGGCAAGCAGTGTACCTCCATAATTTTCTGTCTGCAGTATCAAATTAGCACAGTGTACACAGCCAATAAAAGAATGAAGATACAATCCAAATGGAAGCCTAATAATTATGTAGGCAAGCAGGTCCTTTCCCTCAGAACTCTTAAGTACAATGTCTGGAGAATGGGTTTAGAAAGATAAATTTGGAACAAATGAATTAGAGCCATGGTTGCCAGGAAAGTCTTTCCTGATTGGAAAGGACCCACCAATTCATGTAGGTGCAAGGAGTCACCTTGAGAAATAGTTCAGTGTCCTCTTCCTTTTCACAAGAAAATAGCAAGAAATAAAGATTAAGACAAATTTTGCAATGAAGCCTTACAAAGCAAAAAGAAATTCACCTTCCTTTCTCCATCTGTTAACTTTTGGGTATGGCAATGCTCACAAGTCAATTAACAGTTAATTAGTAACTCTCTGTCACAGGATATAAACAGCAAAGTGAGATTGAACTAGAACCACTTATCAAGGAAGCCTGAAGCCCAAGTGCTAGAACAGTCCACATTCCCCACAGTGCCCTGGCTCTAAGCAAAGATTCAGGTTAAGTTTGCTATTGAGGCCCAGACAACAACTAAAATAATCTTTGAGAAACTAGTCTGTAGCTGGTGTTTGTATATACTATTTTAAAATATTTATCTTTACCTAAAATTTGTACAATGTGAGTAATATATTTATTTAATATTCATATGTCTATTTTAAAGTAATTCTTTCTAGAAAAGCTAAGAAGCAGGGTTGTGTGGTCCACACTGCCTCTGTCTGTGATATGCACATGAGGACAACTTGGCTGGTTAGGCACAGAAGCATAATTTTTCCCCTGAAGACAAAGTCCCTGAGGAAGATAACCAACCTCTAACAGCTGGCCTTGGGAACCCAATTCTTAAGAACAACTTCAAACTTCAAGGTAGTATCATTGATTTTTTGTTCTCATTATTTCCTGCAAATAATTATTATCTACTATGTGATAGATACTGTTCTTGGCACTGGGATACAGTATCAGACAAGGTGGAAGAGTTCCCTGCTCTTGTGGGATTATAGTCTAGTAGTAGATGCAGTCAATTACCAAGGAAATAAAAAAAAATGCAGGGAAATAATGATACACATCATGCAGAAATAAAAGCAGGGCATGTTCTAGGCAGAGTCAACATTACAGATTCTCTGAGATAAAATAGGACTTGGTGCTATTACAGGATGAGGCAAAAGAGAAAAAAAAAGTAACAGGCAGCCAAAAATAGTTAACTTTTCATTATATCCACATAGTCACGTTCACAATCATGTGAATATCTGAAGTTGACACATTAGGCTCAAAAATCCTTTTATTTCAGCCCTTTATATTTTCTTATTAGATTTTTTTCACCTTTTAAAGACAAATGGTATGTAAAGATTATAATTGTAATCTTTTCTGAAGTCAAAGGATCAGTTATAATTGCTTCTTATATTATGCTATATGGGTTAAGAGTCAAGTATTTATCTGAATCTGTACCCTCTGCAGAATATATTTGAAATGTCTATTCCTGAATAAATGTGTATTAGTGGCTTGGTTTCAAAAAATAAATATCTCTTATTTCTAAAAGTAGAATGATCTCTTAGAAATTGAAAAATAGCCTTTCTGCAAAATAACTAAATAGCTGAAATGCTTGAAACAGCTTCTCTGAAATGGTCTTGCTCTAAATAAAATAATCTTTGTGTTTTGATCAGTGGTCTTTGACTTTTAAAAAGTATCTTTTGCCATTTAAAATCTTTTTAGCATCATTACTGCTTCTAACACCTATTCAGCTTCAATTCAGGCTCTAGAGTCCTTCCTCTAAACTGACTTGCTGACAATACCATTTGTGCAGTTTGCTAAAATGGAAAGGACACTAGATTTGAAGGAGTCAGACATTTGCTCCATATTTGTCCATTCCTCTAAGTGATTAATCTTAATCCCTTGCTATGTGACAGGCTCCAAGATAGGACCTAAGTACGGAGTAGTAATGAGACAGACACACTCTGTCTTCATGAGACGTGCAGTTTGCTCCCAGCTCCCTCACAGTCCTCTGCCTGGAGAATTCTCATGAGGAACTCTCTCAGAGCCTGGATGTCCTCATTTGTCAAATTGACAACATGCAGAGGGGTTGTGAGGATGATAGAAAGATATGCTGGCATACATTAGATATGTAGTAAATAGATATCAATAAGGACAAGATTGCAGGAAGTCTGGGTACTATACCATAGACAAAAAAAACCTTTAGTTCTAAAGAACAAATGAGATGGTTTCAATTTAGTGTTTATTTCATCATTGTTTCCTTTGTTTCACTTATTGGAGAGCTGTGTTAATTTGTTAGTTTGAGCAAATGTCTCTCCAGTTTGCTAATGCCTGTCAATAAATAAGAACTTTAATTCCATAAGGTTTCCATCACAAACTTACATTTCCTAGAACAGAACTAGCCTCAGTCACTATTTTTTATTTATTTATTTATTTATTTTTTTTGAGACAGAGTCTTAGTCTGTCACCCAGACCAGAGTGCAGTGGCATGATCTTGGCTCACTGCAACCTTTGCTGCCCAAGTTCAAACAATTCTCCTGCCTTAGCCTCCCGAGTAGCTTGGATTACAGGAACCTGCCACCACACCCAGCTAATTTTTTTTGTATTTTTAGTAGAGACGAGGTTTCATCATGTTGGCCAGGCTGGTCTTGAACTCCTGACCTCGTGATCCACCCGCCTTGGCCTCGCAAAGTGCTGGGATTACAGTCGTGAGCCACCGTGCCAGGCCCTTCAGTCACTATTTTTAATCAATGACAGGAATCCAGGAGGACACAAGTTCTTTAGAATCTTAATTGATGGCTTTGACAATAAATGTTTACTATTGCAGATAATTGTTTCAGTTCCCTACCAAACGTGTGACAATAAGGAGATACACAGTAATTTTTCTTTCGGGAGGTAGAAACAAATTGAATACTTCCTTCAAAATATTCTTTTAATCCATTCCCCTAAAGCACAGCATAATCACTCATTTTCAATTAAATCTCTTTATAAAGGTCATATAAGTAAAAAGAGTCATTATCAAAGTAAAAGCTTAATGCAAAGCAAGGAGGAAAAAAACATTTTCTTTAAGGTGAAGGTACCTTGGTTTCATAGAATTTGTAAGGTAAACAACAATTTCCCGCCAGAGTCATTTGGGAAATGCCCACGAGCACCAGTAGCAGGGGAGATGATGGCTTTGCCCACAAAGGGACTCAAGTTTATATGGAAAAAAGAAGGTTGAGAAATGAGGCCCAAACTCAAGTATCCTCCTACGTTCATGGGGAGAGACAGCTCTGACGTGGTTTTTGTCAAGTGCACCACGTGGCATATTTCTGGATAAAAGCTGGATTCCAGACATCTAGCCCAGTTCTACAAATCCAGGAGAGGTGGACACGCCATAGTCTTTGTGGCCTGGCTCCCCAAATTGGGAGTGGGTTCCTGTAAGGCACTGACAGGTAAAGCTCATCTATTCTGATGGTGTACACTTGACTTTTTCCTGTTTTGAGTCCTTAATTTGCTAGATGAGTCCGTGTGCACAATTGCCTACTATATTAAATAAACTATTCCATGCTGGTTTGGTGGCAAAATCAAATTATTTGTCTATCTGGTTGCCCAATTGTTCACTTGAACTGACCAGCACCTGGCATGAGTTAACTGTCCTTATCATCAGCTAGATGCTGGCTAAATGGATTGGTTAGTTCACTGACCACTTAATTCAGCTAAGAGGGTAGATCCTATTCAGATAGCCCCTGAATCCTCCTCTGCTTTTTGTTGTTGTTAGTGGAAGTTACAAAGCCCAGGATAATTCACCGAGTACTTGTGTTTTTTCTTGGCTTTGTGATAAGCCTCTTACCTTTTGCCTGAATTTGCTTTATGTGTGTGTCCTGGGGGAATGAAATGCTTCTCAATTAGGAAAAAAAATCTTAAGTTTGAAAGGAATGTTTAAAATCATCAGATCCAAATAATTCTCTACTGATTTAGTTTCCTTTAGTTGTCTTCACATGTTTTTCTCATTGAACATCTCCAGTGATGGGGAGCAGATTCCTTCCATTTACCTATAGACAATACTAACTGTGCTGGGCATATTTGGAAGGAAAGGAGGGAGTAGATGAGAAAGAGCTGGAGAGGAGAGGATGAGGAGAAAGCACTGCCACTTACTGAGCACATTCCCTGGGCTCAGCCCTGTCCCAACATCATTTACAGACATATTGTGCAATTTGCTGGGCTGTGGCTCTAGAGTCAAGCTGCCTTATGTGAGCAGAGTTAACATAAGAGCATGTTAGCAGAGTTCACACCTCTAGCTTTTTCAATAATACCCTTTTAAAATTTGCTCTCTTCTGCTGAGGAGATAAGGGAGGAGAGAGTGGTTGCATGCTAGGATGGGAGGTCAGTATCACTGGCTTCTCTGCTGCCCTTGAAGGCCTCTTTCTGCACAGACCTGGAGACGGTAGACTTGTTTTTCCCTTAAAGATTGTCCAACTTGCCTTTGCTAAATGTCTTTGTGGCTGAGCAGCAACTGAAGCCAGACTGTTTAGTTTTACAGCCCATGCTCTCACAGGCTTCACTGTCTTTCTAGTTAATTCTCTCGCACATTCACTTGGCTTTCCATTCTCCATCATGGGGCTCTGACCTGCATCCAGGTGGTGAGGCAGTCCCGCAGCAGAAATGTAACTGCCTGGTAGAGGGGAAGAGGTAATGCCCTGTGCACATAAAAGTAGCAGCGTGAAGGCAAGTTCAGGAGATGATATAGAAAGTTGTCAGAGAGTGTGACTCTTCATGGGATTGTACCCTCACCAAGCAACAAAGCAGGCCTCACTTTCCCTGAAGTTAAAAGCAGGATGAAAGGCCGCCCTGTGAAAACTTTTATCTTCCTGCCTCTGTGAGATGATGCACATGAGCCTATGTACTCAGGCTCCATGACAGGCAGTGTTAGCGGTTAGGTACAAGAGATCTAGAGTGAGTCTAAATTTCATCTCTTCCACTTTTTAGATGATTATCACGGATAAGTTATTTCACATCTCTGTGCCTCCATGTAAAGTGTGCCTCCATCTGTAATAAGAGTACTCACTACATAGGGTTGTTGTGATGATGAAATTTAGTTCTATATTTTCAGCACTTAGAACAGTGCCTGGGATAAAGAACATCACCATCATTAGCAGCAGCCCCAGCCAGGAGTTTGGCTGTGTTTTGTCAGAACTGAAGCCCTCTCTTTGAGATCTCAGACCATCATTTGTGCTTTGCAGGGGCTGGAGAGAAGTTTTCTCTTTGCACCTTCCCCATACTCCACTCAATGTGTTCAGGGTCTGAATCACCAGTTGCTGGGCATCCTCAGGGAACCAGGGCATCCTCTAGGCGCCAGGACTGCCAGGCAGCACAGATTCCAGGTTATTTCTATAAGCCACGTGGAAAGCTAGAACTGATGCTCCACAAGATGGTTCCCAAGACATTGGATCAGTTTAAACATGCGATCAGTGTATTGCCAAAGGCTATTGGTATGAGAACAGATAGCAGGAACAGCTTAATTATTCATGCAGTTGCACACACACACACACACACACACATACACACACACACACACACACACACTACAGGATACTGCAAAGGAGACTGAGCTTTGTTTCCAGTGCTCCCTTCAAAGTAAAAGCAATTCCTTGGTAAATTTAAGTAGTGTCTGCAGCCCTGAATAACCAGTGATTTCCCAGTCTTTTCAGTTATATGCTTTTTGTACCTACTTAGCACATGTGACGTTCTCTGGTCCTAAATCCCATTTTATAGTTTATAGCAAACTGTTGAACAACTTGCTCAAAGTCTGATGCATAAACAGAGCTCCTGCTTTGTTTGGGACTCTCTGGCTACTCATGGTAGCTACCTCATTATTATAGCCACACAATGCTTTCCATGCCTGTGTGTAGGCTTTCCCATCTCCACTTGCTTTCCTGCAGCCAACCAGTCCCTCTAAAAACTACCTCAAGTAGGTGCAGATCCAGCACAAGGGAGTTGAGGATACTAAAGTGGGTTCAGCTTCAGACCTTGCCTGTGGCCTTAGCAGTTTTTTTGTGGGGGTTGGGGGAGATTGTCTATCCACCCCGAGCGTTTTGGTTGGGTGCGTGGTGGGCTTTAACCAATATGGTACTGAAGATGAGACTTGGGCTTCCTTAACTCATTTAAAATAACCCAAGTCTATCTTACACTCAATTGGTTGGTTGCACACAGTATGTTAGGCCAGTTAGTTCTGAATCTTCTTTTCCATTTACTGCAGTCCTAGATAAAATATTTTCAATGATCTGATTTTACCTATTTAAAACTGTGAGATAAGGCATTCCTGGGTTATACCAGCATGCATGCTGACCTCAGAATCAGAGAATCTCAGCTGGGCACGGTGGCTCACACCTGTAATCCCAGAGCTTTGGGAAGCTGAGGCGGGCAGATTACTTGAGGTCAGGAGTTCAAGACTAGCCTGGCCAACAAGGTAAAACCCTGTCCCTAATAGAAATACAAAAATTAGCCAGGCATGGTGGTGCACACCTGTAATCCCAGCTACTTGGGAGGCTGAGGCAGGAGAATCACTTGAACCCGGGAGGCAGAGGTTGCAGTGAGTCAAGATCATACCACTGCACTCCAGCCTGGGTGACAGAGTGAGACTTTGTCTCAGAAAAAACAACAACAACAAAAAGAATCAGAGAATCTCAAACCTCACATTCACATGATTTTCTCTTGATAGTGCCACGGAAACCAAAATAGAAATAAAAAAACTTCCTTCCCAACTCAGGAAGAAACTGAAAAGAAAAGGATACATGATTGATAGGACAGGGCCATTTCACTAAAGACAAACAATGCTTGAGGTGGGAGGGGAGGGGTTCTTTGTCTTGGATCTGTGACTCTCTTAGGTCCTCTGTGAGAGTTCTTGAATCCTCTGGAATGTGCTCCTCATCCTCCTCTCTGTCCTACCTCCCTTCAGATCTTCTTCCTTCCTTTTCATAACTCACCAGATGAACACAGTACATGCAGGAAGGGCATATAGTAGGTGATTCTTCCTCTCTTTCTTTGTCCTCCTTCCCCTTTGCATTCCTGTTTCCGTTTTTCTCTGCATTCCTCTGTTTCCGTTTTCCTCAAAGACTGACATTGCTCCTGAGGAAGTGAAGATACAAGATAAGAGAAAAGGGGAGATTGAAGGCATAGGTTCTTATTCCAAATTTTTTTCTTTCCCATTTTAGACCTTGAAATGAAAAGATGATCTCTCTCCACTCAAATAAGAAACCTTCCAAAAACCTGAGTGGGGATTAAAAACCATTCACTGTCCATGTTCTTTGTGTAAGCTAGAACTTTCTACATTTTCTTGTTTTATCACTGGGTGTTCTGTTTCTAGTGAAGCTGAGGCATGGTGATCCTGTCCTGGGAAAACCAAACGATGAGAGTGGAATTCGTGCTTCAAGGATTGTCTTCAATCAGACAGTTAAATATTTTCCTCTTTATGATAATTTTAGTTTTCTACATCTTAACTGTTTCTGGAAACATCCTCATTGTCCTTCTAGTTTTAGTCAGACATCATCTCCAAACCCTATGTACTTCTTCCTGGTGAACTTATCCTGTCTGGAGATCTGGTATACCTCTAACATCATCCCCAAAATGTTGCTGATTATCATAGCTGAACAGAAGACTATCTCTGTGGCTGGCTGCCTGGCACAGTTCTACTTCTTCGGATCCCTGGCTGCCACGGAGTGCCTCTTGCTCACTGTGATGTCCTGTGACCGCTACCTAGCCATCTACCAGCCTCTTTGCTACCGTGTCCTCATGACTGGCCCCCTTTGCATCAGGCTAGCTGCTGGCTCTTGGTTCTGCTGCTTCCTCCTTACAGCAGTCACCGTGGTCTTGCTATGTAGACTCACCTTCTGTGCACCCTATGAAATTAATCACTTCTTTTGTGACTTCACTCCTCTGGTTCATCTCTCCTGCATGGATACCTCAGTGACTGAGACCATTGCCTTTGCCACCTCTTCTGCAGTGACTCTGGTCCCATTTCTCCTCATTGTAGCCTCCTACTCCTGCGTCCTTTCTGCTATCCTAAGAATCCCATCTGGCACAGGCCAGAAAAAGGCCTTCTCCACCTGTTCTTCCCACCTCACTGTGGTCATGGTGTTTTATGGGACACTGATTGCCACATACCTTGTGCCCTCAGCCAACTCATCCCGACTCTTTCGCAAAGGGTCCTCTCTGCTCTACATCATCCTGACACCCATGTTTAACCCCATCATTTATAGCCTGAGAAACAGAGACATCCATGAAGCTCTGAAGAAGTGCTTGAGGAAGAAGTCAGGTGGTTGCCTTAGATAATACGAAAAGGAAAAAAGTTGTATTTGTCTAAATGTTGATGAACTGAGTTGAGTCATTTAAATTCTACACAAAATGCAATTGCCTAAATGAGGAGCTACCTAAAACAGATGACCAGATACCTCTACTGAGTTATGACAGCCCCAGGTAAACTGCTGTCCCAGGATACGATCTATGCAGGTGAGACTGTGCTCCATCATCTCCAGTAGACTTGGATTCTTATGTAGAAGCCCATATTCAAAATGAGCCAGTAAGTGTGTTCACTCGTTCATTAAAATATTCATCAAGGGTTTGTTAATGCTCAAGGCATTGTGTTGGACATAAGTGATAAAGTGATGGGCAAAAACAGAGGCAGTCCCTGCTTTCACTGAACTCACAGTCTATGGGGAGAAAAACATTAATCAAGTAACGAATATAAAACTACATATATGATATAAAACTGTACTTGTAATTCAAAATTGAAAATAAGATGACCAGTACACACCTATTAGAACGGCCAAAACCCAAAACACTGACAACACCAAATGCTGGTGAGGCTGTGGAGCAACAGGAACTTTCATTCACTGCTGGTGGGAATACAAAATGGTACACCAACTTTGGAGTATACTCTTACGGTTTCTCACAATACTGAATATACTTTTACAACAAAATTCAATAATCACCTTCATTGCTATTTACCCAAATTAGTTGAAAACGTATGTCCATACAAAAACCTGTACATGGATGTTCATAGCAGCTTTATTCATAATTGCCGACATTTGGAAGCAAACAAGATGTCCTTCAGTAAGTGAATGAATAAATAAACTGTGGTACATCCAGACAATAGAATACTATTTGGTGCTAAAAAGAAATGAACTATCAAGCTATGAAAAGACATGAAGCAAACTTAAATGCATATTACTAAGTAAAAAAAAAACAATCGGAAAAGGCAAAATTATGGAAATACGTAAAAAGATTAGTAGTTGCCAAGAGGTAGGAGGGAGGGAGGAATAAGAGCACAAAGCGGAGCGCAGAGAAATTTTACAGCCGTGAAGCTACTCTATATGATAATACAGGGGTGGATACATGCCATTATACATTTGTCCAAACCTATTCAATGTACAACACGAAGCATGAACCCTAATGTAAATTACGGACTTTGCTGATGATGTGTCATTGTGGGTTCATTGATTATAAAAAATGTACCACTCAGATGTGAGATGTCAGTAGTGGGGAAGGCTGTGCATGTGTGAGGGTGAAGGATATGTGGAAACCATCTGTATTTTCTGCTCAGTTTTGCCGTGAACCTAAAACTGCTCTAAAAAATCAATTTAAAAAGAACATTATTATAGATGTTAATTGTATATTAATAATGTAAAACTTCAGTCTCTTTGGAGTAGATTTTGCCTAGGAAAAGCATTTTCTAGTCCTTTGTACTCTTGAAATTAGAAGTGGGAAAATGAAGATTTGGAGAAATAAGCTAGACAAAGGACCTATGACAATATCTCCAGTACTCCATCTCCTCCACTGCCACAGTGGTAGGCTCAGTTGGAAGTTAGGGATTTATATTTATTGAGTGCCACCTCTTCCTGCCAGGCTCTTGTCTGTACTTGGTCCTCTTCCTGTTGGCACATACTCTCAGCAGTTGGAACACAGGGTGTGGTGAGCTTGTGTTTGTTCTTGGCTCTATGCAATTCTAAAGAGCAGAATTGACTTCAGAGTAGAAAAGCTGAGGTCAGCATTGCACACAGATGCTACCTGCCTCTTTCTCTGGTTCCTACAAAGTATGTTCCCCCAGTGCTGGGAACAGGAGTCTTTCTTATCCAAACTTTTCTCTTTTTTTGAGTTAAGCAAAGAGATTATATTCACCATTCATGGAGGTTACTCAAAACTCTGGCTGGGAAACAGTTCATAAGTAGCTGAAGACATTCTCAGGCTTTGCTTATGAAAAGATAATTAATTGCCCTCTTCTTGTAAACTAGAAGAATATTGTTGAAATCATCTTAGAGTAGTTTCAGCAAAAGTAAAAGTTGTCAGCTTTCAATTATCTGCAGGTGGCTCATCTGCAGCACGTTTCAAAGCCAGATTAAATTTAAAGGAAGATGGATGGCTGGATAAGAAAGCAAGATCTGCATCAAGGGCAAGTTTGAATTCAAGTACTGCCACTTTCTAGCAGTGTGGCTTTGGTTAAGTTATCCAACATCACAAATCTTAGGATTTCCTATCTGTAAAGGAGAAAATGCCATGTCTATCTTTTTTTTTTTTTTTTTTTTTTTTTTTTGAGACAGAGTCTTGCTCTGTCACCCAGGCTGGAGTGCAGTGGCGCGATCTCGGCTCACTTCAACTTCCACCTCCCAGGTTCAGACAATTCTCCTACCTCAGCCTCCTGAATAGCTGGGACTATAGGCATGCACCACCACACCTGGCTTTTTTTTTTTTTTTTTTTGTATTTTTAGTAGAGACAGGGTTTTACCATGTTGGTCAGGCTGGTCTCGAACTCCTGACCTCAAATGATCTGCCCACCTCGGTCTTTCAAAGTGCTGGGATTACAGGTATGAGCCACTGCGCCCTGCCTGTCATGTCTATCTCATACTGCTAAAAACATGTCCAGTTCACGGTCTGGCCCACAGGAAAAGCTCAGAAAATGAAAAGCTCTTGTAATTGTTCTAGGTTCCACCTTCTGCACCAAATCCTAGTCAAAACTATGCTCTACTAAGAATTATTTTTGATATTATAAAGTGATGAATGCTCAGAATTTTTTTTTTTTTTTTTTGAGACGGAATTTCACTCTGCTGCCTAGGCTGGAGTGCAATGGTGCAATCTCGGCTCACCACAACCTCTGCCTCTGGGGTTCAAGTGATTCTCCTGCCTCAGCCTCCTGAGTAGCTGGGATTACAGGCATGTGCCACTAAGCCCGGCTAATTTTTGTATTATTAGTAGAGATGGGGTTTCACCATGTTGGTCAGGCTGGTCTCGAACCCCCAACCTCAGGTGATCTGCCCACCTCAGCCTCCCAAAGTGCTGGAATTACAAACATGAGCCACCGTGCACGGCCAATGCTCAGAATTTTTAAGATGCAGACAGAATATATGGCTTACCTAGTCTATATATTATTTCACAGATAGAAAAGTGATCTCCTACTTTAGGTGGACTTTTCCTAGGTAATTATATAACAAAGGCTAGAATCCAGTGCTTCTGTTTCCAAATCTAGGCCTCTTCCCCAACAACACACCACCTACCAACTCAGTGGCTTCTCTCTCTGTCCAGAGGCACCTAAGAAACTTCCCTTTTGTAGTAGTGCTCCCCTTATCTGAGGTTTTGCTTTCCATGGTGTCAGTTGCCCTCAATAAACTATGCTCCAAAAATATTAAGTGGAAAATTCTGGAAATAAGAAATGTATAAGTTTTAACTTGCCTGTTCTCCTGAGTAGCATGTTAAAAATCTTTCACTGTCCCACTCTGTCCTGCACAGAAGTGAATCATCTCTTTATCCAGTGTATCCACACTGTATAGGCTACCTGCCCCATTAGTCACTCAGTAGCCCTCTTGAGTGTCACAGCAATTGTCCTAGTATCGCAGAGCTTGTGTTCAAGTAACCCTTATTTTGCTGAATAATGGCCCCTAAGTGCAAGAGTAGTGAGATTGGTATATTGTTATTATTGTTTTATGTTATTATTAGTTATTGCTGTGAATCTTACTGTGCCTAATTTATAAATTAAATTTTAGCAGGGGCGTGTATGTATAGGTAAAAAACATAGTGTATATAGGGTTTGGTGATATCTGTGGTTTCAGGCATCCACCAGGGGTCTTGAAATGTAGTACCCCCTGCAGATAAGAGGAGACTACTGCGTATGCCAGAATTGCCTCTAGGATCACTGTTAGGTTGCACTCGGCAGGGATTGAGTGCCGTGTATCACAGCACATGCCAGTGCCATTGACATCCCCTGCCAGCACTGAGCTCCATGTTGTACATTCTACAAAGTCACAGCCTTGAATTAGGTAACACGGCCTCGGATTTTTGTGGTGAGCAAACCCCTATCAGATGGGAGATATTCCCATTATTCTTTCTGCAAAAAAGCCACAACTCCCAGCCTTCTAAATAGGGAAGGGGAAATGTTGGGTATAGAACTGGCTTATTTTCACTGTGACATGACAATGAAGCACAAAGACTGGAGACTCTCCTTCCAGGTCACTGAGGGATGTAGGACTGGAGGAGCCACACCCCTGGTCTCACAACTGAAAATAAATTCCAACACTGGCAAGGAACCCAGAAGTCTGACCCCCTGGACCAGTGGTTTTTTATCCTGAGAGTTGGGCAAAGGTGCCTAAGAAGCCACCAAAGGAGGAAAGTGGCTGAGCAGTCTCTGAGCCCCACCCCTGTGCTCACTGAGCAATTCTGCTTTTATCTATCCTGTTTACTGCTATTCTGTTTAAAACTTCATTTGAATAAAGACTTTTGGTGCCATATATGCATGCCCACACACTTTCACACATATAGCTTTTTGGTAGGCCTTTTCTTTCTTTAGAGCTTACCTTATTTTTCTGCTAGAAAACATGCAAAACACAAGGGTCATGTTCGGCTTAATTTATATCCTGTGAGTTCAAAGACAGTTGGTGTGCCCTTGCTGAGAGGAGAAAAAGGAGAGAGTATCTGGAGAAGGCTACGGTTAATAGAGAATGACCAGCTTCTATAGATAATTTTGTACATCACCATTACAAGCACTATACCTTTTTAAGCCTTCTGAATCTCTGTAACTGACTTTTCTTCTACAAGTTGAGTCATAAAACAACACTTGCCACCAGGCGCAGTGGCTCACGCCTGTAATCCCAGCACTTTGGGAGGCCGAGGTGGGTGGATCACGAGGTCAGGAGATGGAGACCATCCTGGCCAACATGGTGAAACCCCATCTCTACCAAAAATACAAAAATTAGCTGGGCGTGGTGGTGGGCACCTGTAATCCCAGCTGCTCGGGAGGCTGAGCCAGGAGAATGGCTTGAATCCAGGAGGCAGAGGTTGCAGTGAGCCAAGATCGCGCCACTGCACTCCAGCTCGTTGACAGAGCAAGACTCTGTCTCAAAAAAAAAAAAAAAAATACTTGCCAATACCTTCTCCAAATTTATGAACGATGCCCATCCCTGTGTGGCATAGGATACCAGTTAGCCTGGCTACACCCTGACATATTTGTTCTTTGAAGCTCAGGTGTGAGATGGCCTTCAAAAAGTGTGTCTTGTCATCCACAGACAGTCAAATTACTTCTGAGGACAAGAAAAGGGAGTAATGCTACATGATGATCTATAAGTTACTGATTCTTGGCTCATAGCTGGCAGTCCTTTGGTGATAAATGGGAGAGGATACTGATGTACAGTCAAGGTTGGATTGGGGAACTACATGGGAGATATCACAGCCACTGCAGTCATCACAGGACGTAGCAGTGTTTCCTGAGAGACTTCTCACTCTTCCCTCTCTGAGTTGGGACAAGAAAATCCATTCAGTCTGGGCTACGGTGTCATCCAGTCTGGGTGGTTTCTCACTATCCACATCCATCTGAGCTCAAAGAAGATGAAACCTAAACAAGAGAAAGTCACAGCCTTCATGCTGAAATCAAGAGTCTGCAGCACAAGAGACCACTTTTTTTTTTTTTTTTTGTACTTTAAGTTACAGGGTACATGTGCACAACGTGCAGGTTTGTTACATATGTATACATGTGCCATGTTGGTGTGCTGCACCCATTAACTCGTCATTTACATTAGGTATATCTCCTAATGCTATCCCTCCCCCCTGCCCCCACCCCACGACAGGCCCCTGTGTGTTATGTTCCCCATCCTGTGTCCAAGTGTTCTCACTGTTCGATTCCCACCTATGAGTGAGAACATGTGGTGTTTGGTTTTCTGTCCTTGAGATAGTTTGCTCAGAATGATGGTTAAGGAGACCACTTCTTGTACATCCTCCTGGGACCTACCTGTTCCTCAACCGCTGAGTGAGTCAAGTTTGTGATGGTTCCTATGTAGCTGACAGACCTGGGCCAGTCTCTTAACTGCTTTGGGGCTCAGACTCCAAATCTGAAAAACCAGGAATATTGGCTAGGTGTTTTCTAAGGAACATACTAAGAATAATAACTAATATTTATATTGTATTTTAAACTTTATAAAACTTTTCCACACAGTTACTCACTTGCTCCTCATTTAGTTGTAAAGTAGAAACCATCTCCATGGCACAGATGAAAAAACTAAGACTCAAAGATGCTAAACAACTTTCACGAAGTGTCTCTGCGAATGCCTTCAGGTTTCCAACATTCCATTATTTATTTCCATTACATCACACTCTTAGCTCTAAGATTTCATAATTCAGTGTTTTTCTTCTGGATATATACATATATATATACACATATATCTCCATCCAAAGTACAGCAACTTCAAAGACTGAAGGAACATCAGCCCACACAGATGAGAAAGAACCAGCTCAAGAACTCTGGCAACTCAGAGAGCCAGAATGCCTTCTTACCTTCAAACAACCACACTAGTTTCCCAGCAATGGCTCTTAACCAGACTAAAATGGATGAAATGACAGAAAGAAATAGAATTCATATATATATATATATATATACACACAGTTATATATATATATATATATACACACAGTTATATATGTTTATATATAATTATAGCTATATAAAAAAAATATATTTAATTACAGTTACAATAATCAACCATAATACTGCCTTATCTTTGGGGCTTAATCCAATGTGATACAGATTGGAAAGCTTGCATCCATGGTAGCTGCATGCTGGTACCACTGTCCCAGATGCCATACTGCCAAATAGTTTGGTACTTTTTATGTAATCTGTGACATATTATGCATAACTTGAATTAGGCACTAGTAATGATATGGGCTCTTGATAATACATACCCAATTTCTGAAATCCAGATTTTAATTCATATTTAATACGATTTTTTTAAACTTTTATTTTAGGTTTGGGGGTATATGTGGAGTTTTGTTACATAGATAAACACATGTCATGGGTGTTTGTTGTACATATCATTTCATCACCCAGGTATTAAGCCCAATACCCAATAGTTATCTTTTCTGCTTCTCTGCCTCCTCCCAGACTCCACCCTCCAGTAGACCCAGGGGCTATTGTTTCCTTCTTTGTGTTCATAAGCTCTTATCATTTAGCTCCCACTTACAAGTGAGAACATGCAGTATTTTGTTTTCTGTTCCTACATGAATTTGTCTAGGATAAAAGCCTCCAGCTCCATCCATGTTCCCACAAAATACATAATCTTATTCTTTTTTATGGCTGCATAGTATTCCATGGTATGTGTGTAACACATTTTCTTTATCCAATCTGTCATTGATGGGCATTTATGTTGATTCCATGTCATTGCTCTTATGAATAGTGCTGTAATGAACATTTGCATGCATATGTCTTTATGGTGGAATGATTTATATTCCTCTGGGTATATAGCCAGTAATGGGATTGCTGGGTTGAATGGCAGTTCTGGTTTCAGCTCTTTGAGGAATTGCCATACTGCTTTCCACAATGGTTAAACTAATAATTTACTCTCCCACCAACAGTGTATAAGCATACCTTTTTCTCTGCAGCCTTATTGGCATCTATTGTTTTTTGACTTCTTAGTAATAGCCATTCTGACTGGTGTGAGATATTATCTCATTGTGGTTTTGATTTGCATTTCTCTAACGATCGATGATATTGAGATTTTTTTCATGTGCCTGTTGGGCACATGCATGTCTTCTTTAGAGAGGTGTTTGTTCATGTCCTTTGCCCACTTTTTTATTGGGTTGTTTTTCTCTTGTAAATTTGTTTAAGTTCCTTATAGATTCTGGATATTAGACCTTTGTCAGATGCACAGTTTGCAGATATTTTTTCCCATTTTGTAGGTTGTCTGTTTACTCTGTTGACTGTTTCTTTTGCTGTGCAGAAGTTCTTAAGTTTAGCTCTTAATCAGGTCCCAATTGTCAATTTTTGCCTTTGTTGTGATTGCTTTTGGTGCCTTTGTCATGAAATCTTGCCCATTCCCATGTCCAGGATGGTATTTTCCAGGTTATCTCCCATGGTTTTATAAAGTTTTATGTTTTAGATTTAAATATTTCATCCATCTTGAGTTGATTTTTGTATATGGTGTAAGGAACGGGTCCAGTTTCAATCTTCTGCATATGGATAGCCAGTTAGCCCACTACCATTTATTGAATATGGGGTCTTTCCCCATAGCTTGTTTATGTCAGCTTTGTTGAAGATCAGATGGTCATAGATGTGCAGCCTTATTTCTGGGCTCTCTATTCTGTTCCATTGGTCTATGTGTCTGTTTCTGTACCAGTTCCATGCTGTTTTGGTTACTATAGCCTTATAGCATAGTTTGAAGGTGAGCAACGTAATGCCTCCAGTTTTGTTCTTTTTGCTTAGGATTGTCTTGGCTATTTGGGCTCTTTTTTTTTTTTGTTCTATATGAATTTTAAAATAGATTTTTCTAGTTTTATGAAGAATGACATTAATAATTTGATAGGAATAGCACTGAATCTGTAAATTGCTTTGGGCAGTATAGCCATTTTAATGATATTAATTCTTCCTATTTATGAGCATGGGATGTTTTTCCATTTGTTTGTGTCTTCTCTGATTTCTTTGAGCAGTGTTTTGTAATTCTCATTGTAGAGATCTTTCACCTTCCTGGGTAGTTATAGTCTAGATTACTAGACATCTTATTCATTTTGTGGTGATTGTGAATGGAATTTCCTTTTGGTTTCGCTGTTGTTGGTGTATAAGAATGCTAGTGATTTTTGTATTGTACAACTTTGCTGCAGTTGTTTATCAGCTGGAGGAGCTTTTGGGCTAAGACCATGGGGTTTTCTAGATATAGAATCATGTAATCTGCAGAGATGGTTTGACTTCCTTTCTTCTTATTTGGATGCCATTTATTTATTTCTCTTGCCAGATTGCTTTGGCTAGGACTTCCAATACTATGTTGAATAAGAGTGGTGAAAGAGGGCATCTTTGTCTCGTGCTGGTTTTCAAGGGGAATACTTCCAGCATTTGCCCATTCAATATAATGTTTCTGGAGTTTTGAAAAACCATTTGTTGTCCCACAGCCAATGAATGGTTTTTTGAAACTCCAGAAATATCCAGATTATATGAAGGCAAATATTAGAATTTTTAAACACCTATGCTTATTTCTAAGTAATAATAGAAATGAAATTATATGATACATTTTCTTATTAAAGATGATATTCTGGCACTGAGCTTAGTTGCTGTCTCCACTGCTCCATCTTCTCTGTTCCAGGAGTCCCTGAGTGATTATACTGCAGCCTCTGTCTGTCATCCTGTGACCTGCAGGTACTGGGAGGAGATCCATAGAAAAGTCTCCAGAACATATGGAGGCTGGGAAATGTACTGGTTGATTCCACCGTGCTGTCATGGCTGCTGGCATACATGAGTGAACATAGATCCTGATAAAACACTTTGGCTAGAACCACCCATTGGAGTGTTGTGGCCAGTAGACTAGGAACACTTTGGCCCCACCAGCATAGCAGGTTCCTAATCTCCAGAGACTGCAGAACAAAGCTAGAGGCTGAGTACCAGCCCCCCAGAGTTAGAGCATGCAGATCAGAAGTGCTGAGCTGAGCCTTTGCC
Source organism: Pongo abelii (assembly GCF_028885655.2). Taxonomy (NCBI): domain Eukaryota; kingdom Metazoa; phylum Chordata; class Mammalia; order Primates; family Hominidae; genus Pongo; species Pongo abelii. The sequence goes on along the minus strand of NC_071985.2, from coordinate 121,875,971 downwards.
CTGTAAAACTTTCCAGATATAAATTCAGTCGACTGAACCCACCTCATGTTGCAATCAAACCACCAAGGGCATCAGAGAAGATAAACCCCCCCCCCAAAAAAAAATCCAAAGTACAGCATCTTCAAAGACTGAGGGATCATCAGCCCACACAAGTGAGAAAAAAACCAATGCAAGAACTCCAGCAATTCAAAAAGCCAGAATGTCTTCTTACCTCCAAATGACCATACTAGTTCCCCAGAAATGGCTTTTAACCAGGGTGAAATGGCTGAAATGACAGGAAGAGGATTCAGAATATGGATAGGAACAAAGGTCATTGACAGGAGAAAGTCTAAACTCAATCCAAGGAATCTAAGTAATACAATACAATGATATAAAAGATGAAAGATGAAATAGCTATTTTAAGAAAGAACCAAATTGATCTGATAAAGCTGAAAAATTCATTTCAAGGATCTCATAATAAAATACAAGTATTAACAGCAAAACCAACCAAGCTGAGGAACAATCTCAGAGCTTGAAGACTAGTTCTCCAAACTAACTCGGTCAGACAAAAATAAAGAAAAAACAATAAGGAAGAATGAACAAAACCTCTGAGAAATATGGGTTTATGTGAAGAGATCAATCTATGACTCATTGGCATCCCTGAAAGGAGGCAGAGAAGACAAGCAAGTTGAAAAACATATTTGAGGACACCATCCATTAAAGTTTCCCCAACCTTGCTAGAGAGACGAACATTTAAATTCAGGAAATGCAGAGAACTCTTCTGGGATACTATACAAGATGATCATCCTCAAGTCACATAGTAATCAGATTCTCAGAGGATGAAATGAAAGAAAAAATGTTAAAGGCAGCTAAAGAGAAGGGAGGAGACACCTACAAAGGGAACCCCATCAGCCTAATAGCAGACCTTTCAGCAGAAACCCTATAAGCCATAAGACATTGGGGGCTATATTTAGCATCTGTAAAGAAAAGAAACTTCAACCAATAATTTCATATCCAGCTAAACTAAGCTTCATGAGCAAAGAAGAAATAAGATCATTGTCAGAGAAGCAAATGCTAAGGCAATTCATTACCACCAGTCCTGCCTTACGAGGGGCCCTTAAAGGAGTGCTAAATATGGAAACGAAAGACTGTTACCAGCCCAACACAAAAACACATTTAAGCACAGAGACTACTGACACTATAAAGCAACCACACAAACGAGTCTGTATAACCAGCTAACAACATGACAACAGGATCAAATCTTCACATATCAATATTAACCTTGAATGTAAACAGACAAAATGCCTCAATTAAAAGGCACAGAGTAGCAAGTTGGATAAAGAAGCAAGATCCAACTGTGTGTAGTCTTCAAGAGGACCATCTGACATGCAATGACACCCATAGACTCAAAGTAAATAAGTGGAGAAAAATCTATCAAGCAAACAGAAAACAGAAAAAAGTAGGAGTTACTAGTCTAATTTCAGACAAAACAGACTATAAACCAACAAAGATCAAAAACAACCAAGAAGAGCATTACATAATGGTAAAGGGTTCAATTAAACAAGAAGACATAGCTATCGTAAATATATATGCACCCAACACAGGAGCACCCAGATTCATATAGCAAGTTCTTAGAGACCTGCAAAGAGACTTAGATAACCACACAATATTAGTGGGAAACTTCAACACCCCACTGACAGATCATTGAGATAGAAAACTAACAAAGATATTTGGGACCTGAACCTGACACTTGACCAAATGGGCCTAAACAACATCTACAGAACTCTCCACACAAAACCAAAAGAATATACATTTGTCTCATCTGCACATGGCACATACTCTAAAATTAACCACACAGTTGGCCATAAAACAACCCTCAGCAAATTTAAAAAAGACCCAAATCATGCCAAACACACACTCGGGCCACAGTGCAATAAAAATTGAAATCAGTATGAAGAAAATCATTAAAAATCAGACAACTACATGGAAATTAAACAACCTGCCCCCGAATGACTTTTGGGTAAATTATGAAATTAAAGCATAAGTCAAGTAGTACTTTGAAACTAATGAGAACAAAGATACACTATACTAGAATCTCTAGGAAACAGCTAAAGCAGTATTAAGAGAAAAGCTTATAGCACTAAATGTCCACATCAAAAGGTAGAAAGATCACAGTTAACAACCTAACATCATACCTGAAGGAATTAGAAAAACAAGAGTGAAGTAACCCCAAAGCTAGCAGAAGACAAGGAATAACCAAAATCAGATTTGAACTGAAGGAAATTAAGATGCAAAAAACCATACAAAAGATCAACAAATCAAAGGGCTGGTTATTTGAAAGGATAAATAAGATTGACAGACTGCTAGCTAGACTGATAAATAAAAAAAGAGAGAAGTTCCAAATAAACACAATCAGAAATGACAAAAGGGACATTACCAATGACTCCACAGAAATACACAAACTCTCTGGGACTACTATAAACACTTCTATGCACACAAACTAGAAAACCTAGAAGAAATGGATAAATTCTTGGAAACATACAACTTGCTATGTTTGAACCAGGAGGCAGTTGCATGCCTGAACAGACCAATAACAGTTTCCAAAATTAAATCAGTAATAAAAATCCTACCAACCAGAAAAAGCACAAGACCAGATGAATTTACGGCCAAATTCTACCAGATTTATAAAGAAGAGCTGCTACCATTCCTACTGAACCATTCCAAAAAATTCAGGAGGAGGGTCTCCACTCTAACTACTTGTATGAGACCAGCATCATCGTAATACTGAAACCTGGCAGAAAAAAAAAAAAAAAAAATTTCAAGCCAATACCCCTAATTAACATAGACACAAAAATCTCCTACAAAATGCTAGCAAATTGAATGCAGCAGAACATCAAAGAGCTAATCCACCACGATTAAATAGGCTTTAACCCTTGGATGGAAGGTTGGTTCAACATACACAAATCAATAAATGTAATTCACCGCATAAACAGAACTGAAAACAAAAACCACATGATTACCTCAATAGATGCAGAGAAGGCTTTTGATAAAATTCAACATCCCTTCATGTTACAAACCCTCAACAAGCTAGGTATTGAAGGGACGTACCTCAAAATAATAAGAGCCATCTATGACAAACCCACAGCCAACATCATACCGAACGGGCAAAAGCTGGAAGCATTCCCCTTGTGAACTGCAAGAAGACAAGGATGCCCACTCTCACCACTCCTATTCAAATAGTACTGGAAGTCCTAGCCAGAGCAATTAGGCAAGAGAAATAAATAAAACCCATCCAAATAGGAAGAGAGGAAGTCAAACTATCCTTGTTTGCCAACAATATGATTCTATATCTAGAAAACCCCATAGTCTCTGCTCAAAATCTCCTAGATCTGATAAACAACTTCAGCAAAGTGTCAACATATATAAAACCAACGTACAAAAGTCACTATCATTTATATACATCAACAGCTTCCAAGCTGAGAACCAAATCAAGAATGCAACCCTATTCACAAACACCACAAAATGAATAAAATACCTAGGAATACAGTTCACCAGGGAGGTGAAAGATCTGTACAATAAGAATTACAAAACATTGCTCAAAGAAATTAGAGGTGACAGAAACAAATGGGAAACATTCCATGCTCATAAATTGGAAGAGTCAATATTGTTAAAATGACCATACTGCCCAAAGCAATTTGCAGATACTATGCTAATCCTATCAAACTACCAACACTGTTCTTCACAGGACTAGAAAAAAACTATTTTAAAATTCATATGGAGCTAAAAACAAATAGCCAAGATAATCCTAAGCAAAAAGAACAAAGCTGGAAGCATCATGTTACCTGACTTTGAACTATACTACAAGGCTATCATAACCAAAACAGCATGGTACTGATACAAAAACAGATGCATAGACCAATGGAACAGAATAGAGAGCCCAGAAATAATGCTGCACACCTACAACCATCTGATCTTCAACAAAGCTGACAAAAACAAGCAATATGGAAAGGACTCCATACTCAATAAATGGTACTGGGCTAACTGGCTATCCATATGCAGAAGATTGAAACTGGACCCCTTCCTTATACCATATACAAAAATCAACTCAAGATGGATTAAATTTTAAATCTGAAACCTAAAACTTTAAAAACCCTGGGAAATAACCTAGGAAATACCATTCTGGACAAAGGCCCTGGTAAAGACTTCATGATGAAGATGCCAAAAGCAATTGTGACAAAAACAAGAATTGATAAATAAGGCCTAATTAAACCAAAGAGCTTCTGAACAGAAAGGGAAACTATCAACAGAGTAAATAGACAGCCTGGAGCATGGGAGGAAATATCTGCAAACTATGTATCTGACAAAGGTCTAATATCCAAATCTATAAGAAAGTTAAACTAATTGACAAGCAAAAACCAAACAACTCCATTAAAAAGTGAGCAAAGGACATGAATAGACATTCGTCAAAAGAAGTCACACATGTAGCCAACAGGCATATGAAAAAATACTCAGCATCACTAATTATTAGAGAAATGCAAATCAAAACAACAATGAGATACCATCTCACACCAGTCAAAATGCCTATTATTAAAAAGCCAAAAAATAACAGGTGTTGGCGAGGTTTCAGAGTAAAGAGAATGCTTATACACTGTTGGTGGGAATGTAAATTAGATTAGCCAGTGTGGAAAACAGTTTGGAAATTTCTCAAAGAACATAAAACAGAACTGCCTTTTGACCCAGCAATCCCATTACTGGGTACATATCTAAAGGAATATAAATTGTTCTATCATAAAGACACACGCATGTGTATGTTCAGCATAGCACTCTTTACAATAACAAAGACACGGAATCAATCTAAATGCCCATCAATGATAGACTGGATAAAGAAAATGTGGTACATATACACCATGGAATACTATGCAGTCATAAGAAAGAATGAGATGATGTTCTTTGCAGCAACATGGATGCAGGTAGAAGGCCTTATCCTAAGCAATTTAATGCAGGAAGAGAAAACCAAATATCGCATATTCTCACTTATAAGTGGGAACTCAACACTGAGTACACATGGACACAAAGAAGGGAAAAACAGACACTAGGGCCTACTTGACGGTGGAGTGGGGAAGGAGGGAGAGGATCAAAAAACTACCTATTGGTCGCTACACTTACTCCCTGGGTGATGAAATAATCTGTACACCAAAACCCAGTCACACGCAATTTACCTATATAATAAGCCTGCACATGTACGTTTGAACCTAAAATGAAAGTTAAGAATGATGTTCTATAGCATTTTCTTCAAAACTTTACTCTTAGAGCCCATAAGCAAAATCCAATGTACTACTAGTTAACTTTAATCTCCCATTTGAAGTTTCCAATCTTATAATTCTCATAAAATCTATGCCTCCTAAACTCTAATATCCTTATATACTTAAATAACTCTGAAATAAACTTGGAAGTTCTATCTGTATTCTCATATTTCAACAGTGATTATCTTCCAATAATAAAACAGAACTACTCACTTAGAAGGCTTTTGAAAAAGGCCTAAATGGGGACTAAATTCAAAATGTCTATGTGAGTATTTGTCTATTCAGAATGTATTTTGGCAAGTACGACTGCACAATAGTAGAGTACTCATAATTTGTATTCCCACTATTCATCTGGCCAAGTTCAAGTTTCCTAAACTCTCAGGTTCTATTATCATCTATGATGGTGATCAATATACCCTGTATTGAGAAGACCAAGCCATGAGTCTGAGCTTCTGCTAAATGCCTTTTCTGATTTAGTTTTTTCAAAGTTTTTGAGCATTCTTTTGGGTTATTCAATAACATGGGGTTCCCTGACATTGTCTTATTCTCTATTTGTTTTTGTTCTTTTCCCTCCAAATGAATTCTAAATATCTGATGGTCAGAAACAGAATTAATTCTCAATAAAATTTGATAGGTATGGGTATAAGTGGGCACGTTTTTCTCTACCAAACCCCTAAACCCAGGAAACAGCCACCTCTAGTTGTCCAGCACTTGGAACAACTCTTCCCAGTGAAATGATGGAAAGAGGCACATTCAAGGAAAAATGTTCTGCATTAAAATGGTCACCTATTTTGCTGTGAACAATTTGTCTTGAGATAGTCTTCCTGATATTCCTAAGATTCCCCCTTATTTATCACTTCTCTCTCTGCAGATGTTCAGTCTACCTATCTCTTTCTTCCCCTTACTCTCTCTGCCTGTCCCAAATTTCTGGTTCCCCTAACTTTCAGGCCTCACATTACCTGAAACTATTCAAATGTTTATAGAACACCTCTTATGTGCCAGACCCAATACCAGGCACTAAAAATACAGTCATGAGCAAGATCACCCAACATACACAGAGTAACACAGAACCTACAGAGCTTTCAGTCTAATGGGGAAAACAATGAAAAACAAGGAATGACAGAGGGTGGAGGAATGCCTGTGGGCAATGGGAGCAGAGAGCAGGAGTAACTGTTCCTGCCTGGAGGGCTTTCTAGTGCTATGATGGGGGATGAGTAAGGAATTAAGTGAACAGGTGAGAGGATATTCTAGAGAGAGCTCGTGAGACAGAACTAGATTGATTTGTTTAAGCAACTAAAAGGAATTCCACATCCAGTGTTACCCAGTGTGAGGAGATCTTGGGGGTGGGGCGGGGGAAGAAATAGCCAGCTGAGAGTTTTAAGCTGGAGAGTCATGTGATTAAATTTGCGTTTTAGAAGGCTCTCCTCCCTTCTTCCTGAGGACAGACTGAAGAAACATCCAAGCTGGTCTTGAAGGAGACTGGGATCCTGTAACACAGGTAAGAGATAAGGACTAATGTAATTTCTATGGGGTTGGAGAGAGGTGGTCTGGTTTGAGAAATATTTAGGCAAAAGCATAACTGACAGGACTTGGTGGCTGATAATAGGTGGTGGTGTGGGAGAGAGAGTAGCTTAAGAGGACATCTGGTATCTCATGAATGTGACTGAAAGGCCAGTCAGGCCTTTCCTAGATGGTGGACATGGTGAGAGGAGCAGGCTGGAGTGTGGGGATGCCAAGTTAATCAAACTGAATTTGGATATTGGATTTCAGGTGCCTGGGAGAGAGTGGAGCTCAAATGAGAGATCAGGGCATCTATATAGATTTGTGAATCTTTGGAACAGACAGATAGTAATTAGAGCCATCAGAATGCGTGAGGCAACTAGGAAAATATGAGTTCAGCTAGAAGCCTCTCCTCAGCCCCACCACTTCAGGGACCTGTAAGCATGGCAGCAGCCCTGAGTGAGGGGCAGTGATTCCAGCCGAGGTGCAGAGAGTTTTTAATAGCATTCCCTAAAGTGTAGTTACACTGAAAAATTGTTCCCCAAGAGAAACTACACACACACACACACCACACACAGTTCCACGCTCAGATAAGTTTCGAGAAATCTGTATATTATTTCCCCTGCTTACAGAGTATTAAGGACTGACAAGTTCTGCAGTAAAGACCTTTTTACCTTCATTTAATTCAGTTTTCCCCACAGGACAGCCCTGGCTGGAGATTACTCTGGATCTGAATGTCTCAGGGTGAAGGAAGCGGGAGACAGCTAGCTTTCCCAGAGGCATGCCTCCAAGTCAGCACCACAGAGTGTCATCTATCTGTTCATTTATAAGATGAAAACACTGGGGCCCAGTGATTGCTTCCAAGTTTCATAGTTAGCTAGTGATACATTTGGGTTGTCACATACTCCTTTGACCCAATCTAAGAAAATTCCAGTGATGCAGCATAGTGAAACTAGAAACACATTTTTCAAAATATATTGATCACAGTGTTTCTCAAAAGGCATTCTCTGTTACCTTGAATTTTAATCCTAGCTCTGACATGTCTTAGTTGTATGAGCTTGGGCAAATTTTCTAACCTCTTTGAGCGCCTGTTTTCTTGTATATAAATAAGGATGTAACAGTAACTAGTAAGATTTTTATTAGGTGTTACCATTAATAAACTGAGGCTGACAGGTTGAGACTTGCTCAAGATCTCACAGCTAAAAGAGATAAAGCTGGAACTGAAACTCAGATCTTTGGCTCCAAATGTGGTGTTTCCTGTACTAACCAAATCATTTCTACTAGTGCCCCTGGGATTATGCCTTGGGGACTCACCTTAAGACAGTCTTGCTCTTGAGACAGAGAAGTCTGCAAATGGTGTCCAATTCAACTGAAGTCTAGAGACTGGCTGAAGCCAGACAGAGGGAATATGAGGAGGGGGCAGAGAATCTTCAGAAAGACATTCCAAAGTCTCGGGCCTAGAAAATGTTTAGAAATATTGGTTCTTGTGTTCCCCTCCAGTCTGTCTACCTGAATGGGAAACTGGTGGTGGGGCCAGGCATACTTATTTTTGAACAAATACACAGTTAATTCTGAGATGCCACCTTGATTGAGAAGCACTGTCCTTTTCTAAGCAAAAATCATTGCCAAAATTACCCTAGAATCCACCACTGCTCACAGATCTGTGCCTGAACCAACTTGGTTTTGAAGTTTTCCTTTGTTTCATGAAACTAGTTTAGGGTGGGCTGTGAGAGGAAGCTTCTAAAAAGCCACTGGGGAAGGACTAAATCTCTGAGACTGAAGAGGGCGGACTCAGCCTCACTTCCTCCTTCTTCTCATCTGGGCTTCCTGTCGTCACAGCACGATCATATTTTTTCACCCTTCACTTCTCCTTTTACACAAATAGCCCCGGATATCTGTGTTACCAGCCTTGTCTCGGCCACCTCAAGGATAATCACTAAATTCTGCCTAAAGGACTGAGGAACGGTGCCTGGAAAAGGTAAGGTTGATGACATTTTAACTTGGCTTGCTGTCTAATGTGGGGTAGGGCGTATTCTTAGGGGTCTCCATATACCTTTCTAGTAACCATAAAATCTCCGGCAATTTCTCTTTCACAAATATTTAGTGCACAAAGTAAAAAGGATTAGCAAGATCCTAGTAACATCCCCAAAGGCAATCAGGCCAGAAATACTTTTACTTAATCAGGTTCCCATTATCTAAATCTCTGAGTCGAGGCATTCACATGGCTTAATTGCTTCAGAGCTTGAATTACTCTGTGTAGTAATTCCTGATGCCTGGAGCTTTCTATGTGAGATGACATTGGGGAGATTTCCTATGTGCTCTGGTCTTCAGAAAATCGGTCTTGTGATTTTAAAGTGAGGAAAGAACCCACAGCCAGAGCTGTCTTTAGAAAGACAGCTAGAAGACACAGTTCTTTTTCATTTGAGAAAATTTCAAAAGTAAATTTAGTGACTCCCACTGTGGTTCTTCAAAGCCACTAAATAGAAAGGTGGCTAAAAATCAAAACACCAGGATGTGCTCAGTAACTGTATTTTAAAAGGTGAAAGCCAGACATCTCTAAAGGACGCATAGATTGTTGGCTTTTAAGGAGCAGGAAGCACATTGTGATCCTCAGCATTTCCCCAAATTATCCTTGGTGTACAAAACATGACCACTGATAAATGTAACATGAAATGTACGTATAAAATGCAATCCCCAAAACTTGATACTGCAGTAATTTCCAATCATGTGCTGTAACTAATGACTAAGGTTGCATGGACTCAGCAAAGTGTTAGCAGAGCTTTGGTCCTGACTCTCTGTGACCACCCTAGGAAACTGTATATAAGAGCTTTCTTCTTCCAAGACCTGTGAGAATTTCACTTGATTATGCCCTGGAGCAGAAAGGAGAAAGTTCTCTTTGACTACACCCACCCATCTAAGTATGAGGGTTGGGAACAGGACAGAGGGATCTAGATTTCCAAGAGGGGTGGGGACAGGGGAGAGGGCTCTAGATTCCCAAAACACCTCAGAGTTTATTGAGCCTTGTATTAAAAAATAAAAAGCAGTCTTTTAAATAAATTCACTTAATAATCAAGTGGTAGGTGCCTCCTGAGGCCAGGCACTGTGCTTTGGGAATTGTGGGGGAGGGAGATGAAAAGGTAGAAGGAGAATATTTGTCTAGCAAACAGTCCTACTCTTAAGGAACTCCCATGGGAGATAAGAGATATCATACTATGCATGTGCTTTGGAAGAAAGCTGAGAAAAAGCAAACTCCTAGCTTCTGGACAAACAAAGAGGTTTTGCTTTCTCAATCTTGAGGAGAATCTGTACTATTTTGAAATTGTGGTTGAATGGGAGCAAAGACTGAACTGAAACATTATTTCCTGTGATGTTTCCTGTGTGGGCCAGTTAAGAACATTTAACTTTTAAATGAAAGGATTGGGTACCTTTATATTCATGAGGAATGATTCCAAGTTCATGCCTTCACAGCTATGGTTACCACCACCTAAGTGACCTCACCTTTGTTCACTGATAAGAGGCACAAACTGGAAAGGACAAAGTCTGTTGGTCCTTGGTTTTTTGTGCCCTCTGATTGACCTCTGACTGCACAGAGGCCCTCGGACTCTGGTTCTCCTTTCCCACTCCTACCCCATGGCCAGATATGGCACTTGGTGCTGGAGATACAGGATAACAGAAAAGATTATCATCTGAAAGGAGTTGTAGAGTTTATTATGGATGACAGTCACAGCAATATACAAATACAGTGCAATGTGCTCTTTTCTATAATAGATGGAGAACGTGCACAAACTGTAGGAGGAGTTAGGAGTGTGCCAAAGACTCCCTGGAGAGGTGACTGGTGGGTTCACTTTCACAGAAGTATGGGTTTGCTATGGAGACATTCTAGACCAAGGGTGCTGTATATTCAAATTCAAAGAAGTGTGTACCTCCAGGCATGTTAGAAATGAGAGAAAGCAAGTGAGACTGCAGTGTAACAGACCATGTTTACAGAGCCACACGAAGTGGAAAGCCCTTTCTCCTACTTGGCATCAGAAAGTGGAGGGCAAGATCGCTGACCAGGCAGGTCCTAGATCCAGCTCTGGGTGGGGCTATGCCCACCATGTTCACACGGCAGAACTGATGGGATGTAGGGTTGAAATGAGGGAGAAGAGGCAGGTTTTTGCCTCCTCAACCTAGATTTTCACTTAGAGCAGAAGGAAGGGTGGAGCTTCTTGTGAGGTTACAGCCATTGTTTTCAGCTTAGCTTCTGTTCCAGGAAGTACTGCATTGATTCAGTTATAGTGGTTTGTTTTGCGTTCCTAGATTAGTCAGCCCAGGGCACTTCTTGTACCGAGCAAGCATCCACTGTGTGTAGATCACCCTGGGCCCTAGAGACTGGGCACCTGTCCTCAGGAAGCTCCTAGGACCCATCTGCCACTGCAGATGCAGGGCACTGAAGCAAAGTAACCCAGAGAAACCAGACAGCTGTGCAAAGCAGGACTCCAGCATGGCTGCTGGGGCAGAGGAGGGAAGGATTGGGCTGGAGGTTGGGTGGTCAGTTTGGGAAGGCTGTCTGGAGGTAGGTTTTGGGAAAGAGAAAGACATGCATTTGCAAAGCCAATGGATGACCACTCAGAGTAAAGGCCAGGAATCTCTACGCTGAGAGTTAGAGGTGAGTGCTCTCTCTTCATTATCCATTTCATAAGCACACAGCAGAATTTCTACCCAAGCAATAGCATCAATATGTCATAACTATGACCAAGAATTGTTGTAAAAGAAAATATGACACAAGCATACATTTTTATAATCATTTAAAAAGAGAGTGCTATATTCCAAGAATTAGAATATTGGTACTTAAAGCAAAGTTAGAGATTATTTAGATTCAAATAAAGTATCTAACTCACAATGAGAGCCAATAAATGTGAGCTGTTGCAACTGTCCAATCTGCTTACTTTTCAGGTAAAATGACTTGTCCAAAAATCATGAAATTACTTAATAGTTATTTAGAATATCTTCTGATTCTCTATGGCATGCTCTTTCTTCTACATTATACTATAGTCCCTTTTCTAAGAGACTTTTTTATTAAGTAAACATCATTAGACTGTATTCTTCATTTACATAAATTCCTAGTGCATTTTAACATAAGCAAACATAAAAATACAACTTAATTGTAAATGTAATTGATCTTAAGCTACTATGCTAGCAAACTAAATACTTAACATATATTTTATTTTCCAAACCTTTTTGTTTGGCCTTTTCTATTTCAGGAGAACTAGATTGAGGAATAGGGGTAAGAAATTATTTTAATGCCTCATATCTTTTAAAACTTGTTAAAGTAAATTTGAACTTATGGCTTACTTTATATCAGGAGCAAATAAAGGCATTCAAGAATTATTCCATGGTTTAGTCTTCTTAAAATAACTATTGTAGAATCTCAGTATTTATAACATAGAAGACAAATTGTAATGATTTTGAGATGAGAATCCCTTAGATCATTTATTTATTTCCCATCTCTTTAAAAAAATCATGACAAAATTCAGACTGATAAAAAGGTTGAAAAAATATTATGAAAAATTTCTAAATCCTTTTCACCCAGATTTCCAAAATATTAACATTTTACTTCATTTGTTTATTCTCTGGCTTTCTCATTTGAGATTAATTAGTAACTTGATTGATGCCCTTTCCCCTAAGTACGTTAGTGTATATTTCTACAAACAAATGCATTCTCTTATATAACGACTTTACAATGATCAAAACCAGGAAATTAACATTTATGCAGTATAATTAACAATCTATGTATTTTATTCAGATTCCACCAATTACCTCATTAATGTTCTTTATAGCAAAAGGAAATTTCTAGTCACTCATTGCCTTCAACTGTCACTTTTGTCTCCTTGAGTCTGGAACACTTCCTGAGTTTTTCTTGCCATTGATATGCTTGAAGAGTAAGGTCAGTTCTTTTTTAGAATGTTTCTCCATTTGGGTTTATCTGATGTTTTCTCATGATTAGATTCAGGTGATTTAAATTTTTGATAGGAATACCAACAAAGTGGCTTTCCTTATCCCACAGAGTCTTGCTTAATCTGAGCATAGCCAGCCTGCAGATACCATGGACAGGCCTCTAGCCGAGGGACCCTGATGTCAAGTTCTGCATATTTCTACCTAGGAGGACGGAGAACCTCTGATCTCTTGACTCTGTAACAGTGCTAACTGTTTTAGGTAACTGTTCCTGATTTACGAAGTAAGCTTATTAGAAGAGTCCCTGTCCCACCTCAGCTGTTATTAGTATCTTGCTAAGCTCCCACATGGGAGGAAGTGAGCTTCCAAGATCATCTGGATTTGTCTTTCTTCACTTTTTCTCTCCTCTTTTCTTCTTCCTTATTTCTCTCTTCTTCTATAAATCACCAAATCCTCTCCCCTAACAGCAGCCTAGAAGAAACCAAATTTTTATCAGATTACAATTTTAGGAAGGAATAAGATAACAGACATTCCTTGATTAGTTGATGGAGAGATGAGTGGACACTAATACATGAGAGTTGATGCTTTGGCTTCGTTTTATTTTACTCCTACTTCTTCCTCTACAACTGCTTATTACTCTTCAAAAGGACGTACAGCCATAACTTTGATTGCACCTCAGCCACTGCTCACAGGAGTTCAAACTACAGAGGCGCAAGCTGATGAAAAATGGAAGGTCTTCTCCTGGATGCTCAACACATTGCACCAAATGAGTTGGGAAGTAACAGGCACAAAACCAGAGCCTGGGACGGTGGAAAGAGCATGGGCTTTGGAGGCTGAAAGACCTTGGCCTTCACCCTGCCTTTGATGATTCTTAGCTGGGTGACCTTGCGCCAATCCTCGGCTTCTCTGTTTGCAGAATGGGGCTAATGACACCTAAGTTGTCAGGCTGATTTGAGGATTATAAATAAGACATTTATGAGGAACTTAGTATTTTGTGGGATTCAGTGAACTATCTATTATGTATCTAAGTTTGTTTGAGCAAGAAGGCCTAAATTTGGGAGCTCTCATTGGGGCAGATTTTCGCTCCTATTTAGAAAAACTTTTTCTTAATCACAGCCTCAGTTTTCTTTGCTAAGGAACAAAGACTGCCACAGGCTCTGTGTAGGAAGGGATAGGGAGCCGTAATTACCTTGCGAATGCTCTTGTATGTAAATTGACAAATCTGTATATAGAGAAATGTATATGGAGAAGTGTCTGGAAAGACGTTTGCCAAAATGCTAATGATGGTTATCTCTGGGAGGTGGGATTTCAGAAGATTTTATGCTTTCTTCTTTATACTTTTATTTTTTAAACGTAGAATTTTTTTTTTAAAGAAAGCATGCTTACATTTGCTTTCTATTGCTGGATTTTTCAACTTTTCCTAATAGGTTTGAATGGAGTAAGAAATGTGTTCTAATAATATATATTCTCAATCTTAGCTTACAAAGGTGTTTCTCTACCAAACACTTCCATTCACTGAAAGAAAACAATTTATGCATCTTAAAGAAACTATGCTTGCATTTGCCTTTTATTGCTGGGATTTTCCAACATGTCTTAACAGATTTCAGTGGAGAAAGAAATGTGTTCTAATAAAGTATTCTCAATCTTAGCATACAAAGGTGTTTTTCTACTAAACGCTTTTCTTCACTGAAAGGAAGTCTTACAGAAACTATACTTACATTTATTTATTTATCTTTTATTACTGAAATTTGAAATTTTCAGTTTGTCCTAATAGGTACTAATGGACAACAATGTGTTTTTCTTTATTGTTTGATTTATTTTCATTTTTTTATTTTTTTTACAAATGGCACACGAAACCTCTTTTTAAAAGGTATGAAACAAGCAAGGGATTATTCTGGCCCCGTGCATATTTTATTCCTAAAAATCTATTAGAACCTAAGGGTTACCTTTAGGAATGGACTGGTAGGTAAGCTCTGAACTTGCTCTTTCAGTGAGTATTCACTGAATAAGGCAGATACTCAGGGACTGAGCCATCCTGGAAATAGTATCTCATTTAGCCCTCAGAACAGCCTCTGAGGTAAGTATTAATAGCCCTATTTCAAAGATATAGTGAAAGATAGGTTAAGCAAGTTGCCCGAGGTCACACTTCTGATAAGTAGTACTACCAGAATTCAAAACTAGACCTGTCTGATTCCAAAGCTAGTGTTTATCAAACTGTGTTCCACACAATACTATGCTATTTGACCTGTTAATAAGTGATCTGCAACATAAAAATAGGTTTGTAGTTATATAAACATATTTTTCTCTTAGAGACTCACAGCGCACATTAAAATATAACAGGTTTTTCTCTTACACTGTTTTTTTTCTTTATCTTGGCTTTTGTTTGAGGAACACTTATTAATATCTCATAAGAGTAACGGTCTATGTAGCAACAAAGCTGTCTTATGTGGCTCCTGACTAGCTTGTAATATTGGATCAGATAAGGCTGAAGATGAGGAACTGATAGAAGTTCTTTTTTTTTTTAACTTAAAAAAATTTTAAAATAGAGACAGGGTCTTGCTATGTTGTTCAGGCTGGTCTTGAACTCCTAGGCTCAAGGGCTCCTTCCACCTCAGCTTCCCAAATTGCTGGGATTACAGGTGTGAGCCACCACGGCCAGCCTGATAGAGGTTCTTGAAGCCTCTATCCAACCTTAACCACTTCTAAGCTTGATTAAATTCAAGAGTAGATTACATGGTGCTGTTAGTACAGGTCAAAAAAAAGACAGCGATGGAATTAGAAATCCACAGGTTCTATCAGCTCAAGCCCATTGGAGGAAACTAAAGGGCAAAGCTGATCCCTAACCTCCATGTTGAGTTGTGGAAGGTAGCCACAGCTAAGTGCAGTTTGGTCACTCAGGTTTCCTGGAAACTGATGTTGGTGGCTTTTTGCATAGAACCGTGAGTCATGGGCTAAGAGTCATAGATTTTGACTGTGGGAGGGGTGTCAGTTCCTCTAGATGATAGTTGGAAGGGGTGGGAGGCTTAATCACTGCCCAGTAACAGTGAAGAAGGGGAAAGGGAAATGGAGCAGCATTGTCTCTGGGGCCCTTATGGCATGTGGCAAAAGTAGTGACAATCTTCACTAGGTGAGAAGATTTTCTTACTCAATTTAGTATGAGTCTAGAGAGGTAGAAAGTAGGAGAGGAAGGAAGAAGAGGTTCTTCTTCCTGTCTGTGAAGGAAAGAATCAGTAGGAATGTCCCTAAGTTTGTGGGTACCTAGCCAGCTGGTGCTCTGTGGACTATCAGGTTACATGGGCCTGAACTAATTTCACAGGATACCAGGATGTTGGGGCTGATGTGACTCTAGGAGGCATCTGGCTCAATTCCTTTCTGTTACTGATGGGTAAGTTAGTTATTTTCCTATGTCCAAAACATCAGTTTATTAGCAGACTAAAAATTCAAGCCCAAAGCCCCTGACTCTGCAGTGTCATGTTCATTCCACTACATCAGATAATTCTGAGGTAATGAGGCTTTGAGAATTCAGAGATGAATAGCATAGATCTTACCCTCAAGGAGCTCACATTCTAGTGAGGGAATAGTCACTTATAAAACAAAATGGTTAGTACAATGGCAGAGATACACAGGTATTACAGATACTCCTTAGGGCAAGTGAGGGTTGGGTGTGAAGACTTAGACACAAACAGAGAAGACTTCCTGGAAAAGTGACACATCATTAGGATGAGTAACTAACCAGAATAAGAGGCCAGAAAGAAAAGAGAAAATTTCAGCAAAGAAACCCATTACCAAAGTAAGGAAGGAAGCATTAGGACAAGGATTCAATATTGCTTTGCTAAATTTTAAAGTATAATACAGGGGGTGTTGCCATGAGTGTGGAGTGATGGACAGGAGCAAATTAGGAGGGGCCTTTGACGTAAGTGCACATGCATAAATCCATCACCACAGTCAAAACACTGAGCATATGCATCACTCACCACAGATTGTTGTGGCCTTCTGTAATCCCTTTCTCTCACCCTTCCCTGCTCCCTCTCTACTCACCTCCTGCCCTCCCCCACCTTCATCCTCAGACAATCATTGATCTGCTTTCTGTTGCTATAGATTAGTTTTCATTTTCTAAAATGTTATATAACTGGAATCATACAGAATGTACTCTTTTTTATTTAACCTCTTTCACTCACCGTGATTATTTTTACATTCATCTGTGCTGTATAGGGTAACAACAGTTCATTCTTTTTAATTGCTAAGTAGTTTCCATTGTAAAATTATACCACTATTTATTTATACATTCACTTGTTTATGGACATTTGGGTTGCTTCCAGTTTGGGCTATTACAAATAAAACTATAAAACTATGAACCTTCATGTACTAGTCCTAGTATGGACATATGCTTTCATTTCTCTTGGGTAAATACCTAGGAGTAGAATGGCTGGATCATATGATAAGTATATGTTTAACTTTGTACAAAACCAGCAAACTGCTTTTGAACATGGTTATACCATTTTACATTCCCACCAACAGTGTAGAAGAGTTCCAGTTTCACTACATCCTCGCCAACACTTGGTGTGGTCAGGTTTTGAAAACATTTTAGCCATTCTAAGAGATGTGGAGTGGTATCTTTCCATAGTTTTAATTTGCATTTCCTTAATGACTAATGAAGTAGAGAATTTTTTTCCTGTGCTTATTTGCCATCCATATAGTATCTTCTTTGGTGAATTGTCTGTTTTGATCTTTTGCCCATTTTAAAAATTGGATTGTTTATTTTCTTACCATTGAGCTTCAAGAGTTGTTTTTGTACTCTGGATACATGCCTTTTATCTCCTGTGTGATTTGGAAATATTTTTTCCCTTCTGTGCCTTGTCTTTTCATTCTCTTAACAGTGTCTTTTGAAGAGCAGAAGTTTTTAATTTTGAAGAAGTCCAATTTATCATCTTATTGTGCTTTTGGTGTCTTATCTGAGAACTCTTTGCGTAACCAAGGTTGCAAATATTTCCTTCTGGAGAATTATAGTTTTGGATTTTACCTTTAGATCTATGATTCATTACTAGTTACGATTTCATATGGAGAGAGGTATAAATGCAAGTTCCTTTTTGCATATTAATGGACAATTGTTCCAGCACCATTTGTTGAAAAAAGTATTCTTCATTCTCTAATGTATTAATTTTGTATTTTTTTGAAAATCAGTTGTCCGTATACATATGGACTCTATTTTGTTCTCTTGATATATTTATTTAACACCAGTGCTATGCTGTCTTTATTGTTGTAGTTTTATAGAAAGTAATATAATTAGGTAGTGTTTGTACTCCAATTTTGTTCTTTATCAAACTCATTTTTACTATTCTAAGTCTTTTGCATTCCCAAATGAATTTTAGAATTAATTTTTTGAAGTCTACAAAAAATTCTGCTGTAATATTGATTGGGATTACAATCTATAGATAAATTTGGAAGAACTGACATCTTAAAAATATTTAATTCCTGGTAGATGGACGTGGTATATCTCTCCAGTATTTGCATCTTTTCAATTTCTTTCAGCAATGTTTGTTTTTAAGTTTTCAGTACAATTCTTTCACAACTTTTGTCAGATTTATGCCTAAGTATTTCATACATGATGCTATTGTAAATGATACTTTTAAAAATACTTGATTTCTAATGGTTACTAGTGCATAGAATGCTATTATTTTTTGTGGATTGAATCTTGTTTCTAGCAACCTTGCTCCACTTGCTTGTTAGTTCTAGTAGTATTTTTGTAGATTTATTTAGATTTTCTACAAAGACATTCATGATATCTGTGAACAAAGCCAGTTTTACTTTTTTTCTTTCCAGTTTGGATGCCATTCTTTTCATATTTCATTTGCACTGCCTAGACACTCCAGTACAATGCCAAATAGAGTAGTTAAGAGTAAACAGACTTATTTTCTTCCTTATATAAGGGTAAGGCATTTGGTATTATACCATTAAGTATGATGTTCTTAATTCTATGCCCTTCATAAATGCCTTTTATAAGTTTGCATAAGCATTCTTCTATTCCTAGTTTGCTAAGAGTTTTCATCAGAAATAGATGTTGAATTTTGTCAAATAAATTTCCTGTATCTATTGAGAAGATAATTTATTTTCTCTTTCAGTTTGTTAATATGATTAAGTACTTTTTTCAATGTTAAAATAACCTTGCATTCCTGAGAGTAGCCCCATTTGTTCATAATTTCTTATCATTTTTCTATATCGTTAGATGCTTTTTACTAAAATCTTGTTTATAATTTTCACATCTTGTTCTGAGGAACATTGGCCCGTGGTTTTATTTCTTGTAATATCTTTCTGCTTTTAGTATCTGAAAAGTCTGGCCTCACAGGATAAGCTAGAGAGTGTACCCTCCTTTTCTATTTTCTGGAAGATTTGATATAGAATCAGTATTATTTCTGCCTTACATGTTTAGTAGAAATCATCAATAAGACATCTGGACTAGCAGTTTTCTTTATGGGAAGATTTTTAAACTCCAAATTCAGTTTCTTATTAGAGATAGGATTATTCGGGTTATCTGTTTCTTGAGTGAGATTTGATAATTTGTGCCTTTCAATGAATTCATCTATTTCATCTAAGTTGTATTGGCATGAAGTCATTTATTATATTGACTTATCTTTTTGATATCTATAGAATTTGTAGTGTTGTTCTGGCATTCCTAATATTGATAAATTTTTTTCTCTATTTTAAAATTGATTACCTGTGTATAAGTTTATCAATTTTATCAGTCTTCTAAAAGAGCCAACTTTTGTGGGGTTTTTAAAATTGTTTTTCTGTTTAATTGATTTCAGTGTTTATCTTCATTATCTACTTCCTTCTGC
Organism: Pongo abelii; assembly: GCF_028885655.2. Taxonomy (NCBI): domain Eukaryota; kingdom Metazoa; phylum Chordata; class Mammalia; order Primates; family Hominidae; genus Pongo; species Pongo abelii. Next base: position 121,856,422 of record NC_071985.2, on the reverse strand, counting down.
TTATTTTGGGTTTAATTTGTTATACTTTTTCTAGTTTCTCAAGATGCAATCTGAAGTCATTAATTTGAGACCACTCTCCTTTCAGCTATAGACATTTAGCACTAAAATTTACCCCAAAATATTGCTTTAGTGACATTCCCACATTTTCAACATGTTTTTAAAGTTTTTCTCATTCAGAATTCTAATTTTCTCTTTGATTTCTTCTTTCATCTATGAACTATTTAGAAGTATGCTATTTAGTTTCCCAATTTGAGGAAATTTTCTAGGGATATTCCTGTTATTGATTTCTAATTCAATTCCTTCTAAATTTGTTGAAACTTGGTTTATGGTCCAGAATGGTCTATCTTGGTAAATGTTTCATGTAACCTTGAAAAGAATGTATATTCTGCTGTTGTGGGGTGGAGTGTTCTATCACAATCAGTTAGTTTAAGTTGACTGATGCTGTTGTTCAAATATTTACTGCTTTTCTGTCTACTGATTCCATCAACTATTGAGAGAAGGATATTGAACTATTCAAGTATAACTTATACTTGTCTATTTCTTCTTTCAGTTCTGTTCATTTCTGTCTCATAAATTTTGACTAGGTGCAAAAACACTTAGGATTTTTATGTTCTTTAGCTCAATCAGTTCCTTTATAATTATAAAGTAATCTTCTTTATCCTTGATAATTTTTTCTGTAATAGTGTTTGTTTTAGTCTAATATAGACACTCCAGCTTTTTTTTCCCTTTTATTAGTGTTAGTATGGTATATCTTTTTCCATCCTTTTACTTTAAAATGTATTTGCTTCTTTATATTTTAAATGTATTTTTTGTAGGCAACATAATTGGGTCTTGTTTTTTTAATCCATCTATTTATTCCTGCTTCATATTTTAAGTATTCAGACCATTTCATTTACTGTGATATTGGTATGGTTGGGATTTTAGCATATTTGTTTTTTATTTGTCTCATTTTTCTATTTGTTCTTTATTTTTTCCCATTTGTTGTTCCCCCTTTTCTCTTTTTCTGGCTTCTTTTGATTAATCGAGTATTTTTTAAGATTTTTACCTTCAAGTGAGATTTCCACTTTACATATAAGAAGCTCACAGTAGTATACTTCCATTTCTCCCTTCCCAGTCTCTACACTATTATTATCATAAAGTTTACTTTTACATTGATTATTAATGCAATGCAATATTGTTATTATTTTTGTTTGAACAGTTCAGTACCTTTGAAAGAGATTTGGCCAGGCGCAGTAACTCACGCCTGTAATCCCAGCACTTTGGGAGGCCGAGGCGGGCGGATCACAAGGTCAGGAGATCGAGACCACGGGGAAACCCCGTCTCTACTAAAAATACAAAATATTAGCTGGACGTGGTGGCGGGCGCCTGTAGTCCTAGCTACTCAGGAGGCTGAGGCAGGAGAATGGCGTGAACCCGGGAGGCGGAGCTTGCAGTGAGCCGAGATCGCGCCACTGCACTCCAGCCTGGGCGACAGAGCGAGACTCGGTCTCAAAAAACAACAAACAAACAACAACAACAAAAAAAGAGATTTAAGACGAGGTGCAGTGGTTCAAGCCTGTAATCCCAACACTTTGGGAGGCTGAGACGGGTGGATCACCTGAGGTCAGGAGTTCCAGACCAGCCTGGCCAACATGGCGAAACCCCCTCACTACTAAAAAAACAAAAAATTAGCTAGGCGTGGTGGTGCATGCCTGTAATCCCAGCTACTCAGGAGGCTGAGGCATGGGAATTTCTTGAACCTGAGAGGCGGAGGTTGCAGTGAGCCGAGATCACGCCACTGCACTCCAGCCTGGGTCACAGAGCAAGACTTTGTCTCAAAAAAATAAAAATAAAAATAAAAATATATTAAAGAGATTTAAATAACAAGAAAAAAAATATTGTGCATTTATTCCTGTAGTCACCATTTCTGGTGCTCTTTGTTCCTTTGTGTAAATCTGTAATTCCATCTGGTCTCATTTTTCTTCTACTTAGAGGATTGCTTTTAACATTTCTTGTAGTATGAATCTACTGATGAGGAATTCCTTCACCTTTTGTATATCTTAAAGTCCTTTTTTTATGTTAGTAAAATGTATTTTTATTGGGTATAGATTTTTAGGATGACAATTTTTTTTTCTTTAGTGTTATAAATGTGTTGCTCCACTTTCTTCCAGCTTGCCTGTTTTCCAATAAGAAGTCTGCTCTTATCCTTACAATTGTTCCTTAGTCCATAACATGTCTTTTTTTCCCCTGGTTGTTTTAAGATTTTCTTTTTATCACTGTTCCTTGAGTACTTTGATTATAAAGTACCTTAGTGTAGCTGTCTTCATGTTTCTTGTGCTTGGAGTTCATTGAGCTATTGAGCTTCTTGGTTCCTTAGGGATATTATTTTCATCAAATTTAGGATTTTATTTAGTCATTATTTCTTCAAATATTTTTTTCTCTCTCTTCTCTCCTCAACTTTAGAGACTCCAATGACATGTATATTAAGCCACCTGAAATTATTTCTCAACTCATGATGCTCTGTTCATTTAAAACATTTTATTTTCTGGCCAGGCATGGTGGCTCACACCTGTAATCCCAGCACTTTGGGAGGCCGAGGTGGGCGGATCACTTGAGGTCAGGCATGCGAGACCAGCCTGGCCAACATGGTGAAACCCTGTCTCTACTAAAAATACAGAAATTAGTTGGGCATGGTGGCACGCGCTGTTGTCCCAGCTACTTGGGAGGCTGATGCAGAATTGCTTGAATCCAGGAGGTGGAGGCTGCCGTGAGCCAAGATCACGCCACTGCACTCTAGCCTAGGCAACAGAGCGAGACTCTGTCTCAAAAAAAAAAAAAAAAAAAAAAAAAAAATATATATATATATATATATATATATATGTTTTTTCTGTCTGTGTTTCTTTGAGGATATTTTCTCTTGCCGTCTTCAAGTTCGCTAGTTTTTTTCTTCAGCAATATCTAATCTGCCATTAATCCAATCCAATGTATTTTTCATGTCACACATTGTAGTTTCATCTTTAGAAGTTTGATTTGAGTCTTTTTTATATTTTCCATGTCTCTATTTATGTTTATTTTATTTTATTTCGAGACGGATTCTCGCTCTGTCACCCAGGCTGTAGTGCAGTGGCCCGATCTCGGCTCACTGCAAGCTCCGCCTCCTGGGTTCACGCCATTCTCCTGCCTCAGCCTCCCGAGTAGCTGGGACTACAGGCGCCCACCACCACGCCTGGCTAATTTTTTCTATTTTTTAGTAGAGACGGGGTTTCACCGTGTTAGCCAGGATGGTCTCCATCTCCTCACCTTGTGATCTGCCCGCCTCAGCCTCCCAAAGTGCTGGGATTACAGGCGTGAGCCACCGCGCCCAGCCTATTTTTTTAAAACATAGTATCTGGCTTAATGGCTTTACTAATCTAACACCTGGGTTGGTTTTCATCTATGGCCATGTTATAGGTTGTACTTTCTTGTTTCTTGCATGCCTGATATTTTGAGTGAATCTATGTGTAAATTTTACTTTGTTGGGTGCTAAATATTTGGCATTCCTATAAATCTTATTGAGCTTTGTTTTAGGATACACTTAAGTTACTCGGAAAGTGTTTAATATTTTGGGCCCTTACTCTTAAGATTTGTTGGGTAGAACAGTGTTCAGTCTAGAGATATCTGTTCCCTATTACTGAGGCCACATCCTTCTGTGTACGCTAGCCTGTGAATCTTGGGGTTTTCCAGTCTGACTGGTGGGAATAGTCACTGGTGCTGTGTGAATGCCAGGCACTGCTCAGATGGTACCTATCCTTGGGTAGTTTTGTACATGCAGGTGCTAATCTGGACTCAGCTAAATTCTTAGTAGACACTTTGGTAGACTGAATAATAGGCCCCAAATATGTCTATGCACCTGATAGGGCAAAGATGACTTTGAAGTTGTGATTAAATTAAACATCTCGAAATGGGGTGATTATCCTGGATTAGCCAGGTGGTTCTTATCTAATCATATGGGCCCTTATAAGAATGAAGCAGGAGAGATAAGAGTGGAAAGTAGCAGATGTGATGACAAAAGCAAGAAGTTGCACGATGCAAGAAAGGAGATAAGGAATGCAGGTGACTTTAGAAGCTGAGAAACACAAGGAAACAAATTCTCTCCCTGAGCCCTTAAGAAGAAATGTAGCCTAGCCAACAACCTGAATGTATACTTCTGACCTTCAGAACTGTAAAATAATAAATTTGCGTTGCTAAGGCACAAAGTTTGTGGTAATGTTTTAGCAGCAATAGGAAACTGATGCAAGCACCAGCTGCGAATCTCTGGGGTTTGCTCTCTGTGCACCTTTCTTTTGTACATTGCTGTGTCCTGTAAACCCTAGCTGACTTGGTCTCCTCAAAATCTCAGCTCTGCCAGGCTCTCCCTCTATGCTCCATGGTTTGGAAACTGTCTGTGAATATAAGCTGAGGCAGTCACAGGGCTCACACCATTTATTTCCCATCTCTCATGGGTCCGTGTCCTTCATTGTCTTACATTCAGTGTTTTGCAGACCGTTATTTTATAATCTACATTTTTTAGCTGTTTCAGGTGAGGGGGTAAATCTGGTCCCTGTTAATCCATTGGCCAGAGGCACATTTCCCAAATATGTGATTTTATATTTTTATGTTAAGAAAAGGAAAATGAAAAAGGTGAAATGAATTTTAATAACATTTTAGTTAACTCAATATGTACAAAATACTGTAATTTAAAAATGTAATCCATATTGAAAAATTACTGATATAATCCTTTTTGTACTAGCACATAGTAATTCAGACTAACCAGATTCTAAGTGCTCAAAGCTGTAGCACAGCTCTAGGGTACAGTGAATCATGAGAGTCCGTGTTTAGCTGCTCAAGGGGACTACATTCATTTGAATGTTTCAGCTTTAATGTCCTCCACCATGAAATATTCTTTGATCAACCCAGCTGAAAATCTTTGCATTTTCATGACCTTTGTTACTGTTCTTTGGGACTTGACATATTTTATCTTTTATTCATTGATGTAGCTTGTGCAAAGGGCAACAGGAAGGATTCTCAAGAATTTGGAAATGAGGACTGGCAAATGTCACATTCTGAGTTAATTTAATTTTTTAAAATTCTAGATAAAATGAATAAGATTATTTATTCATAGATGTGTCTTACTCTATGAGATATTTTGTCAGTGTGATACTGATAAAGGGCTGCGAAACACTCAAATTCATCATTCACTCCTGATAAACAGAGTAGTTCTTTAAGACTCAATAATCGGCCGGGCGCGGTGACTCAAGCCTGTAATCCCAACACTTTGGGAGGCTGAGGCGGGTAGATCACCAGGTCAGGAGTTTGAGATCAGCCTGGCCAACATGGTGAAACTCCGTCTCTACTAAAAAAAAAATACAAAAATTAGCCGGGCATGGTGACGGGCACCTGTAACCCAGCTACTCGGGAGGCTGAGGCAGGAGAACGGCTTGAATCTGGAAGGTGGAGGTTGCAGTGAGCTGAGATCATGCCACTGCATGCCAGCCTCGGCGAAAGAGCAAAACTCCATCAAAAAATAAATAAATAAATAAATAAATAAATAAATAAAGACAGACTAAATAATCGACTAAATAATCATGGGTTCAATTTATTGAGTACCGGTCTTGCTGTATGCCAGTCTGTGTGATAAGATCATTTAATATTCACATCCACCCTATAAGGGATAAGTGTTGGCCCGTTTTACATAGGAAGAAATTGTGACTGGAACTGTTAAGTTGATGTCCAATTCTCACACGGCTGTTTAGAGGCATATGTAAGAGGAAAATTCAAGTTTGACCCCAAAGCCTGGGTAGTAAATCATCACACTTTACTTCTGATATATATTCAAATGCATTTATAATCTAATTTATTTTATTTTAATTTTATTAAAGTAATGATGTAGATTTAAGAATAATCCTGAGGAGTAAGACAAGAAGAAAAAGGGGGAAAAGAACACAAAGTAAAGGAAAAGGGTATGAGATAGATACAAGTATTTGGTGTTTACAACAGAGAAATTCACTTTATTGTGGAAGAGAAGTAGCTCATCAGGCTTATCTACAGCCTGGATGAACTATTCCCTCAAGACCATGTGATTCCCGGGTACCTTGAAACTGCAAAGAAGATACTATGGATTGCACAAGTGACCCATGCACTGGAAAAGGCATAATTTTAATGGAAAAAAATCACTGCCTCAACATTCTGCTTGATATATCAGTCCTGTGCACAGTTTTAAAAATGAGTCACTTTATAGAATATCATTACCTCTGACAGAAAATTCAAAATTCTGGCCAGGTGCAGTGTCTCATGCCTGTAATCCCAGCACTTTGGAAGGCCAAGGCAGGCGGATCACCTGAGGTCAGAAGTTTGAGGCCAGACTAGGCAACATGGTGAAACTTCGTTTCTACTAAAAATACAAAAATTATCTGGGCATGATGGTGCATGCCTTTAGTCTCAGCTACCTGGGAGGCTGAGGTGGGAGGATCACTTGAGCCTGGGAGGTGAAGGTTGCAGTGAACTGAGATTGTGCCACTGCACTCTAGCCTGGCTGACAGACTGAGACCCTGAAAGAAGAAAGAAAGAGAGAAAGAGAAAGAGAAAGGAAAGGAAAGGGAAAAGGAAAAGGAAAAGGAAAAGTCAAAATTCTGTATCTGGATTTCTAGAATTGAGGACCAGACATTGGACATTGATGTCCTCACTAAGAAAATTATATTCTAGTTGAAAAAATTAAAGCTTACATTGCTATCTCTTTTTACTTCCCCATTGCATATTTGTTGGCTTGTTTTATCTCTGCTGTAAGACTGTTATCTTCTGGAGGATAGCTACTGCTTAGTCATGGTTGCATCTTCCACAACATCTAGAACAGAAAATATAAATGTTTCTGCAATAAAAGAATAAATGAGGCGTGGATATGTTCCCCCTACTTTCATGTGGAGAAGTTTACTGATCAAATGTAGTATGTACATGAATCACAGAGTATTTAAGAAACTGGCTGATCAAGCTGTTGGCTTTCTTGATGGCTGATTGACCAGTCCATCCCGACTTCAAGGGCTTAAGTGTCCAGGCACTAGTTGCTAATGCTGCAGTTAGAGCTAAAGCACTGGCCTGGTCTCTGTCACTGTGACTCATCCTCTTCTAAGAATGGCTCTATTTTCTTCTACAATACTTAATTCAATGTTAAGCATTGTTGGCTTGCTGAACTGGACAAAAAGTGAATGTCTAAGATGAGCCAGTTGGTATTTCAGTTCAGAACTAGGAAAGCGGAGAGTTTGGGGAAACTTTCCAGAGGAGAGCCATAGCTCAAACCCAAGGTAATGCTAGAGATCCCTGAACATTTGTGCACTCTGATCTCTGGCTACCTTACAGAGCCAGGTAACTTACTTTCTTCTTCCTTATTCCTTAGGGCAAGAATATCACGGCATGGGCATGAGTAGCTTGAAATTGCTGAAGTATGTCCTGTTTTTCTTCAACTTGCTCTTTTGGGTAAGTGTGTCTCTTCTGAGCATGGTTTAGCTCACCTTTACCCAGTTAAGCTCTCCTCATTCCTCTACTGAAGAGGCTGGTGTGGGGTAAAATGCATGCATGTTTGGGTCATGTCCAGCACAACCATCCTAGAAACAAAGGAGTAATAATTTTTCCCCTCTTCCTGCCACAGAATAAACCTGCAAAATTGAAAGGTACTAGTGCAGTTATTAATGGAGGTGCTGTTTCTCTCTGAGGGCTTTAGTTTACTACTACTCATAGCTAACATATATAGGTGAGAAACCTGAGACTGTGCTCTGGATATTGAGTGCCTCTGTTTTTCTTGTCTTTTTTTCTGGATTCCTTGAAACAATAAGTGATTGAAAGGAAAGTCACCCTTTCTGGGGAGGTTTCACTGTACAAAATTCAGCAATTGAATTTCAGATATAGGATGGGTTGGTACTTGTGTATATGAGAAGATTATTATAAGTTTGGCTTCTCTAGTTTTCTGCCTACCAAGATGAGCTTCCTCAAGCAGGGCATCTTCTCTACATGGTCATGGTTTCTACAGGGAAAGCCATGTGTGAGCGACTGAAAAGATAAGGAACAAGAAGTTAGACCTATATATGGTGAAGATATTGTGTGGCTCACAGAAGTGATCTTTCCTTGGTATCTGGAAATGGGTAGGAAGAGTTGTGAGTAGGTCTCCACATGAGAAAGCTGGGATTGCCTCTCCAATGTAAGCATGGAAAAGTTTGGTAAAGAAATTGTTCATGAGACTCTTGATTGAGCCAGTTAAAAACAAAGTGATTCTGATCTCAAGGAAGTGAGAATATGAGGAGATACCCAAGAACCACATTTTGCTTCAGGATGTTGTGGGATTCTTCCTTTCAGATCTGTGGCTGCTGCATTTTGGGCTTTGGGATCTACCTGCTGATCCACAACAACTTCGGAGTGCTCTTCCATAACCTCCCCTCCCTCACGCTGGGCAATGTGTTTGTCATCGTGGGCTCTATTATCATGGTAGTTGCCTTCCTGGGCTGCATGGGCTCTATCAAGGAAAACAAGTGTCTGCTTATGTCGGTGAGTCCTTACAGCAGATGTGGTGCCCCAAGTCGGGGAGATGGTGCCTAAATCCCAGGCAAGATGTTTCTTGGTAGATCACTTATAGGCACAGAAAGATCATAGGAAAATGAGATTGGTACCTCAGATCAGCCAAGTCTGCCCAGACCAATAGTATATTATGTAAGACTAGGGTCCCATGGACAGGTGAAAGAGGGCATTGCTATCCCCCTTGTAGCCATTTTTACACTGCTAATAATGACTTTTGTCATTATTATAATTCCCCTTGATAGCATTTTATTTTTTCTTTATGACTGGATGAAATCAGGTGTCATCCATCTTCTGAAATCCTCCTCATGCTAGCTATTATTATGTACTTTCAGATTCTGACTCAGAGTCGCTAACTAATGGAAAATAATTTCTAGACTCTTTCCTCCCCAAATGCCAAAGGATGCTTCCTTAACTCATATCTGCACAAGATACTCCATAGAGAGATCCAACTTAGGTGAGGGCTCTGGCTGCAGCCATTGAGGTCTAATGTGAGAGATGCTAGAGCCTTTTGCATGTTCCCTATCAGGTACTATCCTGAGGAGTACCTTAAGGCTTAGGTTTTGCCTGTAAGCACAGTGCCTGTAGAGCACTGAGCTCTACATTTCTCTAGTGTTCCCAGAACAGAGCTTGGTATAACAGTGCCACTCTACCAATAGGCGTGGGTTTCTAATCACCTTGGTTCTTCCTTAAGTCATTTGGTTGATCTTTTTTCCATTATGGTTCAACATTTTGGTGGTGGTTTTTTTTTTTTTTCTTGTTGTTGTTGTTTTGGAGATGGAGTTTCACTCTTGTTGCCCAGGCTGGAGTGCAATGGCATGATCTCAGCTCACCACAGCCTCCGCCTCCCGGGTTCAAGCCATTCTCCTGCCTCAGCCTCCCGAGTAGCTGGGATTACAGTCATGCACCACCATGCCCGACTAATTCTGTATTTTTAGTAGAGACAGGGTTTCTCCATATTGGTCAAGCTGGTCTCTAACTCCTGACCTTAGGTGATCCACTTGCCTCGGCCTCCTGAAGTGTTGGGATTATAGGCGTAAGCCACTGCACCCAGTCTGTATGGGTCAACTCTTAAACTGGAGCCAAGAGAAAGAATTTTAAAAAAAGTCCCTCTTCTCAGATAGTTCTCAGACTAATGGCAAAGGATGGAAGATAGCAGACGGGGGTAAGGTAAATGTTTTAAGCAGTCAAAATTAATGTTGGGGTAAAAAAGGTGAAGGAGAAGGAATAAGTGAAAATGTTTTCTGTTGTGTGTTATTAGCATAAAAGGAGTAAGCATTGAAAGCTGGAAACAAATATGAGTTAGAACCATGGCTAGGACCCTTCTTTCCACCATTGTACAGGGCTCCCCTCAGCCACTACCAGCAGTCCTCCACCCAGAGGTATCCCTGATCTTGTAGAAAGGACCAGGCCCCAAATGATCTAGTTTACCGACCTTTTGCTTAACTGCTTCAATAGGCAGATGTCAAAATTGCTTAACTTATTCAACAGGTGGTGTTGTGTATGTATTATGCATGTAGTGCTCTGATAGGCACAGCAGGTAGGAGAGAGCAAAGAAGACAGTTGATCTGCCCTCTAGAGTCTAATTGTAGAAAAAGAACACATTTTCACAAAACAAAAGAAGGCTTACAACGGCCTGAGGAGGCAGAACAGGAACATCCTGTACGTGCGCAAACGCCCCTGGACGCTCCCAGAGCTGAGTGGGAGTGGGACGAGAATGGGGATCAGTGCGGTGATAATGTATCTGCTTTGTTCCAGTTCTTCATCCTGCTGCTGATTATCCTCCTTGCTGAGGTGACCTTGGCCATCCTGCTCTTTGTATATGAACAGAAGGTAAGTTATAAAGACAACAACTCATTGTCTTAATACTGAAAGTGGGGAGTATGCAGTGGAGAAGTTGGTACAAAATTACAAAATAAGTCCTATAATAGAGATAGAAATGAAGTGGAAGGATAGAGGAAACAGAGTAATTGTAATTGGGGGGAGAAAAAATTTGTATGAAAGAGACTGTATCTGAGTGGTATCTTGAGAGGTGCCTGGAAAGAACAGTAAAACAAGTGTCTCTTCCTCTACTTGCTTTCCTCTGTGTATTTGGCAGGAGAGAATGTCTGCCTCAGTGCTTAAGGATAGTCCTTGCTTTAATTGACCCTTTTCCTCCCTTGTAAAGCCAGAGCTCTAGAAGGAAGCAAGCCTACTAAATACTTCTTCCTTCAATGCCACCTCGTGCTCAGCATGTATGCCCATAGATAAACACCCTCCCCTCACCCTTAGTTCTGAGGAGACCATTTGGAAGGGAAGAGCAAGTGGAACCACTAATCTATACTGGAAATTCCTTATTCCTTGAACTCACCTGCTTTTTACCATGTCTCCTCTGCTGGAATGTGCCTACCCAGCTGAATGAGTATGTGGCTAAGGGTCTGACCGACAGCATCCACCGTTACCACTCAGACAATAGCACCAAGGCAGCGTGGGACTCCATCCAGTCATTTGTGAGTACAGGTGGAATCCTCTTCAGATCAGCCCAGACTTCATTTTCAAGCCTAAATCCTTGGGGGCTAGTTCCTTTTTCTGGAAGTTTCAGAATCTAAGGTCCACATCCCTGAATCCCAGAATAATGCCTTGGCTATCACAAACATGGGAGCCAAGTAATTAGTCTGATAAGTACAAAGTTCTCTATATTCTCTTTCATCGTTTTCTAACATGAATAGGTTTATTATCTAAGTTCTACTAGGATGTGAAGAAGACCCAAACACAGCAAACTGGATTAGTTTATGTATTTTCCAAAATTTTACTGAAAACAGCATTGTATAACACAAGAAATTGCCATTGAATTCCTGAGTTGCCCAAATCAGGCTTGTTACCTAGGCCACCAACACCCCATTCTTCATGCACTGTTTCCACCCACAAACGTGTCTATGTATATGTACAGCATATACAAGCTCTGCGTTCCTGACATGATGTGTTGGGAGATAAAGATGGAGCCTTGCGCCAGTATAATCTATTTGTGTCTCAAAACAGTACCACTATGACCGCACGCCAGCTTAGTGTGGAGTAGAAGAAATGGCACAGGAATTACAGCCTGGAGACCAGAATTGGGTAGCCCTGGGGAAGTCACTTAACTTATTTAGATCTCCAATTCTTTATTTTTTCAATTCAGTTTAGAAAACTTTTTATTATATAATTTTTAGAAATATACAAAAGAGAAAAACAGAAAAATGAATCTCCCAACTCTTCAATAGTTAACATTTTCCAGTGTCATCTCATCTAATTCCCCACACTTTTTTTGTTAGAATATGTTAAAATACTAGACAATATATTATTTCACCCACTAAATATAAAAGAACTTCTTTTTAATACACCTAAAATTTTATAATTTCTTAATACCACTAATAAAGTCTATACTATGCAGCCATAAAAAATGATGAGTTCATGTCCTTTGTAGGGACATGGATGAAATTGGAAATCATCATTCTCAGTAAACTATCGCAAGAACAAAAAACCAAACACCGCATATTCTCACTCATAGGTGGGAATTGAACAATGAGAACACATGGACACAGGAAGGGGAACATCACACTTCAGGAACTGTTGTGGGGTGGGGGGAGGGGGGAGGGATAGCATTGGGAGATATACCTAATGCTAGATGACGAGTTAGTGGGTGCAGCGCACCAGCATGGCACATGTGTACATATGTAACTTACCTGCACATTGCGCACATGTACCATAAAACCTAAAGTATAATAATAATAATAAAAAAATTAAAAAAAGTCTACAATTAAATTTCCCTAATTTTCTCAAAAAACTTTAATTGACTTGTTCAAATCAAAATCTTAACAAGGCCTATGTGTTTATATTTGAATGATAGGTCTCTCTATTTGTCTTTTAATCTATAATAGTACACCTCTTTGTTCTTGCTCTTTGTGGAAAGAAATTAGGCTATTTGTCCTTTAGACTTCTCCACTCTCTAGATCTGGCTAGTTGCTTCCTCGAGTATTTTGGTATCAGGGAGTCTGTGTCTCCCATAAGCCCCATGAACTTAAAAGTTTGATGTGGTTTTTGTTTTGTGGTAAGATTGCCATAGCTGTCACTTCCTGTTGAATCGTGTAAGCAGGTACATAATATCTGATGGTCCTCTTTTCTGTGATCTTAAGACTGGTTGGTGGGTCCAGGGGTGGTCAGCCTAATCCCTCCATTATGCAGTCCCTGGGTGCCTTATTCTTGATCTGTAAAATGTGACTAGATTAAGCACAGGGGTCTCTACTCCACAGGGATCTTACGTGAATGAAATGGTATAACAGATTAGAAAGCACTTTGTTTTAAGGAGCCCATAGCAATCAGACCAATTCTGGACGTCTGCTATAGAGTCAGATCTGAAGGGCCCACCTTTTCCTCTAAGGTCCACAGCCTTTTTTCACTGTTGACTTTCTAACCATCATCATTTTGGGGGTTTGGCTTTTAGCTGCAGTGTTGTGGTATAAATGGCACGAGTGATTGGACCAGTGGCCCACCAGCATCTTGCCCCTCAGATCGAAAAGTGGAGGTAATTTTGTCAGCAATGTTTCTGTTATTGACCTCTTTGTTTAAATGTTTAATTACCTTGGAAACTGCAGTCATAGAGGACCTAGACTTTCTATTGAAAAACAGGGGACCTTGAATAAAAGAGAGGCCAGGGCAACAACCTTGGGTAATTAGAAAAATCAGAAAAACATATGAACAAACTCATTTAGACTAGAGACACTGTGATTGATCTTGCTACACTAGACTATTACATTAGAGGGGAACAGTTACTTTTGTGTGAAAGTAGGAGAGGGTTGTGTCTAGATATTTCTTAAGCAAGAAGTAGGTCTCCTTATGGTTAAAAGTAAAATGTATAGGGTTGAGATAGAAAAGCTTCTCCCTCTCCCTCTTTCTCTGCTCTTCTTCCTTGGAGATGGCAGAATCCAGCCCCTTAGGGAAATGAATCATAGGTGAAGGAGTAAGGAGTTGAGGGAGACAAAGTTAGTGGAACTACTGACACAACCTGTCCAATTAATTTGGACCTCCAGAATAGGCTCTGAGAAGAAGCCACAACTATCTTCCAACTAGACCAAATCCCTGAGGTCTTGTCTCCTCATGTTATCTGCTCCTGAAGGGGTTTGGAAATCTCCAGGATTTTTCAGGTTTGTGGAGAAAGACTAGGACACCCATTGACCAGCAACTGCCCTGGCGTTTGGTAGGGCTATGATGGATTTACTGAATGTTGAAGCAGAAAGTGAAATGCAAACCAATTTTAGTATTGCATGCCCTATGTTAATCTCTGGTCAGCACTGAGTGTTCAAAGACAGCAGGACGTCGGTTGCTGACCTGCCTCTTAGAAGCTAGTTTAACTCAGCGGGTAAGGATCTAGGACTTCTACATTAGTTACCATTGTAATGATAACAACACCAGAAAAGTCTCTAGTTTAATATTTCCCATGTTATGCCTGTTTCTTCATTCATGTAAAGAAAATAAAAATATAATACCTAAGTCTCTTTGTATTACATAAAGCAAAATGCAAAGCACTGTATCTTCCAAATACTCCTCTTGATATGGTGGAATTATAGAGTAGTATCATTTGTAACTGAAATGTTTTCTAGGGCTGCTATGCAAAAGCAAGACTGTGGTTTCATTCCAATTTCCTGTATATCGGAATCATCACCATCTGTGTATGTGTGATTGAGGTAAGAGCTTAACCATAGGGTTATTGTGAGGATTACATGAGTTAAGTCAGGTAAGGTTTCAGAATAATACCAGGTACACAGTATTTACACAATAAATGTTAGCTATTTTTACTAGTATCTGAATTCCCCCAGCCAAGTAGCAAATAATGTAATTAACAATTTGCTTTAAGGTATATAGAAAATGTGCTATAAGAACATCTCTCGGCCGGGTGCGGTGGCTCACGCCTGTAATCCCAGCACTTTGGGAGGCCGAGGCGGGTGGATCACGAGGTCAGGAGATCAAGACCATCCTGGCTAACATGGTGAAACCCCGTCTCTACTAAAAATACAAAAAATTAGCCAGATGTAGTGGCAGGTGCCTGTAGTCCCAGCTACTTGGGAGGCTGAGGCAGGAGAATGGTGTGAACCCGGGAGGCGGAGCTTGTAGTGAGTGGAGATCGCGCCACTGCACTCCAGCCTGGGCGACAGAGCGAGACTCCGTCTCCAAAAAAACAAAAAATAACATCTCTCTGGCCAATTCATTCCTCAGAGATATGAGTGATTCACATGATTCACAGTCAAACAAAAAGCCACCAAGCAGAATCCCACTGTGATCCCTCCTCAACTGGTCTGAAAAATACGAATTGATAAAGCATTTCATTTGAAAACCTGATCTTGCATGTTAAGGGGCTGATGACGAAAATTGTAATCAATTTCCTCTTTGTTTCTGTGCTTAGTTTGACAAGTGATGGGTGAATTGAGGGTAGTTTTTTGTCCTTTTTAATAAAAAAGGACAAAAATAATGTGATATTTCTAACATTTTTCTACCCAAGTGTTGGGTATATCATAGATTAGTTAAAACTCAACCAGGAAGCTCAGAGAAAATGATTTTTCTCTGTTTGGAAACAAAGGAGGCACAGAGCATGGATAGAGATAACTCATTGCACAGTGTTCAGTGAGCAGAATATGACCATCCTAGCAGCAGGGCTTCTGTGACTTCCTCAGAAGATAAAACATGCTCCAGTACTTTACAGCCTGTTATCTTGTCATCATTGACCCCGTTTCTCTCCCCACTGCTATTCTTTAACTAAAGGAAAGAGCTCCTGAGACAGACTTGAAAGTAACGGTTGGAAGGGTGGTTTCAGTGTAATGGATACATTCTTTTTCTCAGAGGCCAATCCCAGGCATTGTGAAAGAAATGGCTTTTCTTATGAAGACTTCAAATTTTCCCAACTCTTTTCACAGGTGTTGGGGATGTCCTTTGCACTGACCCTGAACTGCCAGATTGATAAAACCAGCCAGACCATAGGGCTATGATCTGCAGTTGTCCTGTGGTGAAGAGACTTGTTTCATCTCTGGAAATGCAAAACCGTTTATAGCATGAAGCCCTACATGATCACTGCAGGATGATCCTCCTCCCATCCTTTCCCTTTTTAGGTCCCTGTCTTATACAACCAGAGAAGTGGGTGTTGGCCAGGCACATCCCATCTCAGGCAGCAAGACAATCTTTCACTCACTGATGGCAGCAGCCATGTCTCTCAAAGTGGTGCAACTAATATCTGAGCATCTTTTAGACAAGAGAGGCAAAGAGAAACTGGATCTAATGGCCCAAGATCAAAGGGTGAACCCAGGATATGAATTTTTGCATCTTCTCATTGTCGAATTAGTCTCCAGCCTCTAAATAATGCCCAGTCTTCTCCCCAAAGTCAAGCAAGAGACTAGTTGAAGGGAGTTCTGGGGCCAGCCTCACTGGACTATTGTCACAACCCTCTGTTTCTCTTTGACTAAGAGCCCTGGCTACAGGAATTACACAGTTCTGTTTCTCCAAAGGGCAAGATCTCATTTCAATTTCTTTATTAGAGGGCCTTATTGATGTGTTCTAAGTCTTTCCAGAAAAAAACTATCCAGTGATTTATATCCTGACTTCAACCAGTCACTTAGCTGATAATCACAGTAAGAAGACTTCTGGTATTATCTCTCTATCAGATAAGATTTTGTTAATGTACTATTTTACTCTTCAATAAATAAAAGTTTATTATCTCAATCACAACATTCCTATATATCAAACACTCCTTCCATGACCCAGCCTGATTACCCTGATTAATGCACCAAACTAGGTGTATTAATTGTCTACTGCTGCATAAAAAATTACTCCAAAATTTAGTGGCTGAGGACAACAAACATTTATTATCTCATGGTTTTTGTGGGTCAGGAATCTAGGAGCAGCTTAGCTGGGTGATTCTGGTTCACAGTCTCTCAGGTAACTGCAATCAACATGTCAGCCTGGGCTGCAGTAACCTTAAGGCTCAACTGAAAGAGGATCTACTTTCAAGCTCTCTCACCTCGCTGTTGGCAAGCCTCAGATCTTTGCCACTTGTGCCTTTCCACAGGACTTCCTTATGACATGGAAGCTGGCTTCCCCCCATTTAAGGACATCCAAGAAAGGGCATGAGATTCGGCACCCAAAACAGAAGCCACAGTTTGTTGTTTTCGTTGTTGTTGTTTTGAGATGGAGACTCGCTTTGTCCCATAGGCTGGAGTGCAGTGGCACAATCTCAGCTCACTGCACCCTCCGCCTCCCAAGTTCAAGCGATTCTCCTGCTTCAGCCTCCTGACTGGGACCACAGGTGTGTGCCACCATGCCTGACTGATTTTTTGTGTGTTTTTAGTAGAGATGGGGTTTCACCATGTTGGCTAGGCTGGTCTTGGACTCCTGACCTCTGATGATCCACCCGCTTCAGCCTCCCAAAGTGCTGGGATTACAGGCGTGAGCCACACCACAGTTTTTTTTATAACCTCAGATGTGCCACCACATCAGTTCTGCCATATACTGTTTTTAAAAAGTGAGTTGAATTGTTCAGCTCACACTCAAAAAAAAAAAAAAAAAAAAAAAAAAGGAGATTATAGACAAGGATATAAATCTGTAGCAGATAGAGATCACTGGAGGTCATCTAAGAGGTTGCCAACCCCACCATATTTGTTTGGTCAAAAAAAGAAGCTAAATTGAATTGTCTATAAGCTAAATTTAATTATCTACATATAACCACACTTTGTAAGGCAGAAAATAAGACCATATCTAATAGGGAGCCAAATGTAGAGAAGTCAGAGAAAGGAATAGAGAAAAACTGGTTGCTGTTCTTGAAGTTTTATGTGTCATCTCCCCTCTCCCTTTAAAAAAATTAGTATTTCAGTGGTAGTCTGTAGAAAAACCTACAACTTTTGCATTTTCCTGAGACAAAGAAATAGCAGAGGAGACATTCTCTCTCTCTCTCTGTTTTTTTTTGTTGTTGTTGTTTGTTTTTTGTTTTTGGTTGTTTGTTTGTTTTTTTCTGAGACACAGTTTTTTGCTCTTGTTGCCCAGGCTGGAGTACAGTGGTGCAGTCTTTGCTCACTGCAACCTCCACCTCCTGGGTTCAAGTGATTCTCTTGCCTCAGCCTCCTAAGTAGCTGAGATTACAAGCACACGCCACCACACCCAGCTAATTTTTGTATTTTTAGTAGAGATGGGGTTTCAGCATGTTGGTCAGGCTGGTCCCGAACTTCTGACCTTGTGATCTGCCCACCTTGGCTTCCCAAAGTGCTGGGATTACAGGTGTGAGCCACCTCGCACCCAGCCTTTTTGTTTTTTTTCTTTTTTTTTTAGATGGAGTCTCACTCTGGCCAGGCTGGAGTGCAGAGGCCTGATCTTGGCTCATTGTAACCTCTGCCTCTCTAGTTCAAGCAATTCTCCTGCCTCAGCCTCCGGAGTAGCTGGGATTACAGGTGCACACCACCACGCCTGGCTAATCTTTGTATTTTTACTAGAGACAGGGTTTCACCATGTTGGCCAGGCTGGTCTCAAGCTCCTGACCTCAGATGATCCACCTGCCTTGGCCTCCCAAAGTGCTGGGATTATAGGCGTGAGGCACCATCCCCGGTGAGACATTCTCTTCAGTATCACAAGTTTCAAAAGTATCTCACATTAAACATGCACAAAATGAAACTTATCATTCTATCTTCCAAATCTGCTTCTCTTCTTTGTTCCCCATATTAGTGAGTGATAACATCACCCACCTAGTTTTCCTAGCCAGAAGCCTAGGCTTTGTCTTTAACTCTAGCCTGTCCTTTACTCCCAAAAACAAGTCAGAGTCAGTCATGAAGCTCTGAGGATTCACCCACCAAGTATCACCAAATTCATTAATTCTCCCTATTTCATTAACTTGCCTGCCTGTATTCCTTCAATAATCTACTATCTGCTCTTCTAGTATTCACCATTGGCCCTTATCTACACTATTTTGCATATAGCAGCCAAAGTAATATTTCTAAAACATAAATGTAATAATGACACTTTTATGCTTGAAACTCTTCAATGACTCTGTTGTTATTAGGATAAAGTCTAGATTTTTTATTTATTATAGCTGTGAAGCCCTACATGAGATGGCCCACTCTTAGCTCTCCAGCCTTCCTCTTGCCATTCTCATTTTGTTTTACTCACCAAAAGAATACAGCACATAGTGCATCTTAAAAGAAGCATGCTTAGATTTACCTTTTAAATGGGTATATGTAAACCTTTCATAATAAGGCTTTGTGGAACAAAGGCAAGAGACATCCCTTAATAGCATGCTCCCACTTGCTTACAGTGATCAAATCAAACTAAATCAATCACTAAAAAAAAAGACAGAAATACAGACAGAAAGGAAGAAAGAAGAAAGAATTCTAAAGAATAAATTTCAGGCATTAAAAACAGTGATCTCGGAACGTCTGAAATACAAGAAGGATCAAAGAGAAGAGGTAAATATGTGGAAAATATAAATGACCACTGATTTTATAAAAGTTATAACAATATGTTCCTTGAATTATAAACAAAAGATAGAAGGTATAGCGAGATGGTGGAATAGAATACCAGTTTCCCCTCCCCACCCAAGGACACCAATTTAACAACTATCTAACACAAAAAAACACCTTCGTAAGAACCAAAAATTAGGTGAGTCCTCATAGGACCTGCTGTTAAGTTTGTATCACTGAAAGTCATGCTGGAGAGGTGAGTAAAACAGTTTTGAATCTCTAATGCCACCCCTGGCAGCAGCAGCATGATGCGGAGAGTGTCTCTGGGTGCCGGGGGAGGGAGAACACAGCAATTGTGTGGCACTGAACTCAGTGCCATCCCGTTAGAGCAGAAAGGAAACTGGACCAAACTCTGCTGGTGCCTGCCCATGGAGGGAGCATTTAAATCAGCCCTAACCAGAGGGAAATCGCCAATCCCAATGGTCAAAACTTGAATTCCTGCAAACCTCATCACCAACAGCTACAGTGCTATGTGTTTCTAAGTAAATTTGGAAGGCAGTCTAGGCCATAAGGATTGCAAATCTTAGGTCCTAGGGTTGAACCAGGCCCAGAGACAGTGGATTGGAAGGGGCATGTGACCTACTAAGACACCAGCTGGGGTGGCTAAGACAGTGCTGGCATCACCCTTCCCCTAACCCCAGGCTGCACAGCTCACAGCTTCAAAAGAGACACCTTCCTTCTGCTTAAGGAGAGGGGAGGGAAGAGAGAGGAGGACTTGTTTTGCATCTTGGATACCAGGTCAGCCACAGTAGATAGAACACCAGTCAGAGTTGTAAGGTCCCTGTTTCAGGCCCTAGCTCTTGGATAGCATTTCTGGACAACCTCTGGGCCAGAAGGGAATCCATTGCCTTGAAGGGAAGAACCCAGTCCTGGCAACATTCATCACCTGCTAAGTGAAAAGCCCCCAGGCTCTGAATAACCAGCAGTGAAACCAAGTTACTATGTCCAGGGCTTTGGGTGACCCTCTGAGACTTGCTTGCTTCAGGTGAGATTCAGCACATTGCTAGCTGTGGTGGCTATTGGCTGAAACTCCTTCTACTTGAGAAAAGTGGAGGGAAAAGTAAAGGAAACTTTGTCTTGCACCTTAAGTACCAGCATGGGCACAGGGGAATAGAGCACCAAGTAGGCTCCTGAGGTCCCTGATTTCAGGACTCGACTCTTGAACAGCATCTCTGGACCTGTCCTGGGCCAGAAGGGAGCCCACTGTCCTGAAGGGTGAGTCCCAAGACAGGCAGCATTCACCACAAGCTGACTTATGAGTACTTGGACCTTAAAGGAACATCAGCAGTAGTCTGGCAGTACTCCCTATGGCTTGTGGTGGTAGTGGCTACAGGGTGAGGCTCCTCTGCCTTTGGAAAGGGGAGAGAAGAGTGGGGAAGACTGAGTCTTATGGTTTGAATGCCAGCTCAGCCACAGTACAATAGAATATCAGCTAGAGTTCTAAGGTTTTCCACCCTAGTCCCTGACTCCCAGACAGCACCTCTGGAACCACCCAGGGTCTAGAGGGACTTGGCACTCTGAAGAGAAGGACGCGGGCCTGGTTGGTTTTGCCATCTGCTGATTGTAGAGCCCCAGGGCATTAAGTGAACATATGCAGTAGTCAGAGAGTGGTTACAGCAGGCCTTGGGTGAGACTCAGTGCTGTGCTGGCTTGAGGTAAGACCCAGCACAGTCATAGTGGTGGTGGCCACAGGCGTGCTTGTGTCACTCCATCCCCAGATTTAGATGGCTCAGAACAGAAAGAGAGAGAGAATCCCTTAGTTTTGGAGAAAGTGAGGGAAGAGAACAAGATTCTCTGCCTGGTAATCCAGGGAATTCTCCAAGATTTTATCCAAGACCATCAAAGTAGTACTTCTATGAGTCCATAAGAATCACAGTATTACTGAGCTTGGGGTGCCCCTAAAGCAGATACAGCTTAGATTACAACACTCAAGTCCTTTTGAATATCTGAAAAGCCTTCCCAAAAAGTACAAGTACAAACAAGCCCAGACAGTAAAGACAACAATAAATACCTAACTCTTCTATGCTCAGACACTAAAGGACATCTGTTAGAAGCAATACCATCCAGGAAAACATGACCTCACCAAAAAAACTAAAGAAGGCACCAGGCGCCAATCCTGGGGAAACAGAGATATGCAAGCTTTCAGACAGAATTCAAAATAGCTGTTTTTGGGAAACACAAATTCAGGGTAACACAAAGAAGGAATTAGGAATTCTATCAGATAAATTTAATGAAGAGATTAAAATAATTAAAAAGAATCAAACAAATTCTGGAGCTGAAAAATGCAATTGCCATATTAAAGAATGCATCAGAATCTCTTAGTAGCAGAATTGATCAGGAAGAAGAAAGAATTAGTGAGCTTGAAGACAGGCTATTTGAAAATACAGTCAGAGAAGATTTTAAAAAAGAATAAAAAACAATGAATCATGTCTGCAGGATCTAGAAAATAACCTCGGAAGGGCAAATTTAAGAGTTATTGGCCTTAAAGAGAAGGTACAGAAAGAGATAGGAGTAGAAAGTTTATTCAAGGGGATAATATCAAAGAATTCCCCAAACCTAGAGAAAGATATCAATATCCAAGTATAAGAAGGTTATAGAGCACCAAGCTGACTTAATCCAAAGAAGACTACCTCAAAGCATTTAATAATCAAACTCCCAAAGATCAAGCACAAAGAAAGGATTCTAAAAGCAGCAAGAGAAAAGAAACAAATAACATACAATGGAGCTCCAATACATCTGGTAGCAGACTTTTCAGTGGAAATCTTACAAGCCAAGAGAGAGTGGCGTGACATATTTAAAGTGCTGAAGGAGAAAAACCTACCCTCGAATATTATAACCAGCAAAAATATCCTTCAAAAATGAAGGCGAAATAAAGACTTTCCTAGACAAACAAAAGCTGAGGGATTTCATCAACACCAGATTTGTCCTACAAGAAATGCTAAAGGGAGTACTTCAATCAGAAAGAAAGGGATGTTAATGAGCAATAAGTAATCATATGAAGATACAAAGCTCACTGGTAATAGTAAGTACACAAAAAGACAAAGAATATTATAACACTGTAACTGTGGTGTATAAACTACTCTTATCCTAAGTAGGAAGACAAAACAATGAAGCCAATCAAAAATAATAACTACAATAACTTTTAAGACATAGACAGTACAATAAGATATAAATAAAAACAACAAAAAGTTAAAGAGCAGAAGGATGAAGTTAAGGCACAGAGGTTTCATTAGTTTTCTTTTTGCTTTTTTTAAATGCAGACAGTGTTGTTATCAGGTCAAAATAATGGGATATAAGATAGCATTTGCAAGTCTCATGCAAAAACATATGATGGATACACAAGGAATAAAAAGCAAGAAACTAAATCATATCATCAGAGAAAAATCTTCACTAAAGGAAGACAAGAAGGAAAGAAAGAAGGAAGAGAAGACCACAAAACAACTAGATAAAATGTACACATTTACAGATAAACTGTAAAAATTAATAAGAGATTTTGGCAATGTTATTGAGTATAAAATCAATATACTAAAGCCAACTGTATTTCTACTTACCAGAAACATAAAAAAGAGACAACAGACATGGTGGCTCATGCCTATAATGCCAGCACTTTGAGAGGTTGAAGCAGAGGATTGCTTGAAGCCAGGCATTTGAAACCAGCCTAGTCAACATAGTAAGACCCCATATCTACCAAAGAAAAATTAAAAGCCAAACGTGGTGGCTCATGCCTGTAGTCCCAGCTATTCAGGAAGGTGAGGCAGGAGGATCACTTGAGCCCAGAAGTTCAAGGCTGCAGTGAGCCATGATTATACCACTGCACTCCAGCCTGGGTGACAGGGTGAGATCTTGTCTCAAAAGAGAGAGAGAGAACATTTACGATCGCATCAAAAAAAAAAAAAAAACCTGAAAAAGATGTACAAGACCTTTACACAGAAAATATTCTAATTTGATTGGAATTCTAAAGAAGAGAGCTATATCCTGAAGATGTATACCCACAGGAAGCTATCATACTCACTAATAGGAAGACTCAATATTTTATATATGTCCATTCTTTCCAAATTGGGTTGTAGATTCAATGCAGTCTCAAAAAAAACTCCCAACAAATTTTTTTTAATGGAACTTGAACAAGCTGATTCTAAAATTTACATGTAAATACAAAAGGTCAAAACAACTGAGATGCTCTTGAAGAAAAAACACCAAGTTGGAGAACTTACTTTAAAAATATTGATACATATTTTAAAGTTATTACAATAGTATGGAAATTATAATAGTTTATGTTGTTTCAGGGACAGGTTAAACAAACCAGTAGAATATATTAGAGTTCTTAAAGAGGCCCCATGCTGAGAAGTACAAAAGAACTCTCAGCATATAACAACTCAGTCCAAACCCCTGCACTAAGAGACCTGACCATACTCTAGCATGGCTTCTAGCAGCCTAAGGTCGTGTCTTGAAAAATAGCCAAATCCCCCTTTTGAGCTTTAAGAAAGCTCAAAAATGATGGGATAATTTCCTGTTTGTTCCAGCCAAAACCTAGTGATAGGTAAGTAGATCCCTGAACCTCCTCTTAAAACATTGACTTTAGAAGGCTTGCAATTATATATTTTTTGCTACCCTTTGAGATGTAAATGTTCTACCAGAATTTTCTTCTCAGAGATTTTAGAAATGCAAACATTAAGGGAGATAACTTACTGTCAGTCTCTGTGGGAGGATAAGGACTTAATTTTGGTGGGCATCATGCTCCAACTTCCACCATTGCCTCCTGGGATTAAGATTTGAGCCAGGCACGGTGGCTCACGCCTGTAATCCCAGCACTTTGGGAGGCCGAGGTCAGGAGTTCAAGACCAGCCTGGCCAAGATGGTGAAACCCCCTCTCTACTAAAAATACAAAAAAAATTAGCTGGGCTTGGTGGTACACACCGGTAATCCCAGCTACTCAGAAGGCTGAAGCAGAGAATTGCCTGAATCCGGGATGCAGAGGCTGCAATGAGCCGAGATTGCACCACTGCACTCCAGCCTGGGTGACAGAGTGAAACTCCATCTCAAAAAAAAAAAAAAAAAAAAAAGGGTTTTGAGAAGTTTGTTTCTTCTCCAGTTAAGTGCCAATTAGTAAACCCAGATGGCCTACTCATACACACCAACCCACTTTAACATCCTTCAGCACCTTACCATTAGCATACTCTAGATGTTAAAAAATCTCTTGCCTTTTGTTTCAACAGAGTTGAACTCAGATGACATGTGGTGCTCTCCCCTACTGCAATAGTTATTACTGAATACAGTCTGCCTTTACTGCTTTAACTAGTGACCAACTTGTTTATATTTCAAAATGCTAATATGATGTTTGATTTATATCACGGTAACCTTTCAGAGAGATGATAAAAGAAGGGTCTTTTCAACAAATGTTCCTGGGAAAACAGAAATTCTATATAAAAAGAACAAGTTTTGATTCCTATCTCACATCACAACAACTCATAAATCAATTTCAAGTGAATTAAATATTTAGATGTAAAAGACAAATATAGAAAGCTTTGGGGAGTCTGGGCATGATGGTGAAGAATATAAAAGCAAACAGCCCCATTCAAAAGACAATAACTTTAAAGATTAAAGGAACATCAGCCTACACAGGTGAGAAAGTGCGAGTGCAATAACTCCAGCAACTCTAAAAGCAAGAGTGTCTTCATACCTCCAAGTGATCACACTAGCTCCCCAGCCATGGTTCGCAACCAGACTGAAATGACTGAAATAACACAGAATTCAGAATCTCGATGTCAAGGAAGCTCATTGAGATACAGAAGGTTGAAACTCAATCCATAGAAAACAGTAAAATGGTTCAAGAGTTGAGAGATGACATATTCATTTTAAGAGAGAACCAAACTGAACTTCTGACATGAAAAATTAGCACAGGAACTTCATAATGTAATTGGAAGCATTAATATCAGAGTAGACCAAGCTAAGGAAAGAATCTCAGAACTCAAAGAATCTCAGAACTCAAAGACCATTCTTTTGAATCAATACAGGCAGATAAAAATACAGAAAAATAATTTTAAGAAAATGAACAAAACCTCTAAGAAATATGGAATTATGTAAAAGAGACCAAACTCATTGGATTCTTGAAAGAGATTGAGAGAGAGCAAGTAACTTTGGAAACATATTTAAGGATATTGTCCACGAAAATTTTCCCAACATCTCTATAGACGTCATCGCACAAGTTCAGGAAATTCAGAGAACCCCTGTAAGATATTATGCAAGATGACCATCCCCAAGTCACATTGTCATCAGATTCTCCAAAGTCAATGTGAAAGAAAAAATCTTAAAGGCAGCTAGAGAGAAGGGGCAGGTCATGTACAAGGGCTAACAGTGGACCTCTTAGCAGAAACCTTACAGGCCAGAAAAGCTTGGGGGCCTATATTCAGCATCATTAAAGAAAAAAAAAAAATCCAATCAAGAACTTCACATCTAGCCAAACTAAGCTTCATAAGCAAATGAGAAATAAAATCCATTTCAGGCAAGCAAATGCTAAGAAAATTTGTTACCACCAGACCTGCCTTACAAGAGGTCCTTAAGGGAGGGCTAAACATGGAAATGAAACCCTAATACCTGTCACCACAAAAACACACTTAAATACATAGAGCTTACTGCCATTATAAAGGAACTATACAATCAAGTCTACATAACAACCAGCCAACAACATAATGGCAGAATAAAATTCTCACATATTAATATTAACTTTGAATGTAAATGGGCTAAACACTCCACTTAAAAGACACAGAGTGGCAAGCTGAATAAAGCAGCAAGACCCAACTCTATACTGTCCTCTAGAGATTCATCTCACATGCAATGACACATATAGGCTCAAAGTAAAGGGATGGAGAAAGATCTATCAAGCAAACAGAAAACAAAAAAGGGCAGGGGTAGCTTTTTTTTTGAGACAGAGTTTCACTCATTGCCCAGGCTGGAGTGCTGTGGCGCGATCTCGGCTTACCACAACATCTGCCTCCCGAGTTCAAGCGATTCTTCTGCCTCAGTCTCCCGAGTAGCTGGGATTACAGGTATGCATCACCACGCCTGGCTAATTTTTGTATTTTTAATAGTGACGGGGTTTCTCCATGTTGGTCAGGCTGGTCTCGAACTCCTGACCTCAGGTGATCCACCCACCTCTGCCTCCCAAAGTGCTGGGATTACAGGGGTGAGCCACTGCGCCCAGCTGGGGTAGCTATTCTTATATCAGACAAAACAGACTTTAAACTAACAACAATCAAAAAGGACATTATATAATGATAAAGGGTTCAGTTCAACAAGAAGACTTAACTATCCTAAATATACATGCACCCAACATTGGAGCATCTAGATTCATTAAGCACGTTCTTAGAGACCTACCAAGAGACTTAGATAACCACACAATATTAATGGGAGACTTCAGCACTCCACTGACAGTTTCACAGATCATCAACGCAGAAAACTAAGACAGATATCTAGAATCTAAGCTTGACACTTGAAAAAAACAGACCTAACAGACATCGACAGAATGCTCCACCTGAAAACAGAGTATTCATTCTTCTCATCTACACATGGCACATATTCTGAGATCAACCACACATTCGGCCTTAAAGCAATTCTCAAAAAAAAAAAAAAAAAAAAATCCCTGGGGCGGACACAGTGGCTCACGCCTGTAATCCCAGCACTTTGGGAGGCTGAGGTGGGTGGATCACCTGAAGTCAGGAGTTCAAGGCTGGCCAACATGTGAAACCCCATCTCTACTAAAAATACAAAACAATTAGCTGGGCATGGCAGCACAGGCTTGTAATCCCAGCTACTTGGGAGGCTGAGGCAGGAGAATCGCTTGAACCCAGGTGGCAGAGGTTGGAGTGAGCTGAGATCGTGCCATTGCACTCCAGCCTGGGCAACAGAGTGAGACTCTGTCTCAAAAAAAAAGCAAAACAAAACAAACAAACCTGAAAATCATACCAACCACGCTCTCTAAGACCACAGTGCAATAAAAATAGAAATAAATACCAACACGATTTCTCAAAACCACATAATTACATGAAAATTAAACAACCTGCTCCTGATGACTTTTGGGGTAAAGAATCAAATTAAGGCAAAAATTGAAAAAGTTCTTTGAAATGAATGAAAACAAAAATACAACATACCAGAATCTCTGGGACACAGCTAAAGCAGTGTTAAGGGGAAATTTTATAGTGTTAAATATCTACATCAAGATGTTAGAAAAGTCTCAAATTAACAGCCTAAGATCACACCTAGAGAAACTGAAAAATAAGAACAAACCAATTCCAAAACTAGCAAAAGGAAAGCAATAACCAAAATCAGAGCTGAGGTAAATGAAATTGAGATGTGAAAATTCACACAAAATATCAATGAAGGCAAGAGTTGGTCCATCAAAAGAATAAACAAGAACAATAGCTCACTATAGATTAATAAATGAGAATAAGAAAATACAAATAAACACAATAAGAAATGACAAAGTTTACGCTACCCTCAACCCCCCAGGGAAAAAAAAAACCTGGAGACTATTATGAACACTTCTATGCACACAAACTGGAAAACCTAGAAGAAATGGATGAATTCTTAGAAGCATACAACCTCCCAAGACTGAAGTAGGAAGAAACTGAAATCCTGAACAGATCAATTAATGAGTTTCAAAATTTAATGAGTTATTTTTTTTAAAATCCCTATCAACCAGAAAAAGCCCTGGACCAGAAAGATTCACAGCTGAATTCTTCCAGACATATAAAGAAGAGGTGGTACCAATTCTACTAAAATTACTCAAAAATATTGAGGAGGAGGGGCTTTTTCCTAACTCATTCTACAAGGCCAGCATCATTCTCATACTAAAACCTGGCAAAGATAAAAAGAAAAAAGAAAACTTAAGGCCAACATACCTGATGAACACAAACACAAAATCCTCAACAAAATACAAGCAAATTGAATCCAGCAGCAAATCAAAAAGGTAATCTACCAAACAATCAAGTGGGCTTTATCCCTGGGATAAAAGGTTTTGTTCAACATATACAAATCAATAAATGTGACTCATCACATAGACAGAACTAAAAACAAAAACCACATGATCATCTCAAGAAATGCAGAAAAGGCTTTTGATAAAAATTAACACCCCTTCATATTAAAAGACCTCAAAAAACTAGGCAATGAGGGAATGTACCTTAAAATATTAAGAGCTATCTATGACAAACACACAGCCAATATCATACTAATGGGCAAAAACTGGAAGCATTCCCCTTGAGAACCAGCACAAGACAAGGATGCCCACTCTTACCACTCCTATTCAACATAGTACTGGAATTCCATCCAGAGCAATCAGGCAAGAGAAAGAAATAAAAGACACCCAACTGGAAAAGAACAAGTCAAACTCTCTCTCTTCATAGACAATATAATTCTATACCTAGAAAAATTCATAGTCTCTGCCCAAAGGCTCCTAGAATTGGTAAACAAGTAAAGTCTTAGGATACAAAACCAATGTAAAAAAATCAGTAGCATTTCTTTTTTTTCTTTCTTTCCTTTACTTATTTATTTATTTTAGACCGAGTCTGGCTCTATCACCCAGACTGGAGTGCAGTGGCATGATCTTGGCTCACTGCATCCTCCACCTACTGGGTTCAAGCGATTCTCATGCTTCACGCTCCCAAGTAGCTGGGGTTACAGGCATGCACCACCACATGTGGCTAATTTTTGTATTTTTAGTAGAGATGGGGTTTCACCATGTTGGCCAGGCTGGTCTAAAACTCCTGACCTCAGGTGATCCACTTGCCTCAGCCTCCCGAAGGGCTGGGATTACAGGTGTGAGCCACTGCACCCGGCCAGTAGCATTTCAATACCCCAATGATGTCCAAGCTGAGAGCCAAATCAAGAATGTAATCCCATTCATGATAGCCACAAAAATAACAAAATATTTAGGAATTCAGCTAACCAGGGAGGTGAAAGATTTCTACAAAAATAATTACAAAACACTGCTGAAAGAAATCAGAGACCACACAAACAAATGCAAAAAACATTCCATGCTCATAGATAGGAACAATCAATATTGTTAAAATGGTCATACTGCCCAAAGCAATTTGTAGATTAGTGCTATTTCTATCAAACTACCAATGTCATTTTTCACAGAATTAGAAAATACTATTCTAAAATTCACATGGATCTAGAAAAGAGCCCAAATAGTCAAAGCAATCATAAGCAAAAAGAACAAAGCTGGAGGCATCACACTATCTGACTTAAAACTATACTGCAACACTACAGTAACCAAAACAGTATGGTACTGGTACAAACACAGACACATAGACTAATGGAACAGAATAGAGAATCCAGAAATAAAGCAACACATCTACAACCATCTGACTTTTGACAATAACAAGCAATGGGGAAAGGACTCCCTATTGAACAAATGGTGCTGGAATAACTGGCTAGTCATATACACAAGACTGAAACTGGACCTCTTTCTTTCACCATATACAATAATCAAATCAAGATAAATTAAAGACTTAAATGTGAGACATAAAACTATAATTAAAACCCTAGAAGAAAATCTGGGACATACCATTCTGGACATAGGTCTTGGCAAAGAGTTCATGATAAAGTCCCCAGAAGCAATTGAAACAAAACCAAAAATAGACAATTGGGACCTAATTAAACTAAAGTACCTGTGCACAGCAAGAGAAACTATCAATCTACAGAATGAGAGAAAACATTTGCAAACTATACATCTGACAAAAGCTTATTATTCAGAATTTATAAGGAACTTAAATTAACAAGGAAAAAACAACCCTATTAAAAATGGACAAAGTATATGGTCAGACACTTCTCAAAAGAAGGCATACATGTGGCCAACAACCATATGAAAAATGCTCAACATCACATATCATTAGAGAAATGCAAATCAAAAAAGATACCATCTCACACCAGTCAGAATGGCTATGATTACAATGTCAAAAAATAACAGATGTTGGTGAAGTTGTAGAGAAAAGGGAACACTTAGACACTGCTGGTGAGAATGTACATTAGTTTAGCCACTGTGGAAAGCAGTTTACAGACTTCTCAAAATACTTAACACAGAAGTACCATTCGACCCAGCAATCCTATTACTGGGTATATACCCAAAATAATATAAATTGTTCTACCAAAAAGACACACACACTTGTATGTTCATTGCAGCACTATTCACAATAGCAAAGACATGGAATCAACCTGGATGCCCATCAACAGTGGACTAGATAAAGAAAATGTGGTACATATACACTATGGAATACAACACAACCATAAAAAAGAACAAAATTATGTCCTTTGCAGCAACATGGATGCTTCTGGAGTCCATTATCCTAAGCAGACTTGCTTAGGATAATGCAGAAACAGAAAATAAAATATTGCATGTTCTCACTTCTTTTATGGGAGCTAATCATTAAGTACACATGGACACAGAGAGGAACAACAGACACCATGGTTACTTGAGGGTGAAGGGTTACTTGAAGGAAGGTGAGGATCAAAAAAATGCTTAATGAGTACTATGCTCACTCCCTGGGTGACAAAATTGTTTGTACATCAAACCCCAGCAACACACAATTTACCCATGTAACAAACCTGCGCATGTATCCCCTGAACCTAAAATAAAAGTTGAAAAAGAAAAAAAGGGACAACTCCTACAAATAATGAGAAAAAGACAGATAATCCAAAAGGAAAAGTCGCAAAAGGCATGAAGAATCGCTTCAAAGAAGAGGAAATCTAAATAGCTAAGAAATATGTAAAACTGATTAAACTCATCAGCCACTGGGATAATGCAAACAAAAACCACAATAAAATACTGATTAGATTGGGAGGCTGAGGTGGGTGGATCATCTGAGGTCAGGAGCTTGAGACCAGCCTGATCAACGTGGTGAAACCCCGTCTCTACAAAAATGGTAAAATTAGCTGGGTGTGGTGGCAGGCGCCTGTAATCCCAGTTACTCAGGAGGCTGAGGCAGGAGAATCACTTGAACCCAGGAGGCAGAGATTGCAGTGAGTCGAGATCACACCATTGCACTCCAGCCTGGGTGACACAGCCAGAATCCATCTAAAAAAAAATACTGATCAGATTAGAAAATAATTAAAAGATAGATATATAAATAATACAGATCTTACCAAGGATATGGAGCCCCAGGAAACCTGATTAACTGCTGGTGGAAATGTTTCATGGTACAACAATGTTTCACAACAGTATGTCATTATATAGTAGTATTGAAGATATGACCCAACAATTCCATTCCTAAGTATATACTCAACATAAATGCATGTTTATGTGCACCAAAAGAAAGTATAAGAATGTCAGTAGCAGCATTATTTTTAACTACCCGTGACTAGAAATCATCCACATTATCATAAACTTACAATGGGCAAATAAATTATGGTACAGCCACATAAGGAATTATAGTACATAGTAAAAATAAGCTACAAATATTTCTAACAACATAGATGAATCCTACAAATAAAATATTAAACAATAAAAAGGCTATAAAATAAATTTACGGCCGGGCGAGGTGGCTCACGCCTGTAATCCCAGCACTTTGGGAGGCCAAGGCGGGCAGATCACGAGGTCAGGAGATCGAGACCATCCTGGCTAACACGGTGAAACCCCATCTCTACTAAAAATAGAAAAAAAAATTAGCCGGGCGCGGTGGCAGGCGCCTGTAGTCCCAGCTATTCGGGAGGCTGAGGCAGGAGAATGGCGTGAATCCGGGAGGCGGAGCTTGCAGTGAGCCGACATCGCGCCACTGCACTCCAGCCTGGGCGACAAAGCGAGACTCCGTCTCAAAAATAAATAAATAAATAAATAAATTTACTTATTATGTTCAAAAATGTACAAAACCGTATTATTTAGGGATACCTTCACCAACAGCAAAAGCACAAAGTAAAGGAAGAAAGTCACTATCATAAAGTCAGAACAGTGACTATCCATGGAGGAGAAGAACAAGTGGTGATTGTGAAGGAATATGCAGGAAACTCTCGGGATGCCAGTAATGTTTCATTCTTGATCCGGGTGTTGTACACAAGGCCAGTGTTTCTTTTATCACTACTTGTTCAAATGCTATTTATGTCTTATTCATTTTTTAGATATTATGTCACACAAGGGTAAAAAATTTAAAAAATAATAAAAGCTGTAAAAACAAAAAGACAAATTAACTTTCAAAAAGCAACAGATTGTCAACCGTCTTCTCAACAGCTAGTAGTAGATGCCTGATTGACAACAGCACATCTTTGATGACTGTTGCCTATCTTTGATGTGGTAGGAGAAAATAAATGTCAATGTAACATTTTATACATAGTGGAAAATATCTTTTAGCATGTATGTGAAATGCAGATCTTCAAAAAAACAAAAACTGTGTTTATCAAGAGCAGGTAAAGGAATTTCCTTTACTTACTAAAAGAAATTCTAAAATACGTACTTTAGGCAGAAAGTGATCCCAGATGAAAAGTCTGAAACCAGAAAAAAATGAAGAGCCTGGTAAAATGATAAATATATAAATAATCTAAATATATTTTGACTTTATAAACAATGATAATAATATCTTGCAAAGTTAAGAGTATTGTAGACACAGGAAAGGTGGCAAATGAAGTTAAAATGCTTAAATGTAATTTCATTGCTGGAAAGAAGACGAAATATTGATTAATTTTAGACTTGTAGGGTCGAATAACACATTACATCAACTAACATTAAATATGCGTGGTTACATGAACTAATCAGTAAATGCAGAGAAACAATATATAAAACTAAAAAATGATAAAAAGTAAAACCTAATTCGGTCAAAGTAATATAAAGTGATACCAAAAAAGAAATATTGAAAAGATTGGAAAATAGAAAGCAATAAAAATAAGAAGAGTCAACACTAACATCTTAGTAATTATAAGTAATGTAAATATTCTAAATGTACAAATTAAAAAGACAAAACTTGCCCCAAACTGTCTGTT
This sequence comes from Pongo abelii, assembly GCF_028885655.2. Lineage (NCBI taxonomy): Eukaryota > Metazoa > Chordata > Mammalia > Primates > Hominidae > Pongo > Pongo abelii. The sequence goes on along the minus strand of NC_071985.2, from coordinate 121,823,408 downwards.
TAAAAAATAAATTCCACTATGTGCTGTTTATAAGAGATAGCTCTAAAACATAAAGATACTGAAATTGAAAGTGAATAGTTGGAAAAATATGTCTTGCAGGCACTAACCAAATAAAAGGCAGTGAAGCTGTATTAGATAGACCTCAAGGCAAACAGCATTTATAGAAATAAAGAGGGTCACTTTATAATGAGAAAACTGTCAACTCATAAGGAAAAAAATAAAACTTCAAATTTGTAAACTCCTGCTGTGACTTTGTCCAACTTGTCTAAACTAAATTATGTTTCCTGCTTAGGGTGTGCCACAAGACATATTTTCCCATGAGATTTGGAGGATGATAGTGAAACTGCAGTCATGTTTTTTTACACTAGCGAGTTCAGGGCAGAGTCACCGTATTTGCTGACTCACCTTGTGGGTGTGGGCAGCAGTCAGTCTAGCAATTGTTTCCCCTTCTCCTGGATCCTCCTTCAGGTTCTCCTACTCCTGAGCTAGGGTTATGTTTAGCATCAGGACAAAGTTTCTCCTGCAGGACACCTACATTATCCATTATTGGAGCAGTGAGAACTGACAGGGGCTTGCGTGTCCTCATAGATTCCAACTTACATTAGTTGGTTCCTACTTGTTGCCACTCTCTCCCAATTTACATCCATCTTTCCTTCCCAATTGCTTACCGTGCAGACTTCCAGTTCTAACATCAGACAGGAAGACAACGTCTTTTCAGAGATTGTTTAACCAGCTCCCAAAATTGTGTAAGTAAAATTTATGTAACAAATTATGTGTGTATTTGTATATTCAAGTGCACGTGAAACATTTGCAGAAACTGACCACAATTAGGGGCATAGTTGAAGACAATCTCTGTCTTCAACTCATTTATTTAAAATATTTACTCAAAGTTTATGATATGCCAGGAATTTGGGTGCTTGACATATATCAATGCACATAACAAAAATCCCTGCCCTTAAGGAGCTTATGTTTTTTTTTTTTTTTTTTTTTTTGGAGAGAGGTCAACATAAAAAAATAGCTGTAGTAAACAGTTAAACTCTATAGTATGTTATAAAGTTATATGTGCTATGGAAAAAATTAGATCAGCTAAGGGGTAATATAGATAAGGGACTGTAATTAGTTTGAGATCCATAACTTGCAAAGAACAATATGAGAGAGGAAAATTATAGCACGATCTTATTCATAACATACAAATCCTAAACAAAATCCTAACAGAATTTGTCCAGCAACATATAAATCGTGTTTTATGCTCAAATAATTTTGTCTCAGAAATTAAGTACATTAATTTTAAAAATCATTAAATGTGATTTAATTCATTGATAGATTAAATATGTATGATTATCTTAATATATCAAAATGCACTGAATGAAATTTAAAATTAAAAATTTTTAACAAAATTATTTTTAAAATGGGCTTTCTTAAATTTATAAAAGGTATCTAAAAACACCTACCTCCCCTCCACTACACAAACATAAATACACACACATACAAAACCAAAAGAAATCCTAAACTCTGCAACAAACACTTTGCTTAATGATGAGGTGCTGAACAATTCCCTTTGAGACTGATGTCAAGATAAGATTGTGTGCTGTCACTAATACTCAGCAATGTCCTGAAGATCAGGACTGTGTAGTAAGACAGGAACAAAAAATAAGAATGGAAAGGGAGAAATAATATTGTTATTACTCATAGATGATAATGATTTTATTTTATAGTCAATCCATTATTACTAATAGACAAAATATTTAAAAATGTATCATAGTTGATAAAGAAATATCAAATCCAAAGATTAATTAAACGTTATGTATAAATGACAAAGAATTATAAAATGAAAGAAAAAAACTCAGGAGATTTAGTTTTTTGATAATTGTGATGAGGTTATTTGGATATACTATCTCACTGAAAATAATAGAAATGAGGGATAAAATATTTGTAAAATCACCTTAGAAGAATCACCTTAAAAGAACGGACAACTTGAAGAGACAGTGAGAAAACTCCAAGGCCAATTTTATGAGAAAGACAGGCAAAACATCAGCACCGAAAAATGTACTGAGCATTTAGAGACCTCACACACTTGGGCTTTGGTTCAGAGTCTTCATGGCACAGAAGTCAGAGGAAGAACTTCCCCAGGCAACGAGTCTTACAGGAGATCTTCTCCACACATTACACTGGACACTAAAGAACTACACACTCAGATTAAGAGCCAACCAGAAGAAAAACCACTCCCTCCACCCAGTTGGAAGGAGTTTCTCTGCCAGGAAACAGAGCATAATATTTAGGGAATACAAAACTGGACATAAGAAGTGGGGGCCACAGCCTGGCCCTCCAGTTTACACCTGAGTTAGACATAGCTTAGGTCAGCCAAGAAATCTCTAGCTATACATTTACTTTGAGGTGGTTTCTTATGAGTGGTACCTACAAGTACCTGAAAAAGTAAATGGCAAAACATAGTGAAACTAGAAAACCAAAGTCAATGAGAAAAATCCTTAAAACATCTGTGATGGTTAATACTGAGTGTCAACTTAATTGGATTGAAGGATGCAAAGTATTGTTCCTGGGTGTGTCTGTGAGGGTGTTGCCAAAGGAGATTAACACTTGAGTCACTGGGCTGGGGAAGGCAGACCCACCCTTAATCTGGTGGGCACAATCTAATCAGCTGCCAGCAAACATAAAGCCAGCAGAAAAACTCGAAAAGGTGTGACTGGCCTAGTCTTCCAGCCTGCATCTTTCTCCTGTGCTGGATGCTTCCTGCCCTCAAACATCGGACTCCTAGTTCTTCAGTTTTGAAGTTTGGACTGACTCTCTTGCTCCTCAAGCTTGCAGACAGCCTATTGTGGGAACTTGTGATCGTGTAAGTTAATACTTATTAAACTCCCCTTTATATCTATCTATCTATCCTATTAGTTCTGTCCCTGTAGGGAACCCTAACTAATACAACATCCAAACAGAAAAAAGATTATCTTCCAAAAAGTGGTAAATTGGCTAAACTTTTCTGGAGGCTAAAATCAGTAGTGTGATAACTTCAAAGCTAAAGAAAAATAACTGCCAAATTAGAATTCTATGCTCAATGCAAATGTCTTTGAAAAGGAATATAATAAAAAGAGAATTAGAAGGCAAGCCACAGACTAGGAGAAAATATTTGCAGGCACATCTGACAAAGGGCTGTTATCCAAAATAACCCAAGAACTCTTAAAACTGAACAATAAGAAAATGAGCCACCTAATTAAAACATAGGCAAAAGATCTGAACAGGCATCTCATCAAAGAAGATATACAGATGACAAATAAACATATAAAAAGATGTTCAACATCATACATCATTAGGAAATTGCAAACTAAGACAATGAGATATAATACATATCTATTAGAATGGCCAAAATCCAAAATGCAGACACCATCAAATGCTTGGAGGATGTGAAACAACCAGAAGTCTCTTATTCACTAGTGGCTGGTGGTAATGAAAAAGTACACCCACTTTGGAATATAGTCTTGCAAAACTGAGCATGCTCTTACCACATGATCCAGGAATCATGCTCTCTTTGGTGTTTACCCAAAAGAATTGAAAACTTATGTTCATACAGAAACCTGCATATGGATGTTTATAACAACTTTATTAATAATTGCCAAAACTTGAGAGCAACTAAGACATACTTCAGTAGATGAATGGACAAACTGTGGTACATCCAGACAATAGAATATTATTCAATGCTAAAAAAAATTACCAAGCTACAAAAAGACATGAAGGAACCCTAAATGCATATTACTAAGTGAAATAAGCCAATCTGAAGGCTATCTAATGTACGATTCCAGCTATAAGACATTCTGGAAAAGGCAAAACAATGGTGACAATAAAAAGATCAGTAGTTACCAGGGGTTAGTGGGGAGGGAGAAATAAATAGGCAGAGTACAGAGGATTTTTTATGGCAGTGAAATTATTCCTTATAATACTACAATGGTAGATACATGTCATTATAACATTTGTCAAAACCCATAGAACCTACAACACCAAAAATGAACCTTAAACTCTGGACTTTGGGGTGATAATGATGTGTTAGTGCAAATTCATTGATTGTAACAAATACACCACTATGATGGGGGCTGTCGATAGTGGAAGAAGCTGTACATGGGGTGGGGGAAAGGCATATATAGAAAATTCGTACTTTCCACTCCATTTTGCTGTGAACCTAAAACTGCTTAAATAAAGTGTATTAATTTAAAAGGTTGAAGTGAAATAAAAACAATTTGAGACAAGTGGGAGAATTTATGACCAGCAAAATCTAGTTAGAAGAAATTCTAAAAGATATACTTCAGGCAAATGGAAAGTGGTCCTAGGGAGAACGTCTAAGATACAAGAATAAATGAAGAGAGGGAAAAAAGTGGGCAAGTATAAATAAACATGACTTTCTAAAACCAGAATAATGTTTATGAAATTTAAAATATACTTAAAAGTTCTACTCAAATTCCCAGACAATAACATTTGAATTATGAGGTATGTATATGAAGTTAAAGTGTTCTAAAAGCTTTGTGTCATCTGGTAGGTGAGTAAAGGTTTTAATTAAGTTAAGAATTTGGTAGTTAAGTGTTCATGTTTTCAATACTTGGGTTACCAGTGAAAGTACAGAAATAGCATGAATAACTTCTAAACTAAATAGAGAAAAAAATGAAATGATTAAAAAGGAATACATATTCAGTCAAAAAATATCAAGAAAGGACTTTTCTGTTGGGACTAATAAACAATAAAAAATAAAATGGCAAATATGAATCCAAATATTTCAATGGAAACACCAAATGTAAAACAATTAAAGGTCCAACTTTTTAAAAAATCATAAAATTGAATAAAAACAAAATTTAACTAATACAACAAAAAAGCTTTACTAAAATCAGGCAAAATAATAGTTTAAGGAAGATAACATTATTATAAGTGAAGGACCACTTCAAGTCACCAAAATAATAGCAATTTAAAAAATTTTATATGTCAAATTACATAGTCTCAAAATTTATAAAGGCAATGACTGACAGAACCATAGAAAGAAATAGACAAGTAGATAATTATAGTGGGATATGTCTAGCAAACTTTTTTTCAGTGATAGTGCTATGGTTTAGACGTGCCTCCTAAAGTTCATGTGTTGGAAACTTAAGACTCAAGACAACAGTGATGAGAGGTGGTACCTTTTTTAAAAAAAGTTTTTATTTTAGTTTCAGGGGTATATGTGAAGGTTTGGTATACAAACTTGTGTTATGAGGGTTTTTTGTACAGATTATGTCATCACCCAGGTGTTAAGCCCAGTACTCAATATTATCTTTTCTGCTCCTCTCCCTCCTCCCACCCTACAACCTTATGTAGACCCCAGTGTCTGTTGTTCCTTTCTTTATGTTGATGAGTTGTCATCATTTAGCTCCCACTTATAAGTGAGAACATGTGGTATTTAGTTTTGAGTTCCTGTGTTAGTTTGCTAAGGAAAAGGATAAACCTCCTGCTCTATCCATGTTCCGGCAAAAGATATGATCTTGTTCTTTTTTATGGCTGCATAGTATTCTATGGTGTGTATGTAGAGTGGTAGTACCTTTAAGAGATGATTAGGATTTGAGGGTTCTGCCCTCATGAATTGATTAATGCCATTATTGGAGAAGTGAAATCATTATTGTGGGAGTGGATTCCTTACAAAGGATGAGTTCAGCCTTCTTCCCTCTCTCATATCATGTGCCTTCTGCAATGTTATGATGCAGCAAGAAGGCCCTCACCACATGTTGGGGCTTTGATCATGGACTTCCCAGCCTCCAGAACTGTGGGGAAATGAATTTCTGTTTTTAGAAATTACCTAGTTTCAGATATTCTGTTATAGCAGCACAAAACAAAAACAGGTAAATAGAATAAGTAGATGTAAAAAAAATCAGTAAAGATAGAGAAGATTTAGGAAACATGATTAATAAAATTGTCCTAACAAACCCATATATAAAGTTATCCGTCCAATATGAATAATACAAATTGTTTTCAAATAAACACACATTGTAGTTGTTTTCTATTGCTACTGTAACAAATTACCACAAATTTAATGGCTTAAAACAACACAGATTTGTTCTCTCATAGTTCTGGATATCAGATGCCCAAAATGAGTTTTAAAAGGTTAAAGTCAAAGTCTCAGCATTTCTGTTCCTTCTGCATGCATTAAGGGAGAATCTATTCTTTGCCTCTTTCAGCTTCTAGAGGCTATGGCATTTCTTGGGTCTTGGCCACATCACTCCAGACTCTGCTTCCATCGTAATATTGCCTTATCTCCTCCATAATCAAACCTCTCCTTTTCTTCCTCTTGTGATTACACTGGACCCACCTGGATAATCCAGGATAACTTCCACACCTCAAGAACTCTAACTTGGCCAGGTAGGGTGGCTCACACCTGTAATACCAGTACTTTGGGAGGCTGAGGCAGGCGGATTGTCTGAGGTCAGGAATTCCAGACCAGCGTGGCTAACATGGTGAAACCCCATCTCTACTAAAAATATAAAAATTAGCTGGGTGTGGTGGTGCACACCTGTAGCCCCAGCTACTCTGGAGGCTGAGGCAGGAGAATCTCTTCAACCCAGGAGGCGGAGGTTGCAGTGAGCCGAGATCGCACCACTGCACTCCAGCCTGCGAGACAGAGCAAGATTCTATCTCAAAAACAACAACAAAACTCTAACTTACCATATCAACAAAGTTTCTTTTACCATATAAGAAAAAATATTCATAGGTTCCAGGTATTTGGACATCAACAACTTTGGGGAAGGGGCATTATTAGTCTACCACATAAATGAACATTTACCAAATTTTATCATGTGCAAGGGTCATAAATCAAGTCTCAGAAAAATAAAAAGATAAAAATCACATGAAAATTTTTTATCATGATGCAATTTTGGTAGAAATCAATAACAAAAAGAATCAGAAAATCTTTATATATTTGAAAAATAAGAAATACACTCCTAAGTAGCCATGAATTAAAGAAATAAACAATGGCAATTAGAAAATGTTTAAACTAAAACTCAGAGAAAATACCATTGAGAGATAGTGGCTAAAAATTTTTCAGAACAGATAAAACGAGATGCAGTTAAACAAGTGCCAGAGTGACATTTGTTTTCTAAATTCATATATTAGAAGACAAAAAAGAGTGAATATTAAAGAGCTGAGCATTCACCTTAGGAAGTAAAAACAGAATGGCAAAAATAATCTGTAAGAAGTAGAACAAAATAAACATTAAAATTCATACAGGAATTAAAGATATGTAACAACATGTAGAAGATAGGATCAATAAAACTAGAAACAGGTTCTTTCAAAAATCTAGCAAAAATGAAAACTTCTGGTAAGATTGTTGTAGATAAAAAGGAAAAGTCACATTACAAATACAAAGAATGAAAAGGAGATATCACTAGAGATTCTAGAGACATTAAACAGAAATAAAAGTATTGTGAATAACTTTATGACAATACATTATAAAGTTAGTAGAACTGGAAAAATTCCTAGGAATACAATTTACCAAAAATATTTTAAGCAGAAAACATGACTAGTCCAATAGCCATTTACAAAATTGGATCAATAATCAAAAATATTATCATAAAGAAAATCTAGTCCCAAATGGTTTCACTGGTGAGTTCTACAAAATATTAAAAAAGAAATTATTGTAACGTTTCTCAAAAATCTCCAGACTAAAAAAAAGAATACTCCCCAGGCTTATGTATTAGTCTGTTTTCATACTGCTATAAAGGAAAGAAGTTTAATTGACTCACAGTTCCACATGGCGGGAAGGCCTCAGGAAATTTACAATCATGGCAGAGGGCAAAGAGGAAGCAAGGTGCCTTCTTCACAAGGTGGCATGAAGAAGTGCCAAGTGAAGGCGATAGAGCCCCTTATAAAACAATCAGATCTCGTGAGAACTCACTGTCGTGAGAACTCACTATCATGAGAACAACATGGGGGAAACCGCCCCCATTATTCAATTACCTGCACCTGGTCTCTCCTTTGACATGTGACAGTTTTGGGGATTATGGGGATTGCAATTCAAAATGAGATTTGGGTGGGGATACAAAGCCTAACCGTATCAGCTTAATACCAAAACTTAAAAAGAACGTTATGATAAAGAAAAATTATAGCCATTCTCACTCGTGAACATAGATGCAAAAATTATAAACAAAATATTAGCAGCATTTATCCTAGAAAAATGGATAAAAGATTATGATCATGTTAAGTTTATTTTAGGAATGCATTAGAAAACTAATGTAATTCATCATATTAATCAAATAAAAGAGAAAAACATATGATCATCTCAACAGATGTCCAGAAAGTATTTCACAAAATTTTAACATTCACTAATTATTAAAACAAACACCTTTTAATGAACTAGTAGTATAAGGAAACTTTTAAAATCTACAATGATGATTAATTTTATGTATCAACTTGGCTAGGTCACAGTACACAGATATTTGGTTAAACATCATTCTTGATGTTTATGTGAAGGTTATTATAAATGGGATTAACATTTAACTCCGTAGTTTTGGGTAAAGCAGATTTCCCTCTATAATGTGGGTGAGCTTCATCCAATCAGTTGAAGGCCTTAAGAAAAACAAACAAACAAACAAAAAAACTGACCTTCCTCAAAGAGGGAATTCTGCCATCAGACTGCCTTTGGACTCAAATTGCAACTCTTTCCTCAGCTCAGTCTCCAACCTGTCAGCCTACTCGGCAGATCTTGGGCATGCCAGCCTCCACAATCACATAAACCAATTTCTTAAAATCTCTCTCTCTCTCTCTCTCTTCATGCGCGCCTACACATACACATACACGCTCTAGTGGTTCTGTTTTTCTGTAGAACTCGGACCAATACACAGTAAAAGAGAGTATTTACAAAAAAACATACAACAAACATCATTCTTCATGGGGAAATGTTGAAAAATTTCTCTCTGATATTGAGAAGGAAATAATAATTTAGTATCATACTAGAGATTCTACAGCAAGAGAATAAGGCAAAAAAAGAGAGATAAGATAAAAGGATGAGAAAGGGATAAACAAAACCATCATTCGTTACATATAATATGTAATTGTATACGTAGAAAATCCAAAACATCTGCAGGTAAACCAATCTGTTAGAATTGGTTTATCCAATTTAATCTAATGAGATGAATTATCTAGAATGAGAGAGTTTAGCAAGGTTGTTGGGTACATAGTCAATATACAAATGTAAATTATATTTTGATATGCTAACAATAATCAGGTAGAAAATGAAATTGAAGCCAGATATTATAAAAATACTTTAATCAAGCAAATAAAAGAATAAATCTAATAACAAATGTGTAAGAATTCTATGGAGAAAACCACAAAATTTTACTGAGAGAAATTAAGATAGACCAAAATAAATAGATAAATATGATGGATGGAAAAGATTGGTAAAAATGTCATTTTCACCCAAAATTGATTTATAGTTTTAAATATCATCATAATCAAAAGCACAATATTGTGTATGTGTAAGACAACAATTCTAAAATTTATATGGAAATTCGAAGAACTGGAAATAGCCAATATATCCTTGGTGAAGTATAAGGTAAAAGACTTGATCTATCAAATATAAAGACATAATGAGGCTAGGGTAATCATGACAACACAATGTTGGCACAAGGATAATTAGGCCAAGGGAATAGAAGATAAAAAGCCCTAACGTCTATCAACAATAAAATGGAAATTGTGGTATATTCATACAATAATATATCACATGGCAACGGAAAGAAACTGATGGATGAATCTAGAATATTGAATGAAAAATTACACATTTATATATATATTATAGTTATACTAAGCACTTTTAGAGTTATATATTACACTTCACACTAAAAATATTTTAATTACTGTTTTTAATATATCAAAAGATTAAGAAACTAAAAATAAATCTCCAAAAAGTTGTACAAGACCTTTTAAAGAAAATATTAGAGTTTAAAGTAAAACTTAGAAAGACATTACAAAAGACTTAAATAAATGAAGAAATGTACCATGCTTAGAGATTGCATCTCTCAACATTGTATATGTATCAATTACCTCTGCATTAATCTATCGTTTCCATTCAACCCCAATACATAGCCAACAGATGGCATTATGGAATTTGACAAGATAATTCTAAAATTTGTATAAAAGTACAAAGGATCAAGAATGTCAAGATACTCCTGTGGAAAAAAAATAAATAGGGTATCTGCCAAGATCTATGTTAAAGCTATTGTAATTAAGACATAAGTGTGCACTGAGAAATAGATATATCAATGGAACCTAAGAGAAAGACTAGAAAATAAACCCAGACATATATGGACACTTGCCAGATAATAAATTTGGTATTACAGATCAGTTGAGAAAAGGTAGACTTTTCAATTAAGAATGTTGGGACCATGGTTATCCATATGGAAAGAAATGGAACTGGACTCTTCATTCACACTATACACAAAAAATCAGTATGAGGTGAACTAAAGACCAGTCTTTGTTTGAAAGGCGAAATTCTAAAAACTCTTAGAAGAAATTATGCGATAATTTCTTTGTAAATTCAGGATAATGTATAGTTACGTTTCAATCAGAGGAGCAGAATCACTAAAATGTGGAGTGTGTGTGTGAGTCTGTATGTGTGTGTAAAGTAATTTGCTCCAGGGATCTGAACTTCTTGCCTCCTTGTGAGGAGCTATTGTCTTTCCTCCTGATCCTAGAACTTGGAGTCCATAATATAAGAAGTCAGGAATTAAAAAAAGATAAATGTAGTGTGAGCGAGCAAGAACACGCTGGAACACAGAGGAACAACCTGAAGCTCACGAGGACCTATTGAAACCTATGTTGGTTCTTTTTTTTTTTTTTTTTTTTTATTATTATTATTATTATTTTTTCTTTTTTTTTTTTCTTTTATTAATATTATTATTATTATCATTATTATACTTTAGGTTTTATGGTACATGTGCGCAATGTGCAGGTAAGTTACATATGTATACATGTGCCATGCTGGTGCGCTGCACCCACCAACTCGTCATCTAGCATTAGGTATATCTCCCAATGCTATCCCTCCCCCCTCCCCCCACCCCACAACAGTCCCCAAAGTGTGATGTTCCCCTTCCTGTGTCCATGTGTTCTCATTGTTCAATTCCCACCTATGAGTGAGAATATGCGGTGTTTGGTTTTTTGTTCTTGCGATAGTTTACTGAGAATGATGATTTCCAGTTTCATCCATGTCCCTACAAAGGACGTGAACTCATCATTTTTTATGGCTGCATAGTATTCCATGGTGTATATGTGCCACATTTTCTTAATCCAGTCTATCATTGCTGGACATTTGGGTTGGTTCCAAGTCTTTGCTATTGTGAATAATGCGGCAATAAACATACGTGTGCATGTGTCTTTATAGCAGCATGATTTATAGTCCTTTGGGTATATACCCAGTAATGGGATGGCTGGGTCGAATGGAATTTCTAGTTCTAGATCCCTGAGGAATCGCCACACTGACTTCCACAAGGGTTGAACTAGTTTACAGTCCCACCAACAGTGTAAAAGTGTTCCTATTTCTCCACATCCTCTCCAGCACCTGTTGTTTCCTGACTTTTTAATGATTGCCATTCTAACTGGTGTGAGATGGTATCTCATTGTGGTTTTGATTTGCATTTCTCTGATGGCCAGTGATGGTGAGCATTTTTTCATGTGTTTTTTGGCTGCATAAATGTCTTCTTTTGAGAAGTGTCTGTTCATGTCCTTCGCCCACTTTTTGATGGGGTTGTTTGCTTTTTTCTTGTAAATTTGTTGGAGTTCATTGTAGATTCTGGATATTAGCCCTTTGTCAGATTCTTAGTGTCTCTGACATTAATGGTATGGGTGGCCTCCAGTAGCCAGAAGTCTTTGTTACAGAGATAAACACAATTACCTGGCCAAGGAGTAAGAGAAGCTGAAGAAAGATCCAGGGGATGATTGAGTAGTTTCAGATGTGGCCACTGCTTCATGCCAATGAGATGAGTCAGTAGATCAGAGACAATATGGGTCAGCTACAAGATGGCTGCTGCTTCACTTTTGCCTTCCAGGTTTTCCACAGTAATGTCTCTTGCAGTCCACCCTAACCAGAAATATACAAAAAAGTGAATTCTGGGAAATGTAGTTCACCCTAGCCAGGCTGACATATTACAAAACCATCAGAGGTAGAAATAGTTTTCTTAAAAAATACATAATAAGCAGCTGTTATAGTACATATTTTAAAAAATTTATTTAAGAAGAAAAGATGAGTATCTTTTCTGAGTTCTTGAATACTTGAAAATATCTTTTCCTTCATCTTATACATCATTCAAGATGTGCATGTGTAGAAAATCCTTGATCTACATTTTTTTCCTCTCAAATCTGTAAAAGTGCTGTTTTCTCTCAGTACTATTAAAACAAAAGTAAAAATTCCTGGCGGTTTTTGGTTATCTTTTAAGTAACACTAGTTTTGGCGGGGTAGGTCTGAATAGTTTTTGTATTCATTCTTTGTCTTTATAACCTAACCCTTTTGTTACAAGTGTCTAGATATACTGATATTATCAGTAGCTATCCAGTAATTTGACCCCTTGCTTTCTTACCAACAAAAACTAAATTTTGTTTGTTGAATAGTAATGTTCCTAGCCTTCATTGCAATTAGAGGTGGCTATGTAACAGTTTTGGCCAGCGATGCAACGACACGTGAAAAGAGGTTTTGCTTTCCTAACATATTTCTTACTTTATTACTTCCTTCTTCCTGCTCTTGAAACTAGAATGAGACATTGGAGGTGAAGCAGCCTTCATGTGACTATTTTTGCCTTCTCCATTTATGTTCAGTGGTAATTCATCAGTGAACAAAACAGTCAAATGTCTCTCTCTTTGTGTATCTTAAACTCTACTGTGTATCAACAAACAATAATAGAATTAAATAAGTAAACTATTTAGAATATGAACAATGATAAGCGCTGTAGGAAAAAATGTTAGAATATGAGATTCTAAGAAGCTAGTGAGTGTAATATTAAACAAAGTGGTGAGGACAGGGAGCAGGCCATGCAGCTAGCTAGAAGAGGAACTTTACAGAGAGTGTGGGGGAAAAGATCAATGCAAAGACCCGACCTGGGAATATGCCTGCTATATTTAACAACCAGCAAGCAGCTAGTTTACTGAAGTTCAGTGGTGACAGAGGACTAATAGACGAGGTTAGAGAGGACAGATGGGGAAAATTAATGTAGGGCTTTTAGGTCATTGTGTAGAATTTGCCATCTACTTTGAGTGAGATAAAACATCACTAGAGAGTTCTGAACAGGGGAGTGACTTGCTGTGACTTATATTTTTAAGACTTTGTTTTAAACCTTTTTATTTTCATCGAATTTTATACCTACATAAAAATTGCAAACGTAATACAGAGCTTCCTTATATCCCTCACTGTACTTTCCTTAATGTAACACCCAACATCAAAACAGGAAATTGTTTATGGCTGCATAGTATTCCATGGTGTATACATACCATATTTTCTTTACCCAGTCTGTCATTGATGGGCATTTAGATTGCTTCCATGTCCTTGCTATTATGAATAGTGCTACAATGAACATACATATGCATGTGTCTTTATGATAGAATGATTTCTATTCCTTTGGGTATATACCCAGTAATGGGATTGCTGGGTCAAATGGTAACTCTGGTTTTAGCTCTTTGAGGAATCACCATACTGCTTTCCATAAGGGTTGAACTACTTTATACTTTCACCAACAGTGTATAAGCATTGCCTTTTCTCCACAACTTCACCAGCATCTGTTATTTTTTGACTTTTGAATAATAGTCATTCTGACTGATGTGAGATGGTGTCTCATTGTGGTTTTGATTTGCATTTCTCTACTGCTCAGTGATATTGAGCTTTTTTTCATATGCTTGTGGCCCGCATGTATGTCTTCTTTTGAAAAGTGTCTGATCATGTACTTTGTTTACTTTTTAATGGGTTTTTTTTCTTATAAATTTGTTTAAGTTCCTTATAGGTGCTGGATATTAGATCTTTGTCAGAAGCACAGTTTACGAAAAAGAATGAGATCATGTTTTTTGAGAAACATGGATGGAGCTAGAGGCCATTATCCTCAGCAAACGAACGCAGGAACAGAAAACCAAATACCACATGTTCTCACTTATAAGTGGGAGCTAAATGATGAGATAACATGAAAACAAAGAGGAAACAACAGATACTGGGGACTACCAGGAGAGAAGGTGGGAGGAAAGAGAGGAACAGAAAAAAGAACTATTAGGTACTAGTCTTAGCACCTGGGTGATGAAATAGTCTGTACATCAAACTCCCATGACACAAGTTTACCATATAACAAAGCTGTACATGTACCCCTGCACCTAAAATAAAAGCTTTTTGAAGAAAAGGAAATCAACATTTGGTGCGATATTATTAACTAAACTACAGACCTTATTTGATTTTCACACATTTTTTTCTTATGTGTTCTTTTTCTGTCTGGCATCCTATCCAGAGTCATATATTGTTTTTGTTTTCCTTCCTTAGTCATTTCCAGTCGGCAACAGTTCTTCAATTTTTTCCTTATCTTTCATGACTTGACACTTGGAAGATTGTTAATCAGCCATTTTGTAGAATGTCCCTCAATTTGGGTTTATTTGTTAAAGCATTTTTCTCATGATTGGAAATTGTAATAGTCTGCTCAAGCTACCATAACAACGAAACACAGATTGGATGGTTTAAACAACAGAAATTTATTTCTCACAGTTCTGAAAGCTAGGATCAAGAGTTCAGCTGATTCCGTTTGTGGTGAGGGCTCTTTTCCCCACTTGCAGATGCCTACCTTCTGTTTCCTTACATGGCCTTTCCTCTGTGTGCATGCATGGAGCAGTGGGGAATTAGAAAATGAGCTCTCTGATGCCCTTTCTTATAAGGACTCTAATATTATACTATTGGATTAAGGTCCCACCTTTATGATCTCAAGTAACTATAACCTTAATTATTTTCATAGAGGCCTCATCTCCAAATACAGTTATACTGGGGGTTAATGCTTCAATATATGAATTTTAGGGGGGACAAAAACATTCAGTCCATAACAGAAGGCTTTGTATTTTTGGCAAGACTACCACAATATGCACAAAAAGTCTTTCATTATGCATCATATTAAGGTATTGATGATGTTGATATGTCTTTTTTTAAATAATAGCAATGTTTATTAGAATATCCTATTTAGAACCAGCAATCTGTGCAACATACACAGCTTTTAGGAGACGGGCTGGCCCCAAGTTTCTTTCTGATGATGGACTTAGTGGGCTGGCATCTTGACCCTATCATCCAGCCTGTGGGTACCATCAAAAGGCAGCATGACCTTTTTTTTTTTTTTTTAAATACTTTAAGTTCTAGGGTACATGTGCACAACGTGCAGGTTTGTTACATAGGTATACATGTGCCATGTTGGTTTGCTGCATCCATCAACTCGTCATTGACATTAGGTATTTCTCCTAATGCTATCCCTACCCCAGCCCCCCACCCCCCGACAGGCCCCGCTGTGTGATGTTCCCTTCCATGTGTCCATGTGTTCTCGTTGTTCAATTCCCACCTATGAGTGAGAACATGCGGCGTTTGTTTTTGTCAGGTTTGTCAAAGATCAGATGGTTGTAGATGTGTGGTATTATGTCTTAGGGCTCTGTTCTGTTCCACTGGTCTGTATCTCTGTTTTGGTAACAGTACCATGCTGTTTTGGTTACTGTAGCCTTGTAGTATAGTTTGAAGTCAGGTAGCGTGATGCCTCCAGCTTTGTTCTTTCTGCTTAGGATTGTCTTGGCAATGTGGGCTCTTTTTTGGTTCCATGTGAACTTTAAAGTAGTTTTTTCCAATTCTGTGAAGAAAGTCAGTGGTAGCTTAATGGGGATAGCATTGAATCTATGAATTACCTTGGGCAATATGGCCATTTTTACGATATTGATTCTTCCTATCCATGAGCATGTAATGTTTTATTATTGATGTTTATCTTGATCATTTTTGTTGGTATCTGCTAGGTTTCTCTGCTACAAAGTTCCTATCTTTCTGTTTATAGTTAATAAGTATCTTCTTTGGAGGCTATGTGAATCCTATTTCTCCTCGAACTTTTGCTCACTCATTTTAGCATCCATTGGTGAATCTTGTCTGCAGCTACTATCACTAGGGCATTTGCAATGATGAATCTCTATTTTCTCCTTCCATCGACATTTATTACTTGGAATTCAACTGTACTGAAGAACTGCTTCTTCTCCCCTCATTTATTTATTTGATTTTTATATTGGCATAGATTAAAAATTTCCCTCTTGGGACAGTTGGCAGTGCTTCAGTCTCATATTGGTATAGATTAATAGGTATATTTTATTCTAGCAGTCAAATACTATTTATTTTGTTGTTCAAATTATTCCAACTTTGATCATTAGTAACTTCTTTAGGTTGACTCCTCTGTTTCTTTGATAAGCCCCCATTTGTTACAAAATATTTTCTTACCTTCTGACATCACAAGATGTTCTAGGCTCATCTTATATTTTCCTTGCTCAGCTCTGAAATCAGCTTCTCCAAAAAGCATTGGTTTCTCATGTTGAGAATGGTGTTTAGAAGCCAAGATCTTGAGGCAGAGCAAGATGGCCGAATAGACGGCTCCACCAGTGGTCCCTGCTGCCCCCACAAGGTCACTAATTTAGCAACTATCTACACAGAAAGAACACCTTCATAAGAACCAAAAATCAGGTGAGCACTCAGTACTTGGTTTTAACTGTGTACTGCTGAAAGAGGCCTTGAAGACACAGAAAAAAAAGCCTTGAATCACTGACACCACCCCTCCCCAAACCCCCCAACAGCAGCCAGGTGGTGTAGAGGCCAGGTTGTGTGGAGGGCATCTCTGGGTGCTGAGGAGGGAGAGCACAGCAATTGCGGGGCATTGAACTCAGTGCTGTCTTGTTGGAGAAGAAAAGGAGACCCAACTCACCTGATGCCCACCCATGGAGGGAGAACTTAAACCAGCCCTAGCCAGAGGGGAATCACCCATCCCAGAGGTCGAAATTTGAGTTAATGCAAACCTTGCCATGGAGAGCTACAGTATTCTGGGTTGCTCAGTAAACTTGAAAGGCAGTCCAGGCTATAAGGACTACAACTCACAGGTGAGTCCATGTGCTGAACTGGGCCAAGAAACAGTGGACTTGGGGGACATGTGACCTATGGAGACACCAGCTGGGGTGGCTAAAGGAGTGCTGACATAACCTCTCCCCTAACCACAAGGGTGCACAGATCACAGCTCCAAAAGAGACCCCTTCCTTCTGCCTGAGGAGAGGAAAGGGAATAGTAGGAGGGACTTTGTCTTGTATATTGTATACCAGCTCAGCCACAGAAGGATGGGGCACAGGTCAGAGTTCAGAGACCCTTGTTCCAGGCCCTAGCTCCTGGATGACATTTCTAAACACACCCTGGATGAGAAGGGAACCTACTGCCTTGAAGGGAAGGACCCAGTCCTGGCAGCATTCATCACCTGCTAAATGAAAAGCCCTTCAGTCCTGAATTACCAGCAGTGATACCCAGGTACTATGTTGAGGGCTTTAGGTGAGCCACTGAGACTTGCTGGCTTCAGGTGAGACTCAGCACATTACCAGCTATGGTGGTTATTGGATGAAACTCCTCTGCTTGAGAAAAGCAGAAGGAAAAGTAAAGGAGACTTTGTCTTGCACCTTAGGTACCAGCATGGCAACAGGGGGATCAAGAACCAAGCATGCTCTTGGGTTCCCCGATTCCAGGGTTTGACTCTTGGATGGCATCCTTGGACCTGCCCTGTGTCGGAAGGGAGCCCCCTGCCATTAAGGGTGATTCTCAGGCCGGGCAAGATTCACCACAGCTAACTGACAAGCTCTTGGGCCTTAAGGGAACATTGGAGGTCCTCCAGCAGTACTCTCCATGGCTTGTGATGGCAGTGGCTATAGCATGAGGCTCCTCTGCCTTTGGAAAGGGGAAGGAAGAGTAGGAAACACTGTGTCTTGTAGTTTGAATGCTAGTTCAGTCACAGTATAATAGAACACCAGGTAGATGTCTAAGGTTTTTTACCCTAGTCCCTGACTCCCAGGTGGCACCTCTGGACCTACGCAGGGCCTGAGGGAACTTTCCAACCTAAAGGGAAGGAGGCGGGCCTGGCTGGCTTTGCCACCTGCTGATTGTAGAGTCCCAGGGCCTTAAGTGAACATAGACAATAGCAAGGGAGTAGTATCTTGAGTGAGATCCAGTGCTATGCTAGCTTTAGGTATGACACAGCACTGTCATAGTGGTGGTGGCCACAGAGGTGCTTGTGTCACTTCATCCCCAGCTTTAGGTGGTTCAGGACAGAGAGAAAGACTCCGCTTCTTTGGAAGAAAGTGAGGAAAGAGAACAGGAGCCTCTGCCTAGTAATCCAGAGAATTCTGGATCTTGTCCAAGACCATCAAGGCAGTACCTCTATGAGTCTGCAAGAACCACAGAATTACTGAGCTTGGGGTGCCACATAAAACAGACACAACTTAGAGCACAACACTTAAGTCCTTTAGAATATCTGAAAAACTTTCCCAAAAAGGACAGGTACAAACAAGCCCAGACAATGAAGACTACAATAAATACCTAACTCTTCTATGCCCAGACACCACAGAACATCTACTAGCATCAACACCATGCAGGAAATCATGAACTCATCAAATGAACTAAATCAGGTACCAAGGACTAATCCTGAAGAAATGGAGGTATATGACCTTTCAGACACAGAATTCAAAATAGCTGTGTTAAGGAAACTCACAGAAATTCAAGATAACACAGAGAAGGAATTCAGAATTTGATCAGATATGTTAAACAAAGAGATTGAAATAATTTAAAAGAATTACATTTTATTCAGCAGAAATTTTGGAGCTAAAAAATGCAGTTGGCATATTGAAGAATGCATCAGAGTATTTTAATAGCAGAATTGATCAGGCAGAAGAAAGAATTAGTAAGCTGAAAGACCTGTTATTTGAAAATACAGTCAGAGGAGATAAAAAAGAATAAAAAACAAGAAAGCATACCTACAGGATCTAGAAAATAGCCTCAGAAGGGCAAATTTAAGAGTTATTGGCCTTAAAGAGGAGGTAGAGAGAGATAGAACTAGAAAGCCTATTCAAAGGGATAATAATAGAGAACTTCCCAAACCTAGAAAAATATATCAATATCCATATACAAGAATGTTATAGAACAATGAGCAGATTTAATCCAAAGAAGACTACCTCAAGGCATTTAATAATCAAACTCCCAAAGATCAAGGATAAAGAAATATTTCTAAAAGCAGCAAGAGAAAAAAAAAAAAACATACAATGGAGCACCAATATATCTAGCAGCAGACTTTCCAGTGGAAAACTTATAGGCCGAGAGAGTGGCATGACATATTTAACATGATGAAGGAAAAAACTTTTTACCCTAGAATAGTATATTCAGCAAAAATATTCTTCACACATGAAGGTGAAATAAAGACTTTCCCAGACAAACAAAAGCTGAGGGCTTTCATCAACACCAGGTCTATTCTACAACAATGCTAAAGGGAGTACTTCAGTCAGAAAGAAAAGGACATTAACAAGCAATAAGCAATCACCTAAGAGTACAAAACACACTGGTAATGGTACACAGAAAAAAACACAGAATATTCTAACACTGTAACTGTGGTATGCAAACTACTCTTATCCTAAAAAGAAAGACTGACCAATGAACCAATCACAAATAACAATAACTTTTCATGACATAGTACAATAAGATATACATAGAAAGAAGAAAAAGTTAAAAAGTTGAAGGATGGAGTTAAGGCATATACTTTTTATTAGCTTTGTTTTTGCTTCTTTGTTTGTTTATACACACAGTGTTAAGTAGTTATCGGATTGAAATAATGGTTTAAAAGATGGTATTTGCAAGCTTCACGGTGATCTCAAACAAAAAACATACAATGAATACACAAAAAATAAAAAGCAAGAAACTGAATCATATCACCAGAAAAAACTACCTTCACTAAAGGAAGACAGGAGGAAAGAAAGAAGGAGGAGAAGACCAGAAAACAAATAACAAAATGGCCAGAGTAAGCTCTTACTTATCAATAATAACATTGAATGTAAATGGACTAAACTCTCCAATTAAAAGCAAGAGAATGGCTGAGTGGATGAAAAAACAAGATTCATTAATCTGTTGCCTACAAGAAACACAATTCAACTATAAAGACACACATAGACTACAAATAAAGGGATGGAAAAAGATATTCCATTCCAATGGAAACCCAAAAAGAGCATGAGCAGCTACACTTATATCATACAAAATATATTACAAGACAAAAACTATCAGAAGAGACAAGGAAGGTCGTTCTATAATGATAAAGAGGTCAATTCAGCAAGAGGATATAACAATTTTAAATATGCATGCCTGGAGCACCCAGATATATAAACCAAATATTATTAGAGCTAAGGTGAGGGATAGACCCTAATACAATAATAGCTGGAGACTGTAACACCCAATATTCAGCATCGGACATATCTTTCAGACAGAAAATCAACCAAGAAACATCAGACCTAATCTGCACTATTGACCAAATGGACTTACAGATAATTATAGAACATTTCATCCCTCGGCTGCAGAATACACATGCTTCTCCTCAATACATGAATAAATCTCAAGGATATACACTATTTTAGGTAACAAAACAAGTCTTAAAACATTCAAAAAAATTGAAATAATATCAAGCATCTTCTCTGATCACAATGGAATAAAACTAGAAATTAATAACAAGAAGAACCTTGAAAACTATACAAATACATGGAAATTAAACAATATGCTCCTGAATGACCAGTGGGTTGATGAAGAAATTAAAAAGGAAATTGAAAAATTTCTTGAAACAAGTGACAATGGAAACACAACATACCAAAACTTATAGGATACAACAAAGGCAGTACTAAGAGTGAAGTTTATAGCTATAAGTGCCTACATCAAAAAGGGGAAAACTTCAAATAAACAATCTAACAATGCATCTTAAAGAACTAGAAAAGCAAGAGCAAACCTCATCCAAAATTAGTAGAAGAAAAGAAATAATAAAGAGCAGAAATAAATGAAATTGAAATAGAGAAAATACAAAAGATCAATGAAACAAAATGGTTTTTTGAAAAGTTAAACATAATTTACAAACCTTTAGCCAGACTAAGAAGAAAAAAGGAGACACAAATTAATAAAATCAGAAATGAAAAAGGAGCATTACAACTGATACTGCAGAAATTCAAAGGATCATTAGAGGCTACTATGAGCAACTATATGCCAATAAATTAGAAAACCTGAGAACATGAACAAATCCCTAGACACATATAATGTTCCAAGATTGAACTATGAAGAAATCCAAAACCTGAAAAGACCAATAAAAATAATAAGATCAAAGTCATAATAAAAAGTCTTCTGGTAAAGAAAAGCCCAAGACCCAATGGCTTCACTACTCAAGTCTATCAAGCATCGAGAGAAGAACTAATTCCAATCTCACTCAAACTATTCTGAAAAAATGAGGAGGAAGGAATACTTCCAAACTCATTCTATGAGGCCAGTGTTTCCCTGATACCAAAACCAGACAAAGACACATGAAAAATGAAAACTACAGGCCAATATCTCTGATGAATATTGATGCAAAAATACTCAACAAAATACTAACAAGCCAAATCCAACATATATTAGAAAGATAATTCATCATGACTAAGTGGGATTTATCCCTGGGATGCAAGGATGGTACAACATACACAAATCGATTAACATGACACATCATATCAACAGAATGAAAGATAAAAATGATATGATCATTTCAATTGATACTGAAAAATTATTCGATAAAATTCAACATCCTTTCATGACAAAAACCCTCAAATAACTTGGGATAGAAGGAACACACTTCAACATTTAAAAAAGCCATATATGATGGTCCCATAGCTAGTATCATACTGAATGGGGAATAACTGAAAGCCTTTCCTCTAAGATCTGGAACACAATAAGGATGCCCACTTTCACCACTGTTATTCAGCATAGTACTGGAATTTCTAGCTAGAGCAGTCAGAAAAGAGAAAGAAATAAAGGGCATCCAGATTGGACAGGAAGAAGTCAAATTATTTTTGTTTGCAGATGATATGATCTTATAGTCAAAAAGCTTAAAGACTCCACCAAAAAACCATTAGAACTAATTTAAAAAATCAGTAAACAGGATACAAAAACAACATACAAAAATCAACATCAGTAGCATTTCTATATGCAAACAGTGAACAATCTGAAAAAGAAATGAAAAAAGTAATCCCATTTACAATTGCTACAAATAAAATTAAATATCTAGGAATTAATCAAAGAAGTGAAAGATCTCTATAATAAAAACTATAAAACACTGATGAAAGAAATTGAAGAGAACACCAAAATAAAAATTCCACGTTCATGGAGCAAAAGAATCAATATTGTTAAAAATGTCCAAACTACCTAAAGCAATCTATAGATCCAATGCAATCCCTATCAAAGTACCGATGACATTCATCACAGAAATAGACAAAAAAAACTATCCAAAAACTTATATGGAACCACAAAAGACCAAGAAGAGCCAAAGCTATCTTAAGCAAAAAGAACAAAATTGGAGGAATCATATTACCTGACTTTAAATTATACCACAGGGCTATAATAAGAACAAAATTGGAGGAATCATATTACCTGACTTTAAATTATACCACAGGGCTATAATAAACAAAACAGCATGGCATTGGCATAAAACCAGACACATAGACCCATAGAACAGAACAGAGAACCTGGAAACGAATCCACACATTTACAGTGAACTCAGTTTTGACAAAGGTGCCAAGAAAATATACTGGGGAAAAGACAGTCTCTTCAGTAAATAGTTCTGGGAAACTGGATATCCACATGCACAAGAATGAAACTAGACTCCTATTTCTTGCCATATACAAAAGTCATATACAAAGTAGACCAAAGGATTAAATCTAAGACCTCAAACTATGAAACTACTATAAGAAAACATTGATGAAAATCTCCAGGACATTTGTCTGAGCAAAAATTTCTTGAGTAGTACCCCACAAACACAGACAACCAAAGCAAAAACGGACAAATGGGATCACATCAAGTTAAGAAGCTTCTGCACAGCAAAGGAAACAATCAACAAAGTGAAGAGACAACCTCCAGAATGGGACAAAATATTTGCAAACTACCCATCTGACAAGCGATTAAAAACCAGAATACATAAGGAGCTCTAAAACCTCAACACGAAAAAAAAAAATCTGATCAAAAAATGAGCAAAAGATTTGAATACACATTTCTCAAAAGAAGACGTACAAATAGCAGTCAGGCATTTGAAAATGTGTTCAACATCACTGATCATCAGAGAATGTAAGTCAAAACTACAATGAAATATCATTTCTCCCCAGTTAAAATGGTTTTTATCCAAAAGACAGGCAATAACAAATGCTGGCTAGGATGTAGAGAAAGGGAACTCTCCTACATTTTTGGTGAGAATGTACATTAGTACAACCATTATTGAGAACAGTTTGGAGGTTCCTGAAAAAAATAAAAATAGAGCTGCCATATATCCAGAAATCCCACTGCTGTGTATGTACCCTCCAAAAAAAGAAATCAGTATATTGAAGAGATATCCGAACTTCCATGTTTGTTGCCACAATGTTCACAATAGGCAAGATTTGGAAGCAACCTAAGTGTCTATCAACAAATGAATGGATAAATAAAACGTAGTGTATTTACACAATGGAGTACTATTCAGTAATTAAAAGAATGACACCCTGTCATTTGCAACAACATGGATGGAACTGGAGGTTATTATGTTAAGTGAAATAAGCCAGACATAGAAAGACAAACATTGTATGTTCTCACTTATTTATGAGATCTAAAAATCAAAACAATTGAACTCATGGAGATAGAGAGTAGGATAGTTACCAGAGGCTGGGAAGGGTAGTTGGGCACTGGAGGGGGAGGTGGGGATTGTTAATGGATACATAAAAATAGAAAGAATGAATAAGACCTACTATTTGATAGCACAATAGGGTGACTCTAGTCAACAATAACTTGATTGTACATTTTAAAATAACTAGAAGAGTGTAACTGGATTTCTTGTAACACAAAGGATAAATGTTTGAAAAGGTGGGTAATCTATCCTCCATGATGTGTTTATTTCTCATTACATGCCTATATTAAAATATCTCATGTATTCCATGAATATATACACCTACTATGTACTCACAAAAATTAAAAATAAAAAAATTTAAAGTAGAAATAGAAGATAAAAAACAAGATCTGGTGTTAAATGTGCTCATTACTCTGAAGTTTCACTGCTTCTAGGCCCTTTAAGAGTTAGGAAATGTATAAATGTATATACTATGCCACAGATATAGTCACATGTATATTTCTTAATCTGTCTACATTTATATTAAAAACCATTAATTTATACTGACACCTCTTACTCCAATCCAACATTACAGGGTGTATTTTGGCCTGCCTCCTTTCTTTTAATAAGTCTTTCTCCAACAGTGAGAAACCTGGCTCTTATTATCTACAATATATGTACTTAGTTGTTCAATTCTAATGTACATGTAAAGGTAGCTTCAGTAGCACTAATTCATACCCCTGCAAGAAACCCTTTTACTAACTAGATTACAGCACTTTAAACCATTCTTTTTGTCGTTAGCATTTTAGTGCCCAGAAAAGATACTTACAGTTACCTAGTTATTTTCTTCCTCACTTGCTTAAGTGTGGTTGTTATTCATTCTTAATACATTTACTTCCATTTGTTAGTATTTGTATTCCATTTTATCTTGGTTGGTTTTATCATTTATTTATTTGGGATTATGTGAAGGGTATGTGAGACATAATTATGATTCCAAGAGTCAGAGCTATTCAGAAAGATATAATCAAAGAAATGTTACTGTACTTCATCCTTGCTAACCTCATTTCCTTCTTTATTCCTTTCCCTCTAGGTAATCAGCCTTACTAGTATTTTATCTTTCCTGTATTTCTTTTGAAAAATGAGCAGACAACTATTTACTTTCTTATATCCTTTCTTTCCTACATGAAGGTAGCATGCTGTGGATACTCTTTTGTGCTTTGCTTTTTTCATTTGACAGTCCATCTTGGAAATCACTCCATTAGTTCATAGAGCTCTTCCTCATTCTTTTCTTATACCTATTTAATATTCCACTGCACGACATGCTATAGTTTATTAAATCACTCTCCTGTGGATGGGAATTTAGGTTGCTTCCAATACTTTGCAACTAAGAACAATATTGCAACTAATAAACTTTTGCATTCCCATCAGCAATGTATGAATGTACCTATTTTCCCACAGCCTTCCCAACAGAATGCATTGCCATATTCTTACATTTCATGGAGTCTGGAAAGTGATAAATGGTATCTGAGTGGTTTTAATTTGCATATGCCTAGTTTCAAGTGAATTTAAACATTTTTCCTATGTTTTAAGGTCATTTTTATTTTTTTAGGGTGAATTTTCTCTTCGTGTATGTTTCTCATTTCTCTGTTGAGTTTTTGGTCGTTTCTCCTTCCTTAAATTTTAACAAAATCACTTGGCTATTGTGCTGAGGACAAGCTGTAGGACACTGGTAGAAGCAGAGAGACAGTTAGTTGATTATTCAATAATCTAGATGAGAGATATAATGCAAGCTAATCACAGTAGAGGTGGTGAGCAATGGTCAGATTCCGGGTATAATTTGAATGTAAACCAAGAGAATTTCCTAACAGACTGGTTGTAAGGCATGAGACAAAGGGAAAATTAAGGTGGACCCCAAAGTATTTCCACCTGATCAAGTGGAAGCCTGGATTTATCATTAACTAAGATACGGAAGATCTTGGTTGAGGCAAATTTTGTGTGGGTAATAACCAGAAGCTGATTTTGGCCTGTGTTGATTTTGAGATGCCCATTAGAATTCCAAGTAGAAATGTCAAGAAGGTAATTGGATATACAATTTTGGAGTCAAAAGAGGAGTTCCTGAATATAGACGGTATTTTGATCCTGAGAACTAGGTAAGATCATATAGATGTAAAATAAGAGACATAAAAAGATTGAGCTCTAAATAACTCCAACATTAAGAGATCATAGAGAAGGGGAGGAACTAGCCAAAGAGACTAAGAAGCAGCAGTCAACGAGGTATGAGGAAAACAAAAGATTATTATGTCCCTGAAGCAGAGTGAAGAACAAATTGCACTGAAGACAAAATGATCAAAAGTGTCAAATGCTACTGACAGGTCAAGTGAGAGACTAAGAATTGACCATTAGATTTAGCAATGTGATAGTTATTGGAGACCTTGACAACAGCAGCTTTAGAATGCTCTTGCAGAAAAGATAAAACTCTAATTTGACTGAATTTCAGAATAAAGTTAAGTTAGAGACCAGCAGCATTGGACAAATTACGAAGAATAATGTTGTAAAGTATTCAAGTCACATTTCAGTATCATGAAATACAACATCAGAAGAAATACAGGTGTTTGATGACTTTCATGAGCAGCAAAGCTTTAATAAGGAGCAGAAAAATAAAAAAGGAGGCTAAATTTAAAAGTCAAAAAAAGATAGATGCAACATATTTATTAGGATTTATTTAACCAAACACTGATAAGATGATTACTATGTGTCAGGTACTATTCCAAGTATTTATAACTAATGTAATCTCTTCTTCCAGTCTTTAAAATTAACTAAAATCATTTTTTTAAAAAAGGAGGCCACAATTTTTTTCTTTTCTGTTTATACTATCTCCCTAAGTACTTAGCTAGACCTTCTAGATGTCTAGATATCTGGCCCCCCTTTCGGTTCTTCATATATGCCATGCTCTCTTGTGCCTTAGAACCTTTAAGTTTGCTGTTTCCCCTGCTGGGAAAGTTACTTTAGTCTGTCCCTTTTCTTATTTAATTCCTGCTTTTCCTTCAGATCTCAGTTCAACCATCATTTTTGAGGAAAAAATTTCAACTTCTTTACCTAAAGACAAGTAGAGGACTACAATAGCACATTACAGAAATTTTAAGAGCTGTGCTTAATCCACTTTGCTCACCTTGAATCTCTAGTCCTCAGATAGTGGTTCTTATTTTCCGTGAAATGAGGAAACATTGAAGGGTAATGGGGAATGGCTTAGGTTATGTTTTAAAAGGATCACTCTGGCTGTTGTACTGAGATGAAAGTAGGGGCACAAAAGTGGAATAAGAAAGATAACTTATGAGGCTACCAATAATCCAATTCAGGGCTGATGATAGCACTGACGATAAAAAGTGGTCATATTTAGGGTACTTTGAAAGCAGAACCAACAAAATTTGTATTGGGTGTGAGGTGTGAGAGCAAGGAGTAAAGCATGACTTCAAGATTTTGGCCTGAGCAACTGGTAGGATGGGGTTGTCATCAGCTAAAATGAGAAAACCTGTGGGTGAAGCTAGTTTGAGCGAAGAGCAAGATTTCTGTCTTGAACATAGGTTTGTCTATTTAGACATCCAATAGAGATATTAAATAGGCAGCTGGAATTCAAGAAAGCCTGGAAATAAAAGATAAAAACTGCAAGTTGGCAGTACATTGATAGTACTTAAAAGCCATGAAACTGGATGAGATCACCAAGAGAGTGAGTATAAGCAAAGAGGCAAACCGTGGACTGAGCCCTCAGGTGTTTTAATATAAAGAGATTAGGGAGAAGGAAGGGATCAGCAAGGAGACTGAGAATGACTAGTCAATGAGGCAGAAGTGTGGTCTTTCAGAAGTGAAATTAAACTATATCAAGGAGAAAAGGAGTCAGGACAAATAGCTGGTCTCTAAATCAATGTCATTAAAAATTTTAGAAACAAAACTGCTCACTTAAAAGCTCTACAGGGTATAACAGCTAGATAAGACACATAGACCTAGATTTAATACTGCTTTAGAAAAACCAGTGGTAAAAGATGTTTTGAGGCCAAATTGGTAAATTTAGCTTCAGTATTAGAGATGAAAACACTGAAAGGAAAAGCTCAAGATTGCTGTTTTTTTTTTTTTTTTTTAAAGATATGGTCTCACTCTGTCAACCAGACTGGAATGCAGTGGCATGTTCACAGTTCACTACAGCCTTGACCCAGTAGGCTCAAGTGATCTTTCCGCCTCAGCCTCCCAAGTAGCTGGGACTACAGGCACATGCCACCACACCTGGCTAAATTTTTGGCAGAGATGGGGTCTATTGCCATTGCCCAGCCTGGTGTTGAACTCCTGGCCTCAAGTGATCCTCCTGCCTCAGATTTCCAAAGTGTAAGGATTACAGGTATGAGTATGCCAGGCCAATTCTTGACTTTAAAAGCAGGATTCAGAATAGTATAAATAAGGACCTCATTTTGTATAAATAAGTATAAATTTAGTATACCAATAGTATAAATAAGGACTTCATATATACATATATGTATATATGAGGCACACAGAATGATAAGAAAGGATATATAAGGTATTAAAGGTAAACTTCGGATGGGAATATGAAGTTCTAATTTTTAATATTTTGCTTGCTTGCTATATTTTCAATTTTTAGTATTTCGCTTGCCCTTCCCTCCCCCCTTTCCTTCTTCGTTTCCTCTTTCCCCTCCCTCCCTCTCTCCTTTCTTTCTTTGAGACAGAGTCTCATTCTGTTGCCCAGGCTGGAGTGCTGTGGCACCATCTCCACTCACTGCAACCTCCACCTCCCGGGTTCAAGCAATTCTCCTGCCCCAGTCTTCCCAGCAGCTGAGATTACAGGCATGCACAACCATGCCAATTTTTCTACTTTTAGTAGAGATGGGGTTTCACCAGTGTTGGTCAGACTGGTCTCAAACTCCTTACCTTAGGTGACCCACCCACCTCGGCTTCCCAAAGTGCTGGGATTACAGGTGTGAGCCACTGCGCCTGGCCTATATTTTCTAATTTTCTACAATACATTTGCACTGTTTCTATGACAAAATGTTTCAATATTTTTCAAAGGAAGTGATGATTCATGAAATTACATTCTGCTGATAAATCAAGAACACTGACAACTGACTACTGAATCTAGTAATATGGAAGTCACTGGTGACCTTGACAATATGTTTATGTGGTGTGGGGACAGCAGAACCTGACTGAAATAGTTTGGCAGTTCCTCAAAACATAGTTAAACACAGTTATTGTATGACCCAGCAATTACAGTCCTAGGTATATACCCAAGAGAACTGAAAATATATACCCATTAAAAAACCTTGTACACAAATATACACAGCAACATTATTTGTAGCTGCCAAAAGTGGAAACAATCCAAATATTCATAACGAATGGATAAAGTGTGGTATATCCATGATGGAATATTATTCAGCAATAAATAATGAAGTGCTGATAAATGCTACAACATGGATAAATCTTGAAAACATCAGACTAAGTAAAAAACACCAATCACAAAGAAAAACATATTGTATAATTCCATATATATGAAATGTTCACAACAGGCAATTCCATAAAGACAGAAAGCTTTGTAGTGCTTGCCTATGGCAGAAGGAGAGGTGATGGGGAATGACTGCTAATGGGTATAAGGTTTGTTTGGGGGATGTTTTGAACATTTTGAAAATGTTCTAAAATTATAGTGTTGATCGTTGTACAACTCTGTAAACATAGTAAAAACCAGTGAACTGTGTACTTTAAAAAGCTGGATTTTACAGTACATGAATTATATTGCAAAACAGCTGTTAATAAAAAGCAGCAAAATCTAGCTGATCTGTATATTTGTTTCACTTCTTTACAGTATTTTCTGAATTACTCTTTAGTTGCCATTGCACAGATTTTTTTTTTCTTTAACCTCTCTTACTTCCAGAGATCTGATCTTTTTTTTTTTTTTTTTTTTTTGAGACAGAGTCTGGCTCTGTTGCCCAGGCTGCAGTGCAGTGGTGGCACGATCTTGGCTCACTGCAACTTCCGCCTCCCAGGTTCAAGCGATTCTCCTGCCTCAGCCTCCTTAGTTAGGATTACAGGTGCCCGCCACTGTGCCCGACTAATTTTTGTATTTTTAGTAGAGATAGAGTTTCACCATGTTGGCCAGGCTTGTCTCAAACTCCTGACCTCAGGTGATCCGCCCGCCTCGGCCTCCCAAAGTGCTGGGATTACAGGTGTGAGCCACTGCACCCGGCCTGATCATTTTTTAATAACCTTATTCTCCTCCTCCTCCTCTCTCTCTAAGAGACAGGGTCTCACTGTGCTGCCCAGGCTGGCCTCAAACTCCTGGGCTCAAGCAATCCTCCCCACTCAGACTCCTGAGTAGCTGGGACTACAAACACACACCACCACGGTCAGCTAACTCCCCATTTCTTAATCCCTATCCCTACACCATTCCCAAACTTTCCCAAATCAAAGACTAACCAGACAGAGAAAATACACTTTTACAGTTTAAGAAATATTAAATGTGATAACTGTTCAGGATCTACTTTTTACACAATCTCAGTAACATATGTACACAGTCCAAAAAAAAAAAAAAAAAAAAAAGCAGCATTTGCCTGGGAACAACACATCACTATAAGCAAACAAAACATCAAATAGCCTGAATTCTAAAATACACTTTGGATTATATAAAATTACATTGTAAAGTTACAAATGTTGCTCATTCTTGAGAAATGTTTGAATGTTTAAATAATATTGCCATAATACATATTTCACGACATTAAAAAAAAAAAACAATGGTGAATACAAGGTATCATCATTTTAAGGGTAAAGAGATAAAGCAAGTACATATACAAATCCACTGGAAAAGCTAAGTTTGGAGCTGATTTCCTCTCTTGGATTGTAAAATTTCAGTAATACACAGTCATTATCTACTGCTGGAATAATGCCTGAGCAATTTAGGTACAGATACAAACAATAATAAAAGCCCTGCCCAAATATTCAAACTTGGAGAATTCTAGTTAAAATAATAGAAAAATATAAAATTTATCCTTCCAAAAAAAGGTATCTAAGACAAAGGTATAGATACCTCATGTAAATTATTCACAAGTCATATGTGAATCAACCTTTTCTGTATTCCTTAAATAAAGTTCTATTATCAACTGATGAAAAAACAAGTTTCATATTCAAAGACACTTTCAGAACACATCTACAATTAACTTATTAATGCAGAAGTATATTTTAAAAAACAGCTATTTCACTGAAGTCTTTACAGGAGACTTTATTTTTGGTGCATCTTCTTACGCATTTCTTCAAGAGCTGCTTCTTTCTCTCTCAGCACCTGCTTAAGTCTTCTTATTTTTTCATCTCGAATGGTTTCTTCTAACTCCGGTGGTGTCACTGGGAAAATATCTTCGGTATAATTTTTATTGAAGAAATGACTTTGTTCATAAGCTGCATTTGAATTCAATGTGCCTTTCTCTTGCTTTTCATGGGTATAGTATTCCATCTCAGTTCTCTTTTCTTGTCTGGTTTTGCTGTGACTCGTGAGAATGTTATGTTGTGACACATCTGAAGTTGGTAAAATACTGCTTAGGGGTTGGGAACTGGTGACATTAGCTTCCCCATTTATGATTGCATTATAAGCATTCTCTGTTTTTGTCTTCTTTATGTGATCCATCTTCTTAATAGTTTTTGCTTTTCTTTTCTTATCAAAATTCTGCTGCAATATTGAATAACATTCCAAAACAAAAACAAAATGTTACTGCTAAATGCACCGGGTACTATCAAATTTAACAACATCTGCAGAAACAAATATTTAGATATTACAATTAACAAAATTTATGGAAGACAACTACAGCAAGAAAGAAATATTTCCCACTGCATGGTACCAAAATGTCTTAATCATATTCAGTAAGAAGAAATTGCCTAATTCACATTTTCTTGCTCAAGTATTAGAAGCCATACTGACTTACCACAGAAATATAATAGCACTTATAAAGTGCCTGAGATATAAAATTGATTTAGTTTTTTTCTTTTCCTTTGCACAGCAGGCACATGTGGAGGATTTTCATCCGAAAATGTTTACTAGTCTCTGATCTAAAGTTCAGAATATTA
Source organism: Pongo abelii (assembly GCF_028885655.2). Classification (NCBI taxonomy): domain Eukaryota; kingdom Metazoa; phylum Chordata; class Mammalia; order Primates; family Hominidae; genus Pongo; species Pongo abelii. The sequence continues at coordinate 121,791,414 of NC_071985.2, read as the reverse complement.
CATGATAATGACATATTCATAAGTCAAAGTATAACAGCAGGCAAAGTTATGGACATTTCTTTTTATCATTATTAGCTATATAAGTTGCTTAAAAGGTTATTATTAAGAACATATGCATGCTTATATCTTCTACTACATTTGAATTATTTCCTTTAGATAGAGTCCTCAAAGTAAGATGACTAGTTAAAAAGCTATGGCCATTTTCTTGTAATATAATGGGAAAAAAATGTAGTAGGTGAATAAAAAAAATTAAAACACATCTTTAACTGGGATGCATTTTTACCTGTGCGCGTGTGTGTGTGTGTGTGTGTGTGTGTGTGTGGGTGTTTATTTATATATGTATATAAATTTTTTTTGTTTTTGAGACGGAGTTTCGTTCTGTTGCCAGACTGGAGTGCAGTGGTGCGATCTCAGCTCACTGCAACCTCTGCTTTCCAGGTTCAAGCGATTCTCCTGCCCTCAGCTTCCCGAGTAGTTGGGACTACAGGTGTGCACTACCTTGCCCAGCTAATTTTTTGTATTTTTAGTAGAGACGGGGTTTCACCATGTTGGCCAAGATGGTCTCGATCTCTTGACCTCGTGATCCGCCTGCCTCGGCCTCCCAAAGTGCTGGGATTACAGGCGTGAGCCACTGCGCCCGGCCTGGAGTGCAATGGTGTGATCTCAGCTCACTAAAACCTCCGCCTCCCGGGTTCAAGTGATTCTCCTGCCTCAGCCTCCTAAGTAGCTGGGATTACAGGCGCCCGCCACCAGGCCCAGCTAATTTTTGTATTTTTAGTAGAGATGGGGTTTCATCATGTTGGTCAGGCTGGTCTTGTATTCCTGACCTCAGGTGATCCACCCGCCTCAGCCTTCCAAAGTGCTGGGGACTGGTTGTTTTAAATATCGTTTTGGTATTATATATTTGCAAAACCAGTAACAACCATCATTTATACTAATGCACAAGGGTTAAAACCAAATCAAGAAAAGTAATATTCATGTATCATTTGTAGTACCTATGAAGAGCACATCAAAACGTATTACCTACCTGTTTTCTCTCTCCTTCCTTCACTATAAACTCTGTCTCTTTGTAAGTACCACTCTTTACCAAACTGCTAAAGGAATCGAAACCTTCTCCAGAGGTCAAAAGGTCAGGAATTCGAGTAAGGCACACTCTCAAATCTTTAGTAAGGCCAAATATCTTTTTAAATTCAGCATCACTCTTCAGATGTAATGTCTTATTACTTCTTCCTTGAGAATCTTTCTTGTCATTTCTTCCTTGGGCACCTTTATCTGATGTTGATGCCATCTCATTATGGATCTGGAATTAGGAAAAGAAAACACACAAACAATACTGCTAATTATTCAAGTTACTTCATTAAGCAACTAAGTGATTATTTCATCTTACATAAAAGAACATATCATGCTTTCTGATTAGTTTGTATTATCCTTGCCTTACTACCCACACTCAAAAAACTGAATATAAGGAAGTACAAACTTAAAATATTCCCCCCTACAATTTCTCAATTAATTTGTTGCACTAGAAAGGTAATAAGTAGTCAATTCTAAAACAACTAAAATGAGAATACAGACTAATGACAACGTTAAAATAACATATATGACATTATTTAGAAATTGTAGTCTTCTGGAAAAGTCACACATGCCTTTAATCGATCTTGTATTTAACAATCAGAATTTACCTCCTTACATCTCTGGAGTTCAATGAATTCTGTACTGAAAGGGAGAAATGCTGACATTTATTGAGTAGACCTCTAAGTAAGCAAGGAAAAGATGGGTACAAATATCTAGTAAGCACACAGACAGACAAACCTTAAGTTGAACATAAAGGTAACTATGTGGGCATGTTGGGTAACTGGCTGAGGAGTCACAAAGAACTAATAAAAAGGAAAATGAAATTTGTCTACCAAAAAAAAAATCAACCCATCAAAGATGCTGATAAAATCTTATTTCCACAAATTACTGAAAGGTACTGATTAGCCCTATCTCGCCTTTTCCATTGTATACCACCACCACCACCACCACAAAAAAACCCCACAAAACCCCAAAACCAACTCTTTTACATGCATATTGATCTCCTCATATACTAAAAAGGCTATTATATATGAACATACATACATACATGTATGTATATACATATACTCACATATTTTTACTAAGCTTTGAATTCACATCATCCTTCCCCAACTCTTCTAAACCTTTTTGCTCTGTGAATTTTTTGTTTTAAAGATTTGGCATGCCAAGTGTTTCAACAGAAAGATTGTACTCCTTTGTACAAGATTGTACCCAATTGTACTTCTCCTCAAATTTGCTCAGATGGAAGTTTTGACTTAAATACTCATATGTGTATAGTCTGTGTGTGATGGGGTTGGCAGTGGGGGAAAGAGGTATCATAGATAACTTTGAGAATTAAGAAAACAAACTTTTCTATATAGATATATAAAAAGAGCACCCTGACATGGGAAAATTACCTTTGGTTCTTGGTCTCTGAAAACACACTGTTGTGAAGTAACAGTTGTTGCATCAACAGAGGAACTTATTTTCTCTATGCTCTGGAGGACATTTCCTTTTCTAGCATAAATGACGGTTGTTACTTTTCTGGGGGCATTGTGTCCTGTACTAAATCCAACTGGAAAGATTGGATTTGTGAATAAAGTCTTACTCTGTTTTAAGTAGTTACTGGATTGGTTCATATGTGGATTTGTGGTAGAAGGAGATGGTTTCTCCACTTTATTCTTCTCTGCCCTTAGATTGGCCATGGAAGCAAGCTGGGTATTGGAAAGTGATTTTGTCTCCATCTGGGAAGATTTACTTTTAGCCAAAACAATATTTACAACCTCTCTGGATATTTCTGTGACTGGACTTGAACTCACTGTCTGTAACGTGTCTTTTCTTACTGGAGTATCAGGAGAAACAGAATTCTGTTGGTCAATTTGTGATGGCAGAACATCTGTCCCCTTTTTAGCCAACAGATAGACTTTCCCATTAAACATAACCAAAGCATTATCTTTAATAGGCATATTTTTGGATCGCGTCCCACTAGGATCGATGGTACTCAATGATGGCATATTTATAGCATTATCTCCCAAATTTTTCCTATCTACAAAAGTTTTTAAAATCTTTGAAGCCACATTATTTGAAGACTTAACAGGAACAAGAGATGGCGTAAAAGGCTGTAGATTATCTTGGAAAATCCATTTCACTGGAGCAGCTTGAGAATGCTGACCACCTTTCAACTGTGTCTCTGTAGCAACATTCTTTGGAATTTGTGTGGTATTTAGTATTACTGGCTTTGCTATTTCTGTAACAGGTTTTGGGTAAATGTTTTGAAAGTTCTTGGTAACTACATTTTTCACTGTATTTACAGGAGATACATAAATAACGGTTGGCATTTGGGAGGCCTCAACCATTCCTGAGGTACTGGTGGTGGCAGTTGCAAGTATCTTTTGCTGCACTGAAGGAGGCAATGACGACGCTGGTACAGATTTCACTTCAGCATGGGCTGGAATCTGTAAATGATGCCCAGAAGGCAAAACTGGAGACTTCACAGTCACTGGAAGACTCTGGGTATTAACTACAATAAAAGATGAGTCTTTTTGTGTTGAGGGAGGAACAGCAAATGTTTGCATGGTGAGTCCATCAATTTTCACACCATGACTCTGAACTTTAGAAACTGATGAAGAAAAATTTCCAGTTCCCACAGAAGTAACTCTACCTTTTTCTGATGTATCTACTGTTCTTGTAAGAAAATAGTTTGAAGAACTGGCTGGCTGAAAAATGGGCAATTGAACTGATGCACTTGTGGAAGAGCTGGAAATCTGAGTCTGAAAAGTAACTTGAACTGGTTTTCCTGTATTCCCTTTCAAAGCATCAGACATGACTGAAGATTGAACTAGTGGTATAAGATTTCCAGAAGACTTAGGAATTGGAAGTAATTGCAGAAGATTTTTTCCATCCGAGCCAATCGTCTGAACTACTTGGTACATGCAGCCTGAAACACTTAAAAGAACATTGAGTAAATAAATACAACATACTACATGGTATATACATTTTATTTAAAAATAAATATTTGTAAATATTTTTAAATATTAAAATATAAAGTATATAATTTTCCATTTCGAGTTTTTAAAGTGAAAGACTGCAAAACAAATATTTTGAAGTAGAAGAGATAATGATATAGTCAACTCCCTATATGATTAGGCAATGCATATGAGATAATAACATTTATTCCTAAGACTAAAAGTAGACATTTCTAAGGTTTTGCCCTATATAAAACTATGCTACTAAAGTAAGCTCCTCTTAAAATATTAGCATCCTCCCTTCCCCCTTTCCCTGAATTCCTTCCTCTTGCCCTCCTCCTCTACTCTAACTGAAGATTCTCATTCCCTCTCCACTTACTCTTATTCCATTTCTCTCTTTTTCCTCTTAATCTGTTCTGTCTTCTTCCTTCAATAACTTACAAGTTCTGCCAGCCATTCTTCTTTTGCCTAAGCTATCTCTCATGGTGTTACCTTAGTTTGCCACATTTTTGTACTATAGATTTCACTGAACTGTTTACATAGGAATCATTTTCTTCTGATTACTGTTTCAGCACATTTGAGGTTTAGTGCTACACAGTCTCTGGTATAGCAATTATTTATATTAGTCAATTGTCAATCACCTATCACAACCCATACATATAATACCACTGCAATTTCAGCTGAATGGTTTTCAATCAATGTGGAACAGACTGGAAATCAATTTTTTTTAACTGAATCAATTCTGACCCCCATGTCTTGAATTATTTCTTAGTATAGACTGTCTAATCTTAAGAAAAATCAATATATACTAATCTCTGTTTGCATAATTAGTTATTTCGAGATTACTTGAATGTAAATGCCTTACCTTATTTATATCTAAAACATCTTTCAGCTCCTGGGAAATACTGAGCTTTCATGTCACACATACTATCACTCTACCTAGGTACTCCTCACCCAACTCAACTCTTCACATAGCTCAAGTCTTGGCATAAATAATATTTCTCAAGAGATACATTTTCTGACCACTTTACCCTTGTCCTTCCTTCATAATTAATCCATAACATTATGCTTGTTAGCTTCCTTCATGGTATATATCATAGATTGTCATCATATATTAATATGTTTGTTTGTCTATAGACTGTCTCTCATGTTAAATTCTAGCAATATGAGTGCAGCGTCCATATCCCATAGACCTAGCATGGTCTTAGATAACTAAGATCAAATAAATACAAAAGTTCAAGGGCAAATAATAATGATAATAATTAGGATTCTCAAAAGCATAAAGGTATGTTTTTAAAACCCTCAGGTATTAATAAAAATCAATACCTGAAATTCTACGTATCCATGGAAATTTGGTTTATCTTTCTGCAGCCCAAATAACATTATTATACCCTCACAAAAATTTAAAACAGTCTTTTGGACACGTGAGAGTGGGTCAAAATATTACATTGACCTTTTGTTATTGTTGCTGTTGAGACAGGGCCCGGCTCTGTCATCCAGACTGCAGTGTAGGTGTACAATCTCGGCTCACTGCAATCTCCACCTCCTGGGCTCAAGCTATCCTTCTACCTCAGCTTCTCAAGTAGCTGAGACTACAGATGCACGCCACCAAACCCGGCTAATTTTTGTAATTTTTATAGAGGCAAAGTTTTGCTATGTTGTCCAGGCTGGTCATACAGTGACTTTTAATAAATTAAAAGTTAACTTCTTAAGAGAATAACACCAAAGAAAAGGATGAATTCTTGCTTTCAGGGCTTTAAGAGGCAAAATCTACCTTTATTACCTCCCTGCACCACAAGAAAAGCACATTTGACCTGGATAAGAACATATTCAATATTAAGTCATTACACAAAAATTTACCAAGTGTCTTTTTTAAGTTAAGCACCAGGCTCATTAGGAAAAAAAAGTCAGTAAGCTGTAGCCTCCAGGCCTAATCTGGCCCACTCTGTTTTTGTGCATTATTGTATTTTAATTGATTTTTAAAAATCAAAAGAGTAACAGTAGCCTCTGTAGTGGCTCCTCAGTCTTCTTTACCAACTCATACTTTTGAATCAACTTTCAAATGTTGGGAGTTTACCAAAGCTTAGAAAGAATCCTTCTCTTCCTATTCTGTAGTCTTTCGTTAGATGCTTTCTTCTCAATGCGTAACTTCAATTAAATTATCACTTACACATCAACAATTTCAATATTTCTATCTGTGGCTTCTTTGAAATTTAGGCTTATACATCCAAATTCCCTTTTAACATTTTCATTCAGAATCTCAAACGTTCCTAAAATTCAACATGGCCAGCAGATCTCTGCCCATCCTAATCTCCCAAATTCCATCTTCTGCAGGGTTTTCTTTGCTAAATAACATCTCATCTACCTTAGGTGCCTTAAGTCAGAATAGGTAAATCCTCCTTTCTTATTCCTTATATTCAGTGATCACAAAATCCTGTTGATATTGTCTCCTAAATTTCCTTTCACCTGTTCAATTCTGTCCAAATCAACTGTTACTACTCTACTCCAAGCAAACATCATCTCTGGCTTAGAATACTACAACAGCTTCACGACTGATTTTTTTCTTCAATCATATCTTCTACCTTTCAATTTACTCAGCACACTAAAACTGATCTTTCCCTGCTTAAAACATTGCAGAGGCCTTCCATTGTTCTTAGGGTCATAGGAAGAAAACCATTGCTTCTGATGCAATGTTAAGCCAAAGGAATAGAGGATTTTAAGAAAATTGGGCAATTATACTGAAAGTTTCTGACATGGCAAATAGGATAAGGATTAAAAATGTGCACTGAAAATAGTGCTGTGAAGATCATTGATGGCTTTAATAAGAGCAGTGTGGTAGGGGAAAGAAGTTGCTGAAGAGTGGATATGAAGAAAGCAAGTAGACAACTCTTTTTAAACTTCGACTGTCAAGGGGAAGAGAAAGACTGGCAGGAAGCTACAGGAATAAATGGAATCAAAGAAGGGATCTTTCCTTTTTCTTTGTTTAAGGTTACATTAACCAGAACATATGTAAATACTCAAGTAAGCCAGTTAAGGGAAGAAACTGGTAATAAAGGAAAAGGGATACACAATGAGAAGGAGGTAGGAAATGGAAACCAGAGAGACAGGTGAAGGGACTGAGCCTTAAAGAGAGCTGGAGACCTATCTCCTTCCATTGCAACACTGGAGGAGAGGTTAGTTGCATTTTCAGGTAAGCATACAACTTTGGGGTTAGAAGGCTGAGGTAATTCTCATTTAAAGGGTTTTATTTTCTTTATGAAAAATCACACGACATCATCTGCTAAAACTAAGAGCAAAAATATGGAAAGATTTGAGGAGAATCAAAGATTTGAAGCAGTCTTCGTGAAGGAGTAAACTGACCATAGAAGATATTAGAGTTGCCAAGATGTGCTGATGGCATGGGGAGACAGGTAGTGGTTATGAATTTATAGTGGTACTAATCTGTACTCGAGATTTTCCTTGTCACACCAAGCATAGACAAAGAGAAAGCATATTGAGTTCATCCAGGGTTGGGTGGCATCAGGAAGGTGCAACAAAAAAATCAAAGAAGAGCAAAAGAATTTAAGGTATTGATAAGAGTTATTAAAATGAAACAGAGTCTAAACTGGATAGGAAGAAAATGAGAGAATAAAAGGCTAAAGTATAGGGATAAAATAAAGGGATTATTGGTCTGTAGGGCCAGATAAAGTTAACAGTTACAGTAGGAACAGTTAAACAAGTCAGCTAGAAATACAGGAACTGGCATTTAGAAAACAGGATGCGTGAAATAGTTTTGTAGATGCAGCAATTTCATCTAATAATAAGGACTACAAAAGTAGATAGGTGCAACAGAACAGAGAATAAGAGCACTGGGGGAAAAGATCTCTGTAATAAAGATGAGGTGACAAAGAGATTATCCCTACGGATACTGAAATCACACGAGGGAAGATGGTGAGCTAGATGGTGAACTAAGCGCCAAGTTCAGTGACAGGAAGTTGGTAGATGGTGTTAACAAGCTGCAATTAAGTGATATGCCAGAAAGTTATCTTAAAGTCTACTTTCTTCTGCAGTCTATTTTCTTTCCTATTATTCTACTAAAACTTCATTCTCAAAGATTACCAAATATGTTCTCACAGTTAAATCTGTCTTTATCTTCATTCCCTAGGTACTCTCTGTTGCAACTAATTATCCCTCCATATTGATCCTCTTACCTATCATAGTTTCCACTGTGTACAACTTCTGTTTCTCTTGACTTTCCTAATGCTCCCTTACTCATTTTCTGCATTCTAAGCATTCTCCTGTAACTATCCCACATTTCTTGACCCTGTTTTTCTCCTTCAAGACATTCTTCCTTAAAGACTGCAACAATTTGCCTGGCACGGTGGCTCATGCCTGTAATCCCAGCACTTTGGGAGGCCAAGGCAGGTGGATCACGAGGTCAGGAGATCGAGACCATCCTGGCTAACACAGTGAAACCCCGTCTCTACTAAAAATACAAAAAAAATAAATTAGCCGGGCGTGGTGGCAAGCGCCTGTAGTCCCAGCTACTCAGGAGGCTGAGTTAGGAGAATGGAGTGAGGAGGAGGCGGAGCTTGCAGTGAGCTGAGATGGCACCACTGCACTCCAGCCAGGGCGACAGAGCAAGACTCAGCCTCAAAAAAAAAAAAAAAAAAAAAAAGACTGCAACAATTCTCACAGCTTCAACTATTTTCAACTATCTTCTTTGGAATAATGACTCCCATAGTTATATCCTTTTATTCCTGTCTCCTACTGGAATTGACATCAGTTCTGTATTTGTCATGTCTTACCAAACATTTTAATACCATCGCTTTAAATCTACGAAGTTAAAATTACTCTCTGTTGAAAACTAGTAGTCTATCCTACCATTCAATCATACGGCAGTGCCAATATGTTCCACATCATATAGGTTTTAAATCACCTAGTCATTGCTGATTTGTCTTTATCATCATTCTTATTTACTTTAAATTCATCCACAGAACCTTGCATATGTGCCTACAAAAGGTAAATATTTAATAAATGCATACTGAATCATCAAGTCTATAAGGTTTTCTTTTTAACCCATTTCATCCGTCTTTTGTTTCTTCATCATTGTGACTTCCACCATCTACATGAGATCGTCATCAGATGTGTCTAGCACTCATCATTCTCATCCCTACAGTATTTTGCTGATGTTTAGTTTTTCTGATTGCAGCCACTATTGACTATTATGTATCTGTGGCAGACTAAAATTGTTTTCATCCTGTTACCTCCTGTTCAAAGTTTTAGTATTCATCATTGCCAATTCAGCTGGACACGAAAATCATCTACAATCTAGCTCCAACCAATCTCTACAACAATACCACCCACAACTTCTCAATGTGAAATCTCTGCTCTTACCAGAGAGATCTCTTTGCTATTCTGGAATATGCCATGTACATTACATTATTTACTCAAAGTATTATTATTTTTCTTCTCCAACAATATAAAATTAGTTTCCAATTCTATCTTTTCCATAAAATATCTGCCAGTCACTCCAGCTTAATTTCCTCCAACTTGGAATCCCGAATGCACTCCCATTGGTGCTATTAATGTTGGAAATTATATAATGCTTTCTTTACTGACTTTAATCTATTAGCTAATTTTTAAAAATGAGTATTGTTTCATTCAATATGACTGAAACTCCTTAAAGTGAGAGGCTTTATAATTTTGCAAATAGCCTTCCAATACCAAGCATAGTATTTTATATGACATCTATATTTCTGCTTTATAAAAAAACTATATTGTGTGAGCTATTTTCCAATCTGATCACTAAATTTTTCCCTCTCTTTTCCTCTATTTCTCCTCCAAAAAATAAAAGGAAGAAAAATTAAGCTTCTTCCATGTCAGTGTATCAGTGAGAGTCACATAATCTACCACGGACCATAAATTCCTGCAGGGTAGATTATCCTATTCATATCTATATACTCTGCATCTAATTCAGAAACTGGAAATTGCACACAATAATGTTAGCTGAATTGAATCCTACAAGCTATATATTTTTTAAAAATCCATAATTTCTTGGCAACAAAATGTAATGAGTTCTAAAAATTAATCTGCAGAATGCTAAGAAGTAATAACTCAGGATGAAATTCGTACTCCTTCTATCAATATACAGTTTTTCATATCTAGAAGGAGCCTTCCATTGAAGAGATTAAATAATTAAAATCCTCAAAGATTCTGTTTTCTGAAAGATCATATTCTGCAGGCTAATGTCAGAACTAAAACTAGAACCAGATTCTGCATCCCATTTTCTAGTTTGGTCACCTAATTACTTTAAATCAGCTGGTGTTCAGAGAAACTACATTTGAAAAATAATACAGTTTAACAGTTTAAAAGAGAAAAGAGGAACATATTAGAAAGATTACGGGCTACTAATTCTGGTTCTTATAATTACAAGTTGACTAGAAAACGTACTTATCCTCTTTGAATCTGTTTCTTCATTTGTTAAATAGGGGAAAATAAAGCTTACTAGGAGAAGTAAATGAAATAACTGCCTGGGAGCTTAATAGTTATCATCTTCCATTAAAATATGCAATTGGTCTCTGAGAATAAGGTAAGATAAGGTCTTTTAAAAATGTAATGAGAAATTTGGCTGGGTGTGGTGGCTCATGCCTGTAATCCCAGCACCTTGGGAGGCCGAGGCGGGTGGATCACGAGGTCAAGAGATCGAAGACCATCCTGGCCAACATGGTGAAACCCCGTCTCTACTAAAAATACAAAAATTAGCTGGGCGTGGTGGCACACGCCTGTAGTCCCAGCTACTTGGGAGGCTGAGGCAGGACAATCACTTGAACCCAGGAGGTGGAGGTTGCAGCAAGCCAAGATCGCGCCACTGCACTCCAGCGCTCCAGCCTGGCGACAGAGCCAGACTCCATCTCAAAAAAAAAGGAATCAGAAATTTAATAAAAAGGCACATTAAACATATTGGTAATGTTATATAACTTCTGACATTTTTTACTATTCTAATATTGATATGAGGCATTCATATATCAGAAATAGACTAATAAAAATGTTGAAGGCTGATGAACATTTTACAGATATTTTTGCAAAATATATTTTTTTCATCTGCTAGGAACTCCTTTTCTATCTTACTATCTATGACATAACATGTACATACAGAACATAATATATATAAGTACATAACATACTTATCTATCAATAATATGTACCATGTATTGCGTACATGATAGATATAACAGTTGTTACTAACTCTAATCCTAATAACCAGTCAAGAAAGTTATGAACTGCCATTCCCATTTTATACTTGAGAAAATGGAGATTCAGAAATATTTACTAACTTACTTAGAATTACACACTCCCCTTGAGAAAGCTTATCTACTTTCTGTATTTACTTTAGCATAACCCCATTATAACAGGGTCCAAAAAATTCAAATGTATAAACTGAGAGATTAATGACAGATTTCATTTAGACTGTATAGTATGTGTGTCTGTCTCTCCCTCACACACACATACACACACTCAAATCACAAAAGATAATAAAACACTGTACACAACAAAATGCATACTGAACTGACAATGAAGCATCATCATTCCAATCAAACCAAAACCCCTGCTGAGAACACTTAAGTTTAGCTCCCCATTTGAATACAAATGGTTATGGGAAGATAGCTGCCAATGGCCAATCACATGATGTCTTAATTCTTATTATTGTAGGATATATAATCACAGGCTTTCATTATAGTACCTCTAAGGTGATGCTTCCCAAATCTCTAGTCTCAGCTCTGACTCAGCCTGAGCTTCATATTCAAATATCTGACTGCTTTCTTGATGTGTTCCTCATGTCAGTTAATTTACCAATATCCATCCAGAAAACTGGCATCATAACTGATCTCCCTTTCTTCCTGCCAATTCATTAACGAAGTCGGTCTATTTTCCCTTCTATATTTCTTTGAATCCAACCCCTACTGTACTGCACCAGCTAGTTCAGGCCCTCAGAATTTCTGAAAAGACAACTGAAATAGGATCCTTATATGTAGACAACTGAAATAGGATCCTTATATGTAGATCACTGACCCTAAAATCCACACTGCCAACAGTTGTCTAAAATGTACACCTGTGTCAGTCTTTTTCTTAAAATATTCTGAACTATTTCCAATAGATGAAGTCTAATCTCCTTAGCAGGGCAAACAGAACCCTTAAGAGCTATCTATCTATCCTACTTGTAACAGAATCAAGCAACAAGTATCAATCATAAACCATACACGTCCTTTATTTACCAGTTCTCTGCATAGGCATATCCTGCTTTCATCTTTAACTGGAAAGCTGATACTTATGTTTCCCAACTCAGCTGTTCTTTGAATCTTTCTTCCAACTCCCTTCCTCTACTTTCTTCCTTTACTACATCAACTCTATCTTCCTCCTCCTCCACCATGACTGTAAGGTTTTCCCTGGCAACAGCCCATATCCTATTATTTAATCAGTCTTCCCATTTAGCACAGTCTATCATATAGATAGTAGGCACTAAATGAATGTTTTTTCATCAAATGTTTAAACTGTATTGATAATAAGTGGTAAGCTAGGATATGAACCCAAGTCTCTATGACTTAAAAGGTTCTTTCCACTATAGTGTTCTGACTCCTGCTTTGTTCTTCGACAATAAAACCCCAATCAATATAAATTAAATGCATACTACCACAAATATCTTCCAGATTTTTCCTTTGTACTCTAAGATTAAATTTGAGTTTTATATGTGATGTTCTGATGAATTAGATACTTCAAACAATATATAACAATATACAATTCTGTATTATGCTACTGAAAAATTTTAAATAAGCAGTAACAGGAAAAATTTAATAAGCTACAAACAATAAGAAAATCATAGTCATTTAAGTTATAAAAATAAATGATTTAGTACCATCAAATATGTTACCAGAAAAATAAGAAAACTAAGTTTCCAATAAACTACAAGGGCTGTTAATATTATTCACAAAATTATATTTGGATGTTATGTTACTTACAAAACAGAATGGAATCAAATATGCAACCATTAACCAAAGTCAATGTCGAAGCTTCAGAAAGTCATCTGGTAAATGTCCCAAATATATGATGTAAAACCTCAATGATTTAAATAAATACATTCAAAAAAAAATAAAAACAATGCATAAATCAATGAGTTAATGAACTCAAAATGACTTTTGAACGTAATTTGTAATTTAAAAATCTCCAAATCCCCAAAAGGATTAGAAATTGGATAACAGAGTTAAGGGTACACACACACACACACACACACACACACACACACACACACACAAAGTAAAGTTGTTTATCTTACTATTTAAAAATGCAATCCTAAAACAAATTTTCTATAAATTGAGCTAAGTCAGAAGTCATTAAGTATTCAGGTACTAAAATAAGGCAGCAGAAATTAATCATTAAAAAGTAATTCTACTTTTTCATATGTACACAAGGCACTCTCTGCCCCTTCCCCCAAACTTCCACCACAAAATTAAAAAAAAGAAAAAAGAAAAAAACACAGAAGTATACCAAAAAATGGCTCTTTTTATGATTTGAAATACAATGGTTCTATCTTGACAGTTCAATAGAATTTTGGCTCATTACTATTAGTGACCATTTCCTTTTATAATATTGCTTTTAAGGAATCACCATTACTTACGGTCTTTATTGCAATGGTTTTCTATCTACTTGTAATTAAAAAAAACTACCTGCTGGGCTAAAATCTGTACAGAATTAAAGTTGTATGCTTATAATAGTAATAGTTAACATTTAAATTGTGCTTTACTATTTTCCTACATGACGTATTTTACATTATTTCATTCTCCTAATCTTTAAAATATTTGTAAGTGCTATTATTTACAGACTGGAAACAGGTACCTGGCCTCACAAATGCTAACTAGCAAAGTTGAGATTAACCCCAGGTAGCCTGATTTTCTTCAAACGAAAATCCTCTTCCATGAGTTTTGCATCTTAGTTTTTCATTTTCTTATTAGAGTCTGCAGACCCTATTTTTTTCTTATCACTTAATCTACTAACCATGTGAGAGTACAAGTGAAAATATTCTGCTTTAGCTAACATTGTTTCCGATTCATTTCCTTGTAATACAATTTAAAAAAAAAAAAAAAACTAAGTTACTGATCATCTATTTTCTAACTTTACAAGAATATCTTCCTTAGAACTACCGGACTCTCCTCATGCCAAATATAAACAAACAATGAAATGGCACTTCATTACACCCTACTTCAAAAACGCTGTTCAAAAGGACTGACTTTACACGAGGATTTCTCCATTCTTACTTCTCTCTTCACATAAAGCTATTACTTGAAATTTTAAATATTCAATCTCCTTATTCTAAAGCCATTTTTCTTCAATCACACACCCTTTCTGTCTCACTATTAAAATGTAACTATTTTCACTGAAGGTCCAGCGCCACCAGGGATGCACTTGCTAATCCGCGCTGACTGCTGCGTTTCTGCGTGTGCATGAGAATCTTCCAGAAGGTTTGAGTCACATAAGAGCGTCGGCCATCTTGGTTTTCATCTCCCGTGGAGATCTACTCGGTCCGCCTATTAAACTTGAGACGCTGGAGTCCCGCGGAGCCGGGGAGCGACTGTGTCAGGCTCTAAAGAGGTTTTACATTTCCCAGAGGAAAGCGCTCTATGGGCTTTAAGCGCTGCGGAGACGAGCGCTTCCCGCCTGGGTGGCGCACTCTGCGGGTCCAACTCCTTTCAACTACACAGCGTCCGGAAACGACGGCCGACTCCACATCCCTAAGACGGACAGAGGGGCAGCCGTGGGGAGGATTCGAAACCGGTACTTACCAACGCGAGGCGTTGCCTGAATTTTCCTCTGCGGGTTTCAGGAAGACCCTCCGTAGGTTATTTGACATTTTAGTAGGGAGAAAGGGGACACCTCATCCAGGAAAGTGGGAAGCGTGGGGCCGAGTTTCGCAATGGGGCGAGAACCAGAGCGAGGGAATGTTGGGCTGGAGTTGCCCACAGCAACTGTGAGGGGTTCGACCTTAACGGAGGGCGACAGCGGGCTCTCGAGAGGGTGTATCCCCAGGCTTCGGGGCGAGGTCGCGCAACACCCAGAAACCGGAAGGCTCCTGGCGGTGGACTGCGCCCTCACTGCCCTACGCTCAGAGAGAATCGGCGTGAGTCTCCGCCCCCAGAGCCTACGACAACTCTCCAGACTCAGCCGGAGCAGGCGCAGGGGGCGTGGCCTTGGTGGCACCGCCCCCAACAGAGCTTGGTCAGTGCTGAAGACTGCGTCAGTCTGGCTCTGCCGCCCCGCCTACTGAAGCCGATAGCTGGAGCAAAGCTCGGTCGGGCGTCTTCCGGGGTCGTCACGTCCGGTTGCCAAGGTGACTGGCTCGCTAAAGCCCAACCCTTATGATGCAATCCAATGGCAAGTGATAGTTGCTATCTTTTCTTCCGGATCAAGGAACAAATCGCAAAAGAAAGCTCTCCCGACACCTACGCAAAATTAAATGTTTCCGGGGTCAATCATAAATTTTCTGCTGCTGTGCTCGCTGACTAGTGTACGTTTTTCTCTCACGTCAGAGCATTAAAAGACATCGGCGCGCTTTTTTGGAGTCATACACTTGTGGCCTGAGAAAACTTCAAACGCCTGCGTGTGGCCAGCGATTATTGTTGCTGCTTCTCTGAAGGTTTCCCGTTTACTCCTCTTTCCTGAAGCTTTGCCTCTAGACTTACTTAACTCTTTCCTCCAGCCCACGTTCATCGAAACTATCACTATTGTCATATAGACCTTCATTTCTGAAGGGAGATCTGGGAGTTGCATCAGAACATCCATTGTATTCATTAAATCATTTATTCAGCTGTCCATTGCAGTTGATGCTCTTTATCTCACACTATTTCAGAATTTTTCCTCGCAGCACTATTAATTATTCCCTCATCTTGACGCCATTGGCAATATACTTTCCTGGTTTTGCTCCTACCTTTTTGTCTACACCTTCTCAATCTCTTTTGACGATATCTCCCTTTTCAAGGGAGTTCCTTACATCTTGATCACTGATTCTCTTGTTTTCAAGCTGCCTTGTCTCGATTAGTGGTTTTATTCATGCTCCTGGCTTGAATTACCACCTCCACCCATTATTTTACCACCAAACACATGTATGTCGTTGGCACTGATTTAAGTGTTTTACAAAATTAATTTACTCCTAACAGCTAATAAACGAATTATATGCAGATGAAGTAACTGATGCTCAGAGAGGGTGAACAACTTTTTAGAGGTCATAGAGCTTGTGAGTGATGGAGCCAGGCTCCAAATCCAGGTTGTCTGGCTGAACACACCATGTACTTTACTACTGCATTATGCTGCCATGTGACTCATAAATTTATGTTCCCAGTTCTGGTTTCTCTGAGATCTATACCTGGATGTTCAAGTGAATTGTTGAGATATCCTTTTTGCTATTTTAAAAGCCCCTTCAAATGAAATATGTTCAAAACCACACTTATGACTTGCTTTTCTTCCCCCCATTACACATTTTCTTTTATCAGTGCTATCTCAGAAAGAAAGAAAGACAGAGCTTCCTTCTATTAAAGATGCCTAAATCCCAGTGTCATCCTTAACACTTTCCTTTTTTTATTCCAAAATATACAATTCACCAACTTTTGCAGATTTTATCTTCTAAGTATCTTACAAGTCTGCTTTATATTTCTATTACTACTACTGTAGAGCAAGCTTACTTGGTCTAGTGAAGCTTTAACTGACATCCTCATATTCACTCTTTATTTATTTTTTTAGAGGGAGTCTCACTTTATCGTCCAGGCTGGAGTGCAGTGGGCAATCTCAGCTCACTGCAAGCTTCGCCTCCTGGGTATTCTCCTGCCTCAGCCTCCTGAGTAGCTGGGACTACAGGCGCCCGCCACCACACCCAGCTAATTTTTTGTATTTTAATTAGAGATGGGGTTTCACTGCATTAGCCAGGATGGTCTCCATCTCCTGACTTCATGATCCGCCCACCTCAGCCTCCCAAAGTGCTGGGATTACAGGTGTGAGCCTCATATCCACTCTTGTATTCCTCTAAATGCTGCAGCCAGAGATACCATATGGAAACACAAATCTGATGGTGTCATCCCACTGCGTTAAAAAAAAAAAAATCAGTTTCCCCATTGCTCTTATGATAAGGATCAAAATCCTTGATTCTTTTCCTTTTTTTCTTTTTCTTTTTTCTTTTTTTCTTTTTCTTTTTTAGACAGGGTCTCACTCTGTCACCCCAGACTGGAGTACAGTGGCATGATTTCAGCTCACTGCAACCTCCATCTCCTGGATTCAAGCGATTCTCGTGCCTCAGTCTCCCGAGTAGCTGGGATTACAGGCGCGCACTACCACGCTTGGCTCATTTTTTGTATTTTTAATAGAGACAGCGTTTCACTATGTTGGCTAGGCTGGTGTCTAACTCCTGACCTCAAATGATCTGTCTGCCTTGGCCTCCAAAAGTGCTGGGATTACAGGCATAAGCCACCGTGCCCAGCCAAAATCCTTGATTCTAATCAAGATGTTGAACTAGTACAGACTGCTGACACCTGGAGAAATAAAAAAAAAAAAGGAAGTTTAGATTTTTAGGAATTAACAGCAACAACCACCACACACACACACAGAAAAAAAGCAGCTGTGAAAATTTCGATCTGTAGGACATTTTCAGAACTGGTATGTGAGTGTATAGAGTGTTACAGGCTAAAGCCAAGGGCCACCACGGGAAGCAGAGGGTGGAGGAAACTATTTGAATTTTTCTCTTGTAACAGGTATGATCATTAATTGTCCTTTGAAAATAAACCTGTAGCAATAGCCAAGCCCCTGGTATAGACAGGATAAAGTCAAGGCAGGAAAAACCCATGCTAAGGTAAGGCACTGATGAAAATAGATGCAGAATTAGCTGCCAATGTTGGCAAGTCACTACTCCAACCTTTCCACAAAACCGCCCTGGCTGGTATATTATAAATAGGTAACTTGACTTTTGTCAGTGTGGTCTTGCACTACAATTTAAATATAACTCTTACCATGGAAACTGCCTTTTGGTAGAAGCTAATTGATATGATCAGCAGTGCTTCTTTGAATTCCTTAGGACATACACTTTTCTTCTAAATTCATTGGGAAATGCAGACTGAGGCTTAAATATCTTGTTGTTGTTGTTGTTGTTGAGACAGAGTCTCGCTCTGTTGCCCAGGCTGGAGTGCAGTGGCACGATCTTGGTTCACTGCAACCTCCGCCTTTCAGGTTCAAGTGATTCTCCTGCCTCAGCCTCCCGAGTAGCTGGGACTACAGGCGCACATCACCTCGCAATTCAGTTAATGAAGACTAGTTTAAAGACATATTTAGAAATGAAATGACCTGTTACTAAATTAGCATTACAAAAACGGATCAAAAATGTTAAATGTACAATCAAGTTACATGGAAAATTAAAGTAATAGAAAACTACAGTAGACCCTGCTTATCCAGTTTTGCCTTCTGTGGTTTCAGTTACCCATGGTCAACCATGGTTCAAAAATATTACATGGAAAATTCCAGAAATTACCAATTCACAAGTATTAAATTGTGTGCCATTCTGGGTAGCGTGATGAAATCTTGAGCTGTCCTTTTTTGCCCCACCAGGGTGTGAATCATCCCTTTCTCTAGCATAACCCCACCTGTTAGTCACTTAGGCGCCATCTTGGTTTTCAGATCCACTGTCATGGTATCACAATGTTTATGTTCAAGTAACCCTTATTTACTTAAAAATGGCCCAAAGTACAGGAGTAGTGATGCTAGCATGTTGTTCTATTTTTATTATTAGTTGTGATTAATCTCTTACTATGCTTAACTTATAAATTAAACTTTATTATAGGTATGTATGTATAAGAAAAAAATGTAGCACGTATCTAGTCTGGTACTATTCATGGTTTTAAGCATTCACTGGGAGTCTTGAAACATATCCCCCACAGATATACTACTGTATATCAGTGAAAATCAGAAAAAAATGAACATATTTGGGGGATGAGAGTAAAACCAAATATGAACTAAAATAAGCACACTAGATGAGATAAATAGTTGAATGCATTCAGCTGAATAAAGAATTAGGAGACTGATAGAAGAGAGTAAAGAAAATGTTGGAGGGCAGTAGGAAAGGATAAAAAGAGAGCAAATATAAAAATAAAAGTTAAAATTTGTGTAATATAAAAGTAGAAGTTTCAATATCTGGAAAATAGGATTGCAGAAGGATAGAAATTAAAACAAATATTTTTTAAATCTAAAAACTATTTTTCCAGAATTAAAGAAAATAGAAAGATGTCAGTTAAAGCATGTCCTAAGGTATCAAGTAAGAGAAATAAGAAAAAAAACATGCCTTAAGAAATTAAAACTAGAATATCAAAAAGAAAAAATAAATAAAGCCCTCGGGGAGGAAAAATGTATTATTTTCTGCATAACAAATAACCATAAATTTAGCAGCTAAAAATAACAAATATCAGTTAGGAGTCTAGGCACAGCTTAGTCAGGTCCTCTGCTACAGAGTAATTTACAGGGCTGCAATCAAGGTGTTGGTCAGGGCTACTGTCTCATCTGAAGGCTCAGCTAGAGAAGAAGCCAATTTCAAGCTCTTTTGTTGTTGGAGGGATTCAGTTCTTTGTGGCAGCTGGACTGAGGGCCTGTGTTTCTTGCTGGTTGTTGGCCAAAGGCTGCTGCCCTGAGTTCCTTGTCATGTGGGTTGCCAAAGATAAACCCAACTGGACATTAGTTAAAACACTGAAACAGATTTTATTCAGTAACTACTGATAGTAAGAGAAACAACTGAGTTCCACTTTTATTTGTGCAGAGGTGATTGGGTGTTTTAAAGGGAAAGTGAGGGACCCATGAGCAGAGGCTCAAGAAAAGTCAGAGAAGTAAAAAATTACAAAAGATTGATCTGCATAAATGCATCTAGGCCAGCTGTGTCTGCTATCTGGCAGTTATTGAAGTTAGGACTCTATTTGCTTAGAAACTGAGAGACAGGGATCTTATCCTTCCTGATGATTACATTTCAAAGGAATGTCCTTCAGTTTCTTCAGAAGGACACTTCTGAGTTGTAGGAGATACATATACATTTCAAAGGGAAATGAAAAGGATACATAATTATAAGCCCTTTTTAGTA
The DNA here is from genome assembly GCF_028885655.2 of Pongo abelii. Lineage (NCBI taxonomy): Eukaryota > Metazoa > Chordata > Mammalia > Primates > Hominidae > Pongo > Pongo abelii. Next base: position 121,771,272 of record NC_071985.2, on the reverse strand, counting down.
AATGTTCTAAGAACTTATCATCAGATGTTGGCTAGAGCAAACAGTAAATTCTTGTAGCAGCATTGAGCTTTGTCAGGCAGGCATTTTAATAGGAGGCTGAAGTCAACTTTAGGACATGGCCTTATCTCTTAAAAGCAATGCTAGAGTTTGGATGCCTTTTAGTGCAGAGGTTTGGACAGAGTTGTTCTGGCCAAGAGTGTTGTAGTTCTCACATCCTCCCCAATTTGGCAGCTTTCTTTATCAAAGCTCACAAAGAAGAGAGTCTAGTAGTAAGATGAAGGTCATAATCTTAATGTAGCTTAAGTACAGAAGTGACATCCTATCACCTTTGATGTATTCTGTTGGTTACAAGAAAGTCACTAGGCCAGCCTACATTTAAAAGGTAATGATTACATAAGAGTGTGAATACCAGGAGGTGGGAATAATTGGGAGCCGTCTTAAACTTGACCTGCCACAAGGAGCAAGCATTTTAAAAAATCAAATTGGCATTAGATATCTTAATAGATAATAGAACATTTGATGCAAGAATACAGTGAAATTTTAAGCTATTAAGGAACAATTGAAAAAATAAAATTATGAGTCATGCAAAAGTAAATGAACATGTGTTGTTGTGTTTTTTCCAGCATCTTTTTTGTTGTGGCAGAGACACAACAAAAAAGAAGACGTTAGGCCAATATCCTTGATGAATATCAATGCAAAAATCCTCAAAAAAATACTGGCAAATCAAATCCAGCAGCATATCGAAAAGCCTATCCACCATGATCAAGTAGGCTTTATTCCTGGGAGGCAAGGTTGGTTCAACATATGCAAATCAATAAATGTGATTCATCACATAAACACAACTAAAGACAAAAACATGATTATCTCAATAGATACAGAGAAGGCTTTCAATAAAATTCAATACTCCTTTATATTAAAAACCCTCAACAAACAAGGTATTGAAGGAACATATCTCAAAATAATAAGAGCTACATATGACAAACCCAGAGTCAACATCATACTATTTGGGCAAAAAATGGAAGCATTCCCTCTGAAAACCAGCACAAAACAAGGATACCCTCTCTCACCACTCCTGTTCAACATAGTATTGGAAATCCTGGCCAGTGCAATCCTGCAAGAGAAAGAAATAAAGGACATCCAAATAGGAAGAGAGGAAGTCAAACTATCCCTGTCAGCCAACGGCACAATGCTATATCTAGAAAACCCCATAGCCTCAGCCCAAAAGCTCCTTCAGCTGATAAACAACTTCAGCAAAGTCTTAGGATACAAAATTAATGTACAGAAATCATTAGCATTTCTATACACCAACAACAGTGATGCAGAGAGCCAAATTAGGAATGCAGTCCCATTTGCAATTGCCACAAAAAGAAAAAAGTATCTAGGAATACAGCTAACCAGAGAGGTGAAAGAGCTCTACAAGAGGAACTACAAAACACTGCTCAAAGAAATCAGAGCTGACACAAACAAATGGAAAAGCATTCCATACTCATGGATAGGAAGAATCAATATAGTTAAAATGGCCATACTGCTCAAAGAAATTTATAGATTCAAGGATATTCCTATTAAACTACCAATGATGTTCTTCAAGGAACTAGAAAAAACTATTTAAAAATTCATATGACACCAAAAAAGAGCCTGAATAGCCAAGGCAAGCCTAAGCAAAAAGAACAAAGCTGGGGGTATCACAGTAACAGACTTCAAACTATGGTACAGGCTACAGTCACCAAAACAGCATGGTGTTGGTATAAAAACAGACACATATATCAATGGGACAGAATAGAGAGCCCTGAAATAAGGCTGCACACTACAGTTATCTGATCTTCAACAAAGCTGACACAAACAAGCAATGGGGAAAAAACTCCCTTATTAATAAATGGTGCTGGGATAACTGGCTAACCATATGCAGAAGATTGAAGTTAGGTGCCTTCCTTACACCATATACAAAAATCAATGCAAGATGGATTAAGGACTTAAATGTAAAACTCAAAACTATAAAAATCCTGGAAGACAACCTAGGCAGTACCATCCAGGACACAGGAATGGGCAAAGACACAAAAAGCAATTGCAACAAAAGCAAACATTGACAAATGGGATATAACTAAACTTTAGAGCTTCTGCACAGCAAAAGAACTATCAACAGAGTAACTAGACAATCTACAGAATGGGAGATAATATTTCCAAACTATGCAGCTGACAAAGGTCTAATATCCAGCATTGTAGGGAACTTAAACACATTTACAAGAGAAAAACAAACAAGCCCATTAAAAAGTTGGCAGAGGACACAAACAGACACTCTTCAAAAGAAGACATACATGCGACAAACAAGCATATGAAAAAAAGCTCAACATCACTAAGCAGTAGAGAAATGCAAATCAAAACCACTATGACATACCATTTTGCACCAGTAAGAATGGCTATAAAAAGTCAAAAAATAACAGATACTGGTGAAGATGTGGAGAAGAAGAAACACTTATACACTGTGATGGGAGTGTAAATTAAGTCAACCAGTGTGGAAAACAGTGTGGTGATTCCTCAAAGACCCAAAACCAGAGCTACTGTTTGACCCAGCAATCCCATTACTGGGTATGTACCCAGAGGAATATAAATCATTCCACCATAAAGACACATGCACACAGATATTCACTGCAACACTATTCACAATAGCAAAGACATGGAATCAACCTAACTGTGGTTCATATACACCATAGAATACTATGCAGCCATAAAAAAGAATGAAATCGTGTCCTTTGCAGTAACATAGATGGGGCTGGAGGCCATTATCCTTAGCAATCTAACACAGGAACAGAAAACCAAATACCAAATGTTCCCACTTTTAAGTGGGAGTTATGATGAGAACACATGGCCCCATAGAGAACAACAGACACGAGGCCTATTGTAGGGTTGTGGGGGAGTGAGGAGGGAAAGCATCAGGAAAACTAACTAATGGAGACTGAGATTACTACCTGGGCGATGAAATAATCTGTAAAACAAATTCCCGTGACACAAATTTACCTATATAACAAAACTGCACATGTACCCTTTAACTTAAAACTTAAATTAAAAAAAAAACTCCCACACATTTCAAAAGGACAATGAGCCACACCCATCCACATAAGGCGTTTCAACTTTTCACCTTAATTCAGTTAACCCCCCTCCTACTACTTAATAACTCACAAGCTGCAGCTCTTCAAATTGTCACCTTGGCTACTCAGTCCTCTGTATCCTCTCCCTTTAATTTTCCCCTCTTTCCTCTTTGCTTATTTGTATTTGCCTCCATGTTCTTCCATTTTATTTCTTATTTCTTTCACCTTTTCTATCCCTCTTTTTTTCTCTTCCTTACACAGGCTGGGTGGTAGGTGTGGGAGCTGGGTGCAGTGGCAAGAGCATGGGCATACACTTCCAAAAGCAAATTCAAGGTCTTTTACAATGTAAAGTATCCTGTCTACATATTATTTATGTACTTACTAACCATTTAACATGTTAAAAACTGTACTTCCATTTTTTTGGCAGTTGCTGTATTTTTGTTTAATGTATCAGTATTTTACATTGTTTCCCTAACTTCAGTTTCCCATGAACCCCGGGGTTTTTATTGTATGATTCTGCATAATGTGGTGATGTTAGGAATGTATATGTCATGTTATATCAGAACTACCTACAAAGATAATTTAAAAACCTTTGTAAAGCCACTTTGGGTGAGATGAGCAACAGGGGCTGGATTTACTCTCCTACTTGAAGCAAAGTCTGTAGCAAAAACAACAGCAACAAAACAAAAATGTGTGAAACAGTACCTTTTAAGATACTGGAATCAGGCAATGAAAGAAAGTGATTTTGAAATATGGGAAAAAATGAGGTAAGCGTTACCATTGCCTAAGCTTACCATCTTGAGAGATTTTCAGCCTACAGCTGAAGGAAGAGGAACTGAGGCAGAGCCTGTCAGACTAGCTGTGTTGAGAAATGGAGCTGAGTCCTGGGAAACCAAGGCAAAGTTGATAGGACAGACTATTAAAGAGACTATCAAAGAGAGGAGATAACTGCATGGAAGGAGATATATGTGTGTGTGTGTGGTGGTGGTGAATTGGTGGTGTGAAGAGAGAGACAGAGGGAAGAAGAGATTTATTATGGAAATTGTTTCATGTGATTATAGTGGTCAAGAAGTTCCACCATCTGCCATTTGGAAGTTGGATAACCAGGAAAGCCAGTGGTGTAATTCAGTCTGGATCTAAGGATTGGAGAGCTAGAGGAGCCAATGGCATAACTCTCAGTTTGACTCCAAGGCCTAAGAACCCGGGAGTGGGAAGGAGAGTGCAGGTGTAAGTCTCAAAGTCATAGGGCTTGAAAACCAGGAGTGCTGATGTCTGATGGCAGAAGTGGATGAACCTATCTCAAGAAAAGAGGGAATGCATCCTTCTTCCACATTTTTGTTCTGTTCAGACCCTCAACTGATGGGATGATGCCTGCCCACATTGGTGAGGGTAGATCTTTTTATTTAAACTACTGGTTCAAATGCTAATCTACTCCAGAGACACCCTTAACAGGCACACACAGTAATAATGTGTTCCCAGCTATCTGAGTATCCCTTAACCAAGACAAATTGATACATAAAATTAACCAGCACAGTTCATGTTGAATATTCAGTAGAGTACTGACAAGCATTTGTCTGTAATGAAACTCAATGCTGGGGAATGAACTATCAGAAAGGATAAGAAGGAATAGTACCTAACACACAGGGCTGGAAACAGTGCATTTTCCCACTACGGAATGGCAAAATTCATATTTCCTATGTGTGGAATAGAGTACTGCTACACTCCAGATGTACCTAACAAATCACAAAAACAAGACCTGAAAGTATCAAACTTCTTCCAAATAAAATAACTGTATCTCAAAACAAAAGAGAATGTATAGCAATACAAAAATAGCCAGCATCCAACAAGGTAATATTTACAATGTTAGAGCCTAATCAAAGATTACCAGGCATACAGAGAAAATACAATATCCACAATGAAAATAATCAAAACTGACCCAGATATTGGAATTAGCAAATAGGGATATTAATACAAATATTACAACTGTATATGTTCAAAAAGTTAAGTAAACATATAGAAGATATTTTTAAAATTCAAATAAAACTTCCAAAGAGGAAAGCTATAGTGATAAAATAGGAAAATACACTTTACCTCATTTCTATGATTTTGATGTCATTTACTTTATTGAATTCAGCCAACTCCTATTTCATTTTACGGTTTTTTGTTTGTTTGTTTGTTTTTTGTTTTGTTTTTGAGACAGTTTCACTCTTGTTGCCCAGGCTGGAGTGCAATGGCACGATCTCTGCTCACTGCAACCTCCACCTCCTGGGTTCAAGGGATTCTCCTGCCTCACCCTCCCAAGTAGCTGTAATGACAGGCATGTGCCACCACACCCAACTAATTTTTTTTATTTTTAGTAGAGATGGGGTTTCACCATGTTGGCCAGGCTGGTCTTGAACTCCTGACCTCAGGTGATCCACCTGCCTCGGGCTCCCAAAGTGCTGGGATTACAGGTGTGAGCCACTGCACCCAGCCATATTTGTTTTTCTGTCCACTTCTGCTATGAGCTTTGAATTTCTAAAATATTTTTACTGTTTTATGAAGTCTCACATTTTTCTTTTGCCTCATCCTTGATTTGGGAAGAAGCTTTTATCACTAAAATGTTTTGATTCTAATTTTCTGATTGTGTTCACAGTACCTATATATGAATATTGACAGCCACTTTCAGTTCATTTTTAAATAAAATACTTTCCTGCACAGCAGTTAAAAAAAGAAAAACACACTTTCTTGAATTAATGGAAGATTACGTCTTACAGAAGAAATAATAACTGAGCTTTAAGCTTAGTCCCTGATGTGGTTGTTTGTATTTATTTTGTTCGGTGTTTATAGGGAATGTCGAACCTGTATTTCGTAAACTTAAAAAAAAATTGGCTAGGCGCGGTGGCTCATGCCTGTAATCCTAGCACTTTGGGAGGCCGAGGCGGGTGGATCACGAGGTCAGGAGATCGAGACCATCCTGGCTAACACGGTGAAACCCCGTCTCTACTAAAAATACAAAAAATTAGCCGGGCGTGGCAGTGGGCGCAGCTACTCTGGAGGCTGAGGCAGGAGAATGACGTGAACCCGAGAGGCGGAGCTTGCAATGAGCAGAGATCGCGCCACTGCACTCCAGCCTGGGCGACAGAGTAAGACTCTGTCTCAAAAAAAAAAAAAAATTAATGACAGTTCTAGGATATAATTCTACAGTTTAGTTAAATCTTTACTCTTCTTTGGCAAAAATGCCTCAAAGAGTTTTTACACTCATTTCTTAAGCAATTTCTTTTCAATTTTCAAAAATTATTCACCAGTATTTCTTCAAATACTGTATCTTTTTCTTACTCTCTCACTTCTATCTTGACTCCAGTTACCCATATGTTAGACCTTTTATCAATGTCCCATGTGTCTCTTATGTTTTATTCAATATTTTATATCTCCTTTTATGTTCTTGATTCTTTTATATTTCCCAGTTCACTAATCATCTGAAAAATCATATCTAATGAACTATTTACTAATCTATTAAACTTCTTATTTTAATTATAGTAGTTTTTCATTTTAGAACTTTCATTTGACTCTTTTTTATATTTCATATCTCTGATCAAGTTTTCCATTTTAAATCTTTATTTGTGTCAATTAATCATAATTTAAAATATCTGTTAATGCCAAATCTTTTCTGAGTCTGTTTTTATTGTCTATTTTACAATTTGTTTTTGTCTTTTTGCTTATGTTGTATAAGATGTCTCACAATTTGTATTGGGTGCTAAACATTCTCCATGAAAACTTTAAGGAATTAAGTCCTCTTCTAAGTACTAATGACCATATCAATCCTGCAGAGGGTTGATTTGAGACTTTGTTATGACTACTCCATTTCAAATTATTATTACTTATAGAGAATGGTCCATATTTCTCTGGGATCTCAATTGAAAACCCAGTTTTTACCAAAACCCCTTTACCTTGGCAAATTTTGAACTCCAATCTCTGTCTCATCAGTACAACATAATTGCTGAAACTTCCGTACAGTTTGTTAGCCTCCTAGCTGCTGTTTTCTGCTGGATTTATTGGATTCCTGCCCCTTAATGTGAAGCTCAGAATTTGGCCAGTGATTTGAGGTGAATCTGTAGCTGGCTTCTTTCTCTATGATTTATTTCCCTTTGGGAATTTGCTTAAGTCCCAGCCACTTGGCATCCCTGAATTCTGATCTCTGCTTCCTCATTCCAATATGACTATGCTGTATACTTGGACTACAGTCCTCATGTTAAAATTTTTTTCAGAAAACAGGTTAGGATAAATATGAATCTTTTCTCTTATGCTTTCCTTCTCTCAAGGATCGTGGTTCCTCAACTCCTGACGTTATCGATTACTCCTCAATGCCTTAAACCATTGTCTTATATAGACTGTTCACATGCACACACACACACACACAGACACACACATATATGTATATGTTTGTATGTGTATATGTAAAAGGGTTACTAAAATATAAGCTACTCCATCCTAGTCAGAACTAAAAGTTTTCTCAAGAAAACATATTGATTCTGTAATTTCAATATTTATAATTTTCCTTTCGAGGATATCTAGTTCCTTTTTGATTCTGTTAATTGTCTATAGTTTTTGGTACATGCTTGTTTTCCAACTTTAATTTTATTCAGTAAATATATTTTTTATAGTTTGATTCTGATTGTTTCAGTATCTAATATCCTTAAGAAGCTTATTATGCATCATTTCTGATTATAATTTCTGAATGCAAGATCAGGTTTTTTGGAAATTTATGTTAATTTTCTAGTCTTTTTATAAGTTTTTCATTATAGATTTATAAAAATTAAAAGTCTAGCCTTTCATTCCTCCATAGATAATTTGCATTTTCTTTTAAAAATAAGATTTTAAAAATTAAAGTATTATTTACATACAATAAACTAGACAAATCTTAGGTACACAGCTCAGCAAATTTTTCACTCATGAACACATCCATGTAGAATATTTTCTTTTCTTTCTTTTTTTTTTTTTTTTTGAGATGAAGTTTCACTCTGTTGCCCAGGCTGGATTGCAGTCACATGATCTCAGCTCACTACAACCTCTGCCTCCTGGGTTCAAGTGATTCTCCTGCTTCAGCCTCCCAAATAGCTGGGATTACAGGCATGCGCCACCACAGCCGGCTAATTTTTGTAGTTTTAGTAGAGATGGGGTTTCGCCATGTTGGTCAGGCTGGTCTTGAACTCCTGACCTCAAGAGATCCGCCCACCTCGGCCTCCCAAAGTGTTGGGATTACAGGTGTGAGCCACTGTGCCTGGCCCATGTAGAACATTTTTTGGACTGCAAAAGGCTCCATGCTCTATGTTGCCACTCAACACTCCACCAGTAAGGAAAAGCACTATTCACACCACCATTACATGAGTTAGCTTTGCCTTTTCTTATAAGGACACCAGTAAGATAAGATTAGGACCTATAAAAGTAGTTTTTATAGCATGATATGCTAGAAAAAAATTTATAGCATATCATGGCTTCTTTTGCTCAACATTATGTCTGTGATATTTGTCTATGTTGTTACATGTAGCAGCAGTTTGTTTTTTCTTTGGTATGTAATATTCCATTATATAAGGCCATAAGTTATTTATTCTTCCTAATAATGACGGACATTTGTGTTATTTCTAGCTTTTGGCTATTTGCATTTTCTTTTGCCAGTCTTTGGAGGAAGATGCCTATGTCAGAATACTTTAAATGATACACTTGATTTTTTAAGAACCACATAGGTAACTTTAAATTTCCCTTCACTAGTGACAAAGGTAAGACAAGCAATATCTCTTGCCAAACCCTTCACATAGATCCCTGAGTTATTTACACTTACACTGAGGATTTACCACTTTGAGATCCTAGCATTATATAGGGGAGGAGCCTCCTTTTAGATTCCTACCTTGGATAGGATCTAGATTTTATCTACTTTTCCCTATTCCCTGAATTACTTCTATGGGCTGAATTGTATTCTGCCAAAATTCATATGCTGAAGCCCTAACTGATCTTTGTGAAAGATCAGTTGGCTGTAAATATGTGGCATTATTTCTGAGTTCTCTATTCTATTCTAATCTGACACATTGATCTAGGTGTCTATTTTTATACCAGTACCATGCCATTTGGGTTATGATAGCCTTGGAATATAATTTGAAGTCAAGTAACGTGATACCTCCAGCTTTTTTCCTTTTTAGTTAGAATTGGTTTGGATAATCAGGCTGTTTTTTGGTTCCAAATGAATTTTAGGATTTTTTTTCAAATTCTTTGAAAAATGACAGTGATATTTTGATAGCTCATTGAATCTATAGATTGCTTTGGGCAGTATGGTCATTTTAATTATATTAATTCTTCTGATCCATGAGCATGTTTTTCAATTTATTTGTGTTATCAACAATTTATTTCGTAGTGTTTTGTAGTTTTTCTTATGGCAATCTTTCACCTCCTTGGTTAAATTTATTCCTAGATATTTCATTTTATTTTTTTGTAGCTATTGTAAATGGGATTGATTTCCTGATTTTATTCTCAGCTAGTTATTGGTGCATAGAAACACCACTGATTTTGTACACTGACTTTGTATCCTGCAACTTTACCCAATTTATTTATCAAATCTAAGAGTTTTTTGGTGGAGCACATGTTTTTGGAAAAATTGCACTGATAGACTTGCTTGATGCAGTGTTGCCACAAACCTGCAATTTGTAAATAAAAATGCAGGTATCTGCAAAATGCAATAAAATGAAGCACAATAAAATGACGTATGCCTGTAAATGACTTTCTGGGAAAGGCAAAACTCTGGAGACAGCGTAAAGATCAGTGGTTGCTGGGGCTAGGGAGAAGAGAGGGGAATTTAAGTACAGCACCAGTTTCTAAGGCAGTGAAATAATTATTCTGTGATTCTATAATGCTGGATAAATGTCATCATACATTTGTCAAAATCTATAGAATGTACAATACCATGAGTGAATCCTAACGTAAACTATGGACTTTAGTTAATAATAATGTATTATTGGCTCATCATTTGTAACAAATATACCACAATAATGCAAGATGTTAATAGGGAATTAAAAGTGAGTAATAAAGGGTATATGGGAACTCTGTACTTTTAGCTCAATTTTTTCCACTTATCTAAAGCTGCTAAGAAATAAAGCCTATTGATTAAAAACATTATGGAATACCTCTCAAGCTGTATTTAAAGGAAAACTTATGACTTTAAATTTCTGTATTAGAAAAAGGAAAAAAGTATCACATCAATGACATCAGTTTGCTTGTATTAATCAGGATTCTCCAAAGAAATAGACCCAACAGGAGAATGAGACAAGGTCTCATTCTGTTGTCCAGGCTGGAGTACAGTGATATGATTATACCTCACTATAACCTTGTAGCCCCAAAATTCTGGGCTCAAGCAATCCTCCTGCCTAAGCCTTATGAGTAGCTAGGACTACAGATGTGTGTCACCATGCCTGAATATTTTTTTAATTTTTTATATAGATGGGTTCTCACTATGTTGCCTAGGCTAGTCACAAACTCCTGACCTTAAGTGATATTCCTTCCTTGGCCTTCCAAAGTGCTCGGATAACAGGAATGAGTCACCATACCATACTTGTATATATTTATTTATTCACAATGTCGTGCAATACATTTTTTTTTTTTGAGACAGAGTCTCGCACTGTCGCCCGGGCTGGAGTGCAATGGCACGATGTCGGCTCACTGCAACCTCTGCCTCCCGGGTTCAAGAGATTCTCATGCCTCAGCCTCCTGAGTAGTTGGGATTACAGGCGCCCGCCACCACACCCGGCTAATTTTTTGCATTTTTAGTAGAGACAGGATATCTCTATGTTGGCCCGGCTGGTCTCGAACTCCTGACCTCAAGTGATCCACCTGCCTCGGCCTCCCAAAGTGCTGGGATTACAGGCATGAAACACCGCGCCTGGCCTGCAAAGCATTTTTATCATCTCAAAAGATATGTTATGTCTACTAGAAGTCAGCTTCCATTTCCCCCTCTCCTAAGCTCCTGGAAACCACTAATCTGCTTTTGCTCTCTACAGATTTACCTAATCTGGGTATTTCATATAAATGAAATCTTAATGTGTTACCATCTGTGTTTGGCTCCTGTTACTTAGCATAATATTTTCTAGGCACACATCTGTTGTAGCATGTATCAATACTTCATTTTTATAGTTGAATAATAGTCTATTGAATGGATATACCACACTCTCTTCATGCATTCATCTTTTGATGGCCATTTGCAGTATTTCCACCTATTGGCCATTGTGAATAGTGCTGCTATAAACATTCATGTACAATTTTTTGTTTGAACACCTGTTTTTAATTCTCTGAAATTACTGAGTCACATGGTAATTTTTGGTTTAACTTTTTGAGGAACTGCTAACTTATTTCAGCAGTGGCTGCATCATTTTACATTCTCAGCAAAAAATGTATGGGTGTTCAAGTTCCTCCACGTTTGTCAACACTTGACATTTTTCTATTTTTTAAAATTATAGTCGTTCTAGTGGGTGAAGAGGTTTTGATTGGCATTTTCCTAATGACTAATAATATTGAGCATTTTTTCATGAGCTTATTGATTATTTGTATATCTTCTCTGGAGAAATGTCCATTCAATTAATTTGCCCATTTTTGAATTGGTTTCTTAAAAAACGTTAAGTTGTAGGAGTTCTTTATATATTCTGGATATGAATCCCTTATCAGTAATATAATTTGCAAATATTTCTCCCATTCAGTAGATTGCCTTTTTGTTTTCTGTTCTGTGTACTTTTAGGTGATGGTTGGTCAGGTATGGCCACAAGATGGGGGAAAAGGAGAGGCTCAGGAAAATAAAGTTTATTACATCATGGACCCTAAAGAGTAACTGCCCATCAAGAGGGGTTCACATAGGAAAAGTGCCAAGGGAGTGGGCTCAACCATGCAGGAGGGAGCCAAAAAAGAGAGAAGACCCACTCATAAGTGCCTTTATTAAGGGCCATGGTGGAGTAAACAAGCAAAAGGCACAAAAGGATTTCATTGGTGCATTTGAAAGTTGGTAGATCACAGTCAGGGAGGGCAAGAAAGGAAACTTATGGCAGAAGCCAACCTTATCACACTGGTACACCTGGTTACTTGGGTGTGGTGCTCATAGCCTGTTTGTGGGGATGTTGAGGCAGCAAGAAAATATAAAGTTTTAAAATTTACAATACTTTCAACCCTGTGGTGCCTCAACATCATTAACAATACTAATTGGGAGGAAGAATACTTGCCACCTGGATTGTGGAGATGTTAAAGGTGACTAGTTAGCCACTGAAGGCAAACTTTGATACAGATGACAACTAGGAAAAGTTCTATTATCCATATGGCAAGTGGTTGGAACTCAATTCACAACCAGGCACGTCGCCTTGTGTGAAAAAGCCAAGAGAACAGGTCAGACCCCTGTGGATTTAAGGAAATACACTGGTAGATTTTGGTTATATTATAAAAGTTCTTTACTTCTTAGCCTATTCCTCATAGCTTGGCCTGTACCTGTCCAGAGTTATTAATGTATATATGGCAGGAGGTGCCTTGCATGGCACAAACCCCTCCCTCCCTGGCTACTGAGTAGTCAAGAGCAGTGTGCTATCCACTATCACTTGGGCTAGAGACAAATGGGCTTGTTGTGTAAAGGACAACATTTCATGTAGCCTTTGAACATGATCTGAAAGGGCCTATGATCTGAAAGGTACTGGTTGCCAGCTATGATTTTATTTTGTATGCAAAGGCTGCTGTTCTGGTGCCAATACTGGCAGCTCCTGTGGCTATAGTAAGCCCTATTAAGATGGGAATAAATATTACCTATTTTGCCTGGTGTTTTGGGGTTGATGGAAATGAGCAGTTAGCTGGTTGGTAAAGAACTAGGAGACTCCTCAGTGTAAACATTGAACATGGGGGTATGGTTTTATTGGGGAAAATATGGGGGATTAAGCAAGGAAAATATATAAGGTGCTATGCCTATGAGTTTGGGCCACAGTAGAACCTGAAAGTGCCATTATTTAGAGTATAATGTACCCATGAAGATATTATAAGGAGGTTGAAAGCCCCAATGTGGAGAATGGGCCAAGTGTCGTGGGCTCCTGGGCACAAGTGGTAAGCCTAAGGGGGTAACTTGAGTATAATGTGCAGCTGTCCCTGTTGAGTATAGCTAGAAATGAAGGTAGCTGGTATATTTAAACAAATGGGAAATTTAAGAGTTTTATTGGAAGCCATGATAGAACTTTGCCTAAGGTGGTGTCAGCAGGAAGGTCATTAAGGTAGGCCCATGCCCACTGCGACTTAGTGGTAGGCTCAACAGTTGTGAAGGGTTATGGCCATAGATGAAACTTTGGCAGCCTGTACATATGTGTTGGAGATCTTGGTCTGTACCAGGTTGGTGTAGCGGTTGTTGTGACATAAGTGTGAGGAAGACAGGAAGTAGAGGTATTTATGGGTGTGGTATCTGTGGGTGTAGGTTCCTGGGCACCAGCCTCAAAAGTGCTGGGGTGCATGGGTGTTTCTGCCATGGTTGGTGTTGCAGGCAAACAGAAATCGCAGGAAATCATTAGAAGTGCACATAAGAATAGAAAATCTGGAGGGTAGGTGGCTAGGCATGACACAGAAGACATATTAGGAGGAATTCTACCCTGAGTGGCATTCAAGATGAAATGCTTTGCATCCCACAGAGGCTTAATGCACTCTAGGGCTGCTTTGCAATCGTAGGGCTTTGAACTCATAGTTTCACAGGCAGGTGTCAGCAGGGCAGGATCCAGGGTCAAACAAGTAACAATCTCAAGGAAATAGTTTTCCCAGGGTTCATACTCATATGGGGCAATATAAGGTTGCAGTATATTTGGATTAGCTATGGGTAGCAGAGGAATCAAGACTGAGCACTGAGTGTGGGAGTTGTTTAAAGGGCAAGTGTCTAGAACAGTCCAAGTCTGGAGCAGAAGCAGTTGTCTGAGGTGAAATCAATTCCACTGGCAAGCACTTCGGCTGGGATCACGTTGTCTGAGATGATGTCATATCTATCAATGACCTCTTGGATTGGGTTGATGTCAGGAGCAATCCAGGAAAAGGGTGTCCCTACCATGTAGCAATTCATAGGGGATAAGACGAGACTCTAAGGACTAAGAATTATGGTAACATGGGAAGGCCTTGCCCAAAATAGATTCACAGATGACTCTGCAGCTGCTGGAGACACAGATTTCTTTTTATTATTATTATTGTTACACTTTAAGTTCTAGGGTACATGCGCACAACGTGCAGGTTTGTTACATATGTATACATGTGCCATGTTGGTGTGCTGCACCTGTTAACTCGTCATTTACTTTAGGTATATCTCCCAATGCTATCCCTCCCCCCTCCCCTTACCCCACGACAGGCCCCAGTGTGTGATGTTCCCCACCCTGTGTCCAAGTGTTCTCATTGTTCAATTCCCACCTATGAGTGAGAACATGCGGTGTTTGGTTTTCTGTCCTTGTGACAGTTTGCTCAGAATGATGGCTTCCAGTTTCATCCATGTCCCTACAAAGGACATGAAGTCATACTTTTCTTATGGCTGCACAGTATTCCATGGTGTATATGTGCCACATTTTCTTAATCTAGTCTATCACTGATGCACATTTGGGTTGGTTCCAAGTCTTTGCTATTGTGAATAGAGCCGCAATAAACATACATGTGCATGAGAGACACAGATTTCTTTCAAGTCTGCTGGGTCATCAGTGATACAACGGGCAAATGCCCAAGCCACTTTGGTCTGGGACTGCCCTTCCTAGTCTATCCATAAAGGATGTATATTCTGGGAGTACTGATAGGCTGTGTTCAGAGAGACTCTATGTATGATTCTACATTCTGGGGCATATCTTCCCGTAGAGATCTCAGGTACCATGGAGCAAAGAATTAACAGCCAGTGTTTAATCCACAAACATAAATTCAGTCAATCTACAGAGGCCATGCTCAAGAGAATGTCCACTAGCATATAGTACTGCTCAAAATTGTTTAAACACCAATATCATTTGAGCTATTCATAATGGAAGTCTGCCAGCTTGGGAGGGATTCAGTCATGAGCCAGGCTCAAAGATAGGCTGCTCTCATGGAGCTCAGGATAACCTTCGGGAAGGTCCAATTTCCCCAATTTGTGGTACACTACTGCAGAGGCTCTGTGGGACTGCTGCACATTCTACAGGTCAGGTTGAAACCTTATGGGTTGACCCATATCCCCAGTGCCCAAATTAAGCACAAGCAAACTAACAAACACAGCAAAGGGGAGTACCAATATTTTATTAATTTGGCAGAGACTGTACCCTGGACCTGGGCCAGTTGTAGTGACACCAGTGGGGAATCTTGGAGTCTTAAATACGTCTGTAGGTCCTAGCTAAGTACAAAGCTCCTAGTAATGAGAGTTAGGAACTAGTATGGTGGTGGCTGTGGGTCACTTTTGGAGTCTGTAATTTCCAGAAGTGGCTAACATTCTCCAGATGTAACTTGCTGTCTCCACAAATAGCAGCCCACACATTTCCACTACTCAACTCTGTATCTATAATTTCCAATTCCTGCCTCAGCGTGGAATGGGGATTAAGCAGGCACCCTTTATATCCTGAGTACACAGGCAGGGTCTCAGGCTCTGGCATCAGGTTGTCCAGGTACTCTTGTGCCCAAATTAAATGTCTAGGGTATTTCAATGGGTTTTCAGTCGTTAAGGGATCATATTTAGTAATCTGTTCCTTGATTAAGCATCCAAGTCAAAGAGGTTGGAGAAACAATTGAAAAGTCAAATTTATATGAGAAGAAATCATTGACAGAGTAACAGGTACAATCCTCCTGGACAGTAAAATGAGCCAGATTGCCCTTGTGAGCAAACAGGAGCAGAGCAGAAGGCTATATAAAATTAGTGTAAGGTTTATAGAATCCTATGGATAAAGAGTTGAGATAAATGATGGATTGTAGGAGAAAAGAGACCTACTTAAAGATCCATTTACCAAAGAGTAATTTTAGTAGCATGTCTTTCAACAGGCCATTGTTACATTCAGTGAGGCCTGAGGTTGTGGTTGCTATGGCAAATGAAAGTTCCATAAGATGCCCTGTTCTAGTGTCTGGTTCTGGGTAGCATGGGAGGGAAAATGAGTCCCTTGGTCAGAATCTATGATATCTGGAACAACAAGGAAAATGAAAATGGTTCTTGTTAGGCCAAGGGCAGTGGAAGGCCAGCATACCCCATAAAGGAGTCAATCATAGTAAGGGTACACTAGGGAGCACCTGCAGTCGGGGGCAAGGGATCAATGTAATCAATACAACACCAGGAAAAGGGATAGAAATTCTGTGGAAAAGATCCCCATTGAGTTTCACACCAAAATTTAATCTTGAAGCACATGTCGCAGTTGTCAGTCTCTGTCTTGGTCAGAGAGGCTTGCAGGGGAATGCCTTGTCTATGGGCCCATTCAACAAACACATGCATTCCCCAATGCCCAGATGGATTATGTGGCCAAGTTACCAGCAGGTATGGAAATGAGGAGGGATCCAGGGAGGCAACAGAAGTGGCTAGAGAAAGTGTGTTAATCTTAGAAATCAGCCTGCTGTGTTGTTGAAATGTGCCTCTGGAATGTCATGTCAAGTTTGTGCAAAAACTTGTGACAAAAATAGAAATAGGCCAAGTTGACAATACCTTACAAATTTAAGATCCCCACAAGGGACAGCCTTGTATTAAGAAATCATCTCTCTGCCATTGGCCTTACCAGATGCAAAGCTGTTAGCAATCAGTAAAGATCTAGAAGAAGATCTATGAAGAAGCTACCTAGTAAGAGCATTCTGTAGGGCCAAGTGTACAGCTTCTAAGTTGAGCAGACCTGATGACACTGAACCTGGCTAGAGAGGTACTCAAAACCAAGTGATAGGCCATGGTTCTCCAGCAAGCTGCATTGCATACGATGGTGACAATATCATCAGTAAAGTATACTGACTCCTTTTTCATGTCAGACAGTTGGTCCCAAGGGGCGCCTCATTTTCCAGAGGAGGAGGCAGTGGTGATGTCAGTACCAGTGTCTCTAGGTCCATGGGCAAGAGGCTGAGCATGGGGCAAGCTACAATCTCCTAGAACTTGTAAAATACCTGTTTGTCCGGTTTAACCCACTCCTGGAAGTACCATTTCCATTTAAGCAAGGAAACTTCCACAGCTGTGCTGAGCTGTTGCCGAGAGGAATCTATCCATCCATGACAAGGTAAGGATCTGGGTGTAGAGTTTTACCTGCTGGTGGCCAAAATGAGCCTTGGTCTCTATCAGTCATCAGTAAGCATTTGATATTTGGCATGTATCAGGCAGCAGCTGATGGCAGCCTCTGGATCCAAAATCCCATCAGGAGCCATTTTTGACCATGCTTATTCCATATGCTCCAGAAAGCATTGTCAGGGTTGGCCAATATCTCATATCTAAAACTGGCTTCTGGGGGAACCAACTGCCTTATGCAGCCTGCTGAGTGTCTTCTAATGCTCATTGCTGGGGCTTCCCCCAATGGAAGGTGGTAGACTTGCAAGTGACTTTGTAAACAGGCTGAAGTAAAATGGAAAGGGGTGGAATGTGTTGTTGCCAGAACATGTAGAGACTGAACAGATGTTGAGCCTGGCAAATGTCTGGGTTGGGCTGAGCTGTAAAAGCTAATGTTTAACTGTGTTAGAAATTTGTTGGGCATTGGAAAACCAGACTATGCCCAAGAATTTCACTGAGGTTGACGGATTTTGTGTAGAGTCATTGCCTGCCCCTGTTCTTGGAGATGGTGCATGCAAATCCTCTTTGACTGCCTCCTCAGAGGGCCCTCATATCAGGAAACCACCTATGTAGTGCTATTAGAAGCCTTATGGGGAACTGTGTCAGGGTACTGAAGTACAAACTGTAAGCAACAGTTGAACTATTTAGATAGCCTATGGGCTCAATCCTGCCAGAAAAATAGGGACACAGGAAGAGACATGTCCACCTGAGTCATTAGGACAGGTTTGCTGGCCTCAACCCTGGTTGTGGATGCTGAAACAGCCCTGAGACTTGGCTCTAGCCCCTCTCAGCAGTGGTCAGAGAAGAATCCTGCCAGCAGCACCAGGACCCAAAGGAAGAAACATTTGCCAGGACATGCTTGCTGACCCCAGGCCTACAGCAGATCCTGAAATGGTTCTGAGTCTCAGCCTCAGCCCCTCTCAGTAGTGGGCTGTGATCAGTCCTGCCAGCAGCACAGGGACACAGAGGACTACATGCAGCCTGAGTCCTCTGGGCAGGCCTGCTGACATTGGTCCCAGCTATAGACCCTAAAATAGCCCTGAAACTCAGTTCCAGATCCTCTCAGATACAGATTAAGGCAATACTGCCTGCCTAGGGATCCACCCAGTGACCCAGCAGGATAATTCGTAGGGACCCAGAGAAAGCCACACCCATCCTCACACTTAGTAACAGGTTCACTGTTTATGGCTCCTGAAGTGGATCCTCATCTCAGCACCAGCCCTATGGACCAAGGCTCTGGAGGCAGCCCAGACTATCCAGGGGCTAGACAGGATCTAAACCCACTTCAGCCCCTGTTAACAGGCCAACAAAACACAAGTCATTTGAAATTAGACAATTAGAGGAATTAAAAGAAAAAAAGAATGAGAAAGAGTGAAGAAATATCAAAGGACCTACAGGACACCATCAAACATGCAGATATTTGAATTATGGAAGTCCCAGAAGGAGAAGAGGAAGTGAAGGGGAAGAAAGCATATTTAATGAAATACTGTATGAAAACATTTCAAATTTGGTGAGGGATATCGACATCCAAATTTATGAATCTCAAAAGACTCCAAGCAAGATCAACCTAAAGAAGAATACTCTGAAGCATATTATAATTAAATTTTCAAAAGTTAAAGACAATGAGAATTCTGAAAGCAGCAAGAGAAAAGATAATCATTATATAGAAGGGAAATCCATAAGGCTAACGAAGATTTCCCACCAGAAACTCTGCAAGCCAGGAAGGAGTGGGATGATATATTCAAAGTGCTGAAGGGGAAAAAAAAACCCTGCCAACCAATAGTACTAAAACCAGAAAAGATGTTCTTCAGAAATAAAGGAGAGATAAATACATTCACAGACAAACAAAAGCAGAGAGAGTTCATTACCACTAGACTTGTCTTACAAAAAAAAAATGCTTAAGGGAGTTATTTGAATTGAAACAAAGGATGCTAAGCAACAACATAAAACATATGTAAGTGAAGGACTCAAAACTACAGTCAAATATGCAGTCAAATTCATAATACTCTAATACTGTATTAGTTGTGTATAAATCGCTTATATCTATATGCTGATGTTAAAAGACAAAACTCTTAAAAATAACTATAGCTGCAATAATTTTTAAGGGATGCACAGTATAAAATATATAAGTGGTAACATCAAAAACATAAAATGTGTGAGAGTAAAACTGGTATTTTTAAATGCAATCAAAGTTAAGTTGTTATCAACTTTGTGTTGGAAGAATGAATATTGTTAAAATGTCCACACTACCTGAAGTGATCTACAAATTCAATGCAATCTCTATCAAAATTCCAATTACATTTCTGACAGAAATGGAAAAAAAATTCTAAAATTCATATAGATCAATATAAGAGCATAAATAGCTGATGCATTCCTGAGCAAAAATAACAAAGTTGGAGGCATCACACTACCTTATCTCAAAATCTACTAGAAAGCTGTAGTAATCATAGCAGTATGGTGCTAATATGAAAGCAGACAGATAGACAAATGGAACAGAATAGAGATTAGAAATAAACACAAGCTTATGCGGTCAACTATTTTCAACAAGGACACCAAGAAGACATCATGGAGAAAAGACAGTCTCTTCCATAAACAGTGTTGGGAAAACTGGCGTTGGGGATATCTACATGCAAAAGAATAAAATCGAATCCCTATCACACCATATGCAAAAAATCAACTAAAAAATACACCAAAGATCTGAGTGTAAGACCTAAAATCACAAAACTCCTAGAATAAAATATGATGGGAAAGTTTCTTGACATTGGTCTTATCAGTGATTTTTGGACAATATACCAAAAGCACAAGCAACAAAAGCAGAAATAAATAAGTGGGACTGCATCAAACTAAAAAGCTCCTGCACAGCAAAAGATACAATCAAGAAAGGGAAAAGCAACCTATGGACTGATAAATGTTTGCAAACCAGTGAACTCTTAAGGGGTTAATATCTAAAGTATATAAGAAACTGACGTAATTCAATAGTGAAACAATGAATAACCCAATTTAAAAATGAACAAAGGGAAGTTCCATCAAGTAATGGTGAGCACTCTGGACTCTGAAAAAATGAGCAAAGGATCTGAATAAACATTTCTTCGAAAATGTTTATATAACAACAGATATATAAAAGGATGCTCAACATCACTAATCAGGGAAATGCAAATCAAAACCACAATGATATATCACTTCATATTGGTCCATTTTGCATTGCTATAACAGAATATCTGAGACTAGGTAATTTCTAAAGAAAAGGGGTTTATTTGGCTCATAATTCTGCAGGTTGTACAAGAAGCACAGCACCAACATCTGCTTGGCTTCTGGTAGGTATCTCAGGAAGCTTTTATTCACTGCTCTTTGCTCATTTTTCAATTGGGCTATTCATTGTTTTGCTATTGTGTTAGGTCGGTTTCTCATATAATTTAGATATTAATTCCTTCAGAGTTAAATGGTTTGCAAACATTTATCAGTCTATAGGTTGCTTTTTCACTTTCTTGATTGTATCTTTTGCTGTGCAGGAGCCTTTTAGTTTGAAGGCAGAAAGCAAGGGGAGCCAGCGTGTCACATGGTGAAAGAAAGCAAGAGACAGAGGACAAGATGCCAAGTTCTTTTTAACAACCAGATATTATGTGAACTAATAAAACAAGAGTTCATTCATTGCTGTGGGGGAGGACACCAAACCATTCATCAGGGATCTGGCCCCACGATCCAAACACCTCCCATTAGGCCCCACCTCCAACACTGGGGGTCAAATTTCTGCATGTGATTTTAAGAGAACAAATATTCTAACTATATCACACCTCTCACCTGTTAGGATGGCTTTCGTCAAAAAGACAAGAGATAACAATTGTTGGCAAGGATGTGGAAAAAAGGGAACTCTTGGACACCATTGGCAGGAATGTAGATTCCTGTAGCCACTGTAGAAAACAGTACACAAGTTCCTAAGAAAATTAAAAATAGAACTCTCATATGACCCAGAAATACCCCCATGAAATGTATGTTGGGTTCTTTGAATGGTAAAGGAGGCTGTGACTGATTGTTGATAAGTACTGAATAGAACATGGTGGCCAGATCCACACAGTCAACACACAAGTTGGTCATTGGAGATCTTCAACTAATTGCATTATGTTAAGTATTGAAGCCTTGATAGTGGAAACTTGAGCACTGGGATTTCGATAATTAATAGTTGAGTGCCTTTCATTGGTGAAATCCTTTTAAGACTGGCCAAATAAAACTACTGGAAGGAGAAATTGTGATAATAATCACCTTTTCTTCGAGTAAATCTTGAATACCAGGTCAAAGGCCAACAGTACCTTGTTTCAAGAGATATTGTGGTATGTTCACTACCTTTACCTACAGGGGCAGCTCTACAGGTTTTCACTCTGTGGCTCTAACTGGGCCAGGGACTTGGGTTTATTCCAGTGTCACAAGCAGTATGCAATGGCATCTTTTCTATGCCAATAATAGGAAAACTCAAAGCAAGAGGAGCCACCAAAATGAACAGCTGTTATTTATTTATTGTTGATTGAAATAATTATTTTAATTTTTTATTTTTGTGGGTACATAGTAGGTGTATATATTTATAGGGCACATAACATATTTTGATACAAACATGCAATGCATAATAATCACTTCAAGGTAAATGGGATATCCATCATCTCAAGCACTTAATCCTTCATGTTACAATCCAATTATACTATTGTAGTTATTTTTAAAGGTACAATTATTATTGACTATAGTCACTCTGTTTTGCTATCAAATACTATGCCTTATTCATTCTTTTTATTGTCTGTACCCATTAACCATCCCCACTTCCCTCACCTAACCCCCACTACTTTTCCCAGGTAATTATCCTTCTTCTATCTCCATGAGTTCAAGTGTTTTAACTTTTAGCTCCCACTGGTAAGTGAGAACATGTGAAATTTGTCTTTCCGTGCCTGGCTTATTTCACTTAAAATTATGATCTCCATTTCCATCCATCTTGTTGCAAATGACTGAATCTCGTTTTTTTTGTTGTTTTTTTTTTTCCATGTTATCAGGGTACAGGTGGTATTTGGTTACATGAGTAAGTTTTTTAGTGGTGATTTGTGAGATTCTCCACATTGTTTCCCATAGTGGCTATACTAGTTTACATTCCCACCAGCAGTGTAGAGGTGTTCCCTGATCACTGCGTCCACACCAACATCTACTGTTTTTTGATATTTTGATTATGGCCATTCTTGCAGGAATAAGGTGGTATCACACTGTGATTTTGATTTGCATTTCCCTGATCATTAGTGATGTTGAGCATTTTTTCAAATGTTTCTTGGCCATTTGTATATCTTCTTTTGAGAACTGTCTATTCATGTCCTTAGCCCACTTTTTGATGGGAATGTTTGTTTTTTTCTTACTGATTTGTTTGAGTTCGTTGTAGATTCTGGATATTAGTCCTTGGTCAGATGTATAGATTGTGAAGATTTTTCTCCCACTCTGTGGGTTGTCTGTTTACTCTGCTGACTGTTCCTTTTGCCGTGCAAATGCTCTTTAGTTTAATTAGGTCCTAGCTATTTATCTTTGTTTTTATTGCCTTTGCTTTGGCTTCTTGGTCATGAAATCCTTGCCTAAGCCAATGTCTAGAAGGGTTTTTCCGGTGTTATCGTCTAGAATTTTTATAGTTTCAGGTCTTAGGTTTAAGTCCTTAATCCATCTTGAGTTGATTTTTGTATAAGGTGAGAGACGAGGATCCAGTTTCATTCTCCTCTGAGCTTTGTTGAAGATCTTTGTTGTTGATCTTTGTTTCATTCTCCTCTGATCTTTGTTGAAGATCAGTTGGCTGTAAATATTTGGGTTTATTTCTGGGTTCTCTATTCTGTTCCACTGGTCTATGTGCATATTTTTATACCAGTACCATGCTGTTTTGGTAACTATGGCCTTATAGCGTAGTTTGAAATCAGGTAGTGTGATGTTCCCAGAGTTTTCATTTTGCTTAGTCTTGCTTTGGCTATGCAGGCTCCTTTTTGGTTCCATATGAATTTTAGAATTGTTTTTTCTAACTCTGTGAAGAATGATGGTGGTATTTTGATAGGGATTGCATTGAATTTGTAAATTGCTTTTGGCAGTATGGTCATTTTCACAATATTGATTTTATCCATCCATGAGCATAGGATGTGTTTTCATTTGTTTGTGTCGTCTATGTAAGAACAGCTGTTTGATAAAGATTTTTCTAGTAGTGACATCTAGTGGCATCTGTTTGTCATGAAATGATTTTACTGGCAATACCCTCTAGTATAAAAGAGGTAGCTCCTTTAAACTTGGATGGTTTGCCCAGAATGACAGTAACGTGGGCTGCTGTATCTAATAAAGCTAGAAAACATTATCTATTTGTAGACTTCCAATGAACCACCAGAGTCATACAGAGGCAATTGTCACCGGGTGGTGGAACAAAGCACAGGGATTGCCTGAATCCCTATTTGAGAGGCCATGGTGATTACCAGTTTCAAGGGTCTGAGAATTAGCCAGAGGCATAATTAGTTGGATTTGGAGGAGTGGTCTCAAGAGATCCCAGATCTGTGGGCAAATGATGAGGACTTTTTAATATAATCTTCTTTAGTTGTTGCAATTTGGGCATGGCCTGTCTAGTAATTCTTCATGAGGCACACAGGGGCCTCTAAATTGCCAATAAACAGGATGAGCTGGATCACCCAGAGGTAATGGGGTAATCTGAGAGTTGGAAAAGAAAGGGAGGGCTGAATAGTCCACTCGAGGGGTTCCCATGCACTAGGAGGCAAGCTTTGTTAGGTCAGAATTGTGAGTCGGGATGGACAGAACCCTCGCATTGTGCCAGCAGACCAATTTCATTCATGGCCCTTAGGATGGTATAGGACCTGTGAACACGGCTAAGCAACATGACCCTGCAGTTGGATGGGGGCACCTACAAGAACAGCTCTCAGGAGTCTATGTCAACAGGGACTTTTTCAAAATTAGCAATGTGTTTAGTCTTCCTTCTCTGAATATTCAAATAAATAATAGACCCATTAAACCATACCAATTTCATGGAGGAGCGTGCAGGCCTCCTCAATAGTTTTCCATTGGACATCCTTAGCAGCAATGACCACATGGAAGAGTGAGCCAGACTCTAAGCCTTGAAATCAGTCAGTAAGGAAAGGGCTCTGGAATTCTTAGTGGTGGTAGAAGTTTTGGGTTCCTTATTTGAGGTTTCCATAACCTCCTCAAAAGTGTTGGTCTCTTTATCAAGACTGCCCTTGTGTTTTGGATGCCCTTTACCCTCTTTGGGTACCTCTGGCTCCAAAATATATAAAATCTAAGCTTGAAAGCAAAAGGATCTTTAAGTAAATTATGCATCTCAGGATCTTAAGTAATGTTGATGAGCAGCCTCATCTCTAGGGTGATGACAAAAGCTTCACGCCTGTGTTAAGCACTCTCAGTAACTAATTGGCTCCTTTCTTTTTTATCTTTTGGAAAAAAATTGAGAATAATTTGAATTCCTAGACTCGTGATTTTAGGTGTTTCAGCTTTTAGTTCTTTATGATCTCTCATGCTTTTTCTGGTTCTTTTTGTTGTATCTATTTAAGGTGTACAAGTCTCACCTCTTCTGTTTAACAATAAGCAATCAGATAAGAAAAGGAAATAAAAGACATCCAAATAGTAAAGACAGAAGTAAAAATATTGCTGTTAGCAGGTGACATAATCCTGCATGTAGAAAACAAACTCCAAAAAGAGGACTCAAAAAAAAAAATCTTTAGAACTGTGAAAGCTGCTGATGCCAAGACGAAATCACTTAAATCAAACCCAAATCAAAGTAGAGCCAGCAGATCATAAGGGAGGGGATTTCATGCTTGTATGTCTGAGATAACAACTATAACAAAGACTCTTTGATGGTCCTTCTGCACATATGACTATGATAACAAGTGTTACAAGAACTATCTGACAGCACAAAAATTCTATATAAATTGTTTCTATGAAGACATCTCCCCAGCAACAGTGTCATCAGCAAGTAACTGCTCGCTTCTGCAGTGAGCCTCTGTAACTAGTAAACTTTGATTTTTTTCATCATCCCCTTTTATTTTATTAGTTTTGTAAGAATTAGATTTGACTCGTGGATGTTCTTAAAGGGAGCCCATGAAAGCCAGAATCAAATAAATGACCAAGTTAAGCTGGTGAGGCTTTATGAATCACTGGTTGAAGCCACTAAAATTTTCTGCATAAAGAGAGAACCACCAGTCTACATTCAACAGCCTTAACCAACAATTATATATTTATACATGCGAAAATTTAGCTTGTCCTTTAACTCTTTCTTAAGTTGAATTGTCAATTATGATTGCAGCTTTAAAATCAAGATACTTAACTAGCTGGCTGAGTGACTGGCCAAACCACCAATCAGGAAAATTGAATTAGTTAACAGAAGAAAAGCAATAAGACTTGAAGAACTGAATGGTGCCTTGGAGGTTACCTGGTTCAACCTTTTCCCTTAGCCTGGACACACACACACACACACACACACACACACACACACACACGCAGAGAGAGAGAGAGCATATAAGTTAAGACCCAGAACTGCAGAACTGGTAGGTGATAAAATCTATCCAGGACCAAAATTCATACATCTTGACAACATAATGTCTTTCAAAGGGTAATAAGCTGCAAGGATATATCTCCCAGATCCTTTCCTTTTTCTCTGTTTCTCTTGGTAGCAATGATCATATTGTTGAAACCTCTTGCTTATCACAACACTGCTGGAGGATTTGTAAAACTTGAGTTTGATGGTTTACCTCCTCCACTCAAAAATCTTCCATGTCTCTGATTACTTAGAAAATAACAAAATCTTTAGCCCAGCATTCAAGGCCCTCAGCCATCTGGTTCTGCCTTCTTATTCTTTTTATTTCCCTTTAATGTAACTCTTTTTTAGTTTTTAATTTTTGTGGTTACATGGTAGGTGTATATATTAATGAAGTACATGAGATATTTTGATACAGGCATGCAATGTATAATAATCACATCAAGGAAAATGGGGTATCCATTCCCTCAAGCATTTACCTTTGTGTTACAAACAATTCAATTACACCCTTTTAGTTATTTTAAAGTGTACAATTAAATTATTTTGACTATAGTCACCCTCTGTGCTATCAAATACTAGGTATTGTTCTTTTTTTCTATTTTCTTTGTACCCATTAACCACTCCCACCTCCCTGCCACACTCCACTACCTTTTCCAGCCTCCAGTAGAAGGATGTTAGCCATCCTTCTACTATCTCCATAAGTTCAATTATTTTGATTTTCAGATTCCACCAATAAGGGAGAACATGTGATGTTTGTCTTTCTCTGCCTTAACATAATGACCTGCAGTTCTATCCATATTGTTGCAAATGACAGGATCTCATTCTTATTTATGGTTGAATAGTACTCCATTGTGTCTAAGTATGGCATTTTGTTTATCCACTCATCTGTTGATGCTTATGTTACTTCCAAATCTTGCCTATTGTGAACAGTGCTACAACAAACATGGGAGTGCAGATGAATCTTTGATATACTGATTTATTTCTTTTGAGCATACAGTCAGAAGTGAGATTGCTGGATCATATCATAGCTCTATTTTTGTTTTTTTGAGGAACCTCCAAACTGTTCTACATAGTGATTGTACTAACTTACATTCCCACCACCAGTGTACGAGGGTTCCCTGTTTTCTTCATATCCTCACCAACAATTGTTCTTGCATGTCTTTTGTATAAAAGCAGGGGCCAGATGATATTTCATTGAAGTTTTGATTTACATTTCTCTGATGATCAATGATGTTGAGCACCTTTTCATGCACCTGTTTGCCATTTGTAGCTCTTCTTTTGAGAAATGTCTATTCAAATCTTTTGCACATTTTAAAATTAGATTATTAGAGTTTTTACTATAGAGCTGTTTGAACTCTCTATATATTCTGGTTATTAATCCCTTGTCAGAGGGGTAGTTTGCAAATATTTTCTCTTATTCTGGGGGTTAACTCTTCATTTTGTCATTTCCTTTGCTGTGCAGAAGCTTTTTAATGTGATGTGATCCCATTTGTCTATTTTTGCTTTGATTGTCTGTGCTTATAGGGTATTACTCAAGAAATCTTTGTCCAGACTGAAGCCTTGAAGTTTCCCCAGTGTTTTCTTTTAGCAGTTTCATAGTTTGAGGTCTTAGATTTAAGTCTTTAATCAATTTTGATTTGATATTTGAATATGGTGAGAGATAAGGGTCTAGTTTCATTATTTTGCATATGCATATACAGTTTTCCCAGCATTGTATAAATGTCTGAAGACACAGTCTTTTCCCCAGTGTATGTTCTTGACACCTTTGTCGAAAAGAAATTTTCTGTAGATTATGGATTCACTGTAGGCATGTGGATTTGTTTCTGGGTTTTTTATTCTGTCTCATTGGTCTATGTGTCTATTTTATACCAGTATCACACTGTTTTGGTTACTATAGCTCTGTAGTATAATTTGAAGTCAGGTAATGTGATTCTTACAGTTTTGTTATTTTTGCTCAGGATGCTATTCTGGGTCTTTTGCAGTTGCATTTTTGGATTGTTTTTTCTATTTCCGTAAAAAATGTTATTGGTATTTTGATAGGAATTGCATTGAATCTGTAGATTGCCTTGCATAGTATGGACATTTTAACAATGTTGATTCTTACAATCCATGAATATGGAATATCTTCCTGTTTTCTGGTGTCCTCTCCAATTTCTCTCATCAGTGTTTTATGGTTCATTGTAGAGATCTTTCACTTTTTTGGTTAATTCCTAGACATTTAATTTTATTTGTGGCTATTGTAAATGGGATTACTTTTTTCCATATTGTTCATTGTTGGTGTATAGAAATGCTACTGATTTTTATATGTTGATTTTGTATCCTGAAACTTTACTGCATTTACCAGTTCTAGTAGTTTTTTGATCCAGTTCTTAAGTTTTTTCCAAATATAAGATTATATCATCTGGAAACAAAATAATTTGACGTCTTTTTTTTTTCCAATTTGGGTGCCCTTTATTTCTTTCTCTTGTCTAATTGCTATAGTTATGACTTTTATCACTATACTGAATAACAGTGGTGAGTGTGGACATTCTTGTCATGTTCCAAATCTTAGAGGAAAGACTTTCAGTTATTCCCCATTCAGTTTGATATTAGTGTGGGTCTGTCATATATGGCTTTTATTATGTTGAGGTATGTTTCTTCTATACCCAGTATTCTGAGAGTGTTTCATCATAAAGAGATCTTGAATTTTACCAAATCCTTTTTCAGCATCAATTGAAATGATTGTATGGTGGTTGTCCTTCATTCTATTGATATGATGTATCACATTGATTGATTTGTGTATGCTGAACCATTTGTACATTCCTGGGATAAATCCCGCTTGGTCATGATGAATAATCTTTTTAATGTAATGTTGAATTTGGTATACTGTGGAAGATTTTTCCTGGTATATTGTTGAAGATTTTTGCATCAACTTTCATCAGAGATATGGCTTGTAGTTGTATTTTTTAACATTTCTTTGTCTGGTTTTGGCATCAGGGTAATACTGGCCTTGTAGAATGAGTTCGGAAGTATTTCCTCCTCCTATTTTTTGGAATAGTTTAAGTATAATTGGTATTAGTACTTCTCTCAATGCTTGGTAGAATTCAGCAGTGAAGCCATCAGGTCCAGGGCTTTTCTTTACTTTTGTTTGTTTGCTTGTTTGGTTGGTTAGTTTTTTGTTTTTGTTTGTGTTTGTGTTTTTGAGATAAAGTCTCGCTCTGTTTCCCAGGCTGGAGTGCAGTGGTGCAATCTCGGCTCACTGCCATCTCCCACTTCCAGGTTCAAGCGATTCTTCTACCTCAGCCTCCCAAGTAGCTGGGATTACAGTCATGTGCCACCATGCCATGAAGAAATCCAAAACCTGAGCAGACCAATAACAAGTAACAAGATTGAAGCTGGGAGACATTATTATAGCTTCAATATTATTACTTGTTATTGGTTTGTTCAGATTTGGATTTCTTCATGGTTTAATCTTGACAGATTTTATGTGTATAGGAATTTATCCATTTCCTCCGGATTTTTCCAATTTATCGACGTATAGTTGCTCATAATAACCACTAATGCTCGTTTGAATTTCTGCATTATTAGTTGTAATGTCTCCTTTTTCATCTGTGATTTTATTTATTTGGGTATTCCCCCTTTTGTTCTTTATTAGTATGGCTAAAGGTCTGTCAATTTTGTTTATCTTTTCAAAAAACCAACTTGTTTTCTTCATTTTGAATTCATTTATTTCTGCTCTGATCTTTTATTCTTTTCTACTAATTTTGGGTTCAGTTTGCTCTTATTTTTCTAGTTCTTTAAGACGTATTGTTTTTTCTTTTCATCAATTTTTATTTTAAGTTCTAGGGTACACGTACAGGATGTGCAGGTTTGTTACATGGGTAAACCTGTGCCATGGTGGTTTGCTGCACAGAGCAACCCATCATCTAGGTATTAAGCCCAGCATCCATTAGCTATTCTTTCTGATTTTTCTTCTTTTTTGATGTAGGCACTTAGAGCTATAAATTTCCCTCTCAGTACTGCTTTTGTTGTATCCTATAGGTTTTGGTATGTTGTGTTGCCATTATCATTTGTTTCAAGAAATTTTTA
The DNA here is from genome assembly GCF_028885655.2 of Pongo abelii. Classification (NCBI taxonomy): domain Eukaryota; kingdom Metazoa; phylum Chordata; class Mammalia; order Primates; family Hominidae; genus Pongo; species Pongo abelii. Next base: position 121,741,343 of record NC_071985.2, on the reverse strand, counting down.
AATTTCCTTCTTAATTTCTTCATTGACCCACCTGTCATTTAGGATCATATTGTTTAATTTCCATGTGTTTGTATGGTGTCCAAAACTCCTATTGTTGATTTGTAGTTTTATTCCATTGTTTTCATGGAGTATGCTTGATATTATTTCAATTTTTGAATGTTTTCAGACATGTTTTGTGACCTAACATATCACCCAACCTTGAGAATAATCCATATGCTGAGGAGAATCATGTGTATTCTGCAGTCTCTGGGTGAAATATTCTGTAAATATCTATTAGGTCAATTTGTTCTATAGTGTAGCTTACATTCAATGTTTCTTTTTTTTTTTTTTTTTTTGAGACAGAGTCTTGCTCTGTCGCCCAGGCTGGAGTGCAGTGGCACGATCTCAGCTCACTGCAAGCTCCGCCTCCCGGGTTCACGCCATTCTCCTGCCTCAGCCTCCCAAGTAGCTGGGACTACAGGCGCCCGCTACCACACCAGGCTAATTTTTTGTATTTTCAGTAGAGACGGGGTTTCACCGTGTTAGCCAGGATGGTCTCGATCTCCTGACCTCGTGATCCGCCCTCCTCGGCCTCCCAAAGTGCTGGGATTACAGGCGTGAGCCACCGTGCCGGCCTCAATGTTTCTTTATTGAGTTTCTGAATGGGAGATTTGCCCAGTGTTGAAATTGGGGTATTGAAGTCTCCAGCTATTAGAGTATTGAGGTCTATCTCTCTCTTTGGTTCTAAAAAAATTTGCTTTATATATCTGGGTACTCCAGTGTTGGATGCATATATTATAGTCATTATATCCTGCTGCTGGCTGATCCTTTTATCATTATATAATTATCTTCTTTGTCTCTTCTTACAGTTTTCATCTGAAAATCTATTTAGTTTGATATAAATATAGCTACTCCTGCTTTTTTTTGGTTTCCATTGGCATAGAATATCTTTTTCCATCCCTTTATTTTCAGTCTATGTGTCTCTTTATAGGTGAAGTGTATTTCTTGCAGATAACAGATTACTGAGTCTTGTTTTTTCATTCATTCAGCCAGTCTATGTCTTTTGATTGGAGAGTTTAGTCCATTTACATTCAATGTTACTGTTGATAAGCAGGGATTTACTCATGTCATTTTGTTATTTGTTTTCTGCTTTTTGGGTTATTCTCTTCTTTCCTGTCTTCCTTTAAGTGAAGGTAATTTTCCCTAGTGGTATAATTTTATCTTGCTTTTTATTTTTGTGTATATGTTGTATGTTTTTTTATTTGAGGTTCCCATAAGGCTTGCAAATCTGGTAACCCATTATTTTAAACTGATGACAACTTAACATTTATTGCATAAACAAACAAACATGCAAAAAGAAAACTAATACAAATTCTACACTTTAATTTCATACTCCCACTTTTTAACTTTTTGTTGCTTCTCTTTATGTCTTATTGTATTGTCTATGACTTGAAAAGTTTCATTGGTTAATGATTTAGCTTTTCTACTTAAAAGTAGTTTGCAACCACAGTTACAGTGTTATACTGTTCTGCATTTTTCTGTGTGCTTACTATTACTAGTGAGTTTTGTACCTTAAGAGGATTTCTTTTTTTTTCTTTTTCTTTTTTTTTTTTTTTTGATGGAGCCTTGCTCTGTCACCCAGGCTGGAGTGCAGTGGCAGGATCCTGGCTCACTGCAAGCTCCGCTTCCTGGGTTCATGCCATTCTCCTGCCTCAGCCTCCCGAGTAGCTGGGACTACAGGCACCCGCCACCACGCCCAGCTTTTTTTTTTTTTTTTTTTTTTGTATTTTTAGTAGAGACGGGGTTTCACCATGTTAGCCATGATGATCTCTGTCTCCTAACCTCGTGATCCACCTGCCTCGGCCTCCCAAAGTGCTGGGATTACAGGCATGAGCCACCATGCCCCGCCTACCTTAAGACGATTTCTAATGTCCTTCGCTTTCTGACTGAAGTACTCCCCTTAACGTTTCTTGTAGGACAGATCTGGTGTTGATGAAATCCCTCAGCTTTGTCTGTCTGGAAAAGTCTTTATATCTCCTTCATGTTTGAAAAATATTTTTGGTAAATATACTATTCTAGGGTAAGTTTTTTTTTCCTTAAGCACTTTGAATATGTCATGTGATTCTCTTTTGGCCTGTAAGGTTTCCACGGAAGTCTGCTGCCAGACATATCGATACTCCATTGTATGTTATTTGTTCTTTTCTCTTGCTGCTTTTTTCTTTATCTTTGACCTTTAGAAGTTCGATAATTAGATGCCTTGAGGCAGTCTTCTTAGGGGTGAATATACTTGGTGTTTGATATGGTTTGGCTGTGTCCCCACCAAAATCTCATCTTAAATTGAAACGCCCACAATTCCCACGTGTCATTGGAGAAACCCATGGGAGGTGATTGAATTATGGGGGTGGGTCTTTTCTGTGCTGTTCTCTTGATAGTGAATGAGTCTCATGAGATCTGATGGTTTTAAAAATGGGAGTTTCCCTGCACAAGCTCTCTATTTTGCCTGCCACCATCCATGTAAGATGTGACTTTCTTCTCCTTGCTCCTCCTTACCTTCCATCATGATTGTGAGGCCTCCCCAGCCACTCGGAACTGTAAGTCCATAAAACTTCTTTTTCTTCCCAGTCTTGGATATGTCTTTATCAGCAGCATGAAAACAGACTAATACAATGTTCTATAACCTTCTTGTATATGGATATTGATATCGATATCTTTCTCTAGGATTTCTCTATTATTATCCCTTTGAATAGGCTTTCTATTCCTTTCTCTCTCTCTCTACTTTCTCTTTAAGGCCAATAACTTAAATTTGCCCTTTTGAGGCTATTTTGTAGATCCTGTAGGCATGCTTTATTGTTTGTTATTCTTTTTTCTTTTATCTATCTCCTCAGTATTTTCAAATAGCCTGTCTTCAGGCTCACTAATTCTTTCTTCTGCCTGATCAATTCTGCTATTAAAAGACTCTGATGGATTCTTCAGTATGCCATTTGCATTTTTTTTTTCAGAGTCTCACTCTCTCACTCAGGCTGGAGTGCAGTGGCATGATCTCGGCTCACTGCAACCTCTACCTCCTGGGTTCAAGCAATTCTCCTGCCTCAGCCTCCCACGTAGCTGGGATTACAGGTGCCTGCTATCATGCCTGGCTAATTTTTTGTAATTTTTAGTAGAGATGGGGTTTTGCCATGTTGGACAGACTGGTCTCAAACTCCTGACCTCAAGTGATCCACCCGCCTTGGCCTCCCAAAGTGCTGGGATTACAGGCATAAGCCACTGGGCCCAGCCTGCCATTTGTGATTTTTTTTTTCTTTTAGACGGAGCCTTGCTCTGTCACCAGGCTGGAGTGCAGTGGCATAATCTTGGCTCACTGCAACCTCCGACTCCTGGTTCAAGCGATTCTCTTGCCTTAGTTTCCTGAGTAGGTGGGATTACAGGCATGTGCCATCACGCCCAGCTAATTTTTGTATTTTTAGTAGAGACGGGGTTTCACCATGTTGACCAGGATGGTCTCGATCTCCTGACCTCAGGTGATCCGCCCGTCTCAGCCTCCCACAGTTCTGGGTTTACAGGCATGAGCCACCGTGTCTGGCCACCATTTGCATTTTTTAGCTCCAGAATTTCTGCAAAAAAATTTGATTTTTAAAAATTATTTCAATATCTTTGTTAAATTTATCTGATAAAATTCTGAATTCCTTCTCTGTGTTATATTGAATTTCTTTTAGTTTCCTGAAAACAGCTATTTTGAATTCTGTCTGAAGGGTCACATATCTCTGTTTCTTCAGGATTGGTCCCTGGTGCCTTATTAAGTTAGTTTGGTGAGGTCATGTTTTCCTGGATATCTTGATGTTTGTAAATATTCATCAGTGTCTGGGCATTGAAGAGTTAAGCATTTATTGTAGTCTTTACAGTCTGGGCATGTTTGTGCCCATCCTGTTTGAGAAAGTTTTCCAGGTATTCAAAGGGACTTGGGCTCTAAGTCCAGTAATACTCTTGTTGATGAAGACTTGCAGAGGTACTGCCTTAGTGGTCTTGGATAATATCCGGAATAATTATCTATATTACCAGGCAGAGACTCTTGTTCTTTTCCCTTACTTTCTCCCAAATAAACAGAATCTCTGTGTGTACTGAGCTGCCTGAAACTAAGGGAGTGGTAATGCAAGCCCTCTGTGGCCACCCATCACTGGGACTGTACTGGGTCAGACCTTGATATGGTTTAGGTGTGTCCCCAGTCAAATCACATCTTAAATTGTAATTCCCATAATCCCCACGTGTCATGGGAGGGATGCAGTGGAAGGTAACTGGATCATGGGGGTGGGTTTTCCCACGCTGTTCTCATGATAGTGAATAAGTTTCATGAGCTCTGATGGTTTTATAAAAGGGAGGTCCCCTGTACATACTCTCTTGCTTGCCACCATATAGGATGTGACTTTGCTCCTCTTTTGCCTTTCAACATGATTGTGAGGCCATTACTGGGTATATACCCAAAGAATTATAAATCATTCTACTATAATGACACATGCACATGTATGTTTATTGCAGCACTATTTACAATAGAAAAGACTTGGAACCAACCCAAATGCCCATCAATTATTGAATTTAAAAAATGTGGCACATATACATCATGAAACACTATGCAGCCATAAAAAGGAATGAGATCATGTCCTTTGCAGGGACATAGATGGAGCTGGAAGCCATCATTCAAGCAAACTGACACAGGAACAGAAAACCAAACCCCTCATGTTCTCACTCATAAGTGAGAGTTGAACAATGAGAACACATGGACACAGGGAGAGGAACATCACAACCCGGGACCTGTCGGGAGGTGGAGGGGCAAGGGGAGGGAAAGCATTAGGGCGAATACCTAATGCATGTGGGGCTTAAAACCTAGATGACAGGTTGGTAAGTGCAGCAAATCACCATGGCACATGTATACCTTTGTAACAGACCTGCATGTTCTGCACATGTATCCCAGAACTTAAAGTAAAATAAAGAAAAATAATTAAAATAAATGTGTTTTTCCTGTGAGGGGGATGAATGATGTAAGATTCTATTCTGCCATTTTGCTCCACCCTCTTCTAAACTTTGTATTAAGACAGTTCACATAAACTTTTAATAACTTCTCCCTTGCATAACTAACCTCCTCACATATGCCTATGATCAATGATAGCATGCATATCCCACATTATAACCTCCTGCTTATTCCCAAATAAGTTTTTTATTTGGAGAGCCACTCTCTCTGTTGTTACTTTAGGTTAACATAATGTGGTGTCGCAAGTGAGATCCAAGCAAGCTCACCTTGCAAGAATCGGCACCCCCTGGAATTGTGTACAGTATCCACCGGAACTTCTTAGGCTCTCTGCATCTGTTGAGTTGCCTTTTCACCTTAGTGAATCTCCTCTTGGATTCTTGAACTTCCTCCTTTTGATCAGGTTTTTTTTTTCTTTATTTGGTATCTGATTTAGATAAGGCTGCTTTAGTAAAGGACCTTAAATCCCTCTTGGGACTGTAAAAGACTTTTACGTCTTTTCTGGTAAATCTTTTCTAGTATAAGGTTGGTTTATCTTTCTGGTAAGTACACTTGGTTTAAGTTTTGGTTATTTATGCAGGTCTGTAAATGATTTTGTCCTTTTACTTTTCTTCACTCTCTCTCCTCACATGTTTCTGAACATCTTTCAAAAGCAAAGATAAGCATATTAAACTGATAAGATTTTCTTTTGGCACGAGTGATTAATAAGAAATGAAATGAGATTCTTCAATTCTAAAGCATACGATGCTTTCAGGAACTCCAACTGATTATATGTTCAAACATTATGGCCCTTCTTAGTGCACATTTTTAAAGCAATGAACAAATTACACCAAAAATAACTCAGAATTTCCATGTCCCTATGAAAAATCATTCAAACTTTTCAAAATTGTTTTTCTTAGAGCTATATTAGAAAATTATGTCTATAAAGTTAAACAGTCCAAATGAGATATACATTTTTAATTGTCATCCTGAGGCTTCAAAATGCATTTAGAACACAAGCATTACTTCACTGCAAAATACTGTCTCAAAGCTGACTGAGTCTCTTTCTTATCCAAAGACTTCCTCTTCTCTTCCTACAACTCCTCCTCTTCTTTATTCTTCTCTGGCAGAAATCTTATTTTTTTCAAAACTTCTCAGGTACTAACACAATTCTCTTCACAGCCACCAACTCAGATTTGTATACGTGAAATTTCTAAGATGTTAAAATATGCTATTCTGGCATATTGACTATTTAAGTTAAAGACACTTGAGGGCTAGGTGTGGTGACTCATGCTTGTAATCCTAGTACTTGGGAGGCCAAGGTGGGAGGATCACTTGGACCCAGGAGTTCAAGACCAGCTAGGGCAACATGGAGAGACCCCATCTCTATTAAAAAAAAAAGAGAGAGAGAGAGAGACTTGAAAAACAGCAGGTACATAAAGATCACTTTGACCTTCACTCTTTTTAAAAAAGCAGAAGATAAACTTCCCATGTGAAAGTCAGCCTCCCTATACTGGAAGAAAAGGCAAAATCCTTATCTTCAAGAACAACACATATACACCTTATTAGAACGACACAACTTTTAAGCCTCCTTATATTATTTAGTCACATTTTTAGAGTTTACTATTCTTTATCCAATCCAGCACATTGGTAACTGACTCTAGCTGCTTCTTTGGGGCCTTTACTTCCTTATGTGGGCTCCCATGCCACATAAAATTTATATTGGGTTTTTCTCCTGCTAATATATCTTATGTTAATTTAATTTTTGGACCTAATTGTGACCCTAAAGACTGAGACATTTCACTCACTCTAGAGCCTTCAGATGAGATTTGGGAGCCAGTTACAGAGGCTCATACTAGGCTCACTCTTTCTAGACTTTCTCCAAGCTACTCAGAAGACTGAAGCGGAAGGATCACTTGAGGCCAGGAGTTCAAGATCAGCCTGAGCAACATAGTGAAACCCTATCTCTAAAAATACAAAAAAAAAAAAAAAAAAAGATGTGATCCTGAGAAAAGGAAACAAAAAGTAAGAATTCAGCGTTCTTGAATCTTTATCCATAATGCCTGGTTGAGAGAAAAACAATTGTTTAAAGTTTTGTCTCTATTTTTCTAAATTTGGAATAAGAAGAAAGAAATACATTTGTAGAATTTTTTTTAAAATTTTGACTGCTGTTAATAAGATTTTGGGTGTCCATTGGTTATTGATGAACAGCCTCCCAGACATAGTCCTTGTTTTCCTTGTCTCTATTTTTTGTGTGATTTTTTTCTAAAGAAAAACTATAGTATACCTATTACCATATTGTAGCCCTGTTTATTGTTTTTTGAGTTTTTGTTATTTTACAATCTGAACTAAATCCCAAACTCTTCTAGTTCCCTCTAATTTCTCACTACCATAGGTCTCACCCAGTTCTCCATGGCCATTCAATTTGTGTAGTTAGTTGCCTGTAAACCTAGATCCATAGCTCAGAACCATTATACAAACTTGAGTTATCATACTGTGGTTGTACTATTCTTTTAAAACTTTGTACCTGTTGTTGGTCAAATTTCTACAGACATACAACACCTAACAGAATAATGTTGTCAAGCACTTCGAAAGAATACTTTCAACACCTATGGAATTGACAAAATTGAACTTGCCAGTGAACTCCAGGAAAACTTAGCCTGACAGCCACTCCTTTAGACCTCCTTGTTGCTCAAATGTGGCCAGAAGAATCTTGACATTGACTTGGAATTGTTAGCTATCACCCCTCCCTCCCAATGTGGGACCAGACCAACCAGGACAGGTCGATTCCAGCACTGAAGGACAATTAAAACCTAACTACAGATTGATTTAGCAGCAATGCTTTCAGAGAAAGGTCTTGATCAAAAGGGGAAAATATAAAAGCTGCCTATGGCAAAATTGAGTCACTTATGTTAGACCCAAGGCTGCAGAGCTGGCAGGTCATGAAGGAGGGGACCTCATGCTTGTATGTCTGAGATAAGAACTATTACCAAGACTCTCTGAAGGCCTTAGGAACATATGCCCATGGTAAGAACTATTATAAGAACTCTCTGAAAGCACAAAAAATTCCAGATAAATTTCTTCTATGAAGACATCTTCCCAACAGCAATTAGTGTTACCAATGAGTAATCACCAGTCCCTGCAATGGGCTTCTGTGACTAATCAACTTTGTTTTAAGACAGCTTGCATGAACTTCCCCCTTTTGCCTTAATAGCTTCTCCTTGTCCTAACATCTTTGAATATGCCTATGATCTGTTCTAGCACTCATATCCCAGATTATAATTCCCTGCTCATTCCTGAATAAATGTATGCCTTTGAAGAACCACTCTCTCTGTTGCTCTTTTAGGTAGACAAAACTTATAAATGAATTAAGTAAAGTTTCAGAATACAAAATTAATGTTAAAATATCACTTGCATTTCTGGCATCAATAACAAACTATCTGAATAAGAAATCAAGAAATAAACCTATTCATGAAAGCATCAAAAAGAATAAAATACCTAGGAATAAATTTAACCAAGGAAGTGAAACACCTGCACATTGAAAAAATCCATAAAGATCCAGTGTTTATGGAGCAGAAGAATTAAAATTGTCAAAATGTCTATACTACCCCAAAAGATCTACAGATTCAACACAATCTTTATCAAAATTCCAAATGCATTTTTTTTACAAAAATAGAAAAAAAAAGTCTAAAATTTTTATGGAATCATAAGAGACCTAGAGTAGTCAAAACAATCAAGAGAAAGAAAAACATGGTTGGAGAAATCATACTTCTTGATTTCAAATTATATTATAAAGCAATAGTAATCAAAACAGTATGGTTCTGGCACAAAAACAGACACATAGCCCAATGAAACAGAATAAACAGTACAGATATAAATTCCAACCTTACAGGTCAACTAATTTTCAACAAGGGCAGCTCTTCTTTATTGGTGCTTTTATCAGTATGTGGTACTAAAATCCATAATTTCAGTCCTGCACATTAAGATCAAGAGTTTCTAGTTTACATTTTTTTTCTATATTTATCTGAAGATATTTTCTGAGGAATTATTATAAGTGTAGCAGAAATTGGCCCATGGTGTTTACTGCTGCCCGCTTTATGAGTATAATCTTGCTTAATAGAAGAATGATTAGAAATTTTGTCATGTCTGTGATGTAATCCTGAATGCAGTAATATAGAAGGTCCTTGTTGTAAATTGATGTAGTACTGGCTACTAGACAAAAATATCTCCTGCTTCTGTGAATATACCTGTTCTGTCCTTGCTGATTCTTGATGTTGAGGCCGTTCCTTGTGTGATGGCAAATGTATGAGATATTTGACATTCCTGTTGCTAACACTGACAAATTATCAGTATATGACTGTCTTTTACAGAAATATTGCCTGAATTTAGAAGTACTAGCCTAGCCTGACCATGACCCATCATTCCTCACTGGGCAGGGCCTCCCTGCAGGAACTCCACCAACTCCAGCCAGAGGCTCAGGAACAAAACCCTAATCTCCCAGGGCCTGAGCCCCTAGGGGGAGAGGTGGCCACAGTCTCTGCAGACCAGCAGACTTAGCCTTTCCTGCTGGTAGTTCTGAGGAATCTAGGCAGCCCAGATGAGTGGGTTTCCCCCCAGCGAAGCACACCCCCTCCATCAAGGGACAGTCAAAGTGTTCATTAAATGGGTCCTGTTCCCTCTGCCACCCAGCTGGTTGAGGACCTCCAACAGGGGTTGTCAGACACTTTATACAGGAGCAATGCTACTGGCATCAGGTTGGTGCCCTTTGAGGTCAGAGATGCCAGAAGAAGGAGCAGGCACCCATTTTTGCTGTTATCCAGCCTCCTTGAGTGACAAATCCAGGCATGGGAGTGAACCAGATGAATAGGGCCTGAAGTGAACCCCCAGCAAATCGCAGCAGCCCTACAGAAGAGGTACCTGACCATTGAAAGAAAAACACAGAAAGCAACAAGAACAGCATCAACAACAACAAAAAAACTCCACAAAAACCCCATCCAATGGTCAGCAGCCTCAAAGATCAAAACTAGACAAACTCATGTAGATGAGAAACAATCGATGAAAAAATGCTGAAAACCGAAAAGGCCAGAGTGCCTCTTCTTCTCCAAATGATCACAACATCTCTCCAGCAAGGACACAGAAATGGACAGAGGATGAGATGGATGAATTGACAAAGGTAGGCTTCAGAAGATGGGTAATAAAAAAAAACTTTGGTGAGCTAAAGGAGCATGTTCTAATCCAATGCAAAGAAGCTAAGAACCTTGATAAAAGGTTAGAGGAGCTGCTAACTAGAATAACCAGCTTAGAGGGGGACATAAATGACCTGATAGAGGTGAAAAACACAGCATGAGGACTTTGTGAAGCATACACAAGTATCAATAGCCAAATCGACCAAGCAGAAGAAAGGATATCAGAGTTTGAAGACCACTTTGAGTTTGAAACAAAGCATACAGACAAGGTTCGAGAAAAAAGAATGACAAAAAAACAAACAAACAAAGCCTCCAGAAATATGGGACTACGTAGAAAGACCAAACCTATGATTGATTGGAGTACCTGAAGGAGACGAGGAGAATGGGAACAAGCTGGAAAACACACTTCAGGATATTACTCGGGACAACTTCCCCAACCTAGCAAGATGGCCAACATGCAAATTCACAAAATGCAGAGGACACCACTAAGATACTCCAGGAGAAGGACAACTCCAAGACATATAACCATCAGATTCTCCAAGGTCAAAATGAAGGAAAAGGTGTTAAGGGCAGCCAGAGAGAAAGGCCAGGTCACCTACAAAGGGAAGCCCATCAGACTAATAGTGGACCTCTCAGCAGAAACTCTACAACCCAGAAGAGATTAAGGGTCAATATTCAACGTTCTTAAAGAAAAGAATTTTCAGCCCAGAATTTCATATCCCGCCAAACTAAGCTTCATAAGCAAAGGAGAAATAAAATATTTTTCAGATAAGCAGATGCTGAGAGATTTTATTACCACCAGGCCTGTCTTGCAAGAGCTCTTGAAGGAAGCACTAAATATAGAAAGGAAAATCTGCTACCAGCCACTGCAAAAATACACCAAAATAAGAAGACCAATGACACTATGAAGAAACCGCATCAACTAGTGTGCAAAATAACCAGATAGCATCACAATGACATCATCAAATTCACACATAACAATACTTACAAATGGGATAACTACCCCAATTAAAAGACACAGACTGGGAAATTGGATAAAAAGTCAAGACCCACCAGTGTGCTGTATTCAGGAGATTCATCTCACGTGCAAATACACACATAGGCTCAAAATAAAGGGATGAAGGAAAATTTACCAAGCAAATAAAAAGCAAAAAAAAAAAAAAAAAACAAAAAACAAACCATGGGGTTCAACCCTAGTCTCTGACAAAACAGACTTTAAACCAACAAGTTTCAAAAAAGACAAAGAAGGGCATTGCATAATGGCAATGGGATCAATTCAATGAAAAGAGCTAACTATCCTAAATATACAGGCACCCGATACAGGAGGATCCAGATTCATAAAACAAGTTCTTACAGACCTACAAAGAGACTTAGACTCACACACGATAACAGTGAGAGACTTTAGCACCCCACTGTCAATATTAGACAGATCAATGGACAGAAGATTAACAAGAATATTCAGGACTTGAACTCAGCTCTGGATCAAGTGGACCTAAGAGACATCTACAGAACTCTCCATCCCAAATCAACAGAATACACATTCTTATCAGTGCCACATGGCACTTATTCTAAAATCGACCACATAATTGGAAGTAAAACACTCCTTAGCAAATGCAAAAGAACTAAATCATAACAAACAGTATCTCAGACCACAGCAATCAAATTAGAACTCAGGATTAAGGAACTCACTCAAAACCACATGATTACATGGAAATTGAAAAACCTGCTCCTAAATAACTCCTGGGTAAATAATGAAATTAAGGCAGAAATCAAGAAGTTCTTTGAAACCAATGAGAACGAAGAGACAATGTACCGGAATCATTGGGATACAGCTAAAGCAGTGTGTAGAGAAAAATTTATAGCACTAAATACCCACATCAGAAAGCCAGAAATAACTCAAATTGACACCCTAACATCACTATTAAAAGAGCTAGAGAAGCAAGAGCAAACGAATCCAAAAGTTAGCAGAAGACAAGAAATAACTAAGTTTAGAGCAGAACTGAAAGAGATAGAGACACAAAAAACCCTCCAAAAAATCAATGAGTCCAGAAGTTGTTTTTTTTGAAAAAATTAACAGAATAGACTACTAGCTATATTAATAAAGAAGAAAAGAGAGATGAATTAAATGACACAATAAAAAATAATAAAGGGGATATCACCACTGATACCTACAGAAATACAAACTACCATCAGAGAATACTATAAACATCTATACGCAAATAAACTAGAAAATCTAGGAAAAATTGACAAATTCCTGGACACATACAGCCTCCCAAGACTAAACCAGGAAGAAGTCAAATCACTGAATAGATAAACAAAAAGTTCTGAAATTGAGGCAGTAATTAATACCCTACCAACCAAAAAAAAAAAAATCCCAGGACCAGATGGTTTCCCAGCTGAATTCTACCAGAGGTACAAAGAGGTGATGATACCATTGCTTCTGAAACTATTCCAAAAAGGTGAAGAGGAAGGACTCCTCCCTAAATCATTTTATGAAGCCAGCCTCATCCTGATATCAAAACCTGCCAGAGACAAAACAACAAAAAAAGAAAACTTCAGGCCAATATCCCTGGTGAGCATCAATGTGAAAATCGTCAATAAAATACTTGCAGACCAAATCCAGCAGCACATCAAAGAACTTATCTACCATGATCAAGTCGGCTTCATCCCTGTGATGCAAGTCTGGTTCATCATATGCAAATAAATAAATGTAACCCATCACATAAACAGAACCAAAAACAAAAACCACATGATTGTCTCAATAGATGCAGAAAAGGCCATCAATAAAATTCAATGTCCCTTTATGCTAAAAACTCTCAATGAACTAGGTACTGATAGAACATGTCTCAAAATAATAAGAGCCATTTATGACAAACCCACAGCCAGTAGCATATTGAACGGGCAAAAGCTGGAAGCATTCCCTTGGAAAACCATTACAAGCCAAGGATGCCCTCTCTCACCACTCCTATTCAACATATTATTGGAAGTTCTGGCCAGGGCAATCAGGCAAGAGAAAGAAATAAAGGGCATTCAAACAGAAAGAGAGGAAGTCAAATTGTCTCTGTTTGCAGATGACATGATTCTATATTTAGAAAACCCCATTATGTCAGCCCAAGACTCCTCAAGCTGATAAGCAACTTCAGCAGATTCTCAGGATACAAAATCAATGTGCAAAAATCACAAGCATTCCTTGACACCAACAATAGACAAGCAGAGAGACAAATCACGAATGAACTCCCATCCACAATTGCTACAAAGAGAAGAAAATACCTAGAAATACAGCTAACAAGGAATGTGAAGGACCTCTTCAAAGAGAACTACGAACCACTGCTCAAGGAAATAAGAGAGGGGACAAACAAATGGAAAAACATTCCATCCTCATGGATAGGAAGAATCAATATCATTAAAATGGCCATACTGCCCAAAGTAATTTATAGATTCAATGCTATTGAATTGAATGCATCAAACTACCATTGGTATTCTTCACAGAATTAGAAAAAAACTACTTTAAATTTCATATGGAATCAAAGAAGCCCCCATATAGCCAAGACAATCCTAAGCAATAAGAACAAAGCTGGAGGTATCACACTACTGACTTCAAACTATACTAGAAGGCTATAATAACCAAAACAGCATGGTACTTGTACCAAAACTGACATATAGACTAACGGAACAAAACAGAGACCTCAGAAGTAACACCACACATCTAAAACCATCTGATCTTTGACAAATCTGACAAAAAAGAAGCAACAGGGAAAGGATCTCTTATTCAATAAATGGTGTAAATGGTGCTGGAAAAACTGGCTAGCCATATGCAGAAACTGGACCCCTTCTTTACACCTTATATAAAAATTAACTCGAGATGGATGAAAGACTTAAATGTAAAATCCAAAACCATAAAAACCCTAGAAGAAAACCTAGGCCATACCATTCAGGACATAGGCATGGGCAAGACTTCATGAATAAAACACCAAAAGCAATTGCAACAAAAGCAAAAATTGACAAATGGGATCTAATTAAACTAAAGAGCTTCTGCACAGCAAAAGAAACTATCATACCTGCAAAATTGGAGAAAATTTTTGCAATCTACCCATCTGACAAAGGTCTAATATCCAGAATTTACAAGGAACTTAAACAAATTTACAAGAAAAAAATACACAATCCTATCAAAAAGTGGGCAAAGGATATGAACAGACACTTCTCAAAAGAAGACATTTATGTGACCAAAAAACAGGAAAAGAAGCTCAACATCACTGATCACTAGAGAAATACAAATCAAAACCACAATGAGATACAATCTCACACCAATCAGAATGGTTATTATTAAAATGTCAAGAAACAATAGATACTGGTGAGGCTGTGGAGGGAATGTAAATTAGTCCAACCATTGTGGAAGACAGTATGGTGATTCCTCAAGGATCTAGAACAAGAAATACCATTTGACCCAACAATCTCATTACTGAGTATATAACCAAAGGAACAAAAATCATTCTACCATAAAGATACATGCACATGTATGTTTACTGCAGCACTATTTACAATAGAAAAGTCACAGAACCAACCCAAATGTCCATCAATGATAGACTGAATAAAGAAAATGTGGTACATACACACCATGGAATACTATGCAGTCATAAAGAAGAATGAGATCATGTCCTTTGGAGTGACATGGATGAAGCTGGAAGCCATAATCCTCAGCAAACCAACACAGGAACAGAAAACCAAACACCACATGTTCTTACTCATAAGTGGGAGTTGAACAATGAGAACACATAGACACAGGGAGGGGAACAACACACACCAGAGCCTGTTGGGGGATTGGGGGTGACAGGAGGGAATTTAGAGGTTGGGTCAATAGGTGCAGCAAACCACCATGGCACATGTATACCTACGTAACAAACCCGCACATTCTGCACATGTATCCCAGAACTTAAAGTAAAATAAAATGAATTTAAATTTTTTTAAAAAAGAAAACGTGGTACATATACATCATGGAATACTACACAGCTATGAAAAAGAATGAGTTTATGTCCTTTGCAGAGACAGGATGAAGCTGGAAGCCATCATCTTCAGCAAACTGACACAGGAACAAAAAACCAAACACCACATGTTCTCACTCATAAGTGGGAGTTGAACAATGAAAACACATGGACGCAGAAAGGGAAACAATGCACACTAGGGCCTGTTGGGGGGCTGGGGAGGGTGAGGGGAGGGAACTTAGAGGATGGGTCAATAGGTGCAGCAAACCACCATGGCACACGTATACTTACATAACAAACCTGCACATTCTACACATGTATTCTGAAACTTAATTAAAAAAAAAAAAAGGAAAAGAAAAGAAGTAGTGGCCTAGGGAATGCCAATGTAGATCATTTCTGAAAATGTGGGTTTATAGGCACATCAGTGTTACTATCTATTAAAATGGAATTCTGGACCAAAGATAAATAAGTGGTGTCTCTGATAAATATCATCTATTTTTGGTTTATTAAATGCCTGATTGGCCTTCGAGTTTCTAATCCTTTTCTTTTTTTTTTTTTTTTTTTTTTTTTTTTTTTTTATTATTATTATTATTATTATTATACTTTAGGTTTTATGGTACATGTGCGCAATGTGCAGGTAAGTTACATATGTATACATGTGCCATGCTGGTGCGCTGCACCCACCAACTCGTCATCTAGCATTAGGTATATCTTCAAATGCTATCCCTCCCCCCTCCCCCCACCCCACAACAGTCCCCAGAGTGTGATGTTCCCCTTCCTGTGTCCATGTGTTCTCATTGTTCAATTCCCACCTATGAGTGAGAATATGCGGTGTTTGGTTTTTTGTTCTTGCGATAGTTTACTGAGAATGATGATTTCCAATTTCATCCATGTCCCTACAAAGGACGTGAACTCATCATTTTTTATGGCTGCATAGTATTCCATGGTGTATATGTGCCACATTTTCTTAATCCAGTCTATCATTGTTGGACATTTGGGTTGGTTCCAAGTCTTTGCTATTGTGAATAATGCCGCAATAAACATACGTGTGCATGTGTCTTTATAGCAGCATGATTTATAGTCCTTTGGGTATATACCCAGTAATGGGATGGCTGGGTCGAATGGAATTTCTAGTTCTAGATCCCTGAGGAATCGCCACACTGACTTCCACAAGGGCTGAACTAGTTTACAGTCCCACCAACAGTGTAAAAGTGTTCCTGTTTCTCCACATCCTCTCCAGCACCTGTTGTTTCCTGACTTTTTAATGATTGCCATTCTAACTGGTGTGAGATGGTATCTCATTGTGGTTTTGATTTGCATTTCTCTGATGGCCAGTGATGGTGAGCATTTTTTCATGTGTTTTTTGGCTGCATAAATGTCTTCTTTTGAGAAGTGTCTGTTCATGTCCTTCGCCCACTTTTTGATGGGGTTGTTTGTTTTTTTCTTGTAAATTTGTTGGAGTTCATTGTAGATTCTGGATATTAGCCCTTTGTCAGATGAGTAGGTTGCGAAAATTTTCTCCCATTTTGTAGGTTGCCTGTTCACTCTGATGGTAGTTTCTTTTGCTGTGCAGAAGCTCTTGAGTTTAATTAGATCCCATTTGTCAATTTTGGCTTTTGTTGCCATTGCTTTTGGTGTTTTAGACATGAAGTCCTTGCCCATGCCTATGTCCTGAATGGTAATGCCTAGGTTTTCTTCTAGGGTTTTTATGGTTTTAGGTCTAACATTTAAGTCTTTAATCCATCTTGAATTGATTTTTGTATAAGGTGTAAGGAAGGGATCCAGTTTCAGCTTTCTACATATGGCTAGCCAGTTTTCCCAGCACCATTTATTAAATAGGGAATCCTTTCCCCATTTCTTGTTTTTGTCAGGTTTGTCAAAGATCAGATACTTGTAGATATGTGGCATTATTTCTGACGGCTCTGTTCTGTTCCATTGATCTATATCTCTGTTTTGGTACCAGTACCATGCTGTTTTGGTTACTGTAGCCTTGTAGTATAGTTTGAAGTCAGGTAGTGTGATGCCTCCAGCTTTGTTCTTTTGGCTGAGGATTGACTTGGCGATGCGGGCTTTTTTTTGGTTCCATATGAACTTTAAAGTAGTTTTTTCCAATTCTGTGAAGAAAGTCATTGGTAGCTTGATGGGGATGGCATTGAATCTGTAAATTACCTTGGGAAGGATGGCCATTTTCACGATGTTGATTCTTCCTACCCATGAGCATGGAATGTTCTTCCATTTGTTTGTATCCTCTTTTATTTCCTTGAGCAGTGGTTTGTAGTTCTCCTTGAAGAGGTCTTTCACATCCCTTGTAAGTTGGATTCCTAGGTATTTTATTCTCTTTGAAGCAATTGTGAATGGGAGTTCACTCATGATTTGGCTCTCTGTTTGTCTCTTATTGATGTATAAGAATGCTTGTGATTTTTGCACATTGATTTTGTATCCTGAGACTTTGCTGAAGTTGCTTATCAGCTTAAGGAGATTTTGGGCTGAGACAATGGGGTTTTCTAGATATACTATCATGTCATCTGCAAACAGGGACAATTTGACTTCCTCTTTTCCTAATTGAATACCCTTGATTTCCTTCTCCTGCCTAATTGCCCTGGCCAGAACTTCCAACACTATGTTGAATAGAAGTGGTGAGAGAGGGCATCCCTGTCTTGTGCCAGTTTTCAAAGGGAATGCTTCCAGTTTTTGCCCATTCAGTATGATATTGGCTGTGGGTTTGTCATAAATAGCTCTTATTATTTTGAGATACGTCCCATCAATTCCTAATTTATTAAGAGTTTTTAGCATGAAGGGTTGTTGAATTTTGTCAAAGGCCTTTTCTGCATCTATTGAGATAATCATGTGGTTTTTGTCTTTCGTTCTGTTTATATGCTGGATTACATTTATTGATTTGCGTATATTGAACCAGCCTTGCATCCCAGGGATGAAGCCCACTTGATCATGGTGGATAAGCTTTTTGATGTGTTGCTGGATTCTGTTTGCCAGTATTTTATTGAGGATTTTTGCATCAATGTTCATCAAGGATATTGGTCTAAAATTCTCTTTTTTTGTTGTGTCTCTGCCAGGCTTTGGTATCAGGATGATGCTGGCCTCATAAAATGAGTTAGGGAGGATTCCCTCTTTTTCTATTGATTGGAATAGTTTCAGAAGGAATGGTACCAGCTCCTCCTTGTACCTCTGGTAGAATTCGGCTGTGAATCCATCTGGACCTGGACTTTTTTTGGTTGGTAAGCTATTGATTATTGCCACAATTTCAGCTCCTGTTATTGGTCTATTCAGAGATTCAACTTCTTCCTGGTTTAGTCTTGGGAGGGTGTATGTGTTGAGGAATTTATCCATTTCTTCTAGATTTTCTAGTTTATTTGCATAGAGGTGTTTGTAATATTCTCTGATGGTAGTTTGTATTTCTGTGGGATCGGTGGTGATTTCCCCTTTATCATTTTTTATTGCATCTATTTGATTCTTCTCTCTTTTTTTCTTTATTAATCTTGCTAGCGGTCTATCAATTTTGTTGATCCTTTCAAAAAACCAGCTCCTGGATTCATTTATTATTTGAGGGGTTTTTTGTGTCTCTATTTCCTTCAGTTCTGCTCTGATTTTAGTTATTTCTTGCCTTCTGCTAGCTTTTGAATGTGTTTGCTCTTGCTTTTCTAGTTCTTTTAATTGTGATGTTCGGGTGTCAATTTTGGATCTTTCCTGCTTTCTCTTGTGGGCATTTAGTGCTATAAATTTCCCTCTACACACTGCTTTGAATGCATCCCAGAGATTCTGGTATGTTGTGTCTTGGTTCTCGTTGGTTTCAAAGAACATCTTTATTTCTGCCTTCATTTCGTTATGTACCCAGTAGTCGTTCAGGAGCAGGTTGTTCAGTTTCCACGTAGTTGAGCGGTTTTGAGTGAGATTCTTAATCCTGAGTTCTAGCTTGATTGCACTGTGATCTGAGAGACAGTTTGTTACAATTTCTGTTCTTTTACATTTATTGAGGAGAGCTTTACTTCCAAGTATATGGTCAATTTTGGAATAGGTGTGGTGTGGTGCTGAAAAAAATGTATATTCTGTTGATTTGGGGTGGAGAGTTCTGTAGATGTCTACTAGGTCCGCTTGGTGCAGAGCTAAGTTCAATTCCTGGGTATCCTTGTTGACTTTCTGTCTCGTTGATCTGTCTAATGTTGATAGTGGGGTGTTAAAGTCTCCCATTATTAATGTGTGGGAGTCTAAGTCTCTTTGTAGGTCACTCAGGACTTGCTTTATGAATCTGGGTGCTCCTGTATTGGGTGCATATATATTTAGGATAGTTAGCTCTTCTTGTTGAATTAATCCCTTTACCATTATGTAATGGCCTTCTTTGTCTCTTTTGATCTTTGTTGGTTTAAAGTCTGTTTTATCAGAGACTAGGATTGCAACCCCTGCCTTTTTGTGTTTTCCATTTGCTTGGTAGATCTTCCTCCATCCTTTTATTTTGAGCCTATGTGTGTCTCTGCACGTGAGATGGGTTTCCTGAATACAGCACACTGATGGGTCTTGAGTCTTAATCCAGTTTGCCAGTCTGTGTCTTTTAATTGGAGCATTTAGTCCATTTACATTTAAAGTTAATATTGTTATGTGTGAATTTGATCCTGTCATTATGATGTTAGCTGGATATTTTGCTCGTTAGTTGATGCAGTCTCTTCCTAGTCTCGATGTTCTTTACATTTCGGTATGATTTTGCAGTGGCTGGTACCGGTTGTGCCTTTCCATGTTTAGCGCTTCCTTCAGGAGCTCTTTTAGGGCAGGCCTGGTGGTGACAAAATCTCTCAGCATTTGCTTGTCTGTAAAGTATTTTATTTCTCCTTCACTTATGAAGCTTAGTTTGGCAGGATATGAAATTCTGGGTTGAAAATTCTTTTCTTTAAGAATGTTGAATATTGGCCCCCACTCTCTTCTGGCTTGTAGGGTTTCTGCCGAGAGATCCGCTGTTAGTCTGATGGGCTTCCCTTTGATGGTAACCCGACCTTTCTCTCTGGCTGCCCTTAACATTTTTTCCTTCATTTCAACTTTGGTGAATCTGACAATTATGTGTCTTGGAGTTGCTCTTCTCGAGGAGTATCTTTGTGGCGTTCTCTGTATTTCCTGAATCTGAATGTTGGCCTGCCTTGCTAGATTGGGGAAGTTCTCCTGGATAATATCCTGCAGAGTGTTTTCCAACTTGGTTCCATTCTCCCCGTCACTTTCAGGTACACCAATCAGACGTAGATTTGGTCTTTTCACATAGTCCCACATTTCTTGGAGGCTTTGCTCGTTTCTTTTTATTCTTTTTTCTCTAAACTTCCCTTCTCGCTTCATTTCATTCATTTCATCTTCCAGGGCTGATACCCTTTCTTCCATTTGATCGCATCGGCTCCTGAGGCTTCTGCATTCTTCACGTAGTTCTCGAGCCTTGGTTTTCAGCTCCATCAGCTCCTTTAAGCACTTCTCTGTATTGGTTATTCTAGTTATACATTCTTCTAAATTTTTTTCAAAGTTTTCAACTTCTTTGCCTTTGGTTTGAATATCCTCCCGTAGCTCGGAGTAATTTGATCGTCTGAAGCCTTCTTCTCTCAGCTCGTCAAAGTCATTCTCCGTCCAGCTTTGTTCCGTTGCTGGTGAGGAACTGCGTTCCTTTGGAGGAGGAGAGGTACTCTGGTTTTTAGAGTTTCCAGTTTTTCTGCTCTGTTTTTTCCCCATCTTTGTGGTTTTATCTACTTTTGGTCTTTGATGATGGTGATGTACAGATGGGTTTTTGGTGTGGATGTCCTTTCTGTTAGTTTTCCTTCTAACAGACAGAACCCTCAGCTGCAGGTCTGTTGGAGTACCTGGCCGGCCGTGTGAGGTGTCAGTCTGCCCCTGCTGGGGGGTGCCTCCCAGTTAGGCTGCTCGGGGGTCAGGGGTCAGGGACCCACTTGAGGAGGCAGTCAGCCCGTTCTCAGATCTCCAGCTGCGTGCTGGGAGAACCAGTGCTCTCCTCACAGCTGTCAGACAGGGACATTTAAGTCTGCAGAGGTTACTGCTGTCTTTTTGTTTGTCTGTGTCCTGCCCCCAGAGGTGGAGCCTACAGAGGCAGGCAGGCCTCCTTGAGCTGTGGTGGGCTCCACCCAGTTCAAGCTTCCAGGCTGCTTTGTTTACCTAAGCGAGCCTGGGCAATGGCGGGCGCCCCTCCCCCAGCCTCGCTGCCGACTTGCTGTTTGATCTCAGACTGCTGTGCTAGCAATCAGCGAGACTCCGTGGGCGTAGGACCCTCTGAGCCAGGTGCGGGCTATACTCTCCTGGGGCACCGTTTCCTAAGCCCGTCGGAAAAGCACAGTATTCGGGTGGGAGTGGCCCGATTTTCCAGGTGCCGTCTGTCACCCCTGGAAGGGGAACTCCCTGACCCCTTGTGCTTCCCGAGTGAGGCAATGCCTCGCCCCTGCTTCGGCTGGCGCACGGTGCGCTCACCCACTGACCTGCGCCCACTGTCTGGCACTCCCTAGTGAGATGAACACGGTACCTCAGATGGAAATGCAGAAATCACCCGTCTTCTGCGTCGCTCGCGCTGGGAGCTGTAGACCGGAGCTGTTCCTATTCGGCCATCTTGGCTCCTCCCTCTAATCCTTTTCAACTTTAGAAACTCATATTTTAGCTCATCTAATAATTCTAGAGTAACTGTAGAATCCACATATTACCACCAAGGCTTTCCATCAATTGATGCAGGAATCTCTCAATTGGATCATTTGCAAGTCAAATGAATGTATACATATGCTATCACTGTTGGTTTGTACCGAAGAGAGAAGGTTGTGAGATGCAGACTGTTTATAGCCATCAAATAAGATGTCTGTGTCAAATCCTTGCTTGCTCTTATTAACTTGGTATGTTTTACCACATCTGATTGTGGATATTCAATGCTGATCTCAAAATCTGGTGTTTGTAGGGTTATGGTTTCAATTAAAACCAGTTCTTGAGTCTGTTGAAAGTAAGTATCACATTTAGTATCCAGCACTGTAGGGAGTGAAGACAAGCATGTGCTACTTTAATAACATGTTCAAGTTTCTGAGCCTGTTCCTCCCCTTTCACTGTCAAAAAATTACATGGTTGACAGTATTACCCACACTCCTCACAGAAGTATTTCTGTTTCCTCTAAAGACAGCTCAATTTTCATCTTCCTTTAGTGCAACACTGATACCCAGCACTCTTCCAAAGTTTCTCGTGAAATCCACTAATTCATTCACATTGCCTCCTAGCCAGTCTGCAGACATTTTACTCCATCAAGGATTCCTATTGAATTTGGTGGAAGAATAGTACATATAAACAATTGCAGTGTTTACTGTAAGCTGAGAGACATTGAGATGCTATCCCATGTCTTGGATGAGGTTGGCCACCTGCTGGCAGTATGGGACCTCTTTATCGACCTGCACTCCACAATGGCTACTTGGCCTGTTTTCCAGCTGTTCCCTAGTAAGAGCCAATGAGAAGAAGCTCCACGCCTGGCACCATGACACTTCTTCTTCCCCTCAAATTATATCTTTTTCTTTTAATTGGCATACAATAATTGTACACATTCATGGGGTACATAGTGATATTTCAATACATATAATGTATAGTGAGCAGATAAAGGTAATTAGCATAGCATATTCACCATCTTGAACATTTATTATTTCTTGAACATTCAGTTCTTGAACATCTTGAACATTCAGTTTTTTTTATTCTAGCTGTTTGAAACTATATAATATATTATTGTTAACTACAGTAATTCTACAGGGCTATAGAACACTAGAATTTATTCCTCCTATCTAACTACAATTTTGTATCCTTTAAGAAATTTTCTCTATTCTCCTCTTTCCCCTACCTTTACCAACTTCTAGTATCTTCTGCTCTACTTTTCACTTCTATGAGATCAGCATTTTTAGCTTCCATTATATGAGTAAGAATATGCAGTGTTTTACTTTCTATTCCTGGATTACTTCACTTAATGTCTTCTAGTTCCATCCATGTCATGGCAAATGATGGAATTTTATTCTTTCTATGACTGAATAATATTTCATTGTGTGTATATATACCACATTTTCTTTATCCATTAATCTTTTGTTGGAAATCTAGGTTGATTTCATGTCTTGGTTATTGTGAATAGTGCTACAATAAACATGGGGGTGCAAATGTCTCTTCAATATTCTGATTTCCCTTCCTTTGGATAAATGCCCCGTAGTGAGATTGCTAGATCATATGGTAGTTCTATTTGTAGTTGTTTGAGAAACCTCCATACTGTTCTTTATGGAAGCTGTAGTAGTTCACGTCCACACCAACAGTGTACAAGAGTTCTATTTTTTCTGCATCTTCACCAGCACTTGTTATTTTTTGTCTTTTTGATAATAGCCATCCTAACTGGGGTGAGATGATACCTCACTGTATTTTTGTTTTTGTTTTCCTGAGATGGAGTCTCGCTCTGTCACCCAGGCTGGAGTGCAGTGTGGCACGATCTGAGCTCATTGCAGCCTCCGCGTTTTGGGTTCAAGTGATTCTCCTGTCTCAGTTTCCCAAGTAGCTGGGACTACAGGCACGCACTACCACGCCCAGTTAATTTTTTTTATTTTTAGTAGAGATGAGGTTTCACCATGCTAGCCAGGCTGGTCATGAACTCCTGACCTCAGTGGATCCACCCGCCTCGACCTCCCAAACTGCTGGGATTGCGGGCATAAGCCGCCACGCCCAGCCCTCACTGCGGTTTTGACTTGCATTTCTCTGATGCGTAGCGATGTTGAGTGTTTTTGTATATTGATTTATTAGCCATTTGTATGTCTTCTTTGAGAAATGTCTGTTCATATTATTTGCCCCCTTTTTATTGAATTGTTTGTTCTTTTGCTGTTGAGATATTTGAGTTTCTTGTGTATTCTGGATATTAATCCCCCATTGGGTGAATAGTTTGAAAATATTTTATCCCATTTTGTAGGTTGTCTTTTCTTTATGTTGATTATTTTCTTTGTTATACAGAGCTTTTTTAGTTTTATATAGCCCCATTTGTTTTTGCTTTTGTTGCCTGTGTGTTTGAAGTCTTATTCATAAAATCTTTTCCCAGACCAATGTCCTGAAGTGTTTCTACTATTGTTTTTTCTAGTGGTCTTATAGTTTGAGGTCTTAGATTTGGTTATTTGTCCCATTTGGAGCTTATTGTTGAATAGGGTGAGAGGTGGGAGTTTAGTTTCATTCTTCTGCACATAGATATCCAGTTTTCCCAGCACCATATATTAAAGAGACTATCCTTTCTCCAATGACTGTTCTTGGCACCTTTAATTCAAAATTCAAAAATCAATTGGCTGGAGATACATGGATTACTTTCCGAATTCCCCATTCTGTTCCATTAGTCTATGTATCTGTTTATATGCTAATACCATGCTCCTTTTGTTGTTCTTGTTACTACAGCTTTGTAGTACATTTGAAGGCTGGTAGTGTGGCACCTACAGCTTTGTTCTTTTTGCTCAGTATTCCTTTAGCTATTTGAGGTCTTTTGTGATTCCAAACAATTTTTTTTAAATTTTCTAATTATGTGAAGAATGTCATTAGTATTTTAATATGGATTGCATTGAATCTATATATTGCTTGGGTAGCATGGTCATTTTAACAGGATTAATTACTTTGATCCATGAGCATGGAATCAGTGTTTTGTAGTTTTCCTTGTAGAGGTCTTGTATCTGCTTGGTAACATTTATTTCTAGGTATTTTTCTTTTGTATCTATTATATGTGAGATTTCCTTCTTGATTTCTTTTTCAGGTAGTTTGTTGTTCATGTATTGAAACACTACTGAGTTTTGTATCTTTATTGTGTATTCTGCAAGGTTACTGAATTCATTTATTACTTGTAAGAGTTTTTTGATAAAGTCTGTAACTTTTTCTATATACAAAATCATGCTCTCTGAAAACAAGGACATATAGATATCTTCCTTTCCAATTTGGATGCCCTTTATTTCTCTCTTGGCTAATTGCTCTGGCTAGGACTTCCAGGACTATGTTGAATAAGAGTAGTGACAGTTGGCACCTTTGTCTTATTCCAGTGCTTAGAGCAAAGCTCTCAGCTTTTCCCCATTTACTATGATGTTAGCCGTGGTTTTGTCACATGGCCTTTATTGTGTTGAGTTACTTTCCCTCTATACATAATTTATTGAGAGTTTTTATCATGAAGGGATATTGAATTTTATCAAATACATTTTTTTCTTCTATTTCTGTGACAAATGTCTTTGGTATTTTCAAAGGGATCATATGGGTTTGTCATTCGTTTAGTTGATATAATGTATCCTGTTGAACCATCTTTGCATTCATGGGATAAATCCCACTTGATCATAGTGCATTTTCTTTTTGATGCATTGTTGGATTCAGTTTGTTAGTACTTTCTTAAGGATTTTTGCATCTATGTTCATCAGGGCATTGGCCTGCAGTTTTCTTTTTTTATTGGGCCCTTGTATCTCACTGAGTTTCCTGAAGATTGCTATTTCAAATTCTTTTTCTGGCATTTTGTATTTTTCCTTATGATTGGGGTCTGTTATTGGAGAATTGTACATTACTTTGGAAGTGTCATGTGTCCTTTTTTCACATTTTACCTATTCCTATGTTGATAACTATGCATCTGATGAAACAGTCACCACTTCCAATTTTATGAAATAGGTTTTATAGAGAAATATTTATTTGTTTAGGTGGGTGTTGGGGTGTTGATTCTGTAAGGTGCATTGGCTTTGGTTCTACGTGGATGTAGTAGTGTGGTCTCTGTGTAGTTTCTTTAGCTCTAACCCATGTTAGTGACATTTACAGGTGTCTCAGTGGCCCATGCTGAAAAGAGTGTGGCAGTGGTGGTGTGGCTTTGCTGGGGGTGGACTCACTGGTCTGTTTCTCAGGTTAAGGGTGCATGCATGTACACAGCAGACTGGCCAACTTGATGTCTGGCTCACTGGGGTTGGAACCATGTGGCTATTACTCTAGTCAGGGGCACCATGTGTGATTGCTCATCTGGCCTGGGGACATGTCTGCCAGGGATGGTCCTCAGGGCTGTTTCTCAGGCCCAGACCATGGGCACATAGCTGCTTGGTGGCCTAGGGAAATATCTACTGAGGGTGGCCCACAGGGCAATTTTGCAGGCCTGGGACATGGCCACATGCCTTTTTGGCAGGCCTGGGTGTGTGTCTGCTGGGGTTGGCCCTCAGGGCTGTTTCTCAGGTCTGGGATGGAGGAGCCCATACTCAAAAAAAATTGAGAGGGCTTAATTGCACAGGTGAACAGGCTGGTGTGAGACCTAGGTTGGACAGGTTGGTCCAGTAAGGATGTAGCATCAGAGAGGGCTCCCCCCAAAGCCCATCAGCAGACCTGGTGAGGGAGTTATCTCTCTCATCATTAAACCACAGTACACAACTGCAAATGCAAAGATACACAAAGGAACCATGTGGCTGAGTAAGAGCTTATCTACTGCTCATTGCTGTCAAATGCCATATACTAAAACGCAGCCCAAACTACAAAGTCAAAAATCACTTTACTAATTTTACCTCCTATGAAACCAAGAGCAAGAATTCTACAACAAAGAAAGACCCTGTACAGAGACTTAGTCCTCTGAAAACTTCCAGAAATGAAGTCAACAGATGAAACTCAATTTACACCTCAATTAAAGGAATATCAGCCCTCCCAGATGAGCAAGAATCAGCAAAGAACTCTGGCAATTCAAAAAGCCAGAGTGATCCCCTACGTACAAATGAGCCCACTGGCACCCCAGCAATGGTTCTTAAACAGTTTGAATTGTCTGAAATGACAGACAAGGAATTCTGAATCTGGATGGCAAAGAAGTTCATTGAGATTGAGGAGAAAATTGAAACTCAATCCAAGGAAGCCAAGCAATCCAGTAAACCAATTCAAGGCTGAAAGATAAAATTCCCATTTTAAAACTAAACCAAACTGAGCATGAGTGAAATAATGGCTACAAGAATTTCATAATACAATTGGAAGTATTGACAGCATAATAGACCAAGCTGAGGAACGAATCTCTGAGCTAAAGTATGAGTTCTTTGAGTCAGCACAGTCAGACAAAAATAAACAAAAATAAATAAGAAAAATGAAAAAATTATCTGAGAAATATGGGATTATGTAAAGAGACCAAATGACTTAGCATCATTTCTGAGAGAGAAGGAGAGAGAATAAGCTACATGGAAAATATATTTTAGGATACAGTTCATAAAAATTTCCCTGATCTCACTAGAGAGGTCAACATGCAAATCTAAGAAATACGGAGAACCCCAGCCAGATACTATACAAGATGACCATTCCCAAGGCACATAGTCATTACATTCACCAAGGTCAATGCAAAACAAAACACTATAAAAACAACTAGAGAGAATGGGGCAGGTCACCTACAGAAAAAAAACCCCATCAGGCTAGCAGCAGATTTCTCATCAGAAATCTTACAAACCAGATAAGATTAGAGGCCTATTTTTAGTGTCCTTAAAGAAATTCCAACCAAGAATTTCATGTCCTGCCAAACTAAGCTTCATAAGTAAAAGAGAAGTAAAATCTTTCTGTAACAAGCACGTGCTGAGGGAATACATATCAACCAGACCAGCCATACAAGAGGTCCTGAAGGGAATACTAAATATGGATTCAAAAGAATGACATCTGCTATCACAGAAGCACACCTAAGCCCATAACCCACAGGCCCTATAAGGCAACTATGCAATCAAGTTTATATAACAACCAGCTAACAACACCACGACAGGATCAAAATCACACATATCAATACTAATCTTGAATGTGAATGGGCTAAATGTCTCACATAAAAGACACAGAGTGGCAATCTGGATTAAAAGACAAGACCGAACCATCTGTTGTCTTCAAGAGATCCATGTCACATGTGGCAATACCCACCAGCTCAAAGTAAAAGGGTGGATTAAGATCTACCATGCAAACAGAAAACAAACAAACAAAAGCAGGAGTCACTATTTTTACATCAGATAAAATAGACTTTAAACTAATAAAAATTACAGAACGTAAAGGGCTTACATAATGATAAAGGATACACTCCAACAAAAAGTTTAACTATCCTAAATATATACACATCCAATATTGGAGCACCCAGATCCATAAAACAAGTTCTTTTAGACCTACAAAAATACTTACACAACCACAGGACAATAGTGGGAGACTTCAACACCCCACTCTCAGCATTAGATATGGATCACATCAAAGCAAAAATCTAAAAAAGAAACTCTGAGGTTGGGCACAGTAGTTCACACCTGTAATCTCAGCCCTTCAGAAGGCTGAGGTGGGTGGATCATTTGAGCTCAGGAGTTTGAGACCAACCTGGACAACATAACAAAGCCCTGTCTCTACAAAAAATACAAAAATTAGCAGGGCATGGTAGCATGCACCTGTAATCCCAGCTGTTGAGGAGGCTGAGGCAGGAGGATCAATTGAGCCTGGGAGGTCAAGGCTTCAGTGAACTGTGATCAGGCCACTGCTCTCCCGCCTGGGCAGAAGAGTGACACCCCGGCTCAAAAATAAATATATAAATAAATTAAATAAATAAATAAGAAACTTTGGACTTAAACTCAACACTTGCCCAATTGGATCTAATAGATATATACAGAACACTCCACCCAACAAACACAGAATGTACAGTCTTCTCATCTGCACGTTGAATATATCCTAAGATTGACCACATGCTTGGTCATAAAGCAAGCCTCAATACATTCAAAAAAATTCAAATCATACAAAGCACACTCTCAGACCACAGTGCAATAAAAATAGAAATCAATACCAAGAATATTTCTCAAAACTACACAAATACATGGAAATTAAACAACTTACTAATGAATAACTCCTGGGGAAACATTAAAATTAAGGAAGAAATTAAAAAATTCTTTTAAATCAATGAAAATAAGGACACAAATATACAAAAAATCTGTGGGATGCAGCCAAAGCTGTGTTAACAGGAAAATTTACAGACCTAAACACCTTCACCAAGAAGTTAGAAAGGTCTCAAGTTAGCAACCTAATTTTGTGCCTAAAGGAAATTTTTTTTTTAAAAAAAGAACAAACCAATCCCAAAGCAAGCAGAAGAAAAGAAATAACTAAAATTAGATAATAACGTAATGAAATTGAGATGCAAAAATCCATACAAAAGATCAATGAAACCAACAGTTCGGTCTTGAAAAAATAAATAATATCGATAAACCCCTAACTAGATCAACAAAGAAAAAGAAAATCCAAATAAGCACAATCAGAAGTAACAAATGTGATATTATAACTGATCCCACAAAAATACAAAAGACCCTCAGAGAAACTATGAACCACTCTATGCAGACAAATTAGAAAATCTAGAGAAAATAATAAATTCCTTGAGGCACACAATCTCCCAAGATTGAATCTGGAAGAGATTGAAACCCTGATTAGACCAAAGTCAACTTTTGAAATTGAATCAGTAATAAAGAACATGACAACAACAACAAAAAAGCCCCATACTGGATGGATCCACAACCAAATTCCACCAGATGTACAAAGAAGAACTGATACCAATTATACTAAAACTATTTTGAAAGAATGAGGAGGAGGTCATCCTCCCTAATTTATTCTATGAAGCCAGCATCATCCTGATACCAAAATCTGGCAGAGACGCAATGAAAAAATAAAACTCTAGACCAACATCCCTCAGGAACATAGACGCAAAAATCCTCATCAAAATACTAGCCAGTCAAATTCAGCAGCACATTAAAAAGTGAATCTGGCACAATAAATTGGCTTTATTCCTGGGATGCAAGCAAGTTTAATATACACAAATCAATAAATGCCATTTACCGCATAAACAGAATCAAAAGCAAAAGCCACATGATCATCTCAATAGAAGCAGAGAAAGCTCTTGATAATATCCAACATCTCTTTATGATAAAAAGCCTCAATAAACTAGACATTGACAGAACATACGTCAAAATACTAAGAGCCATCTATAACAAACCCACAGCCAACCTTATCCTGAATGAGCAAAAGCTCAAATCATTCCCCTAGAGAACTGGAACAAGACAATGATGCCCACTCTCACCACTCCTGTTTAACATATTACTGAAAGTCCTAGTCAGAGCAATCAGACAAAAGAAAGAAAGAAAAAGCATCCAATTAGGATAAGAAGAAGTCAAACTATCTCTCTTCACTGATACTATTATATACCTAGAAAATCCTAAAAACTCTACTAAAAAGCTTCAAGAATTGATAAAAAGTTTCAGGATATAAAATCAATGTACAAAAATTAGTAGCATTCCTATATACCAAAAACACCCAGGCTGAGAGCCAAATCAAGGACAAAATTTCACTTGCGACAGCCACACAAAAGAGAAATACCTAGAAATACACCTAACAAAGGGAGTGAAAGATCTCTAAAAGGAGAACTACAAAACACGCATGAAAGAAATCAGAGAGGCCAGTGGCTCCCACCTGTAATCCCAGCACTTTGGGAGGCCAAGGCGGGCGGATCACGAGGTCAGGAGATCGAGACCATCCTGGCTAACATGGTGAAAACCCGTCTCTACTAAAATTACAAAAAATTAGCTGGGCGTGGTGGCGGGCGCCTGTAGTCCCAACTACTCGGGAGGATGAGGCAGGAGAATGGCATGAACCCGGGAAGCGGAGCTTGCAGTGAGCCGAGATCAGGCCACTGCACTGCAGCCTGGGCGACAGAGACAGACTCCATCTCAAAAAAAAAAAAAAAAAAAAAAAAAAACCAAAAAAGAAATCAGAGATAATGATGCAAATAAATGGAATAACATTTCATGCTCATAGATTGGAAGAATCAATATCATTAAAATGGCCATTCTGCCCAATTTACAGATTTAATGATATTCTTATCAAACTACCAATATTATTCTTGACAAAATTAGAAAAAACTATTCTAAAATTTATATGGATCCACAAGAGCCTAAATAGATAAAGCAATACTAAGCAAAAAGAGCAAAGCCAGAGACATAACATTACCTGACTTTATACTATAAAGCCACAGTTACCAAAACTGCTTGGTAGTAGTACAAAAACAGACATAAGGGGACAAAATAGAAAATGAGAAATAATGCTGCACACCTACAGCTATCTGATCTTCAACAAGGCCATCAAAAACAAGCAAAGGGGAAGGGACTCCAAGTCAATAAATGCTGCTTGGATAACTGGCTAGCAGAAGATTGAAAATGGATCCATATCTTTTCCCTTTCACCACATACAAAAATTAATTAAAAATAGATTAAGAATTTAAATGTAAGACCTCAAACCATAAAAATCCTAGAAGAAAATCTAGGAAATACTCTTTTCAACATTAGCCTTGGGAAAGAATTTCTGGCTAAGTCCCCAAAAGCTATTGCAACAAAATAAAACAAAAAAGACAAGTGGGACCTAATTAAACTAAAGAGACTTTTCACATCGAAAGAAACTATAAACAGAGTAAAAAGACAATCTGCAGAATGAGAGAAAATATTTGCAAGCTATGCATCCAAATAAGGTTTAATGTGTAGAATCTATAAGGAACTTAACAACTGATAAAAAAAATTAACCCCATTAGAAAGTGGGCAAAGGACATTAACAGACACCTCAAAAGTGGCCAAGAAACATGAAAAAATGCTCAGCATCACTAGTCACCAGAAAAAAATGCAAATCAAAACCACAAGAGATGCCATCTCTCACCAGTAGAAAAACTACTATTTAAAAGGCAAAAAATAACAGGTCTTGTTAAGGTTGCAGGGAAAAGGGAAGACTTATACACTGCTGTTGGGACTGTATATTAGTTCAGCCCCTGTGGAAAGCAATGTGGTGATTTTTCACAGAACATAAAACAGAATTACCATTCAATGCAGCAATCACATTATTGGGCATATACCCAAAGGTATATATAAATTGTTCTACCATAAAGATACATGCACCCATATGTTAATTGCTGCAACATTCATAATAGCAAAGACATGGAATCAACCCAGATGCTCATCAATGGTAGACTGGATAAAGAAAATGTGGTAAAAGACATAGGGTAGGACAAGATGGTGAAACAGAAGACCCCACTGACCATCACCCTGCAGGAACGCCAAATTAAACAACCATCTACACAAAAAAAGCACCCTTCATAAGAACAAAAAATCAGGTGAGCACTCACAGTACCTGATTTTAACTTCACGTCACTAAAGGCACTGAAGATGGTAAACAAGGTAGTCTTGAATTGTCCATTCCACCCCTCCCCCACTCCTCCTGCAGAGGCCACAGGTCATGGAGAAAGCTGTGCATGGGGAAGATAAAGAGTGCAGTAATTGAGACTTTGCATTCAACTCAGTGCTGCCCTGTCACAGGGGAAAGCAAAACCATGCTGACCTAAGCTGATACTTGCCCATGGACAAAGAACTTAAACCAGCTCTAGCCAGGGGGAAATCACCCATCCCAGTAGTCAGAACTTAAATTTTGGCATGCCTCACCACCATGAGCTGAAATGCTCTGGGGCTGTAAATAAACTTAAACCTAAAGGGCAGTCTGTGGCACAAAAATTGCAATTCCTGGGCAAGTCCTACTGCAGAGAAAAGCTCAAAGCCAGCAGACTTCTGAGGCATACGATTTACTGAGACACCAGAGAGAACAGCTAAAGGAGTGCTTTCACCACTCATCCCCACAACCCAGGCAGCACAGCTCACGGCTCTAAAAAGAAGGGTCCAATTCAACAAGAAAAGCTAACTATCCTAAATATATATGCACCCAATACAGGAGCACTCACATTCATAAAGCAAATTCTTAGATACTTACAAAGAGACTTACACTCCTACACAATAATAGTGGGAGATTTTAACACCCCACTGTCAATATTAGACAGGTAACTGAGACAGAAACTTAACAAAGATATCAAGGCCCGAACTCAGCTCTGGATCAAGTGGACCTGATAGATATCTACAGAACTCTTCACACAAAAATGACAAAATATGCATTCCTCTCATCACCACGTGGCACTTACTCTAAAACTGATCACATAATCATAAGTAAAACACTCCTCAGAAAATGCAAAAGAACTGAAATCATAACAAATAGTCCCTCAGACCACAGCACAATCAAATTAGAACTCAAAATTAAGAAATTCACTCAAAACCACACAACTACATGGAAATTGAGCAATCTGCTCCTGAATGACTATTGGGTAAACAACGAAATTAAGGTAGAAATCAAGTTCTTTAATACTAAAGAGAACAAAGAGACAACATATCAGAATCACTGGGACACAGCTAAGGCAGTATTAAGGAGAAAATTTATAGCACTAAATGCCACATCACAAAGCTAAAAAGATCTCAAGTTAACAACCTAACATCACAACTAAAAGAACTAGAGAACAAAGAGCAAACAGACCCAAAGCCAGCAGAAGTCAAGAAATAACTAAGATTAGAGCTGAACTGAAAGAGATGGAGACACAAAAAGCCCTTCAAAAAATCAACAAATCGAGGAGCTGTTTAATAATTTTAAAAATTAATAAAATAGACTGCTAGCTAGACTAATAAAGAAGACAAGAGAGAATGATCAAATAAACACAATCAGAAATGATAAAGGGGATAGCACCAACTGACCCCACAGAAATACAAACAACCATCAGAGAATAAAATAAACACCTCTATGAACACAAACTGGAAAATCTAGGAGAAATGAATGAATTCCTGAACACATAAACTCTCCCAAGACTGAACCAGGAAGAAATTTAATCCCTGTATAGACCAATAATGAGTTCTGAAGTTGAGGCAGTAATAAACAACCCACCAACCAAAAACGCCCAAGACCAGACAGGTTCACAGCAGAATTCTACCAGAGGTACAAAGAAGAGCTGATATTATTTCTACTGAAACTATTCCAAAAACTGAAAAGGAGGGACTCCTTCCTAACTCATTCTATGAAGTGAGCATCATCCTGATACCAAAACCTGGCAAAGATACAACAACAAAAAAAGAATACTTCAGGCCAATATCCTTGATGAACATTGATGCAAAAATCCTTAATAAAATACTGGCAAACTTAATCCAGCAGTATATCAAAAAGGTTATCCACCATGATCAAGTTGGCTTCATCCCTGGGATGCAAGGCTGCAAATTAATAAATGTGATTCATCACATTAACAGAACTAAAGAAAAAAAAAACACGATTGTTTCAACAGATGCAGAAAAGGCCTTCAACATCCCTTCATGTTAAAACTCCCAATAAACTAGGTATTGAAGAAACATACCCCAAAATAATAAAAGTCATATATGACAAACCCACACCCAATATCGTACTGAATGGGCAAAAGCTGGAAGCATTCCCCTTGAAAACTGGCACAAGATAAGGATGCCCTTTCTCACCACTCCTATTCAACATAGTATTGGAAGTTCTGCCCAGGACAATCAGGCAAAAGGAATAAATAAAAGTGTTCAAATAGAAACAGAAAAAGTCAAATTATCTTTGTTTGCAGATGACATGACCTACATGATCATGTTTGGCTCTGTGTCCCAACCCAAATCTCATCTTGTAGCTCCCATAATTCCCATGTGTTGTGGGAGGGACCTGCTAGGAGATGACTGTGAATTATGGGGGCAGGTCTTTCCCGTGCTGTTCTGATAGTGAATGGGTCTCATGAGATCTGATGGTTTTAAAAAATGGGAGTTGCCCTGCATAAGCCTTCTCTTTGCTTGCCGCCATCCATGGAAGACATGACTTGCTCCTCCTTGCCTTCCACCATGCTTGTAAGGCCTCCCCAGCCATGTGGAACTGTAAGTCCAATTAATACAGAATTTATTAAGAAATAATTTTTAGGCAGCTAGAAAGAGTAAAGGTTCTTGGTGGAAATTTTCCTGTGATAAGAACCTCCGAACCATTTATTTTCTAACAGAAAGGTGGCTTAAAGAGCTAGGCTGACAAGCTTTCATATGCAAATACCAGCCATTAAAAACTGGGTTCACCCAATATGGCGATTCCTGCCTTCTTCTTGTCACCAGGTGTGCCAAGTGTTATGGCCACCTCCAGATAACACCAGGTGTGCCAAGTGTTATGGCCACCTCCAGATAACACCATGTGTTCAGAACATCATGGTGGCCTGCATTTGCATATTAAAAGGCTAAGGTGGGAGGTTGAGGGTTTTCATGGGCTACACGAATGACACCCCTAGTCAAACCAATCCCCTGGGCCCTATGCAAATCAGACACCACCTTCTCCAGCCTCCAATATAACCTACCATTTTTCTGCCACACACGGGGTTCCCTCTCTTGGCTTGGAGCCCCCCTCCTTCTGTCTCTGTACAGGGGAGGGAGCTTCTTCATTCTTTCTTGCCTATTAAACACTCTCCACTCCTTAAAACCACTCCACATGTGTCCATGCCATTTTATCTAAATCAGTGCAAGTCCAAGAACCCTGGTATTCCTCCAGTCATTGGAGCCATATCATTTTGATGCATTGGCTGGGAATTCATTCATCAGAGTGGTGAGTAGTAGGAGTGAATCTTAACCTCAAATCTGTCCTTTACTCTTGAGCCTCTCTTCCTGCTATCTTGTTGCCAAACTTTCTTTCTCTTTCTATCTATGCTCTCTTACTCTCTCTGTATGAAATGTATGGGAATTTTTACAGTTCAGGGAAAAAGGTCTGTTAGGAAAGATCGCAAATTATGGCAGGCAGTAACTCAATAAGCATCTCTCTCTCTCTGTCTCTCTCTATGGTTTCTCTGTTAAGAACATGGTATTTCTAAGCCAACAGTGCCTAAATTAATTCATTAATAAGGAGATTTTAAGTATGGAAGTTAACCGGAACCATGTTTCTAAGGGTAAATGCTTTAGCATGGGCCATAATAAGCAGCCAATCTGGCACACTGCCGCATTAAAGGAGCCTTGCCCAAAAGTGACACAGTCTCTCTGGAGATCTGTTTTTCAGGGAGCCAGGTAGATCACACAGGTTTAGGAATTCAAAGGGGAATCACACAAGGCAGATAAACTAAGGCTGCATGGGTAAAGCGTGGTTAGTCCCATCACTTAGTTCATCCAGTTCCATGGCTTGGCGGACCACGCCTTCAACCATGGGCAGCACATTTAACATGGTGCTGGAATCCAGGAACCAGGGAGGGAAAACAGTTGGAGGATGCTCCCACAGTCTTCTTCTCTACCCTGGGTCATATGGAAAGGAAGGAGACTAAGAGGACACTTTTATTCTCGCTTCTTTTTCTAGATGGGTAACAGATTATCTTCAGCTTTCACCGCTCTGGAGTGCACTCTGAAACACTGTAACTTCCTTATCATCAGGACTTTGAAGAGAAAAGCAACTCATTTTCTTTTGCACAAGGGCATGGTATTTTTACTAAGCATTTTCAAGCATTATAAGATCAACTCAGCTCTTTCAGCAATCATAGCGGGCAGACCTGGGGAAAATAGTTCCTCAAAAGTTAGGGAAGCAACTTTCTTGGGAGCCATCTGAGGATCCCTCTTATATGGGGCCCCTTCAAGTTCCCTTCTCATTACAGAACCTTAGGCAAATAAAGCAAAAACTTAGGCTGATTTTCTGATGACCCCAAAAGGTATATAGAAGTTCTCCAAAATTTAATTCAGGTAGCAATATATCTCCTATAATACACCAAGAAGAAAGGAAGCAGATGGGGAAAGCAAAGAAAAAGCAGGAACACCATTCCCAATTGGGAAGGAAGCAGTTCCCCTTAACAACCCTAACTGGAATCCCAATAACTCAGGAGATGAATGGAAAAGGAAGTATTTTTTAATATGAATTTTAGAAGGCCTACAAAAAAACAGGGCCAAACCTCTCAACTGTCTATAACAAACCAAAATCCAGATGAGAATACTGTAGCCTTTATGGAAAGGCTGAGAGAGGCGCTAATGGAGCACACCCCTCTTTAACCCGATTCAGCTGAGGGACAGCTCATCCTGAAGGACAAGTTTATTACACAGGCAGCTCCTGATATTAGGAAGAAGCTACAGAAGCAAGCTATAGGACCAAATAGCACCTTAGAAAACCTCCCGAAGGTGGCTATTACAATCTTTTATAATAGGGACCAGGAGGAGACCCAAAAGAAAAAGAGAACGCTCAGGAGAAGGACAAAGTCTCTAGCAGCAGCTTTGCAGGCCTGCAAAGTCCAGGATCCCCAAGGTGCATCCACCAGTTGCTATTGTTGTGGCAGTTCAGGGCATTTTAAAAAGGAATGCCCAGGCAGCAAGATGAAGCCACCTCAACCCTGTCCAGCCTGTAACGGAAACCACTGGAGATGGAACTGTCCCCAGAGATGGAGGTCACTGGGTGCAGGACCAGTCTCACAGATGATCTAGCAGGACTGATGGGTTCTGGGGCTCAAACCCCAGCTCCAGTGGCTCAAACTGCCATTATAGCACAGGAGCAATGGGTTGTTCTGGAAATTAAAGGAAGGAAAGTAATCCTCCTGCGAAACACTAGAGCCAGTCTCTCTCTTTTCTCCTCTCTAATCAGGCCTCCACTCTTCCCATAGCACGACCATAAGGGGCATCTCAGGAATAACTCTAATCCAATATTTTTCTCAACCTTAGTTGCAGCTAGGAGGACCTATTGTTTACACATGCTTCGAAGCCATTGTCATGATAGCTTTACTAGTCAGAAAAGCCTCCAAGTCAACCCTAGGAAATAATTTCACTGTTTACACTCCACATGATGTGGCAGGATCACTGTCCTC
This sequence comes from Pongo abelii, assembly GCF_028885655.2. Classification (NCBI taxonomy): domain Eukaryota; kingdom Metazoa; phylum Chordata; class Mammalia; order Primates; family Hominidae; genus Pongo; species Pongo abelii. Next base: position 121,703,531 of record NC_071985.2, on the reverse strand, counting down.
TAGGGGGAGCTCTTAGCAAACAGCCGATACAGCAAGAAGTACATAAGGCAGGATAAGTAGTAACTCACTTTCTCCAAACACAGTGCTCAATTAGCTGAGCTAATAGCTCTTACAAGACCACATGAATTAAGCAAGGGAAAGATAGCTAACATTTATACTAACTCCAAGTATGCTTTCTAAGTTCTCCATGCTCATGCTGCCATTTAAAAGAAAAAATATTTTCTTACCACCAATGGATCTCCTACAAAACATCACCAGAAAATTAACAGGTTATTATCCTCAGTTTTTGTTCCATGACAGATAGCAGGGATGCATTGTAAGGAACATCAGAAGGGAACAAATGAGGTAGTCAAAGAAAATAGGTTAGGCTAATCAGGCAGCTAAGTTAAAGGCAAGGAAGCCTTAAGGCATCAACGCACCTCAAGCCCCTTCTAATCTAGGAAGGCTCCGTAAGAGAAATTAAACCTCAGTATTCCCCTGCAAAAATAAAATAGGCCACTTGTCGAGAGCATTCTTCCCAGCCCTCAGAATGGCTAGTCAAAGGATGGCAAACTCCATTTGCCAGCCTCCAGCCAATGAAAAGTCCTTAAAATCCTTCATCAAGCTTTTCACTTGGGAAAGGACAAGACTTATCAATGTGTTCAAAGGTTGTTTTCAGGCAGGAAATCTCTAAATTGGTTAAGCATGTAACCTCTCTAGCTTACTTCCAACAGGAATTAGCACAACTGGCAGAAGCCCAACCCCAGGAAATAGAACAAACTTTATTTAACCCAGGAAATTTGGTATTAGGAAAAATTCTCATCTCTGTCTCCTTCCCTAAGCCAAGCTGGGAAGGGTCCTGCACTGTTCTTCTTTCAACTCCCTAGGCAGTAAAAGTTACAGGAATCAACTGGATACATCACACTCAAGTCAAAGCCTGAAGAGCTAAGGGAACAACCCCTGACAGCCCAGAGGAACGTCCTGAATATCAATGTTAAGAAATAGAAGATCTTAAGCTGAAAATTATAAAAGGTAAGTAACTGGGTGAGGTCTACTCATCTTATTCAGTCCCACTCCTACCTCACCAGATACCTTTTATTATTTCTACCCTTTCCTCTCAAAATTTGCCACTAAATAGTAAAACTTCTTTTTAACTCATATTTGCAGGGAGACTTAATTATACATGGAATTGCATTTGTAACTTTGTAGATCCCCAAAGGGAAATGTTATATCTTGGCATGTAAAGTTTTAAACAGAAATTATTTACTATGCCACTTTTGTGGTATAGTAGGATTAATAATTGCAAGAAAAATTTAGTAAAGGTTGTTTTGCTTATAGCAGGAGTAACAGTTATGAATAAGAAGGAAGTATAAAAGTTTTACTATCATTAAGTTTAATAAGACTTTTTATTAAAAATTAATAATATAATGCACTCTAAATTATGGAAAGAAGGTTATAAAGAAAAAGATTTTATATAGGAAAGAATTTTGTACGGTAAACACTTGTCCTAAAAGGAAATAACTGGTTGTTTAAAGGATGGATGTTTAGGACAAGTCAAAAAGTTTAAGTGTGTTGTTAGAGGGTCTGTGAAAGTCATAAAAGATTTTAATAATTAAGGGAAAGGAATTGTCCAGATTAACGCTAAAGGTATTGTAGCCACCCAGTAATGTATCTCTCCCAAGCATATTGCAAGTTATAAAAATGGCTAAGCCTAAAGTTATTCTCTAATTGCAAGCCAAGGAGAAATGTATGCTTTTCTCAAGGAAAATATTACTTTTTTGTTAACGTTTCTGGTAATGTACAGCGACATCTAGTGGAGACAAACCGGTATTGCAATTCATTGGTGCAACTAACAGGTGTCAAACTTTATTGTCAGTTAATGGCCTATGGGACACCCACTAGCAGTGGTCATCTTAATGCTCACCTTCTAACCCTATCTTTAAACCTTCTTGTTAAATTTATCTCTTTTTGCCTAGAAGCAATAAAAGTCCAAACAGTGCTGCAAGCAGAGCCATACATGGACATGCCATTCTTCCAAAAACCCTTAAATCAACCTAAGAGAAGGCCCGACTGCTGTTCCCCTACACGACACCCCTTTCAGCAGGAAGTAGCCAGAAAGAATCATCATCCAACACCCCCTAAAAGCAGTTAGATTTGCTTCTCTTGAGGGAGGGAATAAGACAGGAGTAATTACGAAATAATTTTTAGGCAGCTAGAAAGGGCAAAGATTCTTGGTGGAAATTTTCCTGTAATAAGAAGCAACCTCCGAACCATTTCTTTTCTAACAGAAAGGTGGCTTAAAGAACTAGGCTGGCAAGCCTTGATATGCAAATGCTGACCATTAAAAACTGGGTTCACCCAATATGGCCATTCCTGCCTTCTTCTTCTTGTCACCAGGTGTGCGAAGTGTCATGGCCACCTCCAGATAACACTATGTGTTCAAAACATCATGGTCCCCTGCATTTGCATATTAAAAGGCTAAAGTGGGAGGGCCAAGTTTTTCACGGGCTATGTAAATGACACACCTAGTCAAACCAATCCCCTGGGCCCTATGCAAATCAGACACTGCCTCCTGAAGCCTCCAATATAACCGACAATTTTCCACCCCTCCTTCTGTCTCTATACAGGGGAGCTGCTTTATTCTATCTTGCCTATTAAACACTCTCCACTTCTTAAAACCACTCCACGTGTGTCCGTGTCATTTTATCTAAATCAGTGCAAGACCAAGAACCCTGGTGTTCTTCCAGTCATCAGAGCCATATCACAATTAAGCCGCTTTCTTTTGTAAATGGCCTTGTCTGAGGTATGTCTTTATCAGCAGTGCGAAAATGGACTAATAAGTAAACCAGTACCGGTAGAGTGGGATGTTGCTGAAAAGATACCCGAAAATGTGGAAGCAACTTTGGAAATGGGTAACAGGCAGAGGTTGGAACAGTTCGGAGGGCTCAGAAGAAGACAGGAAAATGTGGGAAAGTTTGGAACTTTCTAGAGACTTGTTGAATGCCTTTGACAAAAATCCTGAAAGTGATATGAACAATAAGGTCCAGGCTGAGGTGGTCTCAGGTGGAGATGATAAACTTGTTGGGAACTGGAGCAAAGGTGACTCATTATATTTTAGCAAAGAGATTGACAGCATTTTGCCCCTGCTCTAGAGATTTGTGGAACTTTGAACTTGAGAGAGATGATTTAGGTTATCTGGCAGAAGAAATTTCTAAGCAGCAAAGCATTTCAGAGATGACTTGGGTGCTGTTAAAGGCATTTAGTTTTAAAAGGGAAACAGAGCATTAAAGTTTGAAAAATTAGCAGCCTGACAATGCAATAGAAAAGAAAATCCCATTTTCTGAGGAGAAATTCAAGTCTGCTGCAAAAATTTGCATAAGTAACAAGGAGCCAAATGTTAATCACTAAGACAATGGGAAAAATATTTCCAGGCCATGTCAGAGACCTTTGCGGCAGACACTTCCATCACAGGTCCATTGGTTTAACAGGAAAAAAGTGGTTTCATAGGCTGAGCCCAGGGTCCCTGTGCTGTGTGCAGCCTAGGGATTTGGTGCCCTGTGTCACAACCACTCCAGCCATGGCTGAATGAGGCCGATGCAGAGCTTAGGCCACGACTTCACAGGTGCAAGCCTCAAGCCTTGGCACCTTCCATGTGGTGTTGAGCCTGTGAGTGCACAGAAGTCAAAAACTGAGGTTTGGCAAACTCTGCCTAGATTTCAGAAGATGTATGGGAATGCCTGGATGCCCAGGCAAAAGTTTGCTGTAGGGGTGGGGTCCTCATGGAGAACCTCTGCTAGGACAGTGCAGAAGGGAAATGTGGGGTGGGAAGTCCCACACAGAGTCCCTACTGGGGCACCACCTAGTGGAGCTGTGAGAAGAGGGCCACCATCCTCCAGACCCCAGAATGGTAGATCCACTGACAGCTTGCACTGTGTGCCTGGAGAAGCCGCAGACAACACCAGCCCATGAAGGCAGCAGGGAGGGAGGCTGTACCCTGCAAAGCCACAGGGCCAGAGCTGCCCAAGACTATGGAAACCTACCTCTTGCATCAGTGTGACCTGGATGTGAGACATGGAGTCAAAGGAGATCATTTTGGAGCTTTAAGATTTGACTGCCCTGCTGGATTTCAAACTTGCATGGGGCCTGTAGTCCCTTTGTTTTGGCCAATTTCTCCCATTTGGAATGGCTGTATCTACCCAATACCTGTACCCCCATTGTATCTAAAAAGCAAGTAACTTGCTTTTGATTTTACAGGCTCATAGGTGGAAGGGACTTGCCTTGTCTTGGATGAGACTTTGGACTGTGGGCTTTTGAGTTAATGACTTTGGGGGACTGTTGAGAAGGCATGACTGGTTTTGAAATGTGAAGATATGAGATTTGGGAGGTGCCAGGTGGAATGATATGGTTTGGCTCTGTGTTCCCACCCAAATCTCATCTTGTAGCTCCCATAATTCCTACATGTTGTGGGAGGGACCTGGTGGGAAATGACTGAATTATGGGGGCAGGTCTTTCCCATGCTGTTCTCATGACAGTAAATGGGTCTCATGAGGTCTGGTGGTTTTAAAAAATGGGAGTTGCCCTGCACAAACTTTCTCTTTGCCTGCTGCCATCCATGTAAGATGTGACTCACTTCTCCTTGCCTTCTGCCATGATTGTGAGGCCTCCCCAGCCATGTGGAATTGCAAGTCCAATCAAACCTCTTTCTTTTGTAAATTGCCCAGTCTTAGGTATGTCTTTATCAGTAGCATGAAAACAGACTAATACACTATATCTAGAAAACCTTATAGTCTCAGCCCAAAAGCTTCTTAAGCTGATGAGCAACTTCAGCAATCTCAGAATACAAAGTCAATGTATAAAAATTACCAGCGTTCCTATACACCAACAACAGGCAAGCAGGGAGCCAAATCATGAATGAACTTCCATTCACAATTGCTACAAAAAGAATAAAATACCTAGGAATATGGTTAACAAGGTAAGTGAAGGACCTCTTCAAAGAGAACTACAAATCATTGCTCAAAGAAGTCAGAGAGGACATGAACAAATTGAAAAACATTCCAGGCTCATGGATAGGAAGAATTAATATTGTGAAAATGGCCATAATGCTTAAAGTAATTTATAGATTCACTGCTATTCCTATCAAATTACCGATTACATTCTTCACAGAATTAGAGAAAAAGTATTTAAAAATTCACGTGGAACAAACAAATAGCCCAAATAGCCAAGACAATACTAAGCAAAAAGAACAAAGCTGGAGGCATCATGTTATCCAACTTCAAACTATACTACAAGGCTGCAGTAACCAGAACAGCAAGGTACTAGTACAAGAACAGACACACTGACCAATGGAACAGAATAGAGAACTCAGAAATAAGACCAAACACTTACAACCATCTGATCTTGGACAAACCTGACAAAAATAAGCAATGGGGAAAGGATGCCCTATCTAATAAACGGTGCTGGGAGAACTGGCTAGCCATATGCAGAAAACTGAAACTGGACCCCCTTCTTACACCATATACAAAAATTAACACAAGATGGATTAAAGACTTAAATGTAAAACCCAAAATTATAAAAGCCCTAGGAGAAAATTGGGCAATACAATTCAGGACATAGGTACGGGCAAAGACTTTATGACAAAAAATGCCAAAAGCAATTGTAACACAAGCAAAATTGACAAATTGGATCTAATTAAATTAAAAAGCTCCTGCACAGCAAAAGAAACTATCACAGTGAACAGACAACCTACAGCATGGGAGAAAATTTTTGTAATTTATTCATCTGACCAAAGTCTAATATCCAGAGCCTAAAAGGAAATTAAACAAATATACAAGAAACAAACAAACCCAATAAAATGTGGGCAAATGACTAGAACAGACACTTCTCAAAAGAAGATATACATGCAGCCAACAATCATATGAAAAAAAGCCTAACATCATTCATCATTATTTGCAAATCAAAATCACAATGAGATACCATCTCATGCCAGTCAGAATGGTGATTATTGAAAAGCCAAAAGCAACAGATGCTGCTGAGGTTGTGCAGAAAAAGGAATGCTTTAATGCTGTTGGTGGGAGTGTACATTAGTTTAACCATTGTGGAAGACAGTGTGGTGATTTCTCAAAGAAATAGAGGCAGAAATACCACTTGACCCAGCAATCCCATTACTGGGCATATACCCAAAGGAATATAAATCGTTTGATTATAAAGACACATGCATGTGTATGTTCATTGCAGCAGCATTCACAATAGCAAAGACATGGTGTCTACCCAAATGTCCATTAATAATAGACTGGATAAAGAAAATATGGTACATATATACCATGAAATACTATGCAGCCATAAAAAGGAATGAGTTTATGTCCTTTGCAGGAACATGGATGGAGTTGAAAGTCATTATTCTCAGCAAACTAATGCAAGAATAGAAAACCAAACACTGCATGTTCTCACTTATAAGTGGGAACTGAATGATGAGAACACATAGACACATAGAGGGAGACAACTCACACTGGGGTCTGAGTGGGGAGGGCTGGAGAAGGAAGAACATCAGGAAGAATAGCTAATGGATGCTGGACTTAATACCTAGGTGATGGGATGATCTGTGCAGCAAACCACCATGGCACACATTTACCTATGTAACAAACCTGCATATCCTGCACATATACCGCTGAACTTAAAATAAAAGTTGAAGAAAAAAAAAAGAAAGAAAATGTACATATGCACAATGGAGTGCTATTCAGCCATAAAAAAGAATGAGATCCTGTCATTTACAACAAAAGGATGAAACTGAAGGTCATTTTGTTAGGTGAAATAAGCTAGGCACAGAAAGACAAACTTCATGTTCTCACTTACGTGTGGAAGCTAAAAATTAAAGCAATTGAGCTCACGGAGATAGACAGTAGAAGAATAGTAACCAGAGGCTGGAAAGAGTAGTGGAGGTGAGGGTGGAGGTGGAATGACTAATGAATATAAAATTAGTTAGAAAGAATAAATAATACCTAGTATTTTCTAGGACAACAGTGTGATTATTGTCAAAAATAATTTAGGCTGGGCATGGTGGCTCATGCCTGTAATCCCAGCACTTTGGGAGGCTGAGGTGGGCGGATCACGAGGTCAGGAGATAGAGACCATCCTGGCTAACATGGTGAAACCCCGTCTCCACTAAAATTACAAAATAATTAGCCAGGCGTGGTGGTGGGCACCTGTAATCCCAGCTACTCGGGAGGCTGAGACAGGAGAATCAATTGAAATGGGGAGGCGGAAACTGCAGTGAGCCAAGATCGTGCCACTCACTGCACTCCAGCCTGGGTGACAAGAGCGAGATTCCATCTCAAAAAAAATAATGATAATAATTTAATTCTACATTTAAAAATAATGCAGAGTATATAGAATTGGATTATTTGTAACACAAAGGATAAATGCTTGAGGTGATGGGTACTGCATTTACCCTGATGTGATTAGTATGCATTTCATGCCTATATAAAAATATTTCATGTAACATACAAATGTCCACACCTACTATGTACCCACAAAAATTATAAATAAAAATTAACTTAAAAAGTTAAACACACATACAAAGAAAATGTGGTACATATACACCATGGAATACTATGCAGCCATAAATAGTATGAAATCATGTCTTTTGCAACAACATGGATGCAGCTGGAGGCCATTAACCTAAGGAAAGTAATGCAGAAAGAGAAAACCAAATATCACATCCTCTCACTTATAAGTGGGAACTAAGCATTGTGCACACATGGACATAAATATAGGAACAATAGACACTGTGGACTACCAAAGGGTGAAGGGTGGGAGGTGCATTAAAAAACTATGTATCAAGTACTATGTTCAGTGCCAGAATGTCAAGATCAATATCCACACTCTGAACCTCATTATCACACAATATTTTTGTGTAACAAATCTGCACATGTATCTCCTATATCTAAAATAAAAGTTGAAAAATTTTAAGAAGTACTAGGAAACCTAATTCAACATTTTTTTTTATTATACTTTAAGTCTTAGGGTATATGTGCACAATGTGCAGGTTAGTTACATATGTATACATGTGCCATGCTGGTGTGCTGCACCCATTAACTCGTCATTTAGCATTAGGTATATCTCCTAATGCTATCCCTCCCCCCTCCCCCCACCCCACAACAGTCCCCAGAGTGTGATGTTCCCCTTCCTATGTCCATGTGTTCTCATTGTTCAATTCCCATCTATGAGTGAGAACATGCAGTGTTTGGTTTTTTGTCCTTGCGATAGTTTACTGAGAATAATGATTTCCAATTTCATCCATGTCCCTACAAAGGACATGAACTCATCATTTTTTATGGCTACATAGTATTCCATGGTGTATATGTGCCACCTTTTCTTAATCCAGTCTATCATTGTTGGACATTTGGGTTGGTTCCAAGTCTTTGCTATTGTGAATAGTGCCACAATAAACATACGTGTGCATGTGTCTTTATAGCAGCATGATTTATAGTCCTTTGGGTATATACCCAGTAATGGGATGGCTGGGTCAAATGCTATTTCTAATTCTAGATCCCTGAGGAATCGCCACACTGACTTCCACAAAGGTTGAACTACTTTACAGTCCCACCAACAGTGTAAAAGTGTTCCTATTTCTCCACATCCTCTCCAGCACCTGTTGTTTCATGACTTTTTAATGATTGCCACTCTAACTGGTGTGAGATGGTATCTCATTGTGGTTTTGATTTGCATTTCTCTGATGGCCAGTGATGATGAGCATTTTTTCATGTATCTTTTGGCTGCATAAATGTCTTCTTTTGAGAAGTGTCTGTTCATATCCTTTGCCCACTTTTTGATAGGGTTGTTTGTTTTTTCTTGTAAATTTGTTTGAGTTCATTGTAGATTCTGGATATTAGCCCTTTGCATAAAAACCCTAGAAGAAAACCTAGGCATTACCATTCAGGACATAGGCATGGGCAAGGACTTCATGTCTAAAACACCAAAAGCAATGGCAACAAAAGCCAAAATTGACAAATGGGATCTAATTAAACTAAAGAGCTTCTGCACAGCAAAAGAAACTACCATCAGAGTGAACAGGCAACCTCCAAAATGGGAGAAAATTTTCGCAACCTACTCATCTGACAAAGGCCTAATTCAACATTATACTAAAAAGATCATTCACCTTAACCAAGTGGAATTCATCCCAGACATGTAAGGATGGCTCAATATACACAAATCAATAAATTTGATGCATCTCATAAACGAAATCGAGGGCAAAAACTGTATCATTATTTCAAAAGATTCAGAAAAAGCACTTGATGAAATTCAACATCTTTCATGATAAAAACTCTGAACGCATTAAGTTAAAGATTCCACAGGGGGAAAAAAAAAACCCTATTAGAGCTAACAAACAAATTCGGTAAAGTTGAAGGGTACACAATCAACATACAAAAATTAGTAGTATTTCTATATACTAAGAGTGTACTATCTGAAAAAGAAATTATGAAAACAATCCTACTTTTAATAGTTACCCCAAAATACCTAGTAATAAATTTAACCAAGGAGGTTAAGATATCTACAATGAAAAAGATAAAACATTGATGAAAGGCATTGAGAAGGACACAAATAAATGGAAAGATATACCATGTTCACGGTTGGAAAAATATTTTTAAAATATCCATACTATCCAAAGCGATCTATAGATTTAATGCAATGTGTATAAGAATACCAATTACATTCTTCACAGAAATTTTAAAAATGTAAAATGTATATGGAACTATAAAAGACCCCAAATTGTCAAAACGATCTTAAGCAAAAAATACAAAGTTGGGGGCAAAACCTCAAAATATTCTACAAAATTATAGTAATTAAAACAGCATGATACCAGCACATAAACAGACGCATGACCACTGGGACAGAATAGAGAACCCAGAAATAAATCCATGCATTCATAGTCAAATAATTTTTGACAAAGGCACCAATAACACACATTGGGGAAAGGGACAGCCTCTTTAATAAATGGTGCTAAGAAAATTGAGTGCAAACTACGTGCAGAAAAATGAAACTAGATGCCTATCTCTAACTACATACGAAAAAAGAACTCAAATGGATTAAATACTTAAATGTAAGACCAAAAACTATGAAAATACTAGAAGAAAACATAAGGGAATTGCTTCATGACGTTGGTGTGGGCAATAATTTTTTGGATAAGAACTCAAAATCACAGGCAAAAGCAAAAATAGACAAATGGGTTCATATACTAAAAAGCTTCTGCACAGCAAAGAAAAAAATCAACAGAGTGAAGAGACAGTCTATAGAATGAGAGAAAATATTTGCAAAGCAAGTCAGTAACTAAAAAACAAAAAATCTTATTACACATGGGCAAAAGATCTGAATAAATATCTCTCAAAAGAAGCACACAAATTGCTAATAGGTTTATTTTTTACGTGTTCAACATCACTATCATTAGAGAAATGCAAAACAAAATCAAAAATCACAGTGAGTGTCACCTCACCCCACTTAGAATGGCTAACCAAAAAAACCCACCAAATGCTGGCAAGGATGTGGAGAAAGGACACACCGTTGGTGGAAACATAAATTAGTACAGCCATTATGAACCACAGTATGGAAGTTCCTAAAAATTACAAATCAAACTACTATATGATCCAGCAATCTCACTTCTGAGTCATTCCTTCTGAGTATATATCCAGAGGAAATGAAATCAGTATGTCAAAAAAAAAAAAAATCTGTAATCCCTTGTTTATTGTAGCACTATTCTCAATAGCCAAGATATGTAATAAACCTAAGTGCCCATCAATGAATAAATGGGTACAAAAAACGTGGTAGTTATACACATAATAAATACTATTTGGCCATAAAAAAATAAAACGTTATTTGCAACAACATGGATGAACCTGAAGCCATTATATTAAATGAAATAAGCCAAGCATAGAAGGACAAATACCACATGTTCTCACTCATATGTGGAATTGAAAAAAGTTGACATTGTACAAGTAGAGTAGAATAGTAGTTAGTTACCCGGGTCTTGGGAGTGTGAGAGAGGAGGATGAGAAGGGATTGGTAAATGCGTAGAAAGTTGCAGTTGGCCGGGCGCGGTGGCTCACGCCTGTAATCCCAGCACTTTGGGAGGCCGAGGCGGGCGGATCACGAGGTCAGGAGATCGAGACCATCCTGGCTAACACGGTGAAACCCCGTCTCTACTAAGAATACAAAAAATTAGCCGGGCGCGGTGGCGGGCGCCTTTATTCCCATCTGCTCAGGAGGCTGAGGCAGCAGAATGGCGAGAACCCGGGAGGCGGAGCTTGCAGTGAGCCGAGATTACGCCGCTGCACTCCCGCCTGGGCGGCAGAGCGAGACTCCGCCTCAAAAAAAAAAAAAAAAAAAAAAGTTGCAGTTAGGCGGCATAAGTTCTAGAGTCTCATTGAACGATAGGGTGAATATAGTTAACAATAACATATTGTATATTAAAAATTGCTAGAAGAGATTTTTTTTTTTCTTTGAGACGGAATTTCGCTCTTGTTGCCCAGGCTGGAGTGCAATGGCGCGATCTCGGCTCACCGCAACCTCCGCCTCCCGGGTTCAACCGATTCTCCTACTCAGCCTCCAGAGTAGTTGGGATTACAGGCATGCACAACCATACCTGTCTAATTTTGTGTTTTTAGTAGAGATGGGGGTTTCTCCATGTTGATTAGGCTGGTCTCAAACTCTTGACCTCAGATGATTCGCCCGCCACGGCCTCCCAAAGTGCTGAGATTACAGGCGTGAGCCACCGCGCCTGGCCGATGATTTTTAAATATTTCACCACAAAGAAATGGCAAATGTTTCAGGTGAGGAAATATGCAATTAATCTGATTTTATCGTTACACAATGTTTGCATGTATCAAAACATCACACTTTATTCCATAAATATGTACAATTATTATGTATCAATTAAAAATAAAATAAAACTTTAAAAAGATGTGGCTAGAATAGAAACTCCTTGGTACTCTTTCCCTAGTTTAGCCTTTAGAGAAAAAGCTTCACATACATTGAATCATACAACTATATTATCTGTTGCTTGTTTAGCTCAAAATTACTTTGTTAGATTCACCCTTGTGGTTCCATGTAGCTCTAATTTATTTGTTTTCATTTCTATATAAAAAATTCCATTGTGCAAATTATTGGTAGTACTGGATGGTTTTAAATTTTTTGTTGTTTTGAAATGTGCTATTGTGAGCATTCCTACACATATATCCTGCTGCACATGTACATGAGTTTCTCTACATATATAGCTAGGAATAAAATTGCTCAGGTTTAAAATACGTATGTTCAGCTTTACTAAATAATGCCAAACAATTTTTCAAAATTATTATACGAATTGCTACTCTGCCAGCAGTGAAATAGTTCTTGTTATTCCACATTACCGACCCTGATATTGTCAGACTTAGAAATTTTAATCCATTGATGTGTAATAATATCTCATTATGGTTTTAACTTTCAAATCTCTGATTACTAATAAGGATGAGCACTTTTAATGCATTTTTGGCCATTTAAATTCCTATTTTATAAAATGTTCATTTTTCTGTTTCTTCCTATTGAGTAACCTGTATTTTTTAAATTGATTTGTAGAAATTTTATGTCAGTGTCATTTGTCAGATATGTGTTGCAGTCTACAGTCATACCACCCTGAACACACCTGACCTTGTCTGATCTAGGAAGCTAAGCACGGTTGGGCCTGGTTAATCCCTGAACGAGAGATGTGTGTTACAAATATATTCTATCATTTCACAACTGACCTTTTTCTTAAATATGTCTTTTAATGAAGTATGTACTTAAAATTAATGTAGTTGAATATATTAGTCTTTTCCTTTATAGTTAATGCTTTTTGTGTGTTATGCAGTAAATTCTTTCCTATCCTGAGGTCTTGAGGATAGTCTTCTATGTTATCTTCTAAAACGTTTGTAGTTATTTTTTCACAGAACTTGGTGAAACCTGAAATTTTATTTTTGTGTATAGTGTGAAGGAAATGTAAATTTCCAAATTATCTATATGAATACTCATCTGCTGTAAAATAATTTATTGAATAAAGAATATTTTTACAGTATTCTGCAATGCCTCCTCCAGCATACAGCACTAATCCATGTGTTCACATGTCAAATTCTAGATCTCTATTTTTTCTTTTGGTCTGTTTTGTTTATTCCTATTTTAATAACACTTCCTTAAATACATAGCTTCTTTTAAAATTTTGATATCTGAAATAGCAGATACTAATACATCTTGTTTTTCTTTTTCAAAACATCTTGGTTATTCCTAATTCTTTGTACTTTTACATATGTTTTTGGCAAGTTCACCACATACTCTTGACATTTTTATTTGGATAATATTAGCTCTACAAATCAATTGGAAGAGGATCATCATCTTTACAACACTGTGTCTTCCAATTCATCAACATCCTATTTCTTTTGATTTATTTAGGTATCTAGTTAGGTTTTACAATTTTTTCCATGAAGATATTTGCATTAGTTCATTCTTGCAGTGCTATAAAGAAATACCTGAGACTGAGTAATTTATAAAGAAATTTAATTGGCTCGTGGTTCTGTAGGCTGTACAGAAAGCATAGGGGCTTCTCCTTCAGAGAGGCCTCAGGAAGCTTCCAATCATGGCAGAAAGGGGGAGCAGACATGTTACATGGCCAGAGCAGGAGCAAGAGAGAGAGTGAGAGGGGAGGTGCTACACACTTTTTTTGAGACGGAGTTGTTCTCTGTCACTCAGGCTGGAGTGCAGTGGTGCGATCTCGGCTCACTGCAACTCCCGCCTCCCGGGTTCAAGCCATTCTCCTGCCTCAGCCACGTGAGTAGCTGGTATTACAAGCATGCACCACCACGCCTGGCTAATTTTTGTATTTTTAGAAGAGACAGTGTTTCACCATGTTGGCAAGGCTGGTCTCGAACTCCTGGCCTCAAGCGATCCACCTGCGTCGGCCTCCCAAAGTGCTGGGATTACAGGTGTGAGCCACCATGCCCAGCCATTGCTACACACTTTTAAACAACCACATCTTGTGAGAACAGCACTACATGTTCATGAATGGTGCTAAACTCTTCATGAAGAATCCACCCCCATGTTCCAATCACCAACCATCTTGCCCCATCTTCAACACTGGGAATTACAATTCGGTGTGATATTTAGGTGGGGACACAAATCTAAACCATACCAATATTGAATTTTTTTTTCATTTATTACTGAGCATTTTTAATTTGCCACTATTAAACAAAAGTGAAATAATTTTTGAATTTGGAAAACTTCCTAAATTCTTTTAGTTCTAATAATTTGGCTATAAAGACCTTTGGATTTTCTATTATGATGACATAATTTGTGAATAGTGACAGTTTTGTGTCTTTCTAATCCTTAGACCCAACATTCTACTTGTACCAATATGATAGCAGACATTGTTGTCTTGTTCTTGATTTTTAAAAGCTTAATGTTTCACCATTAAATATGTTATGGTTATAGTTCTACTTTTGTATTTTATACATATCTTGAAATTTTCCACCTGTGGTTTATTCAGGTTCAACTATTCCATCTTAAAAACTGTGCCACTGTGCTTTGATGAAGACCCATGTGGCTGGCAACAGCTCTTGCCTTTTGTCTCTGGGGTCCTGGCCTGGGTAGGATTCCTGGGTGTTCTGTTGGCTCATTTGGGGCCATCAAGTCACTTTGGACCGCCCACTGTCTGCTCTGCCTTCCCCAATCAGAAACTCTTCCCAGGAACAGTGAGAGCCAAAGCCAAAAGAAGACTTGTTCCATATTTGGTGATTGAGTGACAGTGGGTGAAATCCTCTGTCAAACAGAACTAGAAGAATTCAGTGCTTGTACTCCACAGTGAGTAATGTCAGGGCTGACCCATCCTAAAGCCTATCTTACAGTGTTGGAGGCTTCTACATTTGGTACTGGCAGTCAGTAAATTTTAATGATGACTGTATATGGGATATGAGTTTATAAAGCAATGGAACATAAGAAAAGCAATTGTACTTAACTATGCCATATGTATGTATCCACTGACCAAAAATAAAACCAACTAACCGAAAAAACAAAACAAAACAAAACTATCACAGTTAATCCTTAGATTTACTCAAAAGGATATGGACAAGCATCACAGCTTGCCTGATGTTTATCTCCTATAAAAGTAGACCCTACAGCAGTCCCTGCAGTAGTCCCACAGCCACATAGGAGTATTTTCTGACTCTCCAAGTAACAGATCAGTTTCAAAGTAATAAGATTCACATTGAACAAAATGTGAAAGCTGCAATGGCTTAAAAGCCTCATGCTCTTTAGAAGCTTAATATAACTCCATAGGCATACCTTCAGGGTTCCTGCAAGAGACTTGCTGAGTTACAAGAATTCCACACAAATGATATCTGAAAGATATGACTTCTTGTGAGGTATTTCTAGCTCTCTAAGTCCAGATGGAATTTACCAATCAGAGTTCATTTTAACCATAGTAAATATTGCTTAATTATATAATTGACACATGTAATCTTTATTCCAGAGCTGGTAAGCTAACTGAAGGTAAAAGTCTCATTCAGAAAAGAATTTATCCCCAGTCTACCTTCCCATGACCTTTCATTAACATCTTTAACATAGTAAAAACCAAATTAATACATTTTATAATCACCAGAATTTTAATCATTTAATGAGACTTCTTATTTGATATCCCTTCTTGTCCCTTAGCCAATTGGACTTTTCTTTGGCCAGTTAGTTTTCAGAGTGATCAGGGATCTTTGTATCCTCCAGATCAAATGTAAGTTTACTTCAAAAAATACAACAGAACATTTAATAGAGCAAACATGGTACAGTGTCATTTAAGTGTTCCTTTTATATACCATCAGTAAATTAGGAATTTTATTCATTTTGGAAGTACCTTCTTAGTCACTCAAAAATAAGGGTTTGTACATATCCTTTGGTTTAGATTAAAAAAAAAAAAACTTAGTCAATTGAAGTCTAAGATATGTTTGCATTCCTCTCAGACCAATGCCAGCAGAGGACTTTGGTCAGACTCCAGTAGAGGGTCATGCTGTGCCAACATGCACAGGCTGACTTTGTTGGAATGTTGTTTCCAGCCTGGCTATGGTTACCCACTCCCACACGTACTGGAAAATTTGTGAAGCTTTTTCCTTGTGACTGTGTCATTAAGCTGCTATAAGTATGTCTTGCCAACACACAGCAAGGGCTACCCTTGCCAGGGATTTACTCAGAAAGATATATAACAGGAGCCACAGCTGCCCATGAGACAACCAAATGTATACCTCTTCTGTGTGAGTAGAGCTTACAGTAGTCCTTGCAGTAGCTCACACTGCCAGATAGGAGCTAGTTTCTCTGGTTCCTCTGGTGTCTGTGGAGGTGTGAATAAAAAGAAAACCAGTCTCACATCAGATGTATCTAGGAACCATCCTAGTTTAAAAACTTCATGCCCTTCAGAGCAAGTATCACTTTACAGATGTCATTTTTTATTGTAGATATTAAAAATTTATGTTTTCTCTCTCCTTGTTTCCTAAATAAGGCTTGCTAGGTGATTAATTTAAACTTTTCAAAGAAAAAGCCTTTATTTTTTCCACTGTGTTTCTTTTTTGTGTTCACTAATTTCTGCTCTTGTCTTTATTACCTCCTTTGGTCTGTTTTTCTTGGGGTTTAATTGACTTTCTGTCTAGTTTTCTTAAGGTTTAATTCACTTTCCTACTTATTACATATGTACTTAAAGCTTTACATTTCCCTCTTTAGATGTGTTCCAGAAATTAAAATTTTTTTATTATATTAAATTTAAAATATTTTCTATTTTCTACTGTGAGGTCTTCTTGGACCCATGGTCATTAGAGCATGTTGTTTAATTTCCAAATGTTTAAGTATTTTTAGGAGCTTTATTGGGGGTGGGGAAAAGACAAAGACCAAATGTATTTTTTATTGTACCACAAATCGTTATGGTATTGTAGTGAACATACTCATTTATTTGCTTCCCCTTCTGGACTGTGAGCTTCTTGAGGGCAGTTTCTTATATGTTTTTCTTTTTTCCTCCTGATTCACAAAACAGATACTCAAAATTTTTAAATAAATGAGTAACTGCCTGAGTGAAGCAAGCAAGTTGCATTTTATTAGCCTATAACATTGCTCAGAAATAAAAATTTGATAGAACTAGACATTTCAGTAAAAAGAAAACTATCATAAATTTGGGGGTACAGATGCAGGTTTGCTATACAGGTAAATTGTGTGTCACAAGAGTTTGATATACAAATAATTTTGTCACCTAGATGATAAGCATGGTACCTGCTAGGTAGTTTTTAGAATCACATCCTCCTTCCACCCTCCACCCTCAGGTAGGCCACAGTGTCTGTTGCTCCCTTTTTTGTATCCATGTATACTTAATATTAAGCTCCCACTTATAAGTGACAACATGCAGTATTTGGTTTTCTGTTTCTGTGTTAGTTCACTTAGGATAATGACCTCCAGTACCATTTATGTTCCTGCAAAGGATATAATCTTGTTTTTTATGGCTGTATAGTATTCCGTGGTGTATTATGGCTGTCTAGTATTCCGTGATGTATATATTCCATGGTGTATATTCCATGCTATATAATATTCCATGGTATATAGTATTCCATGTAGGTCTGTTCAGCCTACTTTTGATGAGCATTTTGGTTGATTCTATGTCTTTTCTAGTGTAAATAGTACCACAATAAACATACACGTACATTTGTCTTCATGGTAAAACAATTTATATTCCTTTGGTTATATACTCAATAATGGGACTACAGGGTTGAAAGGTTACTCTGTTTTAAGTTTCTTGAGAAAGTGCCAAACTGCTTTCCAAACTGAATTAACTAATTTACATTGCCACTAGCATTGATTAAGTGTTCTCTTTTCTCTGCAACCTCACAAGCATCTGTTATGTTTTGACTGTTCATTTGAATTTCTCTAATGATTAATGATGTTGAGGATTTTTTTATTATTATACTTTAAGTTCTGGGGTACATGTACAGAGTGTGCAGGTTTATTACATAGGTATACATGTGCCATGGTGGTTTGCTGCACCCATCAACCCGTCATCTACATTAGGTATTTCTCTTAATGCTATCCCTCCCCTAGCCTCTCACCCCCTGACAGGCCCCAGTGTGTGATGTTCACCTGCCTGTGTGCATGTGTTCTCATTGTTCAACTCCCACTTATGAGTGAGAACATGTGGTGTTTGGTTTTCTGTTCTTGTGTTAGTTTGCTGAGAATAATGGTTTCCAACTTCATCCATGTCCCTGCAAAGGACATGAACTTATCCTTTTTTATGGCTACATAGTATTTCATGGTGTATATGTGCCACATTTTCTTTATCCAGTCTATCATTGATGGGCATTTGGGTTGGTTCCAAGTCTTTGCTATTGTGAACAGTGCCGCAATAAACATACGTGTGCATGTGTTTTTATAGTAGAATGATTTATAATCCTTCGGGGATATACCCCATAATAAGATTGCTGGGTCAAATGGTATTTCTGGTTCTAGATCCTTAAGGAGTGGCCACACTGTCTTCCACAATGGTTGAACTAATTTACACTCCTCCCGACTATGTAAAAGCATTCCTATTTCTCCACATCCTCTCCAGCATCTGTTGTTTCCTGACTTTTTAATGATCGCCGTTCTAACTGGTGTGAGATGGTATCTCACTGTGGTTTTGATTTGCGTTTCTCTAATGACTAGTGATGATGAGCTTTTTTCATGTTTGTTGGCTGCTTAAATGTCTTCTTTTGAGAAGTGTCTGCTCATATCCTTCACCCACTTTTTGATGGGGTTGTTTTTTTCTTGTAAATTTGTTTAAGTTCTTTGTAGATTCTGGATATTAGCACTTTGTCAGATGGATAGGTTGCAACAATTTTCTCCCATTCTGTAGGTTGCCTATTCACACTGAAGATATTTTCATTTGCTGTGCAGAAGCTCTTTAGTTTAATTAGATCTCATTTGTCAATTTTTGCTTTTGTTGCCATTGCTTTTGGTGTTTTAGTCATGAAGTCTTTGCCCATGCCTGTGTCCTAAATTGTATTGCTGATGTTGAGGATTTTTATATGTTTTTGACCACATGTATGTCTTCTTTTGAGAAGTGTCTGTTCATACTATTTGCCCACTTTTTTATAGGGTTGTTTGTTTTCCAGTTATTAATTTGTTTAAGCTCCTTATACATTCTGGATATTAGACCTTTGTCAGATGCATAGTTTGCAAATATTTTCTCCCATTCTGTGAATTCTCTGTTTACTCTGTTGGCAGTTTATTTTGCTGTGCAAAAGCTCTTTAGTTTAATAAGTTCCCATTAATTAATTTTTGTTTTTATTGCATTTGCTTTCAGCATCTTTATCATGAACTATTTGCTAGGACCTATATCCAGAATGGCATTTCCTAGCTTTTCTTCTAGAGTTTTTATATTTTTAGGTTTTACATTTAGGTATTTAATCCACCTTTAAGTTGATTTTTGTATATGGTGTAAGGAAGGGGTCCAGTTTCAATCTTCTACATATGGCTAGCCGTTAACTCAGCATTAGTTATTGAATAGGGAGACCTTTCCTCGTTGTTTGTTTTTGTTGATTTTGTTGAAGACCAGATGGTTATAGGTGTGTAGCGTGATTTCTGGGCTCTCTATTCTGTTGCATTGGTCTAGGTGTCTGTTTTTGTACCAGTACCATGCTATATTCATTACTGTAGCCTTGTAATATAGTTTAAAGTTGAGTAATGTGATGCCACCAGCTTTTTTCTTTTTGCTTATGATTACTTTGGCTGTTAGGGCTTTTGTTGTTGTTGTTGTTCCAAATGAATTTTAGAATAGTTTATTCTAATTCTGTAAAAAATGTTGGTAGTTTGATAGGAATAGCATGTAACTTATAAATTGCTTTGGACAGTATTGCTATTTTAACAAAATGTATTCTTTCCATTCATGAGCATGGAATATTTCTCCATTTGTGTGTGTCATCTCTAATTTCTTCCAGCAGTGTTTTGTAATTCTTATTATACAGATCTTTCGCTTCCTTGGTTAGCTATATTTGTAGGTATTTTATTCATTTTGGGGCTATTGTGGATGGGATTGCATTCTTGATTTGGCTCTTAGCTTGGATATTATTGATGTATGGGAATGCTACTGATTTTTGCACATTTACTTTGTATCCTGAGACTTTGCTGAAGTTGTTTTTGACTATGAGATTTGGGGCAGAGATTATAGGGTTTCCTAAGTATAAAATTATATTGTCTGCTAACAGGGATAGTTTTGCTTCTTCTCTTTGTTTGGATGCCTTTTATTTCTTTCTCTTGCCTCATTACTCTGGATAGGACTTCCAGTACTATGTTGAATAGGAGTGGTGAGAGTAAGTATCCTTTTCTAATTCCAGTTTTCGAGGGGAATGTTTCCAGCTTTTTCTCATTCAGTATGATATTGGCTGTGGTACTGTCATAGATGGCCCTTATTATTTTGAGGTATGTTTCTTCAATGCCTAATTTGTTGAGGGTTTTTATCATGATGGGTGGTTGAAATTTATCAAAAGTATTTCTGCATCTATGGAGTTGATTATGTGGTTTTTTAGTTTAGTTCTGTTTATGTGATGAATCACATATATGGATTTGCATATGTTGAACCAAACTCGCATCCCAGGGACAAAGCCTTCTTGATCTTGGTGGGTTAGCTTTATGATGTGCTGCTGGATTTGGTTTGTTAGCATTTTGCTAAGGATTTTTGCATTTGTATTCATCAAGAGTATTGGCCTGAAGTTTTCTTTTTTAGTTGTGTCTCTGCCAGATTTTGATATCAGGGTGACACTGGCCTCATAAAATGAGTTAAGGAAAAGTCCCTTTTTCTCAATGTTTTGAAATATTTTCAGTAGGATTAGTACCAGCTCTTCTTCATAAATCTAGTAGAATTTGGCTGTGAATCTCTCTGGTACAGGGCTTTTCCTGGTTGGTAGAATTTTGTTACTGATTCAATTTTGGAGCTCATTCATCTGTTCAGGGTTTCACTTTTTTTCCTGGTTCAATCTTGGGAAGTTGTATGTTTCCAGAATTTATGAATTTCTTGTAGGTTTTCTATTTTGTGTGCACAGAGGTGTTTGTAATCATCTCTGAGGGTTTTTTTTTTCTCCTGTGGGGTGAGTGGTTATGTTACCTTATTTCTGATTGTGTTTATGTCAATCTTCTCTCCTTTTCTCTTTATTAGTCTAGCTAATGGTCTACCAATCTTATTTTACAGAACAAATTTCTGGTTTCGTTTATCTTTTGTATGAGGATAGGATAAAATCCACACATATTAATATTAACCTTGAACATAAATGGGCTAAATACCCCACTTAAAAGACACATAGTGGCAAGTTGGATAAAGAAGCAAGACCCAACTCTATGTTGTCTTCAAGAGACCCATCTCACATTCAAGGACACACATAGACTTAAAGTGAAGGTATGGAGAAAAATCTGTTTCAATACTCAATTTCTTTCAGTTCAGCTCTGATATGGTTATCTCTTGTCTTCTGCTGGCTTCAGGGCTGGTTTGCTCTTGCTTTTCTAGTTCTTGTAGGTGTCATGGTCAGTTATTAATTTGAGATCTTTCTAATTTTTTCATGTGGGCATTTAATGCTATGAACTTCTCTCTTAACACTGCTTTATCTATTTTTCAGAGATTCTGGTATGTTGTGTCTTTGCTTTTATTAATTCCAAAGAATGTCTTGATTTTTGTCTTAATGTCATTATTTACCCAAAAATCATTCTGGAGCAAGGTTTCACATTTCTATGTAATTGTATGGTTTTGAGCAAACTTTTTAGCCTTGGTGTTCATTTTTATTGCACTGTGGTCTGTGAGTGTGGTTGGTATGATTTTGGTTTTTCTGAATTTGCTGAGAATTATTATATGGCCAATTGTGCAATCAGTTTTAGAGTATGTGCCATGCACAGATGAGATGTATATTCTGTTGCTTTTGGATGGACAGTTCTGTAGATGTCTGTTAGATCCATTTAGTCAAGTGTCAAATTCGAGGCCTGAATATCTGTCTTAGTTTTCTGCCTTGATGATTTGTCCAATCCTGTCAGTGGGGTGTTGAAGTCTCCCACTATTATTTTGTGGTTATCTAGTCTCATTGAAGGTCTCTAAGAACTTCCTTTATGCATCTGGGTGATCCTGTGTTAGGTGCATATATATTTAGGATAGTTAAGTTCTTCTTCTTGAACTGAACCCTTTACCATTATATAATACCTTTTTTTATCTTTTTTGATCATTGTTGTTTTAAAGTCTGTTTTCTCTGAAATTAGAATAGCAACCTGTACTTTCTTTTTTGTTTTTCATTTCCTTGGTAGATTTTTCTCCATACCTGTACTTTGAGGCTATGTGTGTCCTTGCATGTGAGATTGGTCTCTTGAAGACAACATAGAATTGGGTCTTGCTTCTTTATCCATTTGCCACTATGTGGCTTTTAAGTGGGGTATTTAGTCCATTTATGTTCAAGGATAATAATGATATGTGTGGATTCGATCCTGTCATCATGGTGGTATTCAGATTTGTTTGTGTAGTTGCTTTTTATTGTCAGTGGTCTATGTACTTAAGTGTGTTTTTGTGGTGGTCAGTAATGGTCTTTTGTTTTCACATTGAGCATTCTCTTAAGAACCTCTTGAAAGCAGGTCTGGTGTTAATGAATTTCCTTAGCATTTGCTTGTCTAAAAAGGATCTTATTTCTCCTTTGCTTATAAAGTTTTGTTTGGCTGCATATGAAATTCTTTGTTGGAATTAAAAAAAAATACTGAATATAGGCCTCCAGTCTCATCTGGCTTGAAGGGTTTCTGCTGAAAGGTTCACTGTTAGCCTAATATGGGTCCCTTTGTAGGTGACCTGCCCCTTCTCTCTAGCTGCCTTTAACATTTTTTCTTTCATTTTGACCTTGGAGAATCTGATGAGTCTGTGTCTTGAGGTAGTCTTCCTGTGTAATATTTCAGAAAAATTCTCTGCATTTCCTGAATTTAAATGTTGGCCTCCCTAACGAGGTTGGAAAAATTTTCATGAACTATATATCCTCAAATATGTTTTCCAAGTTGCTTCCTTTCTCTCACTGTCTTGCAAGAATGCCAATGAGTCATAGATTTGGTCTCCTTACATAATCTCATATTTCTCAGAGGTTTTGTTCATTCTCTTTTTCTTTATTTTTGTCTGACTAAAATGATTCAAAGAATCAGTTTTCAATCTCTTAGATTCTTTTCTCAGTTTGTTTTATTCTGTTATTAATACTTGTGATTGTATTATGAAATTCTTGTAGTGAGTATTTCAGCTCTATAGCTCAGCTTGGTTCTTTCTTAAAATATCAGGACTTTAAGCAAATCTGAATACATTCAAAGGGCCAAAATTTTGAAAGATACTCACTTTGACAACAGTAAAAAAATTAAGCTATTTGCTATTACTTTCAATGCCAAAAACAGCAATTTATTTTGCACCAGTCTAATAGAAATCAGTGACAAAAAAATTAACTTAAAAAATACTCTAGGTGCACACACCCTCCACACTGCTGCTGCTGCTAATGCTCCATCTTTCCATCTTTCTCATTTCACCTCTTGTATCATTTTATTGAATTCTTAGATTGTGTTTCAACTTTCTCCTGAATCTTGATAATATTTGTTTCTATCCAGATTCTGAATTCTATGTTTGTCATTTCAGCCTGGTTAAGAATCATTGCTGGGGAACTAATCTGATCATTTGTAGGTAAGAAGACATGCTGACTTGTTTTTATTATTTTATTTTATTTGAAGTTTGGGAATACATATGCAGGATGTGCAGTTTTGTTACATAGGTAAACATGTGCCATGGTGGTTTGCTGCACCTATCAATCCATCACCTAGGTATTAAGCCCCACATGTATTAGCTATTTATCCTGATGCTTTTCCTCCCACTACACTCTCAACAGGCCTTGGTGTGTGTTGTTCCCCTCCCTGTGTCCATGTGTTCTCATCATTCATCTCCCACATATTAGTGAGAACACGTGGTGTTTGGTTTTTTGTTCCTGTGTTAGTTTGCTGAGGATAATGGCTTCCAGCTACATCCATGTCTCTGCAAAGGTTGCACTGAGCCGAGATCACACCAATGCACTCCAGCCTGGGCAACAGAGTGAGATTCTGTCTCAAAAAAAACCAAAAAACAAACAAACAAAAAAACTGTAGTCTTTATCTCTGATAATACTCCATATCTTAAAATCTGTTTTCCCTCAAAATAATATTGTCCCACTGGGTTTTATATAATTAACATTTTTATCATTCATCATTTTATCCTTTTTTGAAAATCTATGTCCTCATGTTTAAAGTGCATTTTCTAAAAACACAATATAATTGTCTTATATTTTTGATACAAGAAGAAAGTCACAAATTTTTAATAGGTACTCCTATCAATAAATTATGCATATTTCCCCACTTTTTTCTGCTAGGATAAATTTTATTAAACATTACAAGAAAAAAGTTTCAAATATGCACATTTTTCTTCACACAATAAAGTACTTTTGCTCTGATGCACAATTGTATACATAATTTTAAATCCTCCCAAAGTTAACATACTTACCAGTATTAAAAATAATTACCTCATGCTCTACAATCTCTTTTGAGCTGTAAGTGTGTGTGGCTGTGTGTGTGTAATTTAGGCTAAATTCTAAGAGTAGTCAGTAACCCTGATCAGAAATTCACATTCCCATCGTTGTCAATTAACATTTGATCAGAAAGGTTGCATTCCACAGGCAGTTTCTGCAAGGCTTTAACTAACTTTATCTTAGATAAACACAAAACATTTGTTTAATTAGCATAATGAATAGTAGAAGTATTTTTCAAATAATGACTAGTTAGCATAATAGATGATAGAAGTATGGATCAAATGGTAGATCTACTTTTAGTTTCATAAGGAATCAACATACTTTTTTCCATAGTGGTTGTAATAGTTTATATTCCCACCAGCAGTGTAAAAGTGTTCCCTTTTCACCACTTCCATGCCAAAATCTATCATTTTTTGAGTTTTTAATTATGGTTATTCTTGCAGGAGTAAGGCAGCATTGCATTGTGGTTTTGATTTGCATTTCCCTGATAATTAGTGATGTTGAGCATTTTTTCATGTTTGTTGGCCATGTGTATATCTTCTTTTGAGTATTGTCTATTCATGTTCTTAGCCCACTTTTTGATGGGATTTTTTTTTCTTGCTGATTTGAGTTACTTGTAGATTCTGAATATTAGTTCTCTGTAGAATGCATAGTTTATGAAAATTTTCTCCCAGTTTATGGGTTGTCTGTTTGCTCTGCTGATATTTACTTTGCTGTGCAGAAACATTTTAACTTAATTAAGTCTCATCTATTCATCTTTGTTTTTGTTGCATTTGCTTTTGGGTTCTTGGTCATTAAATTTTTGCCTAAGCCAATGTCTACAAGGGTTTTTCTGATGTTATCTTCCAGGATTTTAATGGTTTCAGGTGTTAGATTTAAGTCTGGTTCATCTTGAGTTGATTTTTGAGTTGATTTTGTTGAGAGATGAGGATCCAGTTTCATTCTTCTACATGTGGCTTGCCAACCATCTCAGCACCATTTGTTGAATATGGTGTCCTTTCCCTACTTTATGCTTTTGTTTGCTTTGTTGAAGATCAGTTGGCTGTAAGTATTTGGGTTTATTTCTGCATTCTGTATTCTGTTGCATTGGTCTATGTGCCTATTTTTATACCAATACCATGCTGTTTTAGTGACTAAAGCCTTATAGTATAGTTTGAATTCAGGTAATGTGATGCCTCCAGATTTATTCTTTTTGCTTAGTCTTGCTTTGGCTATGCAGGCTCTTTTGTGGTTCCATATAAATATTAGGATTTTTTTTTTTTTAGTTCTGTGAGGAATGATGATATTTTGATAAGAATAGCATTGAATTTGTAGATTGCTTTTGGCAGTATGGTCATTTTCACAATATTGATTCTACCCATCCATGAGGATGGGATGTATTTCCCTTTGTGTCATCTATGATTTCTTCAGGCAGTGTTTTGTAGTCTTCCTTGTAGAGGTCTTTCACCTCCTTGGTTAGGTGTATTCCTAAGTATTTTAATTTTTTGGCAGCTGTTGTAAAAGGGATTGAGTTCTTGATTTCATTCTCAGGTTGGTCACTGCTGTTGTATAGCAGTGCTACTAATTTGTGTACATTTATTTCCTATCCTGAAACTTTACTGAATTCATTTATTAGATCTAGGAGCTTTTGGATGAGTCTTTAGGGTTTTCTAGGTATACAATTTTATCATCAGCAAACAGTGACAACTTGACTTCCTCTTTACTGATTTGAATGCCCTTTATTTCTTTCTCTTGTCTGATTGCTATGGCTAGAAGTTTTAGTACTATGTTGAATAGAAGTGGCAAAAGTGGGCATCCTTGTTTTGTTCCAGTTCTCAGAGGGAATTCTTCCAACTTTTTCCCATTCAGTATAACGTTGGCTGTAGGATTGTCATAGATGGCTTTTTTTTCACCTTAAGTTATGTCCCCTTTATGCTGATTTTGCTGAGGCTGTTAATTATAAAGTGATGCTGGATTTTGTCAAATGCTTTTTCTGTGTCTATTGAGATGATCATGTGATTTTTGTTTTTAATTCTGTTTATGTGGTGTATCATTATTTATTTACTTGCTTATGTTAAACCATCCTTGCCTCCCTGATATGAAACCCACTTAATCATGGCATATTATTTTTTTCAATGTGCTGTTGGATTCAGTTAGCTAGTATTTTGTTGAGGATTTTTACATCTATGTTCATCAGAGATATTGGTCTGTAATTTCTTTTTTTATTATGTCCTTTCTTGGTTTCGGTATTAGGGTGACACTGGCTTCACAGAATGATTTAGGGAGTATTCCATCTTTCTCTATCTTTTGGAATAGTTTCAGGAGGATTAGTACCAATTCTTCTTTGAATATCTTATAAAATTCAGCTGTAAATCCATATGGTCCTGGACTTTTCTTTTGTTGGCAATTTTTATATTATCATTCCAATCTTGCTGCTTGTTATTGGTCTGTTCAGTTTCTATTTCTATTTCTTCCTGCTTTAATCTAGGAGGGTTTTATATTTCCAGGAATTTATCCATCTCCTCTAGGTTTTCTAGTTTGTGTACATAAAGTTGTTCATAGTAGCCTTGAATAGTCTTTTGTGTTTCTGTGGTATCAATTGTAATATCTCCCATTTTGTTTCTAATTGAGTATATTTGGAATTTCTCTCTTGTTTTCTTGGTTAATCTCACTAATCATCTATCAATTTTGTTTATCTTTCAAAGAACCAGATTTTTGTTTCATTTATCTTTTGTAACTTTTTTGTTTTAATTTCATTTAGTTCTTCTCCAATCTTTGTTATTTCTTTTCTTCTGCTGGGTTTGGGTTTGGTTTGTTTTTGTTTCCCTAGTTACTTGAGGTGTGACCTTAGATTGTTTATCTGTACTCTTTCAGACTTTTTGATGTAGGCAGTTAATGTTATAAACTTTCCTCTTAGCACCACTTTTGCTATATCCCAGAGGTTTTGATAGGTTATGTCACTATTATCATTCAGTTCAAATAATTCTTTAATTTTCATATTGATTTTATTATTGACCCAATAATTATTCAGGAGCAGATTATTTAAGTTCCATGTATTTTCATGGTTTTGAAGGTTCTTTTTGGAGCTGATTTTTAATTTTATTCCGCTCTGGTCTGAAAGAGTACTTGATATAGTTTTGATTTCCTTAAATGTATTGAGACTTGTTTTGTGGCCTATCATATGGTCTATCATGAAGAATGTCCCATGTGCTGATAAATAGAATGTATATTCTGAAGTTGTTGGGTAGAATATTTTGTAAATATGTGTTAAGTCCAT
Source organism: Pongo abelii (assembly GCF_028885655.2). Lineage (NCBI taxonomy): Eukaryota > Metazoa > Chordata > Mammalia > Primates > Hominidae > Pongo > Pongo abelii. The sequence continues at coordinate 121,675,715 of NC_071985.2, read as the reverse complement.
TTGTTCTAGGATATAGTTTAAGTCCGTTGTTTCTTTGTTGATGTTCTGTCTTGATGACCTGTCTAGTGGTATCAGTGGAGTACTGAAGTCCCCCACTATTATTGTGTTGCCATCTATCTCATTTCTTAGGTTTAGTAGTAATTGTTTTATAAGTTTGGGAGCTCTAATGTTAGGTGTATATATATTTAAGACTGTGATGTTTTCCTGTTGGACTGTTCTTTTTATCATTATATGATGTCTCTGTGTGTCTTTTTTTATTATCTGTTTTTGCTTTAAAATCTGTGTTGTCTGATAGAATAGCTACTCCTGCTTGCTTTTGGTGTCCATTTCCATGGAATATTTTTTCCCACTCCTTTTCCTTAAATTTATTTGAGTCCTCATGTGTTAGATGACTCTCTTGAAGACAGCAGATACTTACTTGGTTGATGATTTCTTATTCATTCTGCCATTCCATATCTTTTAAGTGGAGCAATTAGGCCATTTATATTCAACGTTAGTATAGAGATGTGATGTACTATTCTATTCATGGTGCTAGTTGTTGCCTTAATACTTAACTTGGTTTCTCTCTCTCTCTCTCTCTCTCTCTCTCTGTGTTATTGTTTTATAGGCCCTATGAGATTTATGCTTTAAGGAGGTTCTATTTTGTTGTATTTTGAGGTTTATTTCAAGATTTAGAACTCCTTTTAGAAGTTCTTGTAGTGCTGGCTTGGTAGTGGTGAACTCTCAGCATTTGCTTTTCTGAAAAAGACTTTATCTTTCCTTCATTTACAAGGCTTAGTTTCACTGGATACAAAATTCTTGGCTGATAGTTGTTTTGCTTAGGGAAGTTAAAGATAAGACCCCAAATCCCTTCTAGTTTGTAGGGTTTCTGCTGAGAAATCTGTTAATTTGATAGGTTTTCCTTTACAGGTTACCTGATGCTTTTGCCTCACAGCTCTTAAGACTCTTTCCTTTGTCTTGACTTTAGATAACCTGACGATTACATGCCTAGGTGATGATCTTTTTGTAATGAATTTCCTGGGTTTTCTTTGAGCTTCTTTTATTTCGATATCTAGATCTCTAGCAAGGCCAGGGAAGTTTTCCTCAATTATTCCCTTAAATAAGTTTCTAAACTTTTAGATTTGTCTTCTTCCTTGGGAATGCCAATTATTCTTAGGTTTGGTCATTTAACATAATCCCAAACTTCTTGGAGGCATTGTTCATTTCTTTTACTCTTTTTTCTTTGTCTTTGTTGGATTGGGTTAATTAAAAAGCCTTGTCTTCAAGCTCTGAAATTCTTCCTTCTACTTGTTCAATTCTAGTGTTGAAACTTTCCAGTGTATTTTGCATTTCTCTAAGTGTGTCTTTCATTTCCAGAAGTTGTGATTGTTTTTTATTTATGCTATTTCTCTGGATATTTTTTCACCCATATTCTGTGTTATTTTAAAAAATGTTTTAAAGTTGAATTTCATGTTTTTCTGGTGCCTCCTTCAGTAGCTTAATAATCAATCTTCTGAATTCTCTTTCTGGCAATTCAGAGATTTCTTCTTGGTTTAGATCCATTGCTGGTGAGCTAGTGTGATCTTTTCAGGATGTTAAAGAACCTTGTTTTATCATATTACCAGAATTTATTTTCTGGTTTCTTCTCATTTGGTTAGACTATGTCAGAGGAAAGATCTGGGGTTCAGGCGCTGCTATTCAGATCCTTTTGTCCCATAGGGTGATCACTTGATGTGGTGCTCTCTTTCTTCCTCTAGGGATGGGGCTTCCTGAGAGCAAGACTGCAGTGATTATTATTGCTTTTCTGGGTCAAGCCACCCAGCAGAGCTACTAGGCTCTGGGCTGGTATGGGGGAGTGTCTGCAAAGAGTCCTGTGATGTGATCCATCTTCAGGTCTCTCAGCCATGGATACTGGCACCTCCTTCAGTGGAGGAAGCAGGGGAGTGAAGTGGGCTCTGTGAGGGTCCTTGGTTGTAGTTTTGTTTAGTGTGCTGGTTTCCTCGCATGCTGGTTGTGCTAGCAGAGAAGTGGTCATGTAGACAGACTCAGGACTTCTGGTTAGCCAGGATGTTACAGACAGTGAAATTAGCTGTTGTTTTCTCCTTTCTTGGAGCTGGGTTGTTTTTTCATAAGTTGCTGTAATGGCTTGAGTAGGTTGGCCTCCAGCCAGGAGGATGCACTTTCAAGAGAGCATCAGCTGCCATAGTATGGGGGCATATAAGCTTGCCCTAAGGTCACCTAGATAAGTATTCAGGTTTCCCAGATGATGGGCAGGGCCATAGAACTCCCAACAGATTCTGTCTTTTGTCTTCAGCTACCAGGGTAGATAGAGAAAGACCATCAGGTGGGGGCAGGGTTAGGCATGTCTGAGCTCAGACTGTTCTTGGGCAGGGCTTGCTGCAGCTGGTGTGGGGAATGGGGGTGTGAGCCTCAGGCCAATGGAGTTATGTTTCCAGGGAGATTATGGCTGCCTCTGCTACATCATACAGTCACCAGGAAAGTGGGAAAAAGTTGGCAGCGACAGGACTCACCCTGCTCCCACTCAGCCAGCAAGGCCAGTCTCACTCCCACCATGCCTCACCAGCAGCACCAAGCCTATATCCAGGAAGCTGGTGAGCAGGGCTGAGATCTTGTTCCAGGCTATAATCCTCCCTACTGAGAATGCAAGCAGGGCTTTCAGGTCCCACCCATCCCCACCTGCCGTGGCTTCTGTGCTCATATCTGCACTTCCTGTTCATCCCCCCCAACCCCAGATTCAGCCCAGAAAAATTCATGCTCAGTCAAAATTATTACAAAGTTCAGCTGGGAGTTTTCTTCTTTCTGTGGTCCTTCCCCAATTCCATTGGCAGCCCTCCCCCAAAACTCAAGTGAGATAAAGCCAGAAATGTCTTCCTTGGGCTTCCGTGGGGACTAGTTCTCACAGGGCTCTTCCTACTGCTTCTTTTACTTTTATATTTCACTCGGGTTTCTAAAGTTATTTCAGCTCTAGGTGAGGTTAAATCCCTGTGATCTGGATTTTCAGGTTCTCCAGGGAGGATGTGTGTTCAGAGGTGAAATTTCCCCCTCTCACACTTTGGGCACTCACAGTTTTTTGGCTATATCATGGAGTTTGCAGTGGTAAGCCACTTATTTCAAAGGGTCCATGAATTCTTTTGTTTTCCTAGTATGTTCCTGCAGTAGTTCTTGGAGCAAAAGTTCACAATGTGAGTCTCTGCATGCTGTTCTGTCCATCTGAGTGGGAGCTGCAAGTTAGTTCTGCCTCCTGTCTGCCATTTTTTTTCTCCTCCTAAAACACTTTTTGAATCTGGGCCACTATCCTTTGTTCAATATAGTGTGTCAAAAGTGAAATATTGAATTTCCAAGCCTTGGCTTCAAGATGCCTCGCAGGTTATGCTCTTGCATTTTGGAATACATAGAGCCATAAAAAGAAGCTAGATAACTTCAGCTGCATGAAAGAACCCGTTGAGATCAGTGCAAGAATATTCCAACTAATCTTCATACAAACTAATGGCCCACAGAACTTTTGAGGATATAAAATTATTGTTGTTTCAAGCTAAATTTGGGAGTAATTTGCTATGCAGACAAAGATAACTGAATCAGAAAATGATATCTGGAAATTGGGTGCTGCACAACAAAAAATAAAATGTTTCACGGGCTTTGGGACTAGGCAATAGGTAGAGGCCAAAATGTAGTGAGGAAAATGCTTTTGGGACTGGGAAAATAGTGACTCATATATGTAATATGAAACAATTGGCAAAACTGGGCATCTGAGTCCAGTGCAAATTGTTACATCAAAAAATCGTAAGCATATAAAATAACTGCTTTTTGAAGCCATTAAGTTTGGGATGGTTTGTTGTATAGCAATAAAAAACTAAGACTCATTTTGACATTATCTTTTAATTGGCATATTTAGTCCATTTATATTTAATGTAATTACTAATTTGGCTGGGTTTCTATCATCTTGTAACTTTTTAATTTATCCAATCTATACTTTGTTACTTTTTTTCTGCCTTTCTTGTTTTCTTTTGGATTAATGAAGTTTGTTTAGCATTTCATTTTATTCCCTCCATTGGGTTTTTTAGTTCTACTTCTTTGTGTGAGTGGGTAGAGAAATGAAGAGAGGTTTTTTTCTGTTGCCTACAAAATCTTGGAAAATAGAAAATACACCTAATAATTTGTGAATCTAGGAAGAGTTATAGAAAGACCGTTGCAAGAATCAACTAGCTTCTTACATCTTCACAAAAGGTACAGAAACAGAGAGATGAACTAACAAAAGAACTCTTTTGTTTTCAAGCAGAAATCAGAGAAAATATAGAGTTCCAAGGACTTACTGTGCTGGAAAGTAAAATAATTTCTTATCTTTTATCTATTCAGCTGGTAAACTCTTCTCAAAGTGAGAAACAGACTCAGGATACATATTCAATCAAGAGTGTGATCCTTTGCTAGAACCTCTGAGAGATTAAGCCAGTTCTTAGTAGAGTTTTTGGCCACTCAAAGTGTTCCTAAGAATATTAAGGTCATGTTTCAACAGCAACCTGATATACCTACACTAAAGAGTAGTCTGTCTCAGAAAAAAAAGTATGGTTATTGCTATTGGGGTATGGAATAAACCTAGTATGACTCATTGCAATGTACTAAATTTTTTTAGACACACTACTAGAAAAGACATTATCAATTTAGATTAAAAGGGACTAAGATGGTTCAAAATGAGAAAGGGATCTCAGACCCCCACATTTGTATGAACAGAAAGCAAACTAAGAAAACTATTTAGCTGCAAATATAGTCAATTTCTTCTAGAAAAGAAAAAATGTCTCAGATGACAGAGCCCAGAACCCAGATAACAGAACCAAGTTCCACAGAGAGCTATGGAATAGGGAACCACTCCAGAAGCAGAACCAGACCCCAGTGACAGAACATCTCTGGCTCAGTGTAGGGAAACCTGACAGTATTTGCCTAGTGGAATCTCAGAATAGCTATGGGACAGCAACTGCTATAGTTTTCTCATTTTATTGGCAAGTGTCTATTGCAGTTATCATCTCCCTGTCTCACTATTGTAAATTGGTAGTGTGTATGGCACATAAGTTGTCTTTTTAGTTCAAAATTCCTGTAATTGAGAAGAGCCACACTTGAGGAGTTATGCCCAAAAAGGCTCAATGATATCTAGACTCAGTGCGAATCACTAGATCATGGATTTTAAGCCTGATGCCATAATTAGATGACACCTTGTGTTTACTTGGACCAAATATGCATATTTTGCATGTGGGAAATGGAAATTATTTGTAGCCAGAGTGCGGACTGTTACAGATTGCAAATGGCTACAAATTCTTTGTAGCATCTCCTATCAATAGATGGAACATATTTCTCTACTCTTTAAAGCTGATTTTTTTTTCTTTAAGACGCGGTTTTGCTCCGTCACCCAGGCTGGAGTGCAGTGGCACAAACAACCACTGCAGCTTTGACCTCCAGGGCTCAAGCAATCTTTCTGTCTCAGCTTCCCGAGTAGCTAGAACTACAGATGAACAGCATTACACCCAGCTTTTTTTTTTTTTTTTAGTAGAGACGAGGGTCTCACCATGTTGTTCAGGCTAGGCTTGAACTCCTGGGCTCAGCAATTCTCCTGCCTCATCCTCTCAAAGTGCTGAGATTACAGGCATGAGCCACTGAATCTGGCAAAAGCTGAAATAATCTTATGATTTGCTTTGACCAAGAGAAAGTGATATACGTGACATGGTTAGACTGCTAAGCCTACTTCTCAAGAGGCCTTGTGGCTCTTGTCTATTTTGAATAATTCTGCGTTTCAAAGCAGCCTGAGTCTCAGAAAGATATAGCCCAGTTGACAGCACCAACTGCCAGATATGTAAGTCAGTCCATATTAATTCATATAGTCCTAGCTCAGGTGTGAAATGTCTGCAGCTACATGAATGTCCACAAGTGAGACCAGTATAAGAACCAACCATCTGAACCCAGTACAAATTGTTAAGTCACAGAATTGTAAGCATATAAACTAATTGCTTTTGAAGCCACTAAGTTTGTTGTGGTTTGCTATATACAGCAATAGACACCTAAGACTCATTCTGACAATATCTGTCCTGTAATTGGCATACTCAGTGTATTTACATTGAATGTAATTATTAATTTGGCTGGGTTTGTGTCTATTGGCTGTTTGTTTTTTTTAAAAGAACAAATTGTTCCACCTGTATTACTTTACTCTATCTTTCCTGTTTTTTTTTGAATTAATGATTTTTTAAAATTATTTTATTTTATCACCCTCTATTGGATGTTTTTAGTTCTAGTTCATTGTGATATGGACAGAAGGCAAGAAAATACTGGGTAGAAGAGGGCGGTTCCCTGGCAAAGGCCCCACCCTCAAGCCTGAAAACCCGGGGCCCTAAATGGGAAGAGGCATTCCTGTTTTCATGCCCAAAAGTTGCCTTTTGGCGTACGTATCCTGTACACAGATAAACCCCAACCCTTTTCTGTTCGTCTCCATGAGATATGAACAGAAGAGCAGAAGAGCAGAGGAGCGGAAGAACAACATGGCAGAGAAGAAAAGAGAAGGAGCATCTAAATGTTGAGAGGAGTTCAGCTGGGGACAATCAGAGAGGAGACTGGCCTCAGGATGGCCAAACTCCAGGGGAAGATCAACTTTCCATTCCATCCCCTTTCAAGCTTCCATCCATCCCACTGAGAGCCACCTCCACCACTCAATAAAGCCCCCACATTCATCATCCTTCAAGTCGATGTGTGACCTGATTCTTCCTGGATGTCAGACAAGAGCCCAGGTGCCAACAGGGCACTGAGCTTGTTAACACCTAAGCCATCGGCAGGTGGCAAAGCTAAAAGAGCTCGCTGTAACACATGCCTACTTATGCTTTGGGAGTTGCCGGTACCCACCCCTAGATGGTGCCATGGGGACAGAGCCCATACAAGTGCTCACCCTGGCTCCTGCACATGCCATCTGCGTGCTCTCCCCCTCATAAGGGGTTTGAGCGCAAGGTAGCTGAGCAGACCAGCCACACCCCTGTCACACATCCTGAGAGGGGGATCAGGGAACTTTCCTGTTTCAACTGTATTTTTTAAAAAATTTATTGATACATTATATTGGTACATAACTATAGGGTACATGTGAAATTTTGTTACATACATGAAATGTGTAATGATCAAGTTAAGGTATTTAGGGTATCCATACATCAAGTATTTATCATTTATATTTGCTGGAAAGACTGCAAGTTATCTCTTTTAGCTACTTTGAAATATATAATACACTGTTGTTAACTATAGTCACCCTTCTCTGCTATCAAACATTAGAACTTATTCCATTTTATTGTATATTTGTACTCATTAATCAATCTCTCTTCATCTCCTTACCCATGCATCCTTTCCAGTCCCTGCTATCAATGATTCCATTCACTATATCCATATGATCAACTTTTTTATCTCCCATATATGAGGGCAAACATGTATTTGTCTTTCTGTGCCTGGGTTATTTTACTCAACATAACTTCCAGTTCCATCTATCTTGCTGCAAATGACATGATTTCATTCCTTTTTATGGATGAATAGTAATCCACTGTGTATATACATGACATTTTCTTTATCCATTTGTCCATTGGTGGACACTTAGTTTTGTTCCATGTCTTGGCTATCATGAATGGTGTTGCAACAAACATGGGGGTGCTGGTATGCCTTCGATATGCTGATTTCTTTTTCTTTGGATAAATACCCAGTAGTGGAGTTGTTGGATCACATGGTAATTATATTTTTAGTTTTTTGAGAAATCTCCATGCTGCTTTCTTTTCTTTCTTTCTTTTTCTTTCTTTTTTTTTTTTTTTTTTTTTTTGAGACAGTCTTGCTCTTGTCGCCCAGGCTGGAGTGCAATGGCGCAATCTCGGCTCACTGCAACCTCCACCTACCTCCCTGGTTCAGGCAATTCTCCTTCCCCAGCCTCCCAAGTAGCTGGGATTACAGGTGCCTGCCACCATGCCTGGCTAATTTTTTGTATTTTTAAAAGAGATGGGGTTTCACCATGTTGGTCAGGCTGGTCTTGAACTCCTGAACTCAGGTGATCCACTCGCCTCAGCCTCCCAAAGTGCTGGGATTACAGGCATGAGCCACCACACCCAGCCCTCCATACTGTTTTCTATAGTGGTTGTACTAATTTACTAATTTATATTCCAAACAACAGTGTATAAGAAAGAGTTCTCTTTTGCCTGTATCTTCACCACAACCTGTTAACTTTGTCTTTTTAATAATAGCCATTCTAACTGGGGTAGGATAATATCTCATTATGGTTTTTATTTGCAGTTTTGATTATTAATGATGCTGAGCATTTTTTCATATATCTGTTAGCCATTTGTATGTCTTCTTTTGAGAAATGTCTATTTATGCCCTTTGATTATTTGTTTTTTTATTTGTATAAATTGAAGGCAGTACAGGTGTTGCTTTGTTACATGTATAAATTGCATGGTGGTGAGGTCAGGGCTTTTATGGTATCCATAACTCAATGTACATTGTACCCATTAAGTAATTTCTCAATCATACCCCATTCATCTGCTCACCATTCCAATTCTCTTGCTATCATTGCACATTCTACATGCATGTGTGCACATTATTTAGCTCCCAGTCATAAGTGAGGATACGTGATATTTATTTTTATGCATGTGAATCTTTCACTTAAGATAATGGCCTCGAGTTCCATCCATGTTGCTGCAAAAAGCATGATTTCATTCTTGTTTATGGCTGAATAGTATATCATTGTCGATATCACATTTTTTAATCCAATCATCTTTTTAAAAAACTTTTATTTTAGGTTCAGGGGGTACATGTGCAGATTTGCTATATAGGCAAATTGCATGTCATAGGAATTTAGTGTACAAATTATTTCATCACTCAGGTAAATAAGCATAGTATCTGATAGGTAGTTTTTCAATTTTCACCATTCTCCTACCCTCAACGATATCTAGACTTGCTGCAAAGGCCATGATCTCATTTTTCTTTATGGCTGCACAGTATTCCATGGTGTATATTTACCAAATTTTCTTTATCCATAGTACCATTGGTTAGCATTTAGGTTGAATCCATGTTTTTGTTATTGCAAATAGTTCCACCATGAACATACACATGCATGTGTCTTTATGGTAGAATGATTTAGATTCCTTTGGGTACATTTCCAATGGGATTGCTGAGTCAAATAATTCTGTTTTAAATTTTTTGAGGAATCACAAAATTGCTTTCCACAATGGCTGAACTATCTTACATTTCCACCAGCAGTGCATAAGCATTCCCTTTTCTCCATAAGCTCACTAGCATCTGTTATTTTTTGACTTTTTAAACAGTAGCCATTCTGACTGGTGTGAGATGATATCTCATTGTAGTTTTTATTTGCATTTATCTCATAATTAATTACATTGAGCATTTTGTCATGTACTTGTTCATTGCATGAATGTCTTCCTTGGAAAAGTGTCTGCTCATGTCCTTTGCCCACTTTCTAATGGGGTTGTTTGTTTTCTGCTTGTAAATTTAAGTTTCTTATAGTCTGGATTTTACACCTCTGTTGAATGCATACTTTCCAAATATTTTCTCCCATGATGTAGGTTGTTTACTCTATTGATAGTTTCTTTTGCTGTGCACAAGCTCTTTAGTTTAATTAGGTCCCATTTGTTAATTGTTGTTTTTGCTGCAATTGCTTTTGGCATCTTCATCATAAAGTCTTTACTAGGTCCTACAGCCAGAATGCTATTTCCTAGGTTATCTTCCAGCATTCTTATAGATTTTGATTTTTGATTTAAGCCTTTACTCCATCATGAGTTATTTTTTGTATTTGATGTAAGGAAGGGGTCCAGGTTCAATCTCCTGCATACGGCTAGCCAGTTATCACAGCACCATTTATGGAATAGGGAGTCTTTTCCACATTGCTTGTTTTTTGTAAATTTTGTGAAATATCAGATGGTTCTGTGTGGCATTATTTCTGGGCTCTTTATTCTGTTCCTTTGATCTATGTGTCTGTTTTGTACCAGTACTGTGCTGTTTTGTTTACTGTAGCTTTGTAGTATAGTCTAATAATGTGATGCCTCCAGCTTTGTTCTTTTTGGTTAGGATTCTCTTGGCTATTCAGGCTCTTTTTTGGTTCCATATGAATTTTAAAATAGTTTTTTTATACTTTTGTGAAAAATGTTGGTATTTTGATACAAATAGCATTGATCCTATGAATTGCTCTGGGCCATATGGCCATTTTAACAATACTGATTTTTCCTATACATGAACATGGGATGTTTCTCCATTTGTTTGTGTTGTCTCTAATTTCTTTCATCAGTGTTTTGTAATTGTTTTAGAGGTCTTTCACTTATTTGGTTAGCTATATTCCTGAGTATTTTATTCATTTTGAGGCTATTGTGAATGGGACTGCATTCTTGATTTGGCTCTTAGCTTGGATCTTGTTGGTGTATAAAAATGCTACTAATTTTTTTTTTTCTAAATGAAGTCTTGATTTTTTTCCCAGGCTGGTGTGCAGTGGCATGATCTTGGCTCACCACAACCTCCACCTCCCGGGTTCAAGTGATTCTCTTGCCTCAGCCTCCCGAGTAGCTGGGATTACAGGTGTGCCACCACACTTGGCTAACTTTTTTTGTATTTTTAGTAGAGACAGGATTTCACCATACTGGCCAGGCTGGTCTTAAACTCCTGACCTCAAATGATCCGCCCACCTCAGCCTCGCAAACTGCTGGGATTATAGGTGTGAGCCACTGCGCCTAGTGTATGCTACTGATTTTTGTACACTGATTTTGTATGCCAAAACTTTGTGGAAGTTGTTTATCAGATCAAGTAGCTTTGGGGCATAAACTATGGAATTTTTCTAGGTATTTAATTATATCATCTTCAAACAGAAATAGTTTGTTCTCCTGGCTTACTATGTGGATGCCTTTTATTTCTTTCTCTTGATTGACTGTTCTGGCTAAGACTTCCAGTACTATGTTGAATAGGAGTGGTGAGAGAGGGTATCCTTGTCTTGTTTCAGTTTTCAAGGAGAATGCTTCCAGCTTTTTTTCATTCAATATGATGTTTGCTGTCAGATAGTCATAAATGGCCCTTATTATTTTGAGGCATGTTCCTTCAATGTCTAGTTTGTTGAGGGCTTTTAACATAAAGAGATATTGAATTTTATAGAAAGTACCTTCTGCATCTATTCAGATTATCGTGTGTTTTTTGTTCTGTTTATGTGGTGAATAACATTTATTGATTAACGTATGTAGAGCCAGCCTTACACCCATGGGTAAAGCCTACTTGATCATGGTGGGTTAGCTTTTTGATGTGCTGCTGGATTTGGTTTGCTAGTAGTTTGTTAAAGATTTTTTGCATTTGTGTTCATTAAGGATCTTGGCCTAAAGTTGTTTTGGAGCTGTTGTGTCTCTGCCAGGTTTTAGTATCAAGATAAGTACTCATAGAATGAGTTAGGAAGGATTCCGTCCTCCTCAATGTTTTTTAAATAGTTTCAGCAGAAATGGTACCAGCTCTTCCTTATATATCTAGTAGAATTTGGCTGTGAATCTGTCACTTTCCGGGCTTCCGCTGATTGGTAGAACTTTAATTACTGATTCAATTTTAAAACTCACTATTGGTCTGTTCAGGGATTCAATCTCTTTCTCGTTCAATCTTGAGAGGTTGTATGCATCCAGGAATTTATCAATTTCTTTTAGGTTTTCTAGCTCGTGTTCATAGACAAAACCTTATTTTCATTATTGCCTTTCTAAGCCTTTCATGGTAGTTTTCTCCTAGTCACTCAAGTGGAATTTTAATACCACAAATATACTGTACTTTGTTTATATAGTGTGTGTATATTTTTGACGCCTAAGAACCAATTATTTCCTGATTGGTGGCAATATCATTTCCATTGATAATGCATATAATACGTGATTTTTATATTAATGACATTGGAGCTGATGGAATCTTTGATACTTTCACTATTTTAGGACACTTGGTAATATTTAAATAACATTTAATTTTGTATGTTTTTTGCAATTTGGTGTGACTTAGGGTCACAGCTTATAGCATTGTTAATTCTACTCATTACATCTTGAGGTATAAAGTGCCTTCTGATTAATGTATTTATGTATCCCATTTATGTATTCTTTTAAAATAAAATAATTGAATTCACAGTCATAGCATGACTAACAAAATTGAATTATAACAGAAATATTCTAGTTAACTTTATTAAAGTTATGCAATTATATTTGCAGAATGACAAGTTTCTGTGTAAACTTGGCCAATCCTACACTTTCCCCGCTTGCTTGCAAGTCTTGCGTAGGATGTACCAAGAATGCAACATCCAGCGATAAGGAGGAACTGTACAGAACAGCCCAGTCATTGTCCTCATCTCTCCTGGAATAGGATGTCCACAAAGCTTTAGCACAGCAATCCCAGTTACACCCAGAAGATAAAACCCAGAGCAAAATGCTTTTGGGGTCTCTCACCTGTGGTACAATGTGGCACACAAAGACAAGACCTTATCCATCCTGGGCAGCTTCCTTGATCCATGGGGCACTGGCTCAACTTATTTTCATTCTTACTGCCTACCAGGGAGTAATGCCTGCCTGACTTGTGAGAGTATTCTGTTTTAAAAGACTAGGCTTAAGAAGCAAAGTGGTAGCAGTGTGACTGCTATGCATCTGGGTCTTCTATGAGCCCCTGCCAGAGTCAAGAATACTTGCAGATCTCCGGCAGATTGGTGTGTGCAAAATTTTCTGCCAAACATAAGAATCTTAGAAGAAATTAGTGAGGTATTTAGAGTCCTTTCCTCAGATTAGTGACTGCTGTATGGTGCCCCTATCCCAGGGGTGGATACCAGTGCATAGTATTCTGCTTAACAATGTTTAGTGCTTCTCTCTCTCTGCTTTATTTATTTATTTATTTTTGTATATTTCAATAGAGACTCGTGTATTTTCAATATATTTTAATCAACCACAATCAGGTTTTCTTCTTTTGATGCTCAAATGGTAATACCTGGTCACATAGAATTTCCTTTAGGTTAGGTCTTGTTTTGTTTAGACATCACTTAAATTACTGTTTTTCTTTCTATCACAAAAATTATTTAAGGGTCTTCTTGTTTCTTTCTGGTCCAGACATAAAATCAGAAATTTCTTAAAGTAGCCGTCATTTCAGTAGAAAAACAAAGTATTAGAAATCATGATTTGAGCATCTTTAATGTTTATTAAAGATGACAATTTGCTCTACACCAGTTCGAAATAAAGAGCTATAAAATAAACATTGTGAAATTTATATTTTAAGGTCATAAATTTATATTGACATTTCCTATTTACTTTTAACATTGTAATGTTACTAGTTAAATTTTTTGATCCAATATTATTCCTTTTTTTTATTATACTTAAGTTCTAGGGTACATGTGCACAACGTGCAGGTTTGCTACATATGTATACATGAGCCATGTTGGTGTGCTGCATCCATTAACTCGTCATTTATATTAGGTATATCTCCTAATGCTATCCCTCCCCGTTCCCTCACCCCATGACAGGCCCTGATGTGTGATGTTCCCCTTCCTCTGTCCAAGTGTTCTCATTGTTCAATTCCTACCTATGAGTGAGAACATGCAGTGTTTGGTTTTTTGTCCTTGTGATAGTTTGCTAAGAATGATGGTTTCCAGCTTCATCCATGTCCCTACAAAGGAAATGAACTCATCCTTTTTTATGGCTGCATAGTATTACATGGTGTATATGTGCCATGTTTTCTTAATCCAGTCTATCATTGATGGACATTTGGGTTGGTTCCAAGTCTTTGCTATTGTGAATAGTGCCACAATAAACATACGTGTGCATGTGTCTTTACAGCAGCATGATTTATAGTCCTTTGGGTATATACCCAGCAATGGGATGGCTGGGTCATATGGTATTTCTAGTTCTAGATCCTTGAGGAATCACCACACTGTCTTCCACAATGGTTGAACTAGTTTACAGTCCCACCAACAGTGTAAAAGTGTTCCTATTTCTCCACGTCCTCTCCAGCACCTGTTGCTTCCTGACTTTTTAATGATTGCCATTCCAACTGGTGTGAGATGGTATCTCACAGTGGTTTTGATTTGCATTTCTCTGATGGCCAGTGATGATGAGCATTTTTTCATGTGTCTGTTGGCTGCATAAATGTCTTCTTTTGAGAAGTGTCTGTTCATATCCTTTGCCCACTTTTTGTTGGGGTTGTTTGTTCTTTTATTGTAAATTTGTTTGAGTTCTTTGTAGATTCTGGATATTAGCCCTTTGTCAGATGAGTAGATTGCAAAAATTTTCTCCCATTCTGTAGGTTGCCTGTTCACTCTGATGGTAGTTTCTTTTGCTGTGTAGAAGCTCTTTAGTTTAATTAGATCCCATTTGTCTATTTTGGCTTTTGTTGCCATTGCTTTTGGTGTTTTAGTCATGAAGTCCTTGCCCATGTATGTCCTGAATGGTATTGCCTAGGTTTTTTTCTAGAGTTTTTATGGTTTTACATCTAAAATTTAAGGCTTTAATCCATCTTGAATTAATTTTTGTATAAGGTGAAGGAAGGGATCCAGTTTCAGCTTTCTACATATGGCTAGCCAGTTTTTCCAGCACCATTTATTGAATAGGGAATCCTTTCCCCATTTCTTGTTTTTGTCAGGTTTGTCAAAGATCAGATGGTTGTAGATGTGTGGCATTATTTCTGGCGGCTCTGTTCTGTTCCATTGGTCTATATCTCTGTTTTGGTACCAGTAACATGCTGTTTTGGTTACTATAGCCTTATAGCATAGTTTGAAGTCAGGTAGCATGATGCCTCCAGCTTTGTTCTTTTGGCTTAGGATTGTCTTGGCAATGCGGGCCCTTTTTTGGTTCCATATGAACTTTAAAGTAGTTTTTTCCAATTCTGTGAAGAATGTCATTGGCAGCTTGATGGGGATGGAATTGAATGTATAAATTACCTTGGGCAGTATGGCCATTTTCATGATATTGATTCTTCCTATCCATGAGCATGGAATGTTCTTCCGTTTGTTTGTGTCCTCTTTTATTTCATTGAGCAGTGGTTTGTAGTTCTCCTTGAAGAGGTCCTTCACATGCACTTGTAAGTTGGATTCCTAGGTATTTTATTCTCTTTGAAGCAATTGTGAATGTGAGTTCAGTCATGATTTGACTCTCTGTTTGTCTGTTATTGGTGTATAAGAATGCTTGTGATTTTTGCACATTGATTTTGTATCCTGAGACTGCTAAAGTTGCTTATCAGCTTAAGGAGATTTTGGGATGAGATGATGGGGTTTTCTAAATATACAATCATGTCATCTGCCAACGGGGACAATTTGACTTCCTCTTTTCCTAATTGAATACCCTTTCTTTCTTTCTCCTGCCTGACTGCCCTGGCCAGAACTTCCAACACTATGTTGAACAGGAGTGGTGAGAGAAGGCATCCCTGTCTTGTGCCACTTTTCAAAGGGAATGCTTTCAGTTTTTGCCCATTCAGTATGATATTGCCTGTGGGTTCATCATAAATAGCTGTTATTATTTTGAGATACGTCCCATCAATACCTAATTTGTTAAGAGTTTTTAGCATGAAGGGCTGTTGAATTTTGTCGAAGGCCTTTTCTGCATCTATTGAGATAATCATGCGGTTTTTGTCTTTGGTTCTGTTTATATGCTGGATTACGTTTATTGATTTGTGTATGTTGAACCAGCCTTGCATCCCAGGGATGAAGCCCACTTGGTCATGGTGGATAAGCTTTTTGATGTGCTGCTGGATTCAGTTTGCCAGTATTTTATTAAGGATTTTTGCATCAACGTTCATCAGGGATATTGGTCTAAAATTCTCTTTTTTTGTTGTGTCTCTGTTAGGCTTTGGTATCAAGATGATGCTGGCCTCATAAAATGAGATAGGGATGATTCCCTTTTTCTATTGATTGGAATAGTTTCAGAAGGAATGGTACCAGCTCCTCCTTGTACCTCTGGTAGAATTTGGCTGTGAATCCGTCTGGTCCTGGACTTTTTTTGGTTGGTAGGCTATTAATTATTGCCTCAATTTCAAAGCCTGTTATTGGTCTATTCAGGGATTCAACTTCTTCCTGGTTTAGTCTTGGGAGGGTGTATGTGTCCAGGAATTTATCCATTTCTTCTAGATTTTCTAGTTTATTTGCGTAGAGGTGTTTATAGTATTCTCTGATGGTAGTTTGTATTTCTGTGGGATCAGTGGTGATATCCCCTTTATCATTTTTTTTTTTGCATCTATTTGTTTCTTCTCTCTTTTCTTATTAGTCTTGCTAGCAGTCTATCAATTTTGTTGATCTTTTCAAAAAACCAGCTCCTGGATTCATTGATTTTTTGAAGGGTTTGTGTCTCTATCTCCTTCAGTTCTGCTCTGATCTTAGTTATTTCTTGCCTTCTGCTAGCTTTTGAATGTGTTTCCTCTTGCTTCTCTAGTTCTTTTACTTGTGATGTTAGGGTGTTAATTTTAGATCTTTCCTGCTTTCTCTTGTGGGCATTTAGTGCTATAAATTTCCCGCTACACACTGCTTTAAATGTGTCCCAGAAATTCTGGTATGTTGTGTCTTTGTTCTTACTGGTTTCAAAGAACATCTTTATTTCTGCCTTAATTTCATTATGTACCCAGTATTCATTCAGGAGCAGGTTGTTCAGTTTCCATGTAGTTGAGCGGTTTTAAGTGAGTTTCTTAATCCTGAATTCTAGTTTCATTGCACTGGGGTCTGAGAGACAGTTTGTTACAATTTCTGTTCTTTTACATTTGCTGAGGAGTGCTTTACTTCCAACTATGTGGTCAATTTTGGAATAAGTGTGATGTGGTGCTGAGAAGAATGTATATTCTGTTGATTTGGAGTGGAGAGTTCTGTAGATGTCTATTAGGTCTGCTTGGTGCAGAGCTGAGTTCAATTCCTGGATATCCTTGTTAACTTTCTGTCTCATTGATCTGTCTAATCTTGACAGTGGGGTGTTAAAGTCTCCAATTATTATTGTGTGGGAGTCTAAGTCTCTTTGTAGGTCTCTAAGGACTTGCTTTATGAATCTGGGTGCTCTTGTATTGGATTCATATATGTTTAGGATAGTTAGCTCTTCTTGTTGAATTGATCCCTTTGCCATTATGTAATGGCCTTCTTTGCCTCTTTTGATCTTTGTTGGTTTAAAGTCCGTTTTATCAGAGACCAGGATTGCAACCCCTGCCATTTTTGTTTTCTGTTTGCTTAGTAGATCTTCCTCCATCCCTTTATTTTGAGCCTATGTGTGTCCCTGCATGTGAGATGGGTCTCCTGAATACAGCATGCTGATGGTTCTTGACTCTTTATCCAATTTGCTAGTCCATGTCTTTTAATTGGAGCATTTAGCCCATTTACATTTAAGGTTAATATTGTTATGTGTGAATTTGATGCTGTCATTATGATGTTAGCTGGTTATTTTGCTCATTAATTGATGCAGTTTCTTCCTAGCATTGATGATCTTTACAATTTGGCATGTTTTTGCAGTGGCTGGTACCACGTTTGGTGCTTTCTTCAGGAGCTCTTTTAGGGCAGGCCTGGTGGTGACAAAATCTCTCAGCATTTGCTTGTCTGTAAAGTATTTTATTTCTCCTTCACTTATGAAGCTTAGTTTGGCTGGATATGACATTCTGGGTTGAAAATTTTCTTTAAGAATGTTGAATATTGGCCCCCACTCTCTTCTGGCTTGTAGAGTTTCTGCCAAGAGATCAGCTGTTAGTCTGATGGGCTTCCTTTTGTGGGTAACCCAATCTTTCCCTCTGCCTGCTCTTAACATTTTTTCTTTCATTTCAGCTTTGGTGAATCTGACAATTATGTGTCTTGGAGTTGTTCTTCTCGAGGAGTATCTTTGTGGCGTTCTCTGTATTTCTTGAATTTGAATGTTGGCCTGCCTTGCTAGGTTGGGGAATTTCTCCTGGATAATATCCTGCAGAGTGTTTTCTGACTTGGTTCCACTCTCCGGGTCACTTTCAGATACACCAATCAGATGTAGATTTGGTCTTTTCACATAGTCCCATATTTCTTGAAGGCATTGTTGGTTTCTGTTTACTCTTTTTTCTCTAAACTTCTCTTCTCACTTCATTTCATTCATTTGATCTTCAATCACTGATACTCTTTCTTCCAGTTGATCGAATCGGCTACTGAAGCTTGTGCATTCATCACGTAGTTCTTGTGCCATGTTTTTCAGCTCCATCAGGTCATTTAAGGACTTCTCTAAATTTATTATTCTAGTTAGCCATTCATCTAATCTTTTTTCAAGGTTTTTAACTACTTTGCAATGGGTTCAAACTTCCTCCTTTAGCTCAGAGAAGTTTGATTGTTTGAAGCCTTCTTCTCTAAACTCGTCAAAGTCATTCTCCATCCAGCTATGTTCCGTTGCTGGCGAGGAGTTGCATTCCTTTGGAGTGGGAGAAGCGCTCTGATTTTTAGAATTTTCAGCTTTTCTGCTCTGTTTTTTCCCCATCTTTGTGGTTTTATCTACCTTTAGTCTTTGATGATGGTGACGTAAAGATGGGGTTTTGGTGTGGATGTCCTTTGTGTTTGTTAGTTTTCCTTGTAACAGTCAGGACCCTCAGCTGCAGGTCTGTTGGAGTTTGCTGGAGGTCCACTCCAGACCCTGTTTGCCTGGGTGTCAGCAGCGGAGGCTGCCAAACACTGAATATTGCTGAACAGCAAATGTTGCTGCCTGATGGTTCCTCTGGAAGTTCCATCTCAGAGGGGTACCCGGCCATGTGAGGTGTCAGTCTGCCCCTACTGGGGGGTCCCTCCCAGTTAGGCTATGCAGGGGTCAGGGACCCACTTGAGGGGGCAGTCTGTCCATTCTCAGATCTCAAACTCTGTGCTGGGAGAACCACTACTCACTTCAAAGCTGTCAGACAGGGACATTTAAGTCTGCAGAGGTTTCTGCTGCCTTTTGTTCTGCCATGCCCTGCCCCCAGAGATGGAGTCTACAGAAGCAGGCAGGCCTCCTTAAGCTGCAGTGGGCTCCACCCAGTTTGAGCTTCCTGGCCATTTTGTTTACCTATTCAAGCCTCAGCAATGGCGGGCGCCCCTCCCCCAGCCTCACTGCCACCTTGCAGATCAATCTCAGACTGCTGTGCTAGCAATGAGCGAGGCTCTGTGGGCATGGGACCCTCTGAGCCAGGCACGGGATATAATCTCCTGATGTACCATTTGCTAAGACCATTGGAAAAGCGCAGTATTAGGGTGGGAGTGACCCAATTTTCCAGGTGCTGTCCATCACTGCTTCCCTTGGCTAGGAAAGGGAATTTCCCTGACCCCTTGCACTTCCTGGGTGAGGCAATGCCTCGCCCTGCTTCAGCTCACACTCGGTGGGCTGCACCCTCTGTCCTGCCCCCATTGTCCGACCAGCCCCAGTGAGATGAACCTGGTACCTCAGTTGGGAATGCAGAAATCACCTGTCTTCTGCATCGCTCACGCTGGGAGCTGTAGACTGGAGCTGTTCCTATTCAGCCATCTTGGAACCACCCCCATATTATTCCTTTTTTAAAATAAAAGCCTTTATTCTTAACTAATTTTTTATTTGATAAATGTTTCAAAACCATGATATTTTTTAAATTTATGTCTTAGTTTTAACTAACAAAAATAATAACATACATTTATGGGGTACAATGTAATATTTTGAAATATGTATAATACATTGTGGAAAAATTAAATCAAGCTAATTAATATATCCATCACCTCATCAAGTAATCTTTTTTTCTGGTGAGAACATTAAAAATCTACTCTTTTATCAATTGAAATGTATAATACATTAACTATGATCAATATGCTGTGCAATAGATCTCTAAAAGTTATTCCTACTGTCTAACTGGAACTTTGTATCCTTTCATCAACATTTCCCCTTTCCTCCTTCTCCCCCTCTCCACTAGCCCCCACCCATGACAGCCTCTGTTAACCACCATTCTTGTAAAAAATTGATTGGCTTTAAACACGTGGGTTTATTTCTGAGCTTTTATCCTGTTTCAATAGTTAACATCTTTTTTTTGCCAGTACCATTCTGTACTTATTACAACAGCTTTATAATGTATTATGAAATCAAAGAGTGTTATGTCTCCAGCTTTTTTTCCCTCAAGATTACTTTGGCTATTTGGGGTTTTATCATTCTATGCACATTTTAAGATTATTTCTTGTATTTCTGTGACAAATGCCATTGAAATTTTGATAGGGATGATGTTAAATCTGTAGATCGCTTTGGGTAGTATGAACATTGTAACAATATTAATTCTTTCAATTCATGAACATAAAATATATTTGCATCTATTTGTGTCTTTTTCAATGACGTCATTAATGTTTTACAGTTTTCAGTGTGGAAGTCTTTCACCTCCTTTATCAAATTTATTCCTAAGCATTTTGTAGCTATCATAATGAGATTGTTTTCTTGATTTTTCAAATATTTTATTGTTAGTGTATACAAACACTACTAATGTTTGAAAGTTGATTTTGTATCCTGAATTCATTTATAAACTTCATTTCTAACTTTTTATTGGAGCCTTTAGGGTTTTCTATATACAAGGTCATGTCATTAGTAAACAGAGACAATTTCACTTCTTCCTTTCCTATTTGGGCATCTTTTCTTTCTCTTGTCTAACAACTGTAGCTAGGTCTTCTAATACTATACATTGAATACAGTAGGCATTTTTGTCTTGTTCCTGATCTTAGAGAAAAGTCTTCCAACTTTCTACAATTGGAGTGTAATGTAAGATGTGGGCTTATCATACATAGTCTTTATTCTGTTTGGGTATGTTTCTTCTTTTTTCTTCCCAGCATTTATTTTCAGTTCAAGGTGTACATGTGGTTTGTTTGTACATGCAGATTTGTCACATGGGTAAATTGCATTTCATGGGGATTCAGTGTACAGATTATTCTGTCACCCAGGTATTGACATCATATCCAATAGGTAGTTCTTCAGTCCTCACTCTCCTCCCAGCCTCCACACTCAAGTAGGACCCAGTGTCTACTGTTCTCTTCTTTTTGCCCATGTGTGCTTAATGTTTAGCTCCCACTTATGAGTTAGAATATGTGATATTCGGTTTTCTGTTCCTGTGCTAACTTGCTTAGGATAATGGCCTCCCACTCCATCCATGTGGCTGCAAAGGACAAGATCTCATTATTTTTTATGACTGTGTAGTATTCCATAGTGTATATGTACCACATTTGCTTTATCCAATCTACAATTCGTGTGTATCTGGGTTGATTCTACATCTTTGCTATTGTGAATAGTGCTATTTAGTAAAGACACATATGTCTTTATGGTAGAATAATTTATATTCCTTTGGGTATATTCCCAGTAATGGGAATGCTGGGTCAAATGGTACTTCTATTTTAAGTTCTTTGAGAAACATCCAGACTACCTTCCACATTGGTTGACCTAATTTACTGTCATCAGCAATGTATAAGTATTCCCTTTTCTCTGTAACTTTGCCTGCTATTTTTTGACTTTTAAGTAATAGCCATTTTGACTAGTGTGAGATGCTATCTCACTGTGCTTTTGATTTGCATTTCCCTAATGATTCATGATATTGAGCATTTTAAAATACGCTTATTGGCCACGTGTATGTCTTCTTGTAAGAAGTGTCTGTCCATGTCCTTTTCTCACTTTTTAAATGAAGTTGTTTGTTTTTGGCTTCTTAAGTTCCTTATACATTCTGGATATTAGACTTTTGTCAGATGCATAGTTTGCAAATATTTTCTCCCATTCTGCAGGTTGTCTGTTTACTCTGTTAATAGTTTCCTTTGCAATGCAGTAGCTCTTTAGTTTAATTAGGTCCCCTTTATCAAATTTTGTTTTTGTTGTAATTGCTTTTGGGCTCTTTATCATGAAGTCTTTGCTAGGGCCTATTTCCAGAATGGTATTTCTAGTTTTTCTTCTAGGGTTTCTATAGCTTTAGGGTTTATATTTATGTCTTTAATCCATCCTGAGTTTATTTTTGTATATGGAGAAAGGTAGGGGAGAGATCCAATACTCTGCATATGGCTAGCCCATTATCCTAGCACTGTTTATTGAATAGGAAGTCTGTTCACCACTGCTTGTTATTGTCAGGTTTGTTGAAGACCCAATGATTGTAGGTGTCTGGCTTTATTTGTAGGTTCTTTGACCTGTTCCATGGGTCTATCTGTCTGTCTTTGTACTAGTGACATGTTATTTTTATTACTGTAGGCTAGCAGTATACTTTTAAAGTCGAGTAATGTGATTCCTCCACCTTTATTTTCCTTAGGATTGATTTGGCTATTCAGGCTTTTTTGTTTCCATAAAAATTTCAAATAGTTTTTTCTAATTCTGTGAAAAACATTGTTGGTAATTTGGTAGGCATAACAATGAATCTATAAATTGCTTTGGGCAGTATGGCCATTTTAGCAGTACAGATTCTTCCTGTTCATGAGCATGGAATGTTTTTCTATTGTGTCATCTCCGACTGCGTTCAGCAGTGTTTTGTAATTCTCATTGTAGAGATCTTTCACGTTCCTGGTTAGCTGTATTCCTACGTATTTTATTTATTTTGTGGCTAGGAAAATAATAATGTGAATAGGATTGCATTCTTGATTTGGATCTCAGCTTGGAAGTTATTGGTGCATAGGAATGCTAATAATTTTTATGCATTGATTTGTATCCTGAAACTTTACTGAAGTTGATTATCAGTATCTGGAGCCTTTGGGCAGAGATGATGGGGATTTTAGGTATAGAATTAAATTTGTGAAGAGAGATAGTTTCACATCCTCTCTTCATGTTTGGTTGCCTTTTATTTCCTTCTCTTTACTGGTTGTCTTGGCTAGCACTTCCAGTACTATGTTGAATAAGAGTGGTGAGAGTGGTCATACTTATCTTGTTCCGCATCTCAAGGGAAATGCTTCCAGGTTTTGCTCATTCATTATGATACTGACTGTGTGTCTGTCATGAATGGCTCTTATTATTTTGAGGTGTATATCTCCAATGGTTATTTTGTTAAGGGTTTTTATCCGGAATAAATGTTGAGTTTTTATTTAAAAACTTTCTCTGTATCTATTGAGATGATTAGGTGCTTTTTGTTTTTAGTTCCTTTTATGTGATTAGCCAAATTTTTGCTTTGTGTATGTTGAACAAACCTTGCATTCCAGGAATAATACTTAGTTGATCATGGAAGATTAGCTAATAATATGCTGCTGGATTTGATTTGCTTATAGTTTATTGAGGATTTTTATATCTATGTTCATCAGGGATATTGGCCTGAAGTTTTCCTTTTTATTGCATCTCTGCCAGGTTTTGGTATCAGAATGATGCTGACCTCATAGAAGAGTTAGAGAGGAGTCCTTCCTCCTTGACTTTTTGCAATGGTTTCAGTAGAATTCATACCAGCTCTTCTTTATACATCTGGTAGAATTCAGCTGTGAATCTCTCTGGTCAGGGACTTTTCTCATTGGTAGGTTTTTTATTGCTGATTCAATTTCAGAACTTGTTATTGTTCTGTTCAGGGTTTCAAAGTCTTCCTGGTTCAGTCTTTGGAGTTTGTAAGTTTATATGCAATCAGGAATTTATCCATTTCTTCTAGATTTTCTAGTTTGTGTGCATAGAAGTTTTTATAATAGTCTCTGAGGGTTTTTTTGTATTTCTGTATGGTTGATGGTAATGTTTCCTTTGTCATTTCTGATAGTGTTTATTTAGATCCTCTCCCTTTTTTCCTATATTAGTCTAGCAAGTCATCTATCAATCTTGTTCATTCATTCAAAGAAAAACCTCTGATTTTCTTGAGATTTTGTGTGGGGATATGGTTTGGCTCCGTGTCCCCACCCAAATCTCATCTCGAATTGTAATCCCCAAAATCCCCATGTGTCAAGGAAGGGACCTAGTGGGAGGTGATTGATCATGGGGCCAGTTTCCTTCATGCTGTTCTCATGATAGTGAGTTCTCATGAGATCTGATTGTCTTATAAGGGGCTCCTCCCGTTTCATGCTTCTCTCTGTCCTGTCACCTTGTGAAGAAGATGTTGGCTTCCCCTTCTGCCATAATTGTAAGTTTCCTGAGGCCTCCCTAGCCATGTAGAATTGAGTCAACTAACTATCTTTCCTTTATAAATTAGTACCTCACAGAGGTTCTTTGAATTTCCTGAATTTGAGTGTCAACCTCTCTAGTGAGATGGGAAAATTTTTTGTAGGCAACATCCTCAAATGTTTTCCAAGTTGCTTACTCTCCCTTTTCATTATGCCAATGAATCATAGACTCAGTGTCCTTACATAATCCCATATTTATCAGAGGTTTTGTTCATTTAAAAAATTCTTTTCTCTTTATTTTTGTCTCACTCAGTTAATTCAATGAACCAGGCTTTGAGCTCTGAGATTCCTTTCTCAGCTTGGTTTATTCTGCTCTTAATACTTCTGATTGTTTTATGAAATTCTTGTAGTGAGTTTTTCAGCTCTATCAGATCAGTTTGGTTCCTTCTTGAAATGGCTATTTTGTCTTTAATCTGTTAAATCATTTTTACTGCATTCTTTAGATGCTTTAGATTCGGTTTCAACTTTTCCTGAATCTCGATGATCTTAATTGCAAGGTGGATTTGAATTCTACACTATTTCAGCCATTCCATTCTGGTTGAAAACCATTATTCAGGTACTATGATCATTTGGAAGTAAGAATACACTCTGGCTTTTAGAGTTGTCAGAGTTCTTGTGCTGGTTCTTTCTCATCTGTGTGCAATAATGTTCCCTTAAGAGTGGTATAATTTGAGTATAGACAGTTGGCTTCATTTTTGCAGGTTTTTGGAGGCCTGGGGCTTTTTTTGTGGCTGAAATCTTGTCCTTGGTTTCACAGGGGAGTATATTCATAAAGTATTTTTGGTATTGAAGTTTGGGCTGTGATCCAGTAGATGGTGCTTAGTGCAATGGCCAGTGATAGGCTCTTATTCAGCCATATGAATCGTCTATATTTCCTCGCACTTGCAGCTGTGCTCCCTCTCAGTGCTTTAAGAGTTTGAGTTCCTTTCCCTCTTAAGTGCTGTTTACAGATCTTCACTTGGCGCTCCCAGGGTGCACACCACAGCCCTGGAGAGTTCAGGCTTTTTATTCTCAACTCAGCTTGGAGGCAGCAGGTCCAGGCACTTTGGTAGTGGCAATGGCAGAAGGCCTTTCACTTGTCTCTTGGGGCTCCACCCCAGAGAAATGCAGAGCCATTGCCAATCAGAATAATCAGCCCAGGGTGGGGTGTCTGCATATCAGGCCCAAGCTGGGAGGCCCTGCCTGGTGAAGGGCAAGGGGGACAGGCGGAACATGGGGAAGATAGTATGTCCTGTTCTCCATAGGGCAGCAATGGCATGCTGGAGGTGTGAGTAAAGCACTCAGGCTCTTTGTTCCTTCCCCAGCCTGGGCATACACTGCAGCAGCAGCTGCGACAGAAGGGCTGTTAGTTGCCTATGTGAACTCCATCTCAAAGAGACACAAAGCCACTGCCAATGGGAATGTTCAGCCAGGGATAAAATGGCTGTGCTGTGGGCCCAAGGCAGAGGCCCTGCCTGGTAAAGAGTAGGGAGTGGGGGCTTACAGGGTAGACAGATTGGGTTCCTCTCTTTATGGCAGCTGTGGAGTGCTACAGATGCAAGCAAACATCAGAGGCTTTACTCTTTCCCCAGCCTGAGGATAAAAGGGGAAGTACTGCTGCAGCAGCAATGACAGAGATCCTGTGGGTTGTCTCTGGGATTTCTTACACAGAGGAGCAAAGAGCCCCTACTGACTGATCAGGATGGGGCAGGGCAATTGTCCTGTCTGGGGTCCCAGATCAGGAGGTCCTACCCAGTGAGAAGTAGCATGGTCAGGGAAACACATGGAAAACATTCTGACAGCTTTTCCTTAAGGCAGCTGCAGTGTGATATAGGCCGGTGATAGTTCTTTAAAAATGTTTTGGCTGGGTGCGGTGGTTCACGCCTGTAATCCCAGCACTTTGGGAGGCTGAGGCGGGTGGATCACCTGAGGTTGGGAATTCAAAACCAGCCTGATCAACATGGTGAAACCCCATCTCTACTAGAAAAAAAACAAAATTAGCCAGGCGTGGTGGCGCATACCTGTAATCCCAGCTACTTGGGACGCTGAGGCAGGAGAATCACTTGAACCCGGGAAGCAGAGGTTATGGTGAGCCGAGATCGTGCCACTGCACTCCAGCCTGGCCAACAAGGGCAAAACTCCATCTCAAAAAAAAATTTTTTTATATTTAATTTTTGTGGCTACTATATATATATATATATATATATACACACATATACAGAGAGAATGTGTGTGTGTATATATATATGTGTGTATATATATGTGTATATATGTATATATGTGTATATATATGTGTATATATATGTGTGTGTATATATGTGTGTATATATGTGTGTATATATATGTGTATACACACACAAACACACACACATATATGGGTTACATGAGCTATTTTGATACAGGCATGCAATGTATAATAATCACATCACTCACATTCTGTGTTGTCTTTTCAACTTGCTGATCATTTCCTTTGTTTTACAGAAGCTTTGTAACTTGCTGTGATCTCATTTGTTCATTTTTGCTTTAGTTTTCTGTGCTTATGGGGTATTACTCAAAAAATCTTTGCTCAATCCAATGTCCTGGGGAGTTTTTCCAATAATTTCTTTTAGTGGTTTCATAGTTTGAAGTGTTAAGATTTAAGGCTTCAATCAATTTTGGTTTTTTATTCAAACTTTTTTTTGGGTCTTTTTTCTTTTGGTGGATATCAGGGTCTTCCTATGTTACCCAAGTAGGTCTTGAACTCCTGGGCTCAAGCTATCCTCCCACCTCTGACTACCTAAGTAGTGAAATTACAGGCATGAGAAACCACAATCAGCCTGATTTTTTTATATGGCAAAAAATAAGTGTCCAGTTTCCTTCTTTTACATATAGATATCCAGCTTTCCAAGCACCATTTATTGAAGAGATTGTCCTTTCACTAACATATGTGGCATCATTGTCAACAAATAAAAGTTCACTGTAGATTTATTTCTGGGTTCTCTAGTCTGCTTCACAGTTCTATGTGACTGTTTTTATACTATTACTATGATGTTTTGGTTACTATAACTCTGTAGTATAATTTGAAGTCAGGTAAAGTGATTCCTCAAGTTCTGGGGTTTTTTGCTTAGTTTAGCTTTAGCTATTGTGAGTTTTTTATGGTTCCATATACATTTTAAAACTTTTTTTTCTATTTTTATGAAGAATGTCACTGGTATTTTTTTATAGAAATGGCATTTGAATGTGTAGATTGCTTTGGGTAGTATGAACATTTTAACAATGTTGATACTTTTAATTCATGAAAATGGAACATCTTTCCATTTTATTGTGTCCTCTTCAATTTCTTTCATCCATGTTTTATACTTTTTATTGTAGGAATCCTTCATTTCTTTGGCTAATCCCTAGGTATTTAATTTTATTTACAGCTATTGTAAATCAGATTACCTGCTTGATTTTCCAGACTACTCACTATTGACATATAGAAATGTCACTAATTTTTCTATGTTGATTTTGTAACCTGCAAGTAAACTGAATTTAGTTTATCAGTTCTAATAGTTTTTTTGGTGGAGTCTTTAGTTTTTTCCATCTGTAAGATCATATCATCTGAAAACCAGGATAATTTGACTTCTTCTTTTCCATTTTGGATGCGCTTTCTTTCTCTTGTCTGATTGCTCTAGTGAAGACTTCCAGTAATATCAACATGTATAACAGTGGTGAAAGTGGGCATTCTGGTTGTGTTCCAGATCTTAGAGAAAAGATTCTCAGTTTCCCCATTCAGCATGATACTAGCTGTGGGTCTGTTGTATATGGTCTGTATGTTCACCAGGAATATTGGCCTGTAGTTTTCTCTTTTAAAAAAAAAAAATTGTGTCTTTGGTTTTGGAAACAATAACAATGACATCATAGAATTAGTTTGGAAGTATTCCCTCCTCCTCTATTTTTCAGAATAGTTTGAGTAGGATTGGTATTAGGTCTTCTTCAAATATATGGAAGAATCCAGCAGTAAAGTCATCGAGTCCTGAGCTTTTCTTTACTGGGAAACTTTTTATTATAGCTTAATCTCATTACTTGTTAATGATCTGTTCAGGTTTTGAATTTCTTCATGGTTCAAACCTGGTGCATTGTATGTGTGCAGAAATTTATCCCTTTCTTCTAGATTTTCCAATTTATTGCCACATAGTTTCTCATAGTAACCACTAATGATCCTTTACATTTCTGTGTTATCAGTTGTAATGTCTCTTTTTTCATCTCTGATTTTATTTGGGTCTTGTCCCTTTTTTTCTGAGTTAGTTTGGCTAGAGGTTTTTCAATTTTATCTTTTCCAATAGCTAATCTTTTTTGTTGATTTTTTGTATAATTTTCCTCATTTCAATTTATTTCTGCTCTGATCTTTATTATTTCTTTTCTTCTACTAATTTTCATTTTGGTCCTCTCTTGGTTTTGTACTTCCTTAAGATGCATTGTTTGGTTGTTTATTTGAAGTTTTTAAAAAAATATATAGGCAATTATAGCTATAAAGTTCCACTTAGTACTTCTTTTGCTGTATTCCATAAGTTTTGCTATGTTGTGTTGCATTATCATTTGTTTCAAGAAAGTTTTCAATGTTCTTCTTAATTTCATTGACCCAGGAGTACATTGTTTAATTCCTGTGTGTCTGTATATTTTCTGAAATGCATCGTTATTTTTAGATTTATTCCACTATTGTCAGAGAAGACGCTTGATACTATTTCAATTTTTTGAATGTTTTAAGACTTGATTTGTGACCTATGTTCAATCCCTGAAAATGACCCCTGTGCTGAGAAAAAAGTCTTCTGCAGCTGTTGAAAAAAATGTTCTGTACATATATATCACGTCCATTTATTCTATAGTGCAGATTCATTCAGGTGTTTCTTTATTTTCTGTCTGGGTGCTCTGTCTAATGCTGAAAGTGGGGTGCTGAAGTCTTCAGCTACTATTGTATTAGGATCTATCTCTCTCATGGTCTCTAATAATGTTTGCTCTATATATCTGGGTGCTACAGTGTTGAGTGCATACATATTTAGAACTGTTATATTCTCTTGCTGAATTGATCCCTTTATCATTACAAAATAACCCTGTCTCCTTTTATAGTTTTTGTCTTGAAATCTATTATTTTTACAAATACACAAAAAACTCTAATAACACAATAAAAAAACCTGTTTAAAAAATGGACGAAAGGCCTAAAGAAGCAGCACATCAGTGAAAGTACACATAGTAGAAAAACCATCTGAAAAGATGCTTGACATCATGTGTCTTTAGGAAATTACAAATTAAAATGATGAGATTCCACTATTACTACACAACTATTAGAATAACCAAATCCAAAAATACTGACATCAAATACTGTGAGAATGTGGACCAACAAGAACTCCCATTCACTGCTGGTGGAAATGGAAAATGGTACAGCCAATTTGGAAGACAGTTTAGCAGTTTCTTATAAAACTGAACACACTTTGACCATAACATTCAGCAATTGCGCTCCTTGGTTTTTACCTAAAGGACTTGAAAACCATGTGCACATAAAAACATCCACATGTATGTTTATAGCTGTTTTATTTATAATTGACAAATTTTGAAGGGTAACATGATATCCTTCAGTAGATAAAAGGGTGAACTCTAGTACATCCACACAATGAAATATTATTCATTTCTAAAGAGAAATGAGGAAGCAAGTCATGATATGAATAACCTTAAAAGCATATCACTAAGTGAGAGAACCTGATCTGAAAAGGCTACATACTGTATGATTCCAAATACAGGACATTCTGGAAAAGGCAAAATTATGGAGACAGTAAAAAATTGAGTGGTTGCCATGGTTTAGAGGAGAGGGAGAAATGAATAGACAGAGCAGAGAATATTTAGGGCTGAAAAAGTATTCTCTATGGCAAGGGTCCCCAACCCACAGGCCACAGACTGGTACTGGTCCATGGCGTGTTAGGAACCAGGCCACAGGGCAAGAGGTGAGCTGCTAGGGAGTGAGCATTACTGTCTGAGCTCCATGCCCTGTCAGATCAGTGGTGGCATTAGATTCTCATGGGAGTGTGAATCTTACTGTGAACCGTGCATGTAAGGGATCTACGTTGCGAGCTCCTAATGAAAATCTAATGCCTGATGATCAGAGATGGAACAGTTTCATCCTGAAACCATCCCCCACCCTAGTCCATGGAAAAATTGTCTTCCACAAAACCAGTCCCTGGTGCCAAAATGGTTAAGAACTGCTGCTCTATGGTACTATAATGATAGATACATATCATGCATTTGTCAAACCCCACCAAATAAATACCAAGAGTGAAACCTAATGTAAACTATTGACTTTGGGTAATAAAGACGTGTCAGTGTAGGTTCATCAATTTTAACATAGGTATCATTCTGGTTAGAGGTGTTGATAAATAGCAGGGCAAGCTCTAAAGGTGTGAGGACAGGGAGTATATGGGAAATATCTGTACTTACCATTTAATTTTGTTGTGAACCTATAACCACTCTAAAACATAAAATCTATTATTTTTTAAAAGCCAGTTAACAAATGTTGGTGGGCACATGGAGATAACAGAACATTCACACACCACAGAATGTAAAATGGCCTAGCTGACTTGGAAAACAGTCTTACATTTCATCAAATAATTAATATAAATTTACCATATGATATAGTAGTCCCTCTCTTAGGTAAATACTTCAGAAAAATGAAAATGTATATCCACATAGAAACTTACACACAAATGTTTATAGTACTACTATTCATTATATCTAAAAAGTAGAAATAACCCACATGTCCCTGAAGTGATGAATAAATTTAAAAAGAAGTGGTATAACTTATAACCATGCAATTAATTATTTAGCCATAAAAAGGAAAGAAGTACTGATGCATGCTACAGCATGGATAAATGCTGAAATATTATGCTAACGAAAAGAAGCCATTCAGAAAACACCACACACTGTATGATTAAACTCATATAAAAGTCCAGAATAAATAAATCTAAAGAGACAGAAAGTAAATTAATGGTTACATAAGGCTGAAGTGGAGGTAAAGGAAATGAGATGTAATTGTTAAAAGATACAGAGTTACTTCCTCAGGTAATAAAGTGTTCTAAAATTGTAATTCCTTACATACTATCTCCAATATACATTTAAAAATTACAAGACGGCCAGGTGTGGTGGCTCACATCTGTAATCCCAGCACTTTGGTAGGCCTAGGCAGGTGGATCACAAGGTCAGGAGTTCGAGATCAGCCTGGCCAACATAGTGAAACCCCGTCTCTATTAAAAATACAAAAAATTAGCCAGGCATGGTGGCAGGTGCCTGTAATCCCAGCTAATTGGGAGGCCGAGGCAGGAGAATAGCTTGAACCTGGGAGGCAGAGGTTGCAGTGAGCCAAGATCGCACCACTGCACTCAAGCCCAGGCAAAAGTGTGAGACTCCATCTCAAAAAAAAAAAAAAAAGAAATTACAAGACAGTCTAAGAAAAAAGACAATTTACTAATAGTTCAGAAAAAAATAGACAATATAAACAGACACACAGTTGATAAAGATGTTGAAAACAGGAACAATAAAATAAATATTATAAACACAGTAAGAGAATAAGAGATGGATAACATGGATGAAATATGTAAAGACTGAACCAAGGTAAAGCTTACACATATTAATTAATGTATTATGTCTACTTAAAATATTTAAAAGCAAGCTGTATCCTGAACATTTGGGCACATGTTGTCAGGACCTCCTGAGGCTGTGTTACAGGTGAGTCCTTAACCTTGCCAAAATAAACTTTGTAAATTGAATGAGACCTGTGTCAGATATTTTGGGCTCACATAATAAAGGTACACTTGAGACTACGTAATTTATAAAGAAAATAGGTTTATTTGGCTCATGGTTCTGCAGGCTGCACAAGCCCATCTCACGTGCAAAGACACAGATAGGATCAAAATAAAGGGATGGAGGAAGATCTACCAAGCAAAGGGAAAGCAAAAAAAAAAAGCAGGCATTGCAATCCTAGTCTCTGATAAAACAGACTTTAAAACAACAAAGATCAAAAGAGACAAAGAAGGCCATTACGTAATGATAAAGGGATCAATTCAACAAGAAGAGCTAACTATCCTAAATATATATGCACCCAATTCAGGAGCACCCAGATTCATAAAGCAAGACCTTAGAGACCTACAAAGAGACTTAGACTCCCACACAATAATAATGGGAGACTTTAACACCCCACTGCCAATATTAGACAGATCAACCAGACAGAAGGTTAACAAGGATATCCAGGACTTGAACTCAGCTCTGCACCAAGCAGACCTAATAGACATCTACAGAACTCTCCACCCCATATCAAGAGAATGTACATTCTTCTTAGCACCACATCGCATTTATTCTATAATTGACCACATAATTGGAAGTAAAGCAGTCCTCAGCAAATGTAAAAGAGCAGAAATCACAACAAACTGTCTCTCAGATCACAGTGCAATCAAGTTAGAACTCAGGATTAAGAAACTCACTCAAAACTGCACAACTACATGGAAACTGAACAACTTGCTCCCGAATGACTATTGGGTAAATAACAAAATGAAGGCGGAATAAAGATGTTCTTTGAAACCAGTAAGAACAAAGACACAACATACCAGAATCTCTGGAACACATTTTAACACTGCTTTAAAAGCAATGTGTACAGGGACATTTATAGCATTAAATACCCACAAGAGAAAGCAGGAAAGATCTAAAATTGACACCCTAACATCACAATTAAAAGAACTAGAGAGGCAAGAGCAAACAAATTCAAAAGCTAGCAGAAGGCAAGAAATAACTAAAATCAGAGCAGAACTGAAGGAAATAGAGACACAAAAAACCCTTCAAAAAATTAATGAATCCAGGAGCTGGTTTTTTGAAAGGATCAACAAAATTGATAGACCACTAGCAAGACTAATAAAGAAAAAAAGAGAGAAGAATCAAATAGATGCAATAAAAAATGATAAAGGGGATATCACCACTGATCCCACAGAAATACAAACTACCATTAGAGAATACTATAAACACCTCTACGCAAATAAACTAGAAAATCTAGAAGAAATGGATAAATTCCTGGACACTTACACTCTCCCAAGACTAAACCAGGAAGAAGTTGAATCTCTGAATAGACCAATAACAGGCTCTGAAATTGAGGCAATAATTAATAGCCTAATAACCACAAAAAGTCCAGGACCAGACGGATTCACAGCCGAATTCTACCAGAGGTACAAAGACGAGCTGGTACCATTCCTTCTGAAACTATTCCAATCAATAGAAAAAGAGGGAATCATCCCTAACTCATTTATGAAGCCAACATCATCTTGATACCACAGCCTGGCAGAGACACAACAAAAAAAGAAAATTTTACACCAATATGCCTGATAAACATTGGTGCAAAAATCCTCAGTAAAATACGGGCAAATCGAATCCAGCAGCACATCAAAAAGCTTATCCACCACGATCAAGTCGGCTTCATCCCTGGGATGCAAGGCTGGTTCAACATACGAAAATCAATAAACGTAATCCATCACATAAACAAAACCAATGACAAAAATGACACGATTATCTCAATAGATGCAGAAAAGGCCTTCAACAAAATTCAACAGCGCTTCATGCTAAAAACTCTCAATAAACTAGGTATTGATGGAATGTATCTCAAAATAATAAGAGCTATTTATGACGAACCCACAGCCAATATCATACTGAAGGGGCAAAAACTGGAAGCATTCCCTTTGAAAACTGGCACAAGACAAGGATGCCTTCTCTCACCACTCCTATTCAACATAGTGTTGGAAGTTCTGGCCAGGGCAATCAGGCAAGAGAAAGAAATAAAGGGTATTCAATTAGAAAATGAGGAAGTCAAATTGTCCCTGTTTGCAGATTACATGATTGTATATTTAGAAAACCCCATCATCTCAGCCCAAAATCTCCTTAAGCTGATAAGCAAATTCAGCAAATCTCAGGATACAAAATCAATGTGCAAAAATCACAAGTGTTCCTATACACCATTAACAAACAGAGACCCAAATCATGAGTGAACTCGCATTCACAACTGCTACAAAGAGAATAAAATACCTAGGAATCCAACTTACAAGGAATGTGAAGGACCTCCTCAAGGAGAACTACAAACCACTGCTCAGTGAAATAAAAGAGGACACAAACAAATGAAAGAATATTCCATGCTCATGGATAGGAAGAATCAATATTGTGAAAATGGCCATATTGCCCAAAGTAATTTATAGATTCAATGCCATCTCCATCAAGCTACAAATGACTTTCTTCACAGAATTGGAAAAAAACTACTTTAAAGTTCATATGGATCCAAAGAAGAGCCCACATTACCAAGACAATCCTAAGCAAAAAGAAAGAAGCTGGAGGCATCATGCTACCTGACTTCAAACTATACTAAAAGGCTATAGTAACCAAAACAGCATGGTACTGGTAACAAAACAGAGATATAGACGAATGGAACAGAACAGAGGCCTCAAAATAACACCACACATCTACAACCATCTGATCTTTGACAAACCTGACAAAAACAAGAAATGAGGAAAGGATTCCCTATTTAATAAATGGTGCTGGGAAAACTGGCTAGCCATATGTAGAAAGCTGAAACTTGGTCCCTTCCTTACACCTTATACAAAAATTAATTCATGATGGATTAAAGACTTAAATGTTAGATGTAAAACCATGAAAACCCTAGAAGAAAACCTAGGCAATACCATTCAGGACACAGGCATGGGCAAGGACTTCATGACTAAAACACCAAAAGCAATGGCAACAGAAGCCAAAATAGACAAATGGGATCTAATTAAACTAAAGAGCTTCTGCATGGCAAAAGAAACTACCATCAGAGTGAACAGGCAACCTACAGAATGGGAAAAAATTTTTGCAATCTACCCATCTGACAAAGGGCTAATGCCCAGAATCTACAAAGAACTCAAACAAATTTACAAGAAAAAAACAAACAACCCCAACAAAAAGTAGGCAAAGGATATGAACAGACACTTCTGAAAAGAAGACATCTATGCAGCAAACAGACACGTGAAAAAATGCTCATCATCACTGGTCATCAGAGAAATGCAAATCAAAACCACAATAAGATACCATCTCACACCAGTTAGAATGGCAATCATTAAAAAGTCAGGAAACAACAGATGCTGGAGAAGATGTGGAGAAATAGGAATGTTTTACACTGTTGGTGGGAGTGTAAATTGGTTCAACCATTGTGGAAGACAGTGTGGCAATTCCTCAAGGATCTAGAACTAGAATTACCATTTGACCCCCATTACTGGGTATATACCCAAAGGATTATAAATAATGCTACTATAAAGACACATGCACATGTGTGTTTATTGCAGTGCTACTCAAAATAGCAAAGACTTTTAACCAACCCAAATGTGCAGCAATGATAGGCTGGATTAAGAAAATGTGGCACATATACACCATGGCATACTATGCAGCCATAAAAAAGGATGAGTTCATGTCCTTTGCAGGGACATGGATGAAACTGAAGCTGGAAACCATCATTCTCAGCAAAATATCACAAGGACAGAAAACCAAACACTGCATGTTGTCACTCATAGGTGGGAAGTGAACAATGAGATCACTTGGATACAGGGTGGGGAACATCACACACTGGGGCCTTTCAGGGGCTGGGGAGCTGGGGGAGGGATAGCATTAGGAGAAATACCTAATGTAAATGATGAGTTGATGCTGCAGCAAATCAACATGGCACATGTATACCTACGTATCAAACCTGCACTTTGTGCACACGTACCCTAGAACTTAAAGTACAATTAACAACAACAACAACAAAAAAGAAAAGTGAAGGGGGAGCAGGCATGTCACATGTCAAGTGAGGGAGTAAGAGAGTTGAGAGAAAGGGCAAATCTGCTTTTTATTTTTATTTATTTATTTTTTGAGACAGAGTCTCACTCTGTCACCCAGGCTGGAGTGCAGTGGTGCAATCTTGGCTCAGTGCAACCTCTGCTTCCTGGGTTCAAGCAATTCTCCTGCCTCAGCCTCCCAAGTAGTTGGGACTACAGGCACATGCCACCATGCCTGGCTAATTTTTTGTTTTTTTTTTTAGTAGAGATGGGGTTTCACCATGTTAGCCAGGATGGTCTGGATCTCCTGACCTCATGATCTGCTTGCCTTGGCCTCCCAAAGTGCTGGGATTACAGGTGTGAGCAACCATGCCCTACCGGGCAATACTCTTTTTAACAATCAGATCTTGTGGTAACTAACAGAGTGAGAACCCACAGATTACCACAAGGATGGAACCAAGGCATTCATGAGGGATCCACCCCCATGACCAAAACATCTCCCACTAGCTCCCACCTCCAACAATGGTGATTAAATTTCAACATGAGATTTGGAAGGGACAAATATCAAAACTGTATCATTCCACCCCTGGCCTCCCCAAATCTCATGCCCTTTTCACACTGCAAATTCACACTGGGGGACTATTCTCAATAGTCCCCTAGTTTTAACTCATCCCAGCATCAACTCCAAAGTCCAAAGTCCAGTTTATCTGAGACTCAAGGCAAGTTACTTCCACCTATGAGTCTGTAAAGTCAAAAACCAGTTATTTCAGTTATTTACTTCCAAGATACAATGGTGGTACAGACATTGGGTAAACATTCCCATTCCAAAAGAGGGAAATTGGCCAAATAAAACTAGCAATAGGCTCCACAGAAGTCCCAAACCCAGCAGGGCAGACACTAAACCTTAAAGCTCTAATAAAATCCTTGACTGTATGTCCCACATCCAGAGCACTCTGGTGCAAGGTGTGAGTTCCCAAAGCCTTGGGCAGCTCTGCCCCTGTGGCTTTACAGGGTGCAGCCCTTGTAGCTGCTGTCACCGCAGGGTTGGAGTTGAGTGCCTTTAGCTTTTCCAGGCTCTAGATGCAAGCTGCCAGTGCTGGATCATTCTCAGGTCTAAAGGGCAGTGATCCTCTTCCCACAGCTTCACTAGGCAGTGCCCTGGTGGGTACTCTGTGTGCTGACTCCTTGGGGAAATGGAAACGTGGAATTGGAGCCCCCACACAGAGAAGCTGTGTAGAGACACAGTAGAGGCTCTCTTGTAGCAGGCTTTTGCCTGGGCATCCAGACTTTCCAATACATCCTCTGAAATCTAGGTGGAAGCTGCCAAGACTCCACCACTCTCGTGCATGCTTGCATTCTGCACCCCTGCAGATACCACCACATGGAAGCTACCAAAGCATAAAATGTGTGCCCTCTGATGCAGCAGCCCAAGCTGTATCTGGGGCCATATAGCTATCACTGGAGCTGGAGTGGCCTGGATTCAAGGAGCAGTGTCCTTAGGCTGCGCAGGGCAGCAGGGCACTAGGCCTGGCCCCTGAAACCATTCTTTTTTCATAGGCCTCTGGGCCTGTGATGGGAGGAGCTGCCTGAAAGACTTCTGAAATGCCTTCAAGGCCTTTTTCCCACTGTCTTGAATGTTAGAATGTGGGTCCCTTTTAGTCATGCAAATCTCTCTAGCGAGATCTTGCTCTGCAGCCACTTAGATTCTGAAAATACTCTTTCCTTCTCTAACACTCAGCCAGACTGCAAACTTTCCAAACTTTTATGCTCTGCTTCCCTTTCAATTATAAGTTCCAACTTTAAGTCATTCCTTCACTCCCAGATCTGATCATAGGCTGTTAGAAGCAGCCACACTACTTCTTGCATGCTTCACTGCTTAGACATTTTTTCTGCCAGTTACCCTTGGTCATCACTCTTAAGTTCAACCTTCCACAAATTACTACAGCATGGACATAATGCAGCCAAGTTCTTGACTAATGGGTAACAAGGGTGACCTTCATTTCAGTTACCAGTAAGTTCTTAATTTCCATCTGAGACCTCATCAGCATGGCCTTCACTTTCCATATTTCTATTAGCATTGTAGTTACATTTAACCAGTCTCTAAGAAATTCTAGACTTTCCGTCATTTTCCTGTCTTCTTCTGAGCCCTCCAAACTCTTCCAACCTCTGTCCATTACCCAGATCCAAAGCAGTTTCCACATTTTTAGGCATCTTTATAATAATGTCCCACGCTTTGGGACCAATTTTCCACATAAGTCCATTTTGGACTGCCAGGAAGAAACACCTGAGACTGGGTAATTTATAAAGAGGTATATTTGGCTCACAGTTCTGCAGGCTATACAAGTGCAGCACCAGCAACTGCTTCCTGTCAGGACCTCAAAAAGCTTCCACTAACGGTAGATGGTGATGGAAAAACACACATTTTACAGGGCAAGAGAGGGAGCGACAGGGTGAAGAAATGGTGCGAGCCTCTTTTTAACAATCAGATCCTCCACTACCACAACAATGGCACAAATCCATGCACAAGGGATCTTCCCCCATGGCCCAACACTTCCCACAAGGCCCCACCTCCACCACTGGGGAAGGTTATGATTCTACTTATATTACATTCTTGAAATGACAAAGGACATGGAGGAAAAAAATAGTGTTTTCAAGTATGAATTTTATTGCATTTATGAAACAAGTTGTTCAAATATTCTGTACTTTTTTGTCCACTTGACATATCATTAATATTGAATCTATGTAAAGCAGCTCACTTTTCCAATCTGTTGTTCCATCTCAGGCAAGCAATGTTAAAAGTTTTGCTTATGTCCCATCTACTCAATAGAGTCCCTTTGTGTGAGACAAACCTCATGATCAGTTCATGACCAGAATCAGTGAATAACCCCCAGGGTACAAAATGGCAATTACAAGGTCACCCTCTTTCTGGAATTCCAATTGTTTCAAAATCCATTGTCTTGACAACTTTCCAATTTATTTAAAAACATAACTTCTGAAATTTTTATTTTTTAAGTTGTTGATGTGGGAGCATTGGGCTCCCACGGTCTAAAAGATTATACTCAGAAATGTAAGTTTATGATCTATGACACTGACATTTTTAAGAAATGGTGCCAGTTGTTTTGCTTAATATACCAAATTAAGAATTTTTCTGTTATCTCATGGTCATTTAACTTTTTTCTCTAACTTCAATATTTTTGGTAAAGTGAAATTTGGTATAGAGTGGTGGGAGAAACTATAGAAAAAGGAGCAGGCCTTCTGAAAGGTCAGAAGGCTCTGCATAGCTTTGGGGGAGAATAGCTGAAGGCAGCTGTTTTCTGACCCTGAGGCAGAGGGCAAGGAGTAGGTACAAGTGAGTGTAGGGGAATTTATCCTGATCAAGCTTGTTTACTTATATTGACTAGGAATGACCTGTGTGTGACATTTCCTGAAAGGGGAACAATAAATGTTAATTACCTGCAGGTTGTGTTGGCTTCAGGTTTTTGGCATTGTGCCTGCAGTGAATAAAAGCAAACAGTACCAGCTTCTCAGGGCTGCATTTTGACCACTTGAGCCAGGCAGTCCCCTAGCTGCTCTTACACTGCATACCTGTGTCTGAGTACTCCTTTCAGTCTTTTTGATGTCACTGTTTAGGGCTATGAACTTTCCTCTTAGCACCACCTTTGCTGCATCCCAGAGGTTTTGATAGATTGTGTCATTATTGTTGTTCAGTTTGAAGAATTTTTTAATTTCCATCTTGATTTTGTTTTTCACCCAATGCTCATTCAGGAGCAGGTTATTTAATTTCCATGTATTTGCATGGTTTTGAAGATTCCTTTTGGAGTTGATTTCCAGTTTTATTTCACTGTGGTCTGAGAGAGTGCTTGATATAATTTAAATTGTCTTAAATTTATTGAGGCTCATTTTATGATCTATCACATGGTCTATCTTGAAGAAAGTTCCATGTGCTGTTGAATAGAATGTGTATTCTGTGGTTGTTGGATGAAATGTTCTGTATATATCTGTTTAGTTCATTTGTTCCAAAGTATAGTTTAAATCCATTGTTTCTTTATTGACTTTCTGTCTTGATGACCTGTCTAGTGCTGTCAGTGTTCCTATTATTGTTTTATAAATTGGGGAGTTCCACTGCTAGGTGCATATATGTTTAGGATTGTGGTGTTTTCCTGTTGGACAAGGTCTTTTACCATTATATAATGTCCCTCTTTGTCTCTTTTAACTGCTGTTGCTTTAAAGTTTGTTTTGTCTAATAGAAGAATAGCTACCGCTGCTCACTTTTGGTGTCCTTTTCCATGAAATGCTTTTTTCCATCCCTTTACTTTATGTGACTCCTATGTGTTAGGTGAGTCTCCTGAAGGCAGCAGATAGTTGGGTGCTGAGTTCTTATCCATTCTGCAGTTCTGTACCTTTTAAGTGGAGCATTTAGGCCATTTACTTTCAATGTTAGTATTGAGATGTGAGGTACCATTGCATTCATTGTGCTATTTGTTGCCTGTGTACTTTGGTTTTTTTGTTTCTTGTTTTTGCTTTTTAACTCATATTTTTGTTTTATAGGTCCCATGTGATTTACACTTTAAAGAGGTGGTTCTGCTTTGATGACTTTCCAGGATTTGTTTCAAGATTTAGAGCTCCTTTTAGCAGTTCTTGTAGTGGTGGCTTTGTAGTGGTGCGTTCTCTCAGCATTTGATTGTATGAAAAAGATTGTATCTTTCCTTCTTATATGATGCTTAGTTTCGCTGGATACAAAATTCTTGGCTGATAATTGTTTTGTTTGAGGAGGCTGAAGGTAGAGCTCCAATCCCTTCTTGCTTGTAGGGTTTCTGCTTAGAAAACTGCTGTTAATCTGATAGGTTTTCCTTTATAAGTTACCTGGTGCATCTGTCTCACAGCTCTTAAGATTCTTTCCTTCATCTTAACTTTGGATAATCTGATGACAATGTGCCTAGGTGGTGATTTTCCCAGGTGTTCTTTGTGCTTCTTATATTTAAATGTCTAGGTCTCTAGCAAGGTCAAGGATGGTTTCCTCAATTACTCCCCCAAATATGTTTTCCAAGCTTTTAGAATTCTCTTCTTCCTAAGGAACACTGATTATTCTTAGGTTTACTTATTTAACATAATCCCAGACTTTTCGGAGGCTTTGTTCATAATTTCTTTTTCTTCTTTCTTTGTCTTTGTTGAATTCGGTTATTCGAAGACCTTGTCTTCAAGCTCTGGATTTATTTCTTCTACTTGTTCAATTGTATTGCTGAGACTTTCCAGAGCATTTTGCATTTCTCTAAGTGTGTCCAATGTTTCCTGAATTTTTTATTATTCTTTAAGCTATTTCCTGGAATATTTCTCCATTCATTTCTTGTATCTTTTTTTAGACTTCCTTGCATTGGGCTTCACCTTTCTCTGGTGCCTGATCAGCTTAATAACCTCCTGAATTCTTTTTCAGGTAAATCATGGATTTCTTCTTGGTTTGGATCAATTGCTGGTGAACTAGCGTGATTTTTGGGGGGTGTTAAAGAGGCTTGTTTTGTCATATTACCAGAGTTGGTTTTCTGGTTCCTTCTCATTTGGGTAGGCTGTCAGAGAGAAGGCCCAGGACTGAAGGCTGTTGTTCAGATTCTTTTGTCCCACAGGATGTTCCCTTGATGTAGCACTCTTCCCCTTTTCCTATGGATGTGGCTTCCTGTGAGCAGTACAGTGATTGTTGTCTCTTTTCTGGGTCTAGCCACCCAGCAAGTCTACCCAGCTCTGGGCTAGTACTGGGGGTTGTCCGCACAGAGTCCTGTGATGTGAACCATCTATGGATCGCTCAGCCATGGATACCAATGCCTGTTCTGGTAGAGGTGGCAGGGAGTGCAATGGACTCCATGAAGGTTCTTAGCTTGGTGGTTTAATGCTCTTTTTGTGCTGGTTGGCCTCCTGCCAGGAGGTGGTGCTTTCCAGAGAGCATCAGCTGTGGTAGTATGGAGAGGAACCCCTGGTGGGTGGGGCCCTAGAACTCCCAAGGTTATATGACCTTTGTCTCCAGCTACCAGGGTAAGCAGGGAAGGACCATCAAGTGGGGGCAGGGCTAGGCGTGTCTGAGCTCAGACTCTCTTTGGGTGCATCTTGTTGCAGCTGCTGTGGGGGATGGGAGTGAGGTTCCCAGGTCAATGGAGTTGTTTCCTAGAATTATGGCTGCCTCTGCTGAGTCATCCAGGTTGTCAGGGAAGTGGGGGAAGGCCAACAGTCACAGGCCTCACCCAGCTTCCATGCAAACCAAAGGGCCGATCTCACTCCCACCATGCACCCCCTAACAGCCCCGAGTCTGTTACCAGGTGGTAGGCAAGCCAGGCTTGAGAACTTGCTCCAGGCTACCTGCCTCCCAGTTGCGAAAGGGCTTGGTTCTTCCCCTGCCTGTGGAGTCTGCACACTGGATTCACACCCTTCCCCCGAGTTCTGGCCAAGAAACTTCTCAACCCATTCAAATTACTATAGAGTTCAGCTGGAAACTGCCTTCTCCCTATGGTGCTTATCTCCCCACCTCGCCCCACTCCTCTGGCCACCCTCCTGATGGATTCCTGTGGTGCCAGGTAGGACTGGCCTGCTTGGGAACCTGGCAAGCTCCCAGGGCCTTTCTGCTGCTTCCTCTACCCCTGTATTTTGCTCAGCTCTCTAAGTTGACTCACCCCCAGGTTAAGGTAGGAAACTTCTGCAAACAAACCTTCAGTTTCTCCAGTGGGGGTGTGTGTTCAGAAGAGGAGACTCTCCCTTTCCCACTTCCACAGTTGGGGCACTCACAAGATCTGGAGTGTCTTGTGGGTCTCGCAGGAGCAGTCTGCTTCCTTCAGAGGGTCTGTGGGTCCTCTCAGGATTGCTGGTTCATTCTTGCAGTCAATCTGGCACTAAAATTCACAATGTGAGCCTCTGCACACTGTTCTGTCCATCCAAGTTGGAGCTGCAATCTAGTCCTACCTCCTGTCCGCCATGATGACCTGCCTCTCCCTTGCGATTTTTAGATCCAAAAATGTCTTCCTATATATTTGACATACAGATTTAAGTTGGCAATATCTTCTTTTAGGTCTCTGACTGAATCCACGACCTTCATTACCTTCGACTTTCTGCTATTTCCGTTAGGAAATCACTTTTGAGTCTTATTTTCCTCTCTTAATGATAATGTATCTCTTCTTCCATTATTTTAAAGAATTTATCCTTGACATTGATTTTTAGTAATTTTAGTATGCTGTAACTCAGTATGGTTGACTTTCATTGACATTACTTTATAACATTTTCTTGAATTTTGGGATTTCTTTCTTTGCTCTTGTATCATTCTTTAGCCAGTATTTCTTTAAGTACTGTTTTACCCTATTCTGTCTCCACCATCCTTCTTCACTCCACTGACAATAATATTTCTCATTATATCCAATGCATCTCTTATAATGCTTCATCTAAAATCATTTTTTTGTCTCTCTGCAACTCCACCTAAATATTTTCCCCAACAAATCTTCCAGATTAATACTACTCTTTCCTCTATGTCTAATGTGTTTTCAAATGGATACACTAGTTTCTTAATTTTAATTGTCAAATTTTACTTCTAGAATATCCACTTGATCCTTTGTACGACCTACAGTTCTCTGCAAAACGTATTTGTCAATCTTGTTATTTCATTTTAACATCCATGTTTATTAATTCCATTATTTGGGTTTCCTTGGGGTATAAAATGGTTCCTTGGGTAAGTCTTGTTTTCCCATATACTCAAGTGGTTGCCAGATATTTTATTATCAGATGAAATGCAAAAACTTATAGATCAACTCTAGATGACTTTATCTTCCACCAGAGATAATTTACTCATGCTTCTGTTAGGCAGATGGGCTACAGAAACTAGAAATCCAGGAGTACATTGATTTATTCAAGAAATAATATCTGAAGTTGGAATTCATACTCTATGAAGAAATAATATACATCCACTTCAGCCTTACACTTGTTAGGAGTCCCAGCTGAAAGTTGGGCTTGTTTGCCAAAGTCTCATCTCCTTCCCAATCATTTCAACATTTGTAATTGTA
The DNA here is from genome assembly GCF_028885655.2 of Pongo abelii. Lineage (NCBI taxonomy): Eukaryota > Metazoa > Chordata > Mammalia > Primates > Hominidae > Pongo > Pongo abelii. The sequence continues at coordinate 121,631,880 of NC_071985.2, read as the reverse complement.
CCATGAGTCTTCTGAAAGTGGTGCATGGTTTTGCATCGTCTTAGCATCTGCTTTCAAAACTGGCATTGCCACAAGCTGAGAAAAAAGCTGCATCAATGATAGGCTCACTTCTTTGGGCTTCGTTTATTTGTAAAGGTTGGCCTCATGATTCACCAGTACCTGTGTAGCTCTTTGATGCCTTCTAAAAGACTTTTATATTTCAACACAAAGCTAATTAAAATAAAACTCACAAAAAAAGCATCTATCATAAGTAGAGTTACATTATTTTTTACAATACAAAAATGTAAGCACTATCACAATCAAGAAGTAAAAGCTAGCCATAACTCCAAAAATTTCCTTTGCAGTCACTTCCCCCATTCCCAGGCACAAACAGTTTTACCTTGTATAATTACAGATATTTTTGCCTTTTCTAAAATATCATAGGAATGAAATTATATATATAATTTCTAGCTACATTCATTACGTTTTAAAATTTCATCCATGTTTTTAAAATTTCATTTTACTTTTTAATGTTTAATTCTTATGAATATTTTTGATATAAGCATACAATATGTTATAATCAAATTTGGGTGATTAGGATATCCACCACCCAAAACATTTATTTCTTTGTGCTGGGAACATTCCAAATCTTCTCTTATAGTTATTTAAAAATATACAATAAATTATTGTTAACTATTTCACCTTGTTGTGCTATCAAACACTAGAAATTATTCCTTTTAATTGTTCTTTTCTACCCATTAACTGACCTTTCTTCATTCAACCCTCCCCACTACTACTCCTAGCCTCTGGTAACCACCATTCTATTCACTGCCTCCATGAAATCAGTTGTTTTAGCACCCACATGAGTGAGAACATGCAATATTTGTCTTTCTGTGCCTGGCTTATTTCACTTAACTTAGCGTCATCAAGGCTCATCCCTATTGCTGCAAATAACAGTTTTTTTTGTTTTGTGTTTTTTTTTTTTCCAAGACCAGATCTCACTGTTGTCACACAGGCTAGGGTGAAGTGAGTTAATCATGGCTCACTGCAGCTTCAACCTCCTAGGCTCAAACAATTCTCCCACTTAAGCCTCCCAAATAGCTAGGACTACAGGAACATGCCACCATGCCCAACTAATAATTAACTTTTTGTAGACACAGGATCTCGCTGTGTTGCCCAAGTTGGTCCTGAGCTCCTGGGGTCAAGTGATGCTCCCATCTCAGCCTCCCAAAATATTGAGATTACAAGAAAGAGCCACCAAGCCAGAACAATTTCATTCTTTTTAAGGCTGAATAATATCCCATTGTGTATATATACTGCCTTTTCTTTCTTCATTCATCCACTGATGGAACACACAGGTTGATTCTATATCTCAGCTATTATGAATAGTGCTACAATTAACATAGTGGTGCGGATCTCTTCAGTATGCCGATTTCCTTTCTTTCAAATATACACCCACCAGTAATATTGTTGGATAGTATAGTAGTTCTATTTTCAGTATTTTGAGGAAGCTTCATAGTATTTTCCATAGTGACTGTACTAATTTACATTTTCAACAGTGTATAAGCATTCCTCTTTCTCCACATTCTTGGCAGCATTTATTTTGTTTTTGATAAAAGCCATTTAACTAGGGTGAGGTGATATCTTATGGTGGTTTTGATTTGCATGTCAAATCAAATTGATTTGATTTGATTTGATTATAAGTGATGTTGAGCATTTCTTCATATATCTGTTGACAATTTGTGTCTTCTTTTTACAAATGTCTATTGAAATCTTTTGCCTATTTTATATAGAAATATTTGTTTTTTATTGCTATTTAAAATCCTTATATATTCTGGTTATTAATCCCTTTTTGGATGACTAGTTTTCAAATATTTCCTTCCATTCTGTAGGTTGTCTATTTACATTGTTTCTTTCTGTGCAGTTTTTTAGCTTGTTGTTATCCCATTTTTAAATTTTGGCTTTGGTTGCCTGTCAGGTCTTACTCAAGAAGGCTTTGCCCAGACAAATGTTCTGAAACATTTGCCCAGTTTTCTTCTAGTAGTTTCATATCTTATGTTTAAGCACCATCCTTTCCCTAATGTATGGTCTTGGCTTGTTTGTCAAAAGAGCTGATTGTTAATGTATGAATTTATTTCTGGACTCTCTATTCTATTCTACTGGTTTATGTGTCTGTTTTTGTTCCAGTACTATGCTATTTTGTTTACTATAGCCTTGTAGTATATTTTGAGGTAACATAATGTGATACATCTGACTTTGTTACTTTGTTACATCTGACTTTTGTGATTTTTGTTCACGACTGCTTTGGCTATTCAGGTCTTCTGTGAGTCCATACAAATTTAAGGATTGTTTTCCCACTATGAAGAATGACACTGGTTTCATTAAATCTGTTGATCACTTTGGTTAGTATAAACATTTTAACAATATTAATTCTTCTAATGCATGAACATGTGATATCGTTCAATTTTTTTGGTATCTGCTTCAATCTCTTTCATCAGTATTTTATAGTTTTCATTGTAAATACCATTAACCTCCTTGGTTAAATTTATTCCGAAGTATTTAATTTTTTGGAGCTATTATAAATGGGACTGCTTCCTTAGTTTTTCAGATAGTTCTTTATTGAAATATAGAAATGTCATTACATTATTCACTGACATGCATGTTGATTTTGTATCCTGGAACTTTATTGAATTTATCAGTTCTAACATATTTTTGTCAGAATCTTTATGTTTTTCTGAAAATAACATCATCTGTGAATAATGAAAATTTAAGTCCTTCCTTTTCAATTCTGATGTCCTTTCTTTCTTCTCCCTCAATAATTACCCTGGCTAGAATTTCTGGTGTGATACTGAATACAATTGTTAAAAGTGGGTATCTTGTCTTGTTTCAGATCTTGGAACAAAAGGCTTCCAATTTTTCCGTTTGTCAATATCATGCTGTGAGTTTCTCATACATGGCCTTTACTGTGTTTAAGTATGTTCCTTCTCTACCCAGTTTGCTGTTTTTATCATGAAGGAATGTAGAATTACATCAAATGCCTTTTTTTTGGCATCTATTGACATGATCTATGGTTTTTGTCCTTGATAACGTTAATATATTCAATTTTATTGACTGGGCCAGGCGTGGTGGCTCACACCTGTAATCCCAGCACTTTGGGAGGCCGAGGTGGGTGGATCAATTGGGGTCAGGAATTTGAGACCAGCCTGGCCAACATGGTGAAACCGTCTCCACTAAAAATACAAAAATTAGCCAGGCATGGTGGCACATGCCTGTAATCCCAGCTACTCAGGAGGCTGAGGCAGAATTGCTTGAACCCAGGAGGGGGAGGTTGCAGTGAGCCAAGATCATACCACTCCACTCCAGCCTGTTCTTGCTTGTCTAGTTCTTCAAGGTATACCATTAGGTTATTTATTTGGAGTCTTTATTGATTTGGCATTTATTATTATAAATTTCCTTGTTAGTACTGTTCTGCTGTATCCTCATAGTTTTGGTATGTTGTGGTTCCATCATCGTTGGTCTCAATAGATTTTTAAACTTCATTTAAAATTTCTTCACTGACCTATTGGTTGTTAGGAACATGTTTAATTTTGATGTATTTGTATAGTTTCCAATGTTTCTCTTGTTATTGCTTCCTAGTTTTATTCCAGTGTGGTCAGATACTTGATATTAGTTTGATTTTTTAAAAATTTGTTAAGCTTTGTGCCATAACATATAGTTTATTCTGCAGAATTCTGCTTGTGCTGATGAAAATGTGTATTCTGCAGCTATTAGAAAAAATGTTCTATAAATGTCTTCTAGTTCCATTAGGTCTAGAGTGTAGTTTAATTTTACTGTTTCTTTTTGTCCTAATGACATGTACATTGCTGAAAATGGGACACGGCAGTTGCCTTTTATTATATTGCAGTCTACCTCTCCCTTTAAACCAATTAATATATGTTTTATATGTTTAATTACTCCAATAATGGTTGCATATATATTTACAGTTGCTCATTCCTCTTGGTAAATTGGCCACTTTACCATTACATTGATGTTGTCTCTAATTTTTAGTTTTTGACTTGAAGTCTATTTTATCTAAGTATAGTAGCTACTTCTGAGATTTTTGATTTCCTATTGCATGAAATATCTTTTTTCACCCATTAACTTTCAGTCTATGTGTGTCCTTATAGATAGAGTGAGTTTCTAGCAGGCAGCATATACCTGGGTCTTTAAAAAAAAAAAAAAATTCAGCCACTCCATTTCTTTCAAATGGAGAATTTAGTCCCTTTAGATTCAATTCTAATATTATAAGGAAAAATTTACACCTGCCATTTTGTTGCTTTCTGGTTGTTTTGTGAATCATTTCTTCCTTTCTTACTATCTTTTCTGTGTAAAAGTGATTTTGTCAAGTAGTATATTTTAATTCTTTGGCTTTGATATCAATGTATTATGAGTTTTTGCTTTGTGGTTATAAGGATTACAAAAAATATTTTATAATAAGTTACTTTAAACTGATTACACCTTAACTTTGGTCAGTACAAGGAAATACTAAAAAACTCTAAGCTCTAAGTTTATTACCCCTACTTTTAGACTTTTTGTTGTCTCTGTATCTTTTTATATTGCCTATTTCTTAAGCAATATTACTTTTGGTAGGTTTATGTTTTAGTTTTCATGCTAAACTTTCTAGCATCTTATACACAATTACAGCATTAGAGTGCTCTGAATGTTGTGTGCTTAGATTTACCAGTGAGTTTTCCATCTTCAGATGATTTCTTGTTGCACATTAGAGCCCTTTTCTTTCAGAGTAAAAAAAATCTTTAGGTTGTCTTGTAAGATAGGTCTAGTGGTGACAAATTTCTTTCAGCTTCTGTTTGTCTGGGAAGTCTAGTTCTTTATGTTTGAAGGATATCTTTGCTGGATACAGTATTCTCAGTGGAAGTTTTTTTGTTGTCCTTCAGCACTGTCTTCCCACTTCCTCCTGATTGATAAGGTTTCTGTTGAGAAGTCTGCTTCCAGATGTATAGGAGCTCCCTTATACATTATTTACTTCTTTTCTCTGCCTGCTTTTAGGATCCCTTTTTTTGTCCCTGAAACAGAGTTTAACTATATGCCTTGTGGTATTCTTATTCAGGCTTAATTCTCTTGGTGTTCTCTGATCTTCTTGTATCTGAAGATTCATATCTTTATCTAGGTTTGGAAAGTTCTCTATTATGTCTGAATAAACTTTCTACCCCAATTGCTTTCTCTATATCCCCTTTAAGACCAATAACTTGTATTTGCTTTTTGATGCTGTTTTCTACATCTTATAAACATCTTCTTTCTTTTCCATTTTTCTCTCCTCTGTGTATTTTTAAATAGCCTGAGCTCATTAATTTTCTCTTCTGTTTGATCAATTCTGCTGTTGAGACAGACATTTTTCTGATGATCAATTGAATTTTTAGCTCCAAGATTTGTTTAGTTTTTGATAATTATTTCAAACTTTTTTACAGTTCTCTGAAAGAATCCTTGTTTCCTTCTGTTTTATTGTAGTTTACTGAGTTTCCAAAAATATATATGTATATTGAATTCTCAGTCTGGAAGGTCACATATCTCTGTCACTCTAGGATTGATCACTGGTGCCTCATTTAGTATATTTGGTGAGGCCATATTTTCCTGGATGTCTGTGATGCTTTTGGACATTCCTAAATGTCTGCACATGCACTGCAGATTTACGTATTTATTCCATTCTTCACAGTCTGACCTTGCTTATAACTCCTTTTTCAGAGGGCTCTCCAAGAGTTCAAAGTGGCTGTTAACTGCAGCCACTTCAGCAGTAGAGGGTACCCTAAACCTAAGAGTGCTGTGACACTTGCAGACTCCTAGCCCTAATGAATTTAGAAATGACGGAGAATTCCTTGGGTTCCCAGAGAAATCCTTACTCTCTTCTGTCTTTCCTCCAAGCCAATGAGTCCCTCTCTAGGCCTGGCTTCTTGGTGTTGGGGGAGGGTTAATGCAAGCACTGTCAGGGCCACCAAAGCTGATATTGCATAACAACCAAGGTCCAGTCTGCCAGACCAGTACAGTACCTGGGTTTGTGCAAGGCCAACAGCTGCTACTGTCTGATTGCCACTGAATTTTATTCAAAACCCAAGGATAATTTAGTCAAAGGAAGGTGAAGCATGGAGGGACTTGGGTCCCATCAGGGCAGTAGATTCTCTTCTGGCCTCAGATGAGTGTAGAAGCACCATCCAGGAGTAATGGTCTGGAATCAGAAGCTTCAGGATTTCTGCCATTGCTTTATTTTACTGAGGATGGGCTGTCACTCTCCTTCCCCAAAGCAGGAGTCTCTCTCCTGTGCTGCACTTCCTGGAGTTGGAGGATGGGTGATCCATGTACTCCCATGGTCACTGCAGCTGGTCCCTTGCTGAATCAAGCCAAAGTAAACAGCCTCTGAAAGCAATACAGCACCAGGGCTTGCTCAAGAACTGCAGTTAACATGGCCTAGCTGTCAGAGAAATTTATCCAGGGCCTCAGGGAACTTTAGCCAGTTGGTGGCAAAGCAGACCAAGTCTTGGGTTCCTGCTACTGGGGTAGTGAATTCTCCTCTAGCCCAGAGCTATTTTAAGTGCTCCCTCCATGGGCATTGGTAGAATTTTGCCTGGTGCCGTTTCATTATTACAAGGCAGCACTGAGTTATTATGCAAATTTCCACTCATGTCACTGTCCCCCAAGCACAGAGATACTCTCTTCCTGCTATGCTGCCTGAGTCTGGGGAAGCAGTGTTACAGGCAATGTGAGAACATCTTTCCTACCTTCTTCAATGCATTTTTCCTCATTATTATGCTAAAACTGTGATCCATCACCTCAATTATTGCTGGTGAGGTACTGGTGACCCCCCTCACTTGAATTTCTCGTTCTTATGAAGGTGCTTTCTTGCTTGGATAGTTGTTCAGTTTGACATTCATGCAGAGTGAACAATTGCTAGAGGGTTCTATTCGGCCATCTTTCTCCACCTCACATCCATGTTTTTGCATGTTATTTCTTTCCTTTTATTGATTAGCATTTGATTCCATGAATATAGCACAATGTATATATCCACTATTCTTTTCTGGAACACTTATGTCCAGGTTGGGGTTATTATGAATAAGGCTATGAAATTTCAGGTACACGTCTTTGTGTGAATTTCTGTTTTCATTTCTCTTAGGTAAAAACATGTCCTATGGAATTGCAGTTAATTTGGTAATTCTAGATTTACAGTTTAAAAAAAAAAAAAAAACCCTGTCAATTTTTCAGAGTGACTCTATGACTTTACTAACCAGAAATGTATACAAATTCCAATTTCAAGTCATGTTTTTAAAAAAGACGATCAATTAACTATATGCATTTGTCTATTTCAGGACTCTATTGTGCTATTGGTCTATTTGTCTATCTATGTTAATACTATATTATCTCTTTTACTGCAACATTATAATACATCTTGAAACCAGGTACAGTAAGTCCTCCATCTGTTTGAAGATTCCTTTGGCTATTCTAAATGCTTTGAATTTCCAGATTTTAGAAACAACTTGTCAATTTATTTAAAATATACTGTTGGAATTTTGCTTGGGGTTACACTGAATTCATAAACCACCAAGCAGAAATTGAAAATCCTAACAATATTGAGTCGTCCAATATATTTAGTAACATATCTTTCCATTTATTTAGGTATTTTAAGTTTCTTCTCATCAGTGTTTTGTAACTTGTAGTGTAAAGGTCTTACAGGTCTTACATGTGTGTCACTGAATGGTTCCTAAGTATATGGCTGTTTTATGCTATTGTAAATATGTTATGCTTCATTTTCCAATTATTCATTAATATAGAAATGCGTATTATCAATTGTCAAATTACTTTTTTTTAATCTGTTGATAATAATCACATGGTTTTTCTCATTTTGCTATGTGGTGAATTATATTGCTGGGTTAAGCCTAACATATATACAACCTTTTACATTGCTAAATTCTATTTCTTTTTATCTTAAGTATTTCTTGCTTCCATATTCACATGAAATACTGATTTTTAAATTTCTTTTATTGTACCATTTTGTCAAGTTTTGTAGTGGGATTGATATGGTTTGGATTTGTGTCCCCATCCAAATCTCATGTTCAGTTGTAATCCCCAGTGTTGGAGGCTGGTCCTGGTGGGAGGTGACTGGTTCATGGGGGTGGATCCTTCACAACTGGTTTAACACCACTCCTTTGGTGCTGTTCTTGAGACAGAGTTCTCATGAGATCTGGTCGTTTAAGAGTGTGCAGGGCACATCCCTTCTCTCTCTTCCTCCTGCTCCAGCCATGTAACATGTAACTCTTTCCCCTCCGCCTTCCACCAGGATTGTAAGTTTCCTGAAGCTTCCCCAGAAGCAGAAGCCGCTATGCTTCCTGTACAGCCTGCAGCATCAGGAGCCAATTAAACCCCTTTTCTTTATAAATTACCCAGTCTGTTATTTCTTTATAGCAATGTGAGAATGGATTAATACAGGGGTTATACTGGCCTCATAAAACAAATTCAAAATTGTTTTGTTTTCTAATGTTTGAAAGAATCTCTGTAGAGTTTAATATTATCTCTAACCTACACATTTGATGTAATTCTCCATTGGAGCAATCAGGAGTTGGTGTTTTCTTTTTGGTAACATTATGATTACCAATTCACTTTAATAAATATGGAGCTTTTTTCATATTTTGTATTCTCCATCATTTTTGACAAGTGTGTTTCAAAAGGTATTTGTCCATCTAAGTTATTCAATTATTGGCATAAAGCTGTTCATAACATGCACTTATTATCTTTAATGTTAATAGACTATAATGTCCTTTCTATTCTAAACATTATTAATTTGTGTTTCCTCTTTTTAGTTTGATCAGTTTGTTTCCTAGGCTGCTATAACATCGTAAACTAGATGGCTTGAAATGAGAGAAATTTATTCTCTCACAGTTGTGTAGACTAGAAGTCTGAAATCAAGCCTCCCTCTCAAGGCTCTAGAGAAGGGGTCTTCTTTGCCTCTTCCTTACTTCTGGTTGCAGGCAATCTTTGGCTTAAAGTTGGCATCACTCCAATGTCTGCCTTTATTTTCACATGGAGTTTGTATCTCTGCCAAGGCCTTCTTATAAGGAAACTAGTCACTGAATTTCAGGATACCCTAACCTAGTATGATTTCGTCATAACTAATTACATCTGCAAAGACCCTATTTTGAAATAAGGTCACATCTGAAGTTTCAAGTGAACACGAATTTTGGAGGGATATTATTCAGCCCAGTATATGTCTTACCAGGTGTTTATCATTCTTATTTCAAAAAACTCACTTTCGACTTGATTTTGTGTGTTAATTTCCATCAACTTTGAAAAAGTTCTTAGTAAATATCTCTTCAAATATTTGTTCTGCATCATTCTTTCAATCTTCCCTTTCTGAGACTCAATTACAAGTATGGTAAGCCATTTCACTTTCCTTCAAATTTCACACACTCTATAATTTTACTCCCTTTTTCTTTGCTTTTCCATTTGTATATTTTCAATTGCTTTGTCTTTATTGATTTTTTCCTCTGTCTACTCTTAGATCATATTCATTTCTAGATTTCTGTGTTTTGTTGTTGTTTCCATATTTCTGCTGAAATTCTCTATCTCTTCATGTATGTTTTCCACTTTGTTTTACTAGATCTTTAGGCACTTTTATTGTTATGATCACCCTCTGATAATGCAAACAGATGGACAATTTCAATTTGCTTCTATTGACTGATTCCTCTCTGGATCAAACTTTTTTCCTCCTTTGCATGTCTTATAATTTTTAACTGTGTGCTGTATATGTTTTATAAAAGGGCAGTAAGTATGCAAAGAAGTAATAGTTAACACCAGAAAACAGCATGCTCCTTTTGTTAGGTTCAGAATATGACACTGAATCAATCTGATGTACAGTTGAGAGCAGTTGGGCTTTGTTGCAGCTGTAGTTTGATTCACTTCCTCCTTGCTTTCAATATATAAAATTGTATTTTATATATATATGTTATATATAAATACACACACACACATATATGAGACAAGGTCCCACTCTGTTGTCCAGACTGGAGTGCAGTGGTGTGATCACAGCCCTGGGTGAAGTGATTCTCCTGCCTCAGCCTCCCAGGCAGCTGGAACAACATGCATATACCACCATGTCCTGCTAATTTTTAGTATTTTTTTGTAGAGATGCAGGTCTTGCTATTTTGCCCAGGCTGGTCTCTAACTCCTGGCCTCAAGTGATCCTCCTGCCTTGGCTTCCTAAAGCACTGGAATTACAGGTATGAGCCACTGTGACTGGCCATTTCAAATATTTTGAGTGAACAAAGTTTCCTTTTAACAGAAATCTGGATATGAGCCCCAGTGAGATTCTAGTGTTTCTGTTTTTTTGTTTTGTTTGCTTTTCAGCTAAGCTGCCAGTTATTGAAAGAACAGATTTTTCTTTGCACTCATCACAATAGTGTATTTTAGAATTTCTGGGGCATTTTACTTGTGATCTATTGATGTCCGTGGCTTTCTTTGCCTCAGGTGAACTTTCAGTCATATTATCGTTCCCTTTGGAGGACACAGTTCTTAGACCATAATGCCTCAGAATGACTTTTCCTTTGTTTCAGGTCTGTTATTTTTCTTAGCTTCCTAATAAATGAGCACACCCTTTCTAAAATGAGCACACTGGTTGTTTAAAACCAAGAAATATTTTCAACACTAGACTTACAAGGGTACTAATAAGCCATTACTTACTGAACTTTCATTTTGCAGCAAGTCTCTACTGGACAATGAAAGATAAAAGTTATCTTCCTCTTTCACAAATTCATTGAGCACTTAAAATATATGACATCTTACTATAAAATACAATATAATCTTAGTAACTTGGATGAACGAATATCAAGTTCCTAAATTATATTAGATTTCAGGTTTGATTTTCTAAAATCTTATTAAAAGTAGACTAGTTCAGGGTCCTTCTACCTTGTGATTCCACCTTTTTTTTTTTTTTTTTTGAGACGGTGTCTTGCTCTGTTGCCCAGGCTGGAATGCAATGGCACGATCTCAGTTCACTGCAACCTCCACTCCCCGGGTTCAAGTGATTCTTCCGCCTCAGCCTCCTGAGTAGCTGGGATTACAGGCACACACCACCACACCTGGCTAATTTTTGTATTTGTAGTACAGACAGGGTTTCACCATGTTTGCCAGACTGGTCTTGAATTCCTGACTTCAGGTGATCTGCCCACCTCAGCCTACCAAAGTGCTGGGACTACAGGTGTGAGCCACCGTGCCCGGCTGATTCCACCATCTCTTACAAGCTTGTAATCAATATCCAATTGGTACAAAGAGAAAAAACTGGGAGAAAGCATTATGAATTCTCAAAACCTTAATATAAAAATAGCAAATACATCCACTCCACTTTCTAAAATTCAGTTTTGCATCTACATCTAACTGCACATGAGGCTAGGAAATATAGTCTTGCGGTATACCCCAGGACAAAAAGGAAACAGATTTTTCACTATCGGTTCACAGTATCTGCCAATTTTGTTAGCTTAAGACCTCTTACTTTAAAAGTTAAATATTCAACTCAAAACTGTTGATGGAATTGAAGAGAAATGCCTTATCTGTTCAATCAAGCTACTGTATCTGACAATGGAGGCAAGGTATATTTTGATGGTATGATTGTCTTCTGTCACTTCAGCATTACAGTTAGGGATGAACACACATTCCAAATTCTCTTATAATCCCTCCACAAGCCTATAGCAGTGTCCCCTTATCAGTAGGGATATATTCCAAGACCTCCAGTGGATTATTTGAAACTACAGATAGTACTAAACCCTCTATATACTGTTTTTCCCTATACATACATATATAGCTATGATAAAGTTTAATATATGTATATCTGTGATAAAGTTTAACATATATATTAGCCATAGTAAGACATTAACAACAATAATAAAATAGAACAATTATAATAATATGCCAGCATACTACTCTTGTGCTTTGAGGCATTAAATAAAATATGGGCTACTTGAACACAAGCACTGAGATACTGCAACAGTCCATCTGATAACTGAGATGGCTACAAAGTGACTAATGAATGGGTAGTGTCTACAGCACAGATACGCAGAAGAAAGAGATGATTTACATCCTGGGCAGGAGGGCAACAAGATTTCATCACACTACTCTGAAGAGCCTATAATTTGAAAATTATGAATTGTTTATTTCTGAAATTATCTTATTATTTTCAGACCATGGTTGACTGCAAATAACTGAAAATGCAGAAAGCTAAGCCATGGATAATGCAAGCCAACTGTATTAACATTTTTAGCCTATGTTATTTCTAAGGGTAAAAGTTAACTAATGGGATTCAAATATTATGAAAGTATTTTTTTGTCTTAAAATAATTTATTTAATATGTTGGTATGTATCGCTATGCCTCGTGTTCTAGGAGTGGACAAAGTCTATGTTTTTCCCTGAGCCACTTTCCCCATACAAATTTTATAATTTTATAAACTTTGACTGTCAATTTCCTTCTCCCCATACTATGATGCTTCATAACTTAAATAATAGTTTCCTTGATACAGGAATCAGGACTAAATGACATTTTGCAGGTGTGTTACACCATGCTTTTCAAAGGCATGATAATTTTTTATGGTTTGTATCCAAATTATTTCTAGCAATGTCAGCATTTAGTCAATCAATGCTTACAGAAATATCTCCCAGGTTTATTGCTGTTTAATATAGGCATAGTATTTTATTCCCTTTCTGTCTTATTAGTCCAGAAGACTTCAGAAATATTATTTACTGATTCTTGTATCTAGCAACTAATTTATAATTGAGGTCTCCATCACATAAGCATTATTCCTTGAATTGCTCCAACTGACAGTTTAAATGTTTTCTCCCCACCTTTTCTTCTGGCCAGGGAACCGAACCATCTCTTCTAAAAAGATAAAAACCTGATTAATCTTCTTCATAGATTATTCTGCAAACCAGTTCATCACTGGGCACTTTCCAAATGAGCATTTTTTTTCTTTTTAATTTCAGCAGGGATCTGTAAACTATTCTTTACCTGTACATACAGAGATCCAAGGAGAAACAATCCAATCATTTGCATAACCAGAAAAAATGAGAATTCTGTTTTTGTAGATGCATGTATCACACTTATTTTGCATGTAGTTTAATTGGATTGCCAATTCTGTTCTTTAGAATTTGAGCTCTACAAAGGTTACATCCTATTAAAAAGGCTCAATATTTACCTGTTCAAGACTACTTTTACATGTAATTATAACTTGCCATAAACGAAAATCTAAGAAGCTCTTGACTATGGTTATGACTTTTGTTTGTTATTAATCATATCTGCTGTTATTCCCAAACTTCTCAATGTTACATGAATACTAACCCTTGTTTTATATAAAATATGACTAAAGTAAATTTACCTACAGGTGCCTCTCTCCTTCATTGGTGATTAAAATCTCACGCCAGAGACTAAACTTCATGAAACTACTGCAAGCATGTGTATGATAGACCAATTAGCTTAGTATCTGGCATTGTGGCCAGAAAAAAAAAAAAATCGTTACCTACAAAATCTCTTGGGCAACACTTAAGCCATGAAAGAGCCCACATGAATCCAGGTCTACTTTCCTTTACAGGTAGATTCCAGAACAACAACAAAAAATGTAAGACTACAAGAAATGATTTAATATGATAAAACTCCCATTTCAAAACCCAGTTCTAAAGGATTTACTGACTAATGCTGATTATTTAGTCATGGAAAATGTCTCTCATAAAAATGCTCCTAACAAAACATGATCTACAATAATTTATAAAATGTGAAGGGTTGGGATGTGCAGACTGATTGGTGCACGTCAGGTTGTTTCTCTTAAATAAGGTATAAAAAACTATGATATCATAGTCTTTTGACTTTATTTTCTGGGATAAAAAAGTATAGGCATAGGTGTTTTTAATAGTCTTCTTGATGATATCCTTTAGAATAATCTATCAAATGGCTTCTTTCATGTTTCCTGATTATCAGCATTCATCAGTGTTACTGTCAGCCTTAAGTGGTTGAAAACTTCAGAGCAGAATAAGCAACTTCTGTGAACCTTTCCCCAATCCCTGAGAATCATAATCATTACAGAAATATTTTATCCTTTCATCAAATATCTCTGGAAAGTAGCCGTGTTCGTTCATTGTTAATAGGGCAAGGTGCAGTGTCATAGAGGGTTAATCCATGTAAATTGGCTTCCACCCGTAAAGAAATTTTCTGGAACAGAAAAGAAAATTATATATAGAAGTTTGCTCCTTAAAGAGAGATCACTCCTTCAATATGTTCTATAGGCTACCTTGTGATTATGAATGTAAATCAATTCTAATGGTAGTGAGACAGCTGTTTTACTGTCAAAGGTATCCTCTTTGTGCCAATTAAAATCTGGAAAAACCAAGCTTCTCTATCCATAAAGTTCCTTGTTTTTCTTTGGTTTCTACTAAGAATCAGTAAAACTAAATGTCGAGAATGACCTATGTAAAAGTACACAGAATCGATAACAAATTCTATGTAAGAATTTCTGAAATTTATTTTATAGCCCCATTTTCAAGGCTAAATCTTGCTAGCAATACACTACTTCTTTAAACACAGAAACAATTTACCTGAAAAGTTACATCACTTGTTTATGACACCAAATTATAAACAGTTAATTTTCAAAAAGGCGGGAGAGTTGCCCATGGAAAGTTCTCTTTGTCCACCTTCCTGGACTAAGAGAAGGAAGTCTGACTGAATAAATCTAATACTGTGCCTTCTTACCTGAAAATCACGAATGTAAGTCAGGAAAAAACCAAAGAAGGAAAATGACATAGACCATTCTGCTGCGGTAGTGATCATGTGAAGCACATAACCCTGAGTGATGGGAAAAAAAGAATAGTTTTGTGAAATTTCATTTAAACGATCTATATACTATGTTTCAAATAAAAAACACACAATTCTTATAAAATAATGGAGCTTCTGAAAATCAACCCTTGACTTACCAGGCATATAATATCTCTAGAATTAAACAGCCAGCATTAGGAAGTCCTCCTAAATGACACTCTATTTGTTTCACTGGGAGCGAATAAAATTTCCACTTAAATAGCTAAGATAGAACAGGATCATTTTTACTCTACAATCGAGAAATTACTATTGCCTTACCCAAAGCCTTAAGATTCATAATATGCGACTAACAAAAGTTTAACAATGCTCAGAATAAACTTAGTAAGTGCTGTGTTTACGATATTAAATACTATATGGGTTACAACTGGGAAAATCTAGTAAATTATTTCATTCATTCATTTTCAGAAACATGCCCAATTTGGGGCTAATTCTTAAATAAAACACCACCAAGTGGTTTGTGAAAACAGATGAACTCATTTTATTCTTTAGTATATGTTCCTCTTCCTCTGTTCTCAGAGTCCAAGATGCTATATCTACATTCAGATATCCACTATATTGAAACCTAAATGCAGAGTCCACAATCAATTTCCAGATAACAAAAAGTGGGAGAAGATGTCTTTTCAATTCAGAAAACAAGTATTCAAAACATAAATGATCTCGGTTGGCCATATTATATACTATACCCACATTTAGGGGAGTCAATTTCTCAGAAAACTCTTCTGCCATCGCAATGCTCTTCATATTTTGACAATATCTATAGATCACAGGTGACAAGAGAATATGGAAGGTTCTACATAAACCCTACCATATCAAGAAAATAATTTTAATACAGAACTGATTATTCTACCAGAAGACTTTCATTGTTACTGATGAAATGAAAAACATATCAAGATCAACCAAAATAACCATCTTTAATATAAAACTAAGTTTTATAGACTGTAAGTTCTTACTTTGTCCTCGGGGTTCCAATGGAGTTTCTGTTCTAAATCAGTCCCAAAATTGCCACTGTGCAAAACTGATGAGAAAGTCAGCACTATAAAAACATAAGTCAAGGAAGAATCTCAGAGAAGATCTCAGAGAACAAAAATCACTTTACAGTCTAAAAGGATTACTCACACATTTATTGCTAAGGTCTAAACCCATTTTCTTAAAGACTTAATGTTACACAGCAGTGGTACTGTAAAACTAAAAATGTGCTGCTCAGAGGGTCACAACAAAATGGGTCTCACAGTCAAACCCCACCTTTTTGTTCAGAAAATTAGCAGTTCTATCATAATCTTTAGCTAGATAATGGTTCTCAGAGAGGGTATTTACTCATCCCTCATTTCTTTGAAGTGAGTATGATCAGGCTCAATATTTTTATTCCTAGCTCAATTACTGAGGCACTATGTACAACCTGAATTTCATATTTCAAATTCTTTAGTTTAGTATTATGAACCTAAGAATCCCTCCTACAAAAAAAAAAAAAAAAAAAGACCAAAAGGCTTCTTACACTGCACCAACAGTGTTTACTTAAATCTTGTCATTCAATTCCTTTCCAAGTGTAGCCACATTGTACAGTGAAGGATACTGCTAAATGCACTTACACCACACCAGATAACCAACAACAGTCTGATCCAGAAGACTTGTTTGCCATGGATTTTGGGCTGCATTTGGTAGGAAAGGATGGTCTGAACAAACATATATAATGAGCCCATACCAAAGGTAAGCACAGCTCCACTTACATGTGCAGCAAAAAGGGTTGTTTTCTGAGAGACAGAGAGAAGAAATACGTCAATAAAAGAAACTCAGAACACATTGGCAACACAACATTTAAAAGCACAACCCAGAGATTTCAATAGGACATTCACTGAGTAGAGAAGCTCGGCCAATTCTACAAACAAATTATTTTCTGAAGTAATTTTCTTTCATAATACTCAGCATAAACCTGAGGATTATAGTAATACCAAACTATTTCATATACCTCCACTGAAAATATAATAGGAATTATTCATTTCTTATTTTCTTCATTTAATAATATGTTTACTTGGTGCCTATTAGGTGCTAGGCACTGTTCTAAATCTTCAGATCCATTAGAGAACAAAACAGGCAAAAATCCAGCTCTGAGTTTAGTAAAGGTACATAAACAATAAATATAAACTTCAGAAATAAGGAAATTCCAGTGTGTCTGATGGTGAAAAGGGTCATAGGAAAAGCATAGTGCAATAAGAAAAGATTAGGATGGACTGCAGTGCTGGGAATAGGGAGTTTCCATTTAAATTCAATTTAACTGTAAATAAAATTTAAAGACTCAAGAAATTAAAATATTCTCCCTTGGCTCTAGCTTGATTGGATATATATAGTTACGCTGCCATAAACCAAGGAACACCAAGGATTACTGGTAATCACCAGAAGCCAGGAACAGATTCTCCCTCTGAGCCTCCAATAAGAGAAACAACCCTACCAACACCCTGATTTCAGACTTCTGGCCTCCCGAACTTTGACAGAATAAATTTCTATTCAGTCACCCAGTTTGATATTTTATTATGGCAGTGCTAGAAAATTAATACAGATTTCTGCTTACTAAAATTTTACTACTGTCCTTTGATAAATTTTGTATGAAGAAAAAAATTCCTCTAAGTAGGTAGTGAAGACACTTACCATGTAGTTATTTTACTGAACAACATATACAAATTTGTTTTAAAAGAAATTCAATTTTTATTTTTAAGTTAGATTTTTCAAATACCATCTTATAGCAATTATTAGGCATCTCTTTAAATGCAGGCAACCATAGCAATAAGAGAATTTTTTCCAATCCTGCATAGTCCCTTTAACCTCTCTCAATAAGTTAACAAATAATTAATGAAAGCATGTTTGTCGTAAGTACTAAGCTAGGTGCTGGAGATACAATGGTGAACATTTCAAAACCATTGTGCTTATAATTAATAAAGAAATACATTAACTAAAAAATAAAAATAATAAATTTACAACCATGGATATAAAGGGCGTTATGGCCTACCAAACAGAGGAAACAGTATGTGAGAGGAAATTAAATAAGCTTGTCCTATTTAAGGAGCACAAAAAGGCTAGTGATATATACAATGGAGACATTAAGAAGGGGGACAATGCAAAATTAGGCTTGAAAGGTAGACATCAGCCAGATTATACAAGATCTTTGAGTTAGTTAGGCAGTTTGGTGGTTTAGCAAATTATTTTTTTCTCTCTTGATTGTATCTCTTTTCACATAATTTTTAAACCTGTAGAACTTTAAGCAAGGACACAGGGAAGCAAAATGAGATGTATATACGTTTCCAAAAGATCACTTTTACTGCAATATGAAGAAATGATTCAAGGAATGTAAGAGTGAATGCACAGGAACCATTGAGGAGGTAGTAGTTCAGATGAGAGATGATGAAATCTAAACTAGTTGAGAAGAAGACAGTAAGGAGGGAAGTAAAGACAGAAATGGAAAGAAGTGAATGTCTTCAAAAAATATTCAAGAAGTAAAACCAGTTAAGTCCCGACTCCATTTAAAACACAGTGCTAGCCTCTCTTCCAAGCCAATACCTACAAGGGTAAACCATTTATAGACCTGGTTTTGTAAAATTTTTCCCGTATAAATCACCTAGAGTTTGTCTCCATAAAAGAAAAGGGGGAAGTGGAGGAGGAAGCAGTGCACTCACCACTTTAATTAAGTAGTAAACATTTACTCTGGAAAGGAAGGAGATCCTCATTAGTATAGTGGTGAATAAAAAAAAAAAAAAGAAAGGAAAGACAGTTGTTTGATATTTGGGTAATGCTACAAGGTCTGGTTATAAACAGGGCCCAGCAATAAAGCCGTCAGTGAAAGATGAAGAGGGCATCTAAAGTTGCATGAAGGGATGTTAACAAAAGAGAAAAAGTAATTTAATTAAAAATTACACGGCCATAGGTACTCTTATGGTGAAGGTAAATTAGAATAAAAGCTAAAAGCAAAACAAGAAAGTATATAGGCTACCTTAAGTAATTGAGATAAAGGTGGAAAGGCAGCTTGTGTGGGTGCTATCAAGAACTGCTATTGGAATTTGCTGAGGTGTGTAAACAAATATTGGAGATTCATCTTTACCATAAAAGTGATGAGAAACATTGTTAAATTGACCAGGCGACAGAGAATCACCATCCTCACACTGAAATTCCCCAAAACATTTTTTAATAATGAGCTACAGAAACTGATTAGGGAAGGCAGAACTCTATTTGTGGCACAGACAGCTAGCTAGTTGTCCACCCAAATTGTTGTTATCCTTTCATAGTATAAAGTGGCTGCTGGGAACTAATGTCCAGCAAAACTACATTTTCTCCAGGGTCCGTTTTTTCTGACCTGTGCACACCTGCTGCACCCCCATATCTAGCAAACATGAATGTCAGTGGAATTACATGAGTTACTGTCAGGTGACAAAAATTCTCTCCTTCACCAAACCCAGCTCAGGTTCCTCTGAACTCTCGTCAACTAAGTCCTGACTTCTGGGTTGCCATGTTCATCTCTGCATTGCCCAATTTTAGCAAGAATCTTGTTCAGTTTAGCCGTAATCATCCATTCTCAGTATCTGATCACCATAAATATATCACCTCTACCATCCCTCAAGTGATGTCTAATCACCCTGGCCTGCCTTCACCAAGAATCCTATTAGGTCAGTGCTATGGTTTTGACATTTGACCCCTCCAAATCTCAAGTTGCAATTTGATCCCCAATGTTGGAAACGGGGCCTAATGGCAGGTGTCTGGGTCACAGGGGTGGAACCCTCACGAATAGATTGATGTGGGGGGTTGGGGGTGGTGAATGAGTTCTCACTCTATTCATTCCTGTGAGAGCTGGTTGTTAAAAAGAGACTGGCATCACCACCCCCGTGCTTCCTCCCTTGCCATGTGAGCTCTGCACACACCAGCTCCTGCTTTGCTTTCCATCATGTGTAAGCTTCTTGAAGTCCTCATCATAACCAGATGCTGGCATCATGCTTCTTGTACAACCTGCAGAACCATGAGCCAAATAAGCCCCTTTTTTTATAAATTACCCTGCCTGAAGTATTCTTTTATAGCAACACAAAACAAACCAAGGCAGTTTAACCAGAATCCCTTCTTAACCCTTACATTTCCAGCTTAGTAATTTTCCATCCACTAACCACTGCACCCTGCTCCACAGCTATGAATTCCCACTTTTACTTGTATTCAGAGTTGAGCCCAGTGTTTCTTTCCTACTGCTCTCTCTGTGGAGAACTGAAAAATATTTGATAAAGGTTGACCACTACTTTAACATTAAGTATTTGACATTATTTTTCCTGAGAAAAAGCTAGAAGACCTACAGTTCTTCCTTTCATTTCCTCATATACAAGGCAGGACACCTAGGAATGCAGGCAATCAATGAAAACATCCAAACAAGTAGATAAAATAGGTAAATGATTATAAATTGTTAGGCATATTAAAAACAAAACTTTTAAAATCTGTAATTGTGTCACTTCTAATTTATATCAATTTTGTTTCAGTAGTGAGTTGGTTGAAGTAATCTCCAACTAAGTAGTAATGAAGACTCCAATAATTGTCCTGTGGATCCTAAAAAAAGTTAAAATAATTTGTATTTGTTCAGACTTTTAAATATGAATTTTTCTAGTTGTGCAAATAGCTATTTCTAATAGGGTCAAATAATTTAAAGGAAGTGATTTCTATTTTGTTAAGGTAAAGAAATAACAACAGCATGTAACTGAATGCTTCAGGTTTCCCTTTTAATATGTATATTTATGTACTTAAGGAAAATACCTATGCTGGGCTAAAACACAAACCTGGAAGTTTGCCACAACAGAAAGTCCTAAACAACTCAGTATTCCAAGTACAAGGCCAGCCTTGTTTAATTTGATGATAACGTTCTCTTCAGGACTCAGAGCATGAACTTGCTTATAACGAACATAAATGGTAGCAATGCCTGGGAAAAGATAATCCAAAAAACAACAAAGTAATAAATAACCAAGAAATAAAGTTGCCAATGAAGAGTTCACAAAGGTCACTGCTATCCAGAATCACAGATTTTCCTTTTAAAATTAATCAGGGAGAATAAAAAGAAAAAAAAAAACCAAAAAACAAAATAGCTGTAGTTTTGTTTTTACTTTTAAAAAATGGGGTCTCTCTATGTTGCACAGGCTGGACTCCAACTCCTGACCTCAAGTGATCCATCAGCCTCAGCCGCCCAGATAGCTGGGACTGCAGGCACATACCTGTGTGCCTGGCTCATGCTGTGGACGTTGGAGAACCTTAAGGTTGTATTATGGAACTACTGATGCCTCCTGTGACTAAGCAAATCATTTGCCTTCCATGGGTCTCATATTTACAAATAGTTATATAAAACACAAAATATTTTTAGGATTAGCATCAGAATCAGAACTAACTAGTTATAGAATATAGATAAAATGGGCATAGGCAAAAAACCCAAAAGCTTATTTGTATCACTCTCATATCATTTTATTTCAAATTACAACTTGGCTCAATAAGACATAGATAGTAGCCAATTACACAGGGGGAAAAGCACACCTTACCATATTTATTGGTCAAGAACTAGCTAAATCAAATTTTCCACTGCAGAAATATTGCCAGACAATTCAACAGTGTAGAAAGCATTACAGAGATATGCTTGTAAAGACATGTTTCTGAAGACTTTGGTCATGAAATGAACTTAAGTTGAATTATCTTCCTGATTTCTATTTTTGGCCCAAGCAAATAATAAATATACAGAAGAATGCAAATATTTAAAACAGTCACACTTGATGGAAAAATATTATGTCAGTAAACCATTAATAAAAATTTGGTTCAAAATAAACAGGGATATGAAATACTTCAGTAGCAACTCTATCCCTTTAGCATTAGAATGTTGCTCAAAAATCAAAACATGGTTCCATCTTTATTCTCAAACATCTAAACTGTTTATCCCAAAGGAATTTAGTTAGGATTAGTTGTGGTCAGCTGCATCCACAACTCTTTGTTCCTTACTGGTTGCTTAAGAAGTCCACTACAGTCCTCAAGGAATATTTGGTTATACTTAACAACTTCCATTTGAATGAATAGTAGAATAATCCAACACATATTTTTTTAAAGGTTCATTCCCGTAAGTCAGCATTTCTAGAAAAGTGTTTTTATTTTAAAAGGAGCATAATTATGATTAATTATTTAGTGATAACATACTCTCAAGTATAACTAGAAAGTAAAATAAGTAACACTCCAGTGTTGAAAGAAGAAAATACTGTAGCAATTTGGCTATTACCATTGTTAAAATCACTTTCATTACTTACATAAAACTGCCGCAATATTTAGCATTGCCCCAAATAAGCATTTTTCTGGAGCTACTGTACCAGTATCACTGAAAGAAAAAAAGGAAGGTATGTGGATTTCTCACACTAGATAAACACATATATTTCTTCTAAGGGATAAGAATATCAAGTTACTTCAAACCTCTTATCTTTTATAAGTCCATGAGTTCAACTCATATCATTTTATACAGAGAACATGACAATTTGAGTTCACAAATATCTGCCTACTTCACCTTTTACTCACATCATTTTAAGATTATTTCTCTTCCACATAGTAGAAATCAATATATATTGATTTTTAAAAAGCTGTCCTTGGTATGTTAAGACTATGTTATTGACCTATCATCATTCAGGCAGATGGATTTTTCTGTCCCACCAGAATATTCCCTAAACACCACAGGCTTTTCACAACTCTGCCTTTTTGCACCTTTTGTTGACTATGCCTGTATTCAATTAACACCTATTCACCTACTGATCAATTTTTAAAAGTACTATCAAGCACTTACCATGTGCCAGACACCATTTCAGAAACGGGAACACAGTGATAAGTAAAATAGACAAAGCCCCTGCCCTCGCAGAGCTTACATTCAAGACAGTTTTGAGTCTCTTCCTCTCTATAACCTTGGATAACTCCTCTAGCAGATAGTGATTCACACAGCATGCTTTCTGAACTTCTATAAACTCACTTACCACACAGCATTGCAATGTATCCACTTGCATGCCTGTCTTTCAGGGCAGTATGCAACACACCTGGGCAGATTAAAACCCCACCATTTACTTACTGCAGGACCTTAGGTTCATCCTTTTATCACCCTAAAACTGTTCCCTTCATTTGCAAAATGGAGCTATTAATTCCCTCCCAGCTCATCATATCACTATAAGGATGAAATGTAATGGTAATGCATGTTAAGCATCTAGCACAGTAGCAGGCTAATGGGAGACACCCATTAAATATTCTTTCCCCTTCTTAAAACTACTACAAAGATTAAAAAGACAATGTCTTTGGCCTTGAATTGACATACTACAGGAAAGAGAATCTGGGTCTCAACTAAGACAATGCAATGGGGATAAAAAAGAAATAGAAAGTTATAGCTGGTAAGAATCCGTAAAATTTAGTAAACATTTAGATTAGGGGTGTTAGGAAATGGAAAGTATTAAACATGAATTGTAAGGATTGCTCCTTCTAATTTTCCAATTCCATGAGTCTTTCTCTTAAAAGAAAAAAATCTGCAGTGAAAATAGAGAAACAAAAAATAATGTATTTGTAAAGAAACAATTATAAAATAATAAAATTTATCTTTTACATACAAAAGACTTTGGTACTCTTTGACCATCTTCAGGAGGAGGGAATAAAGGGTTTTTTGTTCCTGCTACTTTTCAAATTTTCCACAATGTATATGTATTATTCTTAGAAAAATCCATAATTTTCATAGCTATACTTCAAATGATACACGTAAGTTAACAAAGGCATGCATTTCCAAGATGGTTGGCTAAGAGTGTTCCTTCCTTTGACTCAGGACAGAATGACATACACTGGCCTACAAATGAAAACAGCCATGCCCATCACCTCATTATCATAGCACTTCATCTCAGTGGTCACAGCATCACCAAAAAATGTCTGACCATCTAACATCAAAATATATGTTATCATTATTCTGTATGTTAAATATTGGCAAAGTTTAAACGTTTTTAGATTAAAAATATACATAGATGTTGTAATATTTCTTCTCTTACCCCAGTGGCTAGTCACTCCCTTGGGCATACACTATTTGAACCAACTAAGAGAACACCTGAAGCACACTTATAGCAAAATTGTCTTTGAAGTGAAATTTACATTTGGTTATGTCCACTGGGGCTGTTAACAGCTAAACCATCTTTTTCTTTTCTTTTTTTTTTTTTTTTTGACAGTCTTGTTCTGTTGCCCAGGCTAACAGCTAAACCTTTTGGATAGGATCTAGGAACTGAAAAGAATTTTGCAGACTTGCTAGTTTAACTTAATCATTTTGCAGATGAAGGAAATGAGCCTACAAGAAATAAAAATAAGTACTAGAGTTTAAATATGTATGTCAGAATGTTGGAGAAAGACCTCAGGGTAATACTAAGTTCATTAGCAGAAAAATTAAAAAGCAGAAGGGGCAGAACAGAAAAGGAAGTGTCTAGGGTGCTTTTTAAAGAAAATCACATGCAGTACCATCAAGGAAGTGAAACTCAGAAAAAGAACTAAGTGGCCTCTTATATTACAGTAGTCCCTTGGTATCTGTGGGGGACTGGTTCCAGGACCTCCATCAGATAACAAAACCTGGGGATGCCCAAGTCTCTTACATAAAATGGTGTAGTATTTGCATATAACCTACGCACATCTTCCAATATGCTTTAAATCATCTCTAGATTACTTATAATATCTAATATACATCACTTCATTCCTGTGGATTCAACGAAGTACTTGGCACTTGGCAAACTCAAGTTTTGAAACTTGATGGAATTTCTTTCCCCAGAATATTTTCAATCTGTGGTTGATTGGATGTATAGAAGTGGAACCCATGAATATGGGGGGCTGGCTGTATTAAAAGTTCTTCAAAATGAAAGCAGACAAGTTCTCAGATGGAGAAAAAAAATACTGTGAAAGACCCTCATGAATCTTAAATATGTACCTTCTGGAGTTACTAAAGAATGGTGTGGCTCCTTAGACTACATATTCCACTAGCAGAGTGGTAATTATTTATCAAATTATTTCTCGAATTGGAACCTTAAATTCTAAAACATTTTTGGGTTTTGTAAATCTTCCCAAACTGCATCCAATTTGTTTGTATCTTTTGTGCCATGCCATACCACTGCGGAAACAACATGTAGATAGTAATGCCCAGATCTTTTCTTGACATTTTTAAAAGATAAATTTAATCTTCCAATTTATCATTCTTTAAAAGATTACTATTTTCTGTGTTGGAAAGGTTATTTTTCTGAAGGTAAACAAATGAATAAATGAAACAACCACAATAGCAACAAAACAAAAAATATTACTCAACAATAGCAACAAAATTTGGCATCTCTGTGAAGAGACAGATGTTTCAAAAGCATCATATAGAGGCTGAATACTTTCAGGGGCAGGCCTAACTATATTCCAGGTGAAATCATCTAGATTAAAACACTAGTAGTTGCTTAATCATATTTAATAATAATATTTTCACAATTATGTTTTCTTCATCTCCCTGCCCTATGTAATTTATTTAACTTTTATACAGAAGTTTAAGTCTCAATAGCTCAGAAACCATTCATATAATTATGATTTCCTCACATCCTTTTTGTGAATGCATAAATTGATGCAACAATTCTAAAGATATGTTTGGAAATGTCAAATGAAAGATGTAGATGCCCTATTACCTATCTAGCAATCTCAATTCTAGAAATCTACCTCATATCAACATCAGTATGTAAAGTTATATGTAATGAAACCTTCATTATAGCACTGTTTGTAACAGCCAAAAACAGGGAAGGAAGAATAAGTAAGCAATTTCTGTATCAACATCCTATCACTTTTTATAAACTAAATAAAATTAAAAACCCAAAAAAGTGAGAAAGAACGAGAAAAAAAAGAGAAAGAGTCTTGTACATACATGATAACAAGATAAAACAAACCAAACTCTGGAAGGAAATCTACTAATCTATGAATTGTCTCTAGGGTATAGAAACTGGAAGGTGTCAGGAAGGGATTTTTGCTTTTCATTTTTATAACCACTCTAGTATTGTTTAAAATTTGTTGTAATTATTACTTATTGCTATTGCAATTTTTAAAAAAGAGGGTTATTATAGCTTCTTGGCCTTTTGGCTAAGATCAAGTTTAAAAAACGAGGGTTATGAACATAGTATATGCAACTGACTACCCATTCTTCATTCGTTGTGAGATTTCAAATATGTTATCAATAAATTTTGATACTTAATACGTCAAAAATATCTAGGCAGCATAAAGAGTAAGAGCCTAGCTTCTAGAGTCAAACTGTCCAGGTTTAATTCTTGGTTCCAACACTAACTGAGTTATTTGCCCATGAGCAAGTAACTTGACCTCCCTGGACCTCATTTCCTTCTCTCTCAAATGAGGATCATAGTTTCTACCTTATCCAGTTGTTGTAAGGATTCAACTATTTAGGACATGAAGAATGCTTAGTAAATTGCTTTCTATGAGGCTGGGCACAGTGGCTCATGCCTGTAATTCCAGCACTTTGGGAGGCCAAGGCGGGCAGATCACGAGGTCAGAAGTTCAAGACTAGCCTGACCAACATGGTGAAACCCCGTCTCTACTAAAAATACAAAAATTAGTCAGGCGTGGTGGTGTGCACCTGTAATTCCAGTGACTCAGGAGGCTGAGGCAGGAGAATCGCTTGAACCTGGGAGGCGGAAGTTGCAGTGAGCCAAGACTGTGCCACTGCACTCCAGCCTGGGCGATAGAGTGAGATTCCATCTCAAAAAAAAAAGAAAAAAATGTTTTGGGCGTGGTGGCTCATGCCTGTTAATTCCAGCACTTTGGGAGGCTGAGGTGGGCGGATCACAAAGTCAGGAGTTCAAGACCAGCCTGACCAACATGGTGAAACCCCATCTCTACTAAAAATGCAAAAAAAAAAAAAAATCTGCTGGACGTAGTGGTGCACGCCTGTAATCCCAGCTACTCGGCAGGCTGAGGCAGAAGAATCGCTTGAACTCGGGAGGTGGAGGTTGCAGTGAGGTGAGCTGAGATCGTGCCACTGCACTCCAGCCTGGGTGACAGAGCTAGACTACATCTCCAAAAAAAAAGAAAATTACTTCATACGCAGTAAGTATATCAAGACATGTTTGTCATTTCCATTATCTTTTCATATCATTATTATTGTTTGTAGCATTTATTTTTTAATTTTAAGGGGCGAATAATTCCAATTCTATATTCTGAAACAACTTCAAATACTTACTTAGAAAACAAGGCACTAAAGAGTCACAGTTCAAGAACCAGTTCACAAACTGAATCTTATTGGGCTGTCTCTACATTTCTCTATCACAAAGAAAAAGCCAAATTCAAGTTCCTTTTTATATTCCCTTTATTGTTGTAATGCCAATGTAAAATCTGATTTTTAAAAGGCTAACATTAAATGTTGGCTTCAATGTTAAAATAAGAATGAGACATAAAGAGTCTCCTATACAAAGAATACATTTCACTTACCTGATATAAGGTAAAGCCGGGTCTACATGGTGGAGTGTTACTGCAGTAATGTATGAAAATATGAAAGCAGCAGATGTCCAAATTACAAGGGCTGAAGGAAGGAAACTGAGGCCTTGCTGAAACCACCACATTTCAAACAGGTTTTCTGAAATAGAGAAAAGATATTAGAAAAGATAATTCACAAGAGTTTCCTCATCCTACTTTAGCCATCCATGCCCACAGCCTTGTACTTACCACCCCAAGCTGTTTCACCTCTGAAATCATCCCTCATGCCATACCCCAACATTCGCTCTCCTTCCCTTTCTTAGTGAGCGCAACAAAGATTCACCCACTTGACAGAGCTAGAAACTTGCTTTCTTGTCCCATCTTCCCATGGAAAGTACCAAGTACTGTTTATACTACCTCCTAAATTTATTTCAAATCTACCCTTTTTCTCCATCTTCACTGTCACTACTTTACCCAAACCACCATCATCTCTTGGTCAATTATTATAACTTCCTAAGGGGTACCTGTGATATTGTGAAATACATATGTATTTGGTCTTCATCCCATTTCCTGGCAAAAAGCTCTTAAAACGCTTGGAATCTCCAGGGTAATAGGAGTGTCTTCTATATGCTAATAAGGCTTGCAGTCCATATAGTTTTACGATGGGAGCTGGTCACAGGAAAGACCAAGGCATAATTAGAGGGTTGGACGTTCGGCCCTCCATCCTCAATTCCAGAAAGGCAGAGAGAGAGGACGAAAGTTAAGTTGATCATGCCTGTGTAATGAGGCATCCATAAAAACCCAAATGGACTGGGTTCAGAGAGCTTCTAGATAGCCAAACATGCGGAGGTTCCTGAAGGATGGCATACCCAGAGAGGGCGCAGAAGCTCCGTGCCCCTTTCCATATCCCTTGCCTTATGCATCTGGTAAATATAAGCATTTCCCTGAATTCTGTGAGCCACTCTAGCAAATTAATCAAACACAAGGAGGGGGTAGTGAGAACCTTAGTTTATAGCCAGTCAGTTAGAAACATGGGTAAGACAACCCCAGCTTGTGATTGGTGTCAGAAGTTGGGAGGTAATCTAGTGGGACTGAGCCCTCAACCAGTGTGATCTGATGCTATCTCTAGGTAGATACCATCAGAATTGAATTAGGGGACATCCAATTGGTGTCGGCTGGTGGAGAGAAATCTCCATACTTCTTGATGATCAGAGAAGTATTGTGTTGATTATTGTGAGAACAGGAAAAACACTTTGGTTGGGTTTTCTTCTTTTATTTTTATCTTTTATTTTTTTGAGACAAGGCCTCACTCTGTTGTCCAGGCTGGAGTGCAGTGGTGCAATCACAGCTAACAGCAGCCTTGACCTCCCTGGCTCAAGTGATCTTCCCACCTCAGCCTCCCAAGTAGCTGGGACCACAAGTAACGCACCACCATGCCCAGCTAACTATTATCTGTAGAGATGAGGTCTCATTATGTTGCCCAGGCTGGTATCAAACTCCTGGGCTCAAGAAATCCTCCCACTTCAGCCTCCCAAACTGCTGGAATTATAGGTATGAGCCACCCAGCCCAGCCTAGTTTTTCTATTACTCAATCCTCCTCCAGTCTTGACCAAACCAATCTAGACTCCACTCTAAAACCAAAGTAATCCTTCTAATTTCAAAATACCAATCTGATTCCCTTATTCTCCTACAATGGTTTCCCCTATACCCTTAGTCTTTGCTCCTTAACATGGTCCATAAGGTCCTTGCATCATCTTGTCTTTACTTACCTTTTTTTTTGAGACAGAGTGCCACTGTGACACCCAGGCTGAACTGCAGTGGCACAATCTTGGCTCGCTGCAACCTCAGCCTGCCAGGTTCAAGAGATTCTCCTGCCTCAGCCTCCTGAGTAGCTGGGATTACAGGCATCTGCCACCACGTCCGGCTAATCTTTGTATTTTTAGTAGAGATGGGATTTCACCACGTTGGCCAGGCTGGTCTCGAATTCCTGACCTCAAGTGATCCACCTGCCTTGGCCTCCCAAAGTGCTGGGATTATAGGCGTGAGCTACCATGCCCAGTCTGTCTTTACTTATCTTTCTATATTCACCTCTGGCCATGCTTGGTTCTCAATTCTTTGCTCTAGCTATCATCATCTCATCATTACAAAAGCAAACACCTAGCATTTACTATGCCTTAGCAGTGTTTACTAAACACCTTAAATACATGAAATAATGTACTTTCCTCAACAGAATTACAGAGGTTAAGACAATTGCCCAAGGTCATAGAGCTGGATGTGGTGGAGATAGGATTCAAACTCAAGCAATTTGATTCTAGTGCCCAATCAACTATGCCACACTGCCAGAGCATATTTCTTGCAGATCTTCAAATGTGTCATGCTCTCTAGCACACCTTCAGACCTTCATGGTGACTAGAACACTACTACCCAGTTAACTTTTATGTTTTTCAAGGCTTAATCTTTCCAGCTTCAGTTGAGTGTCCCTGCTTTGTTTTTAACAGCACCCTTTACTTCCTCAACCAGGGCACTCATTACATTTAACTTGCTTGTTTGGTTTTCTCTTCCTCACTAAACTTTAAGTTCTGTGAGAACAGGAAACAACTGTTCTGTTCATTATTATATTTCCAGCTTCTACATTGGGGCGGCAGGAACAGGGGCGGAGACAGAGGGCCTAAATACACCCATACCCCACATCACCACTTTCTTCCTTGAATTCCAGATTAAGGATGTTGTTAAGTAATAATGAGTCAATAATGTGAATTAAGAAACATTGGTACAAATTCATGCTTTTAATTTTTTAAATTTAATTTTTAAAAATATAAGAATACTTTTAAATTAGAATACTCCTATGCATGTGAGAATAATTTCATGTTTGAAGGAGTATCTTCTCATATTTTTTTGATGACCTAAAGAAATTTAGTGTTTTCCATGAACTTTGTGAATACTTACAGCTTCCTCATCTGAGACTGACTTTCTAAAGAATGAAATCTCAGCCATTTTTGGTTGGTATTTGTCATTTACTCTGGCCATCTGATTTGTTGCTAAATATATACATTTGCATTTCATAATCTTCTCTTTTCTCTTCCTTTTTCCTTGTCAGTCCTTAACATCCCATCAATATCTTTTTTCTTCATCTATTCAGTTAATCATGACAAGTCCTTGCCAAAATCCTATTGGTGCTTTCCCCAGCATAGGTTTCCAGGACAAGAGTTCTTAATTTACATAATTTTGAATCATTTCTAGATCTTTAATTTTTTCATTTCTCATCTCTTTAAATGTTAATTTGTTTCTGATCATTCCCATAAGTCCTTAGGAGTCTATGTCAGTTTAGCTGTCCCTTGCACATATGTTTTACCGTTTTTGACTCTGAGCCTATATTGGACAATCTTAAAATCTGGGAGTATTCTAAAAGGCTTAACTAAGGGTGAGTCATTACAGAGAGGATCCATATTTGTTTTTTCCAGACAGTATGGCACATTACCAACCCGGGCCAACTTTATGTTAATTTCTTGGCTTCTGGTTTTTTAGACCATGTAGATATGTAAATTTGAACCTTGAATGAGTGATGGCAGACCCTCCAGTTTCAAGTTTTCAGGTGGTATCTTTATTCCCCCACCTGGAGCTGTGATTAAAATGAACAAATTTCTTTGTGATCTCCCTTTGCCAGGAGGGAGATATTTTTCTGGCCCACCTATGACTGAGTGTGTAGACTTTTGTGGGTCCTGGCTGAATTTGGGGGAAGGTGCTTCTCCAATACCATGAGTTGCACAATTTCAAGTAGAAATACTTAAACATCACCCCCTGAAACACAGGTACCATTTACACCAACTACCATGGAATGGCACCCATTGAAGCATGTGCCTGGGAGGTTATAGGGATATGAATTCTATCTCTCTGCTTTGGGTAGAGAGCAGCCTGTCACCTGTCCCTGATTGTGCTCTATTTCTGCTATCAGCCAAATGCCCCCAAAGGAAACACACTGCTAGTATACTACTCTAGTTTCAGCTCTTTTTTTTTTTTTTTTTTTTAACTTTTTAGCCCTGGAGATTTCCCTGTCTTTCGTAGAAGACCTGTCATGAATTTAATGAGCTAATGTAATTTATTCAGCATTTAGGTGTATTGGTAAAAGGGATTTTCAAATATTTTGTCCACCTCATTGCTAGTAGCAAAATCTCCTCCCACTTTGTTTTACATGTCTAAATCCTTCCTTTTCTTCAAAAGCTCAAATGCTATCTTCCACAGATAACTTTACCTAAGCGCTTTGTATGTAGAAATAAGCACCCCTTTCTCTGAGAACACTTGATTTTCACATCTTTTAGAGCTCATTATCTTCTACAGTATGAAAATTGAGGACGGTGTCTTTAGGGAATAAAATCCTTCCACTTCTCTACCTAAGCATAGCAGAGGACCTTACCCATAGTAATCACTCAATTATTTGTTGAATGAACAGCCAAAGCAAAATCCTTTTATTTCCCAAAACTATTCATGATTTTTCTATTTCAGTAAACATTACCTTTTTCAGGTTATGAGGATTCTAAGACTTCAGAGGAATCTTAGGTTCTCTCTTATGAAGTCCTCACATGCTGTCACCAAGCGATGGCAATTCTATTTCTACAAGTCATTTAAACAATTCTTCTTCCCAGTTCACACTGTAACCATGTGATTCTGACTTTCAATTCTCTTGGCCTATCTGCTTTTTCCTTCCCCTTCACCCATTCCACCTGCATTACCTAATTAACATTCCTAAAGTATTCCTCTGCTGAAAACCTTTTTTTTAATAAAACTGTGAACTTCAGCAAGCTTCATAACTTCTCTGAACCAGTTTCTCCTTTGAAAAATGGAATAATGTGAGGCTGTGTGCGATGGCTCAGGCCTGTCATCCAGCACTTTGGGAGGCCGAGGCAGGCAGATCACGGGGTCAGGAGTTCTGAGACAGGCCTGGCCAGCATGGTGAAACCCCGTCTCTACTAAAAACACAAAAATTAGCCAGGCATGGTGGCGTGCACCGGTAATCCCAGCTACTGGGGAGGAAGTAGGAGAATGGAGGCTGAGGTAGGAGAATCGCTTGACCCTGGGAGGCAGAAGTTGCAATGAGCTGAGATTGTGCCACTGCACCACAGCCTGGGCAACAGAGCGAGACTCCATCTCAAAAAAAAACCAAAAAAACAAAAAAAAACAAAAAAAAGAAAAATGGAATAATGTTATCAGCACAGATTGTACCATCTGATATATAGCAACCACTGCTACATGTAACTATTTAAATTAAAATCTCGATAGATTAAAATTAAATAAAATTTTTAATTCCTCAGTCACACTAGCCACATTTCAAATGCTCAAAAGCCACATGTCACCATCCTGGCCAACACGGTGAAACCCCGTCTCTACTAAAAATACAAAAAATTAGCCGGGGGTGGTAGCAGGTGCCTGTAGTCTCAGCTACTTGGGAGGCTGAGGCAGAAGAATCACTTGAACCTGGGAGGCAGAGGTTGCAGTGCGCTGAGATCGTGCCACTGCACTCCAGTAAAAATTTAGGACATTTCCATGACTGGCCGGGCGCGGTGGCTCAGGCCTGTAATCCCAGCACTTTGGGAGGCCGAGGCGGGCGGATCACGAGGTCAGGAGATCGAGACCATCCTGGCTAACACGGTGAAACCCCGTCTCTACTAAAAATACAAAAAATTAGCCAGGCGAGGTGGCGGGCGCCTGTAGTTCCAGCTACTCGGGAGGCTGAGGCAGGAGAATGGCGTGAACTCTGGGGGGCGGAGCCTGCAGTGAGCCGAGATCACGCCACTGCACTCCAACCTGGGCGACAGCGAGACTCTGTCTCAAAAAAAAAAAAGAACATTTCCATGATTGTGGAAAAGTTCTATTGGACTGTGCAGAGTAGTCTTTGTACAGCTTATACTGAAAGCACAAGCAAAGAACCTAACAGATTACTGGTGCATAATAAACGGTAGCTTTTAGTATTATCTGTTAAATAGTATAAAATAATACCCATTTCATAGAGGTTTATTCAAGGATTAAATAAGATACTTATTTTCAGAGATGATCAGTATGTACTTGTTCCTCTTCTAATGTGAAAAATGAATTACCTGTTTTACAAGTTCACAAAATGTTAGTCTTCAGATCTGCTCATACCTGCACCTTTTGTAAATCCTAAAATCCATACAAAGAAAATAATTTTTCTCTCAATCCACACAATTTTAAACATGTACAGTTTTAAATCAACACGCCAATATTGTTCATGGGCAGAATACTAGGCTACAGCATTGTTAACAGGTTATTTTTCTTTTACGAGTTGACACTTGAGTTTTTTACAATGATGTTGTACCATCTGGAATTAAATAATGTTTTAATTCTAGGATATAAATTTTCATATGCATTCTCACATCCAACACCTTCACTATCTTAAAGAGGAAAAAATAAATATCATTGAGTCTTCTCCCATAGACAACATGAGGAAAAAAAAAAGATTATTAAGCAAAATAAAGCAATTTCAAGTCCATGTGATGTAAAGAACACAGCTGTGAGATGAGATATCTCTAAACGCAAGTCCCACCTTTACTACTACCCAACTCTATGATTTCAGGCAATTTACTTAGCTTCTGAGTTACAGTACTCAAAGAGTTGTTCCTTGGAGTGGAGTAGAATAAGCATACAATATAATAATGATAGCTGATTTATTAATTATGTAGTCATAAGGCCACAGGTATGAGTACAACTTCTATGTATGAATTTTTTCTATGTACGAATTATCTTGGATTCGTATCTCCTTAGGCTTGGAGAGTCCTAGTTGTTTAAACTGACAATTTATAGAAGCAGGGCTTGAAATGGTTTACCAGTTTGCGAATGACAACTGAGGAATTTAAATGCATGGACTAGGTGAGGAAGACTAATTGTCAATGTGTTTTTGCCTTTGAAACCTGAAAGCATTGCTGAGTAATTGCCAAACAAACAAAATTAGAATTTTAATGATTCATAATTCAAAACACCTCTCAAAATAATTGAGAGTATGCAGGAATAAATTTCACAGGGCAGTAAGAATGTTTATAAAAATGTTCTTGCAGGCCGGGCGCGGCGGCTCACGCCTGTAATCCCAGCACTTTGGGAGGCCCAGGCGGGCGGATCACGATGTCAGGAGATTGAGACTATCCTGGCCAACATGGTGACACCCTGTCTCTACTAAAAATACAAAAATTAGCTGGGCGTGGTGGAGGGCGCCTGTAATCCCAGCCACTCAGGAGACTGAGGCAGGAGAATCGCTTGAACCCGGGAGGCGGAGGTAGCAGAGAGCCAAGGTCGTGCCACTGCACTCCAGCCTGGCCAACAGAGCGAGACTCCATTAAAAAAAAAGAAAAGAAAAGAAAAAGTCTTACATCTCTAACCTATCTTCTCTGCTTTCTTTGAAGTTCTATGAATCAAAACTGTGATTACAATTTTTTAACAAATATTTAAATACCCGTGGTAATAAAATGAATTCCTCATGCTGTCTTCGCCAAGTGGTGAATGCTAAGAATTAAGAAAGTAAATTCTGGAAGTTCCAAGTGAACGGTCAGAAAGCCCTAAGCTGCTTTTAGAGATGCACAGAACCATCAGGCTCAAATCAAAATATAATTTAAAAATACTTACTTTTCTAAATTCTAACTTGGCCTCCTGACAAACATAATATTCTCCTAATGGTTAAATCCTAAAGAGTCTAGAAAATTAAGTTTTTTAATAAGCTGCATCAAATGTTACACTAAGAGAAATGAGGACAATCCGATAATGCAATGCAAAATACAGAGTTGCATTTGGTTACTGATCTATAAATTAAAATTTAGGAGAACTGGAAAGATTATTTCTACAGTGTTGCTGTGTTTTTCAGATGTATCCTACTATAAAGCACGGTTGTGAAGATACCCAGGACCAGCAATTTCCTTTCTGTGTGAGACCCACCCGCTGCGATAGAATTGAGTGCAGAAGACTGAGCTTTGTGTAAACACAAGGTCACCAGGGATCATAATTTCAAACTCTCCCCTCCCCCCCCCGCTCCCTCCAGCCACCAAGGTTATCTGAACCCAGAACTCACAACAGGAACGTGTACTCAACCTTAGCTTTTGTGGGAAAGGGGTGAAGATTCTTGGTAACTGCTTCAACAAACCAGAGGAATTAATTAGACCGCTGATTTTCTCCGGAGGCGCGAAGCACTAGGCCGTTTGAGGATCTCCGCTCCGCTTTGCCTGGGACCAGGAAAAGACGCGAGACACAGAACTCGGCATCAGGCACT
This sequence comes from Pongo abelii, assembly GCF_028885655.2. Classification (NCBI taxonomy): domain Eukaryota; kingdom Metazoa; phylum Chordata; class Mammalia; order Primates; family Hominidae; genus Pongo; species Pongo abelii. The sequence continues at coordinate 121,596,283 of NC_071985.2, read as the reverse complement.
GCTTGGGGCAGGAGGAGAGTAGGGGAAACCAAGGAAGAGGACAGAAAGGTAGCGCAAGGGGAGCTGAGCCCAGCTGCACTCATCCCCGCCCCCGGAAACCCCCGCAGCTCCCGCCCCAACCAGCCCCTCTGGCGCCTGGAATAAGGTAGCCCCCGGAGGCAATGAGGGCCAGCAGGAGTCTCGCGCGCCTGCGACGCGGGTAAGGGGGCTCCAGGCTGCGCCCACTTCCCCGAGCTGCCAGAGCCCACCCTCTGACGCACCCTTCTAGAGGGAGCGGGCTGCAAGCGCTGGGGCCTGTCCCTTCGCCCCTACTTCGGCGTACCTTACCAGACCGACTAGCGCTGGCCGCTGGCGCCGAAGCCCGCCTGCTAGAAGGAGACAGGGCTGGGCCATGAGGCGCGCTCCTGAGCAGACCGGCCGGCCCCGAGGCGCGCTCACGGCCCCGAGGAGCGCGCTTGCGGCGCTGCTCGTTCAAACCTTGTTTCCCTTTACGGCAATCGCGAAAGTGTCGTGAACGTGCTGCCGCCGATCAGTCACCCAGTCGGCTGGAGTCGGAGGCGATAATTCTAGGGGTGTACTTGTTGGGGTCAGGGTAAGGCTGCAGGGCGCGGTCACCGGGCGTGAAGGATTTGAAGGGCGTTGTAGGGGCCAGTGGAGAGAGGACTGGATGCTCTGGGGCGGATCATTAGGATATAGCTGTGTATGAACTCGCGCGAGGCGAACGCCGTCCTTCTTCCTGGCGCAGGGTGGCCTCGCGCGCGGGGTTGTGGGGAGGCGAGGGGCGACTGCTCCCTTGCCCCTCTGTGGAGACATTGGGGTGGCGGAGCGCCGGCGCGGGAGCCGGGGGGCTGTTGTGTGGGAGCAGAAGGTAGGGGTGGGAAGAACCGTGGAGGGCCAGCGCTGAGCGGGCCGAGGGCTGGGAGCGCTACCCGTGCGGAACGGACCTTGCCTGTCAGGTCCACACCCTCCTGCCCGAATGCTGGCAAGTCCACACACCGTGTGGCATCCTCTGCCGGGTTTGTCTCCCCTTAGGAATGCAGTGCTGATGTTTGTGGCTGGGACGCGCTTCTGGTCAGCAACTTTTCTAGAAATTTCAGCCTATGTTCATAAGCTGTGAGATTGCTAGCTGGCGTTTATTTCAGCAGCATTCTTGCAAGGAGAAATAACCAGAAGAGTTGCTGGTGTTTGCAACACCAGTTTGAAACACCAGTGTTTCCCAGAAACACTGCATGAATGGGATCTTTAGCCATGTTTAACTTGTTTTCTCCAATTCAGTGCTTGGCATTTTGGTGTCATTTTTGCCATTTTGCATCCTTAGTATTGAATATATAATTTTGCTTGAAGTCTTTTAGTTAATCAGTAAATCCATAGTATAACAGTAGGCAAATTCATAGTTGTCTTTCAACAAATGTTAGTGTCTTGTCTTGTATGTGGACAAAGAATAAAGATTTATTTCCTACTCGAACTATTAGGAGTATGTCCAGTCCGTAGATGTTGAGTTGAACGACTTATAACACAAGTTAGACTTTGGTAAGGGCATTTAGAGCAGTACTAATTTAGAGCCATTGCCATTCACATAAAATTCGAGATTGAGGTTCTAAAAGCATTTAGTTTCCTCTTCGTTTTATGCTGAGAAAAACTAGTTAAAGCCCCCTGCACAACTTGTCTTTCCAACACATTTAAGAAATGAGTTAGGTAAATCTACCTTATATTAACACTAATCACATTTTATTGCACAATTTCTTTGTTTTCTAGGCTTTAGATTTGTTTTTTAAGCTGGTTAAAGGTGCTGATGTTCTTTTTGAGGGTCATGCTGTGCTTATTTTTAAGGGGCTAGAAAAATAACCTATAAAATACCAAGCTTTTGCTGATTTTTATGTTGTGTGTGTGTTTTTTTTAAGGGGGAAGAAAGTTATTTCCTCTTTTAAGGAGTGCAAGATTTCACTTCAGCAAAACGCTAGATCTAAGTTGTGTTACACAGCCCTGTTTTTGCTTCCAAGTCTGCTGATAAGGCTTTTGTTTTTGTAAACTCGCTCTATGTATCACTTGTTAAATAATGCTGAACTTAATCCTGTGATCCTATTAGTTTTCTTTTTCTTTTTTTTCTTCCTTTCTTTCCTTGTTCTTTATAATTTGCCCTTCCTTTCTGCTAGTGTGGCCATGAGTATTTTTCTTTAGGTAGCCAATTACCTGTGAAAAGACTGTAAACATACTGCTGAATCAGTGCAGATCAAAACTTGGCACCCTTAGACATGGTGGGGATGGAAATTCTGGAATTCACACAACAGGTTGTATATTGTGTAAGCTTACCTTATGCACTGCTCAGGAGTTAGAGATTTTTTTTTAATCTGATACTCGTCAGACATTCCCCATGCTAAAGTCCACACAGGAATAATGTAGCCCGTATGCCATTATCCTCAGCTGATATAAATGCAGCTGTTTTGCATGATAGACTTTTTTAGTAAAGGTATTAATTAAATATCTCTGATTATACTTTTTCTACCTTTGTTGGATTTTCCACATAAATATTTATGCTTGCACAAAGAAAATTCTTTGTCAGACCGTATGTGTTTTCCTAGTTCTCCTCTGGACTTACAAAAGAGTTTGTTGATAGCATTCATAACTTAGCTGTTTATGAGACCCCACCCTCCCCTTTTTGAGTTTCTTAAAGGTATGGAATGTTATATTTCAGCCTGTCTGTTTCATCAGAGTCTGGAACCACTAAGTGTTTATTAAATACTAGACGAATAATATTTGTTAATTGTTCAGTAAGTACTGATTACCTACTAGCAGGGTGTGGTGGCACATGCCCGTAATCCTAGCTACTCTGTGGCTGAGACACAAGAATCGCTTGAACCCAGGAGGAGGAGGTGGCAGTCAGCCAAGATCTGGTATTGCCTCCAGCCTTTGCTACAGAGCGAGATCCTGTCTCACAAAATTAAATTAAATTAAAATAAGTATTGATTATCTACTTAGTGCTAAGTATGGTATGAGCTTGTGGGAAAAGAGTGTTAACAAGACAGGCTTGGCCCATGCACTTGTGGAGTATACAGAACAGTGTGGGGGAAGACCAAAAAAAAAAAATCAAACAAAAAAAGTTCAAAGTGTGATGAGTGCTTTAAAGGGAGCAGAGCACTAGAGCCAGATTTTAACAGAGGAACGGAGTTGCTGATTACAAGTGAAAAGGCTAAAATAGCTATAGGACTGTGACAGTATTATAGGACTTTGACAGTATTATTATGAACTGACTTACAGCGTTACAGCTGATGGGAATTTTATACAGTTTAAAATATTCACTTTTACTATTATAATACATGAAAACATGTCCTCAGTTAACAAATAATTTTGGCTGTGTTCCAAAGTTACAGGTTTCTTTATAAGCACATTAGTTGCTTTCCATTACATCCAAGTAAAATGACAACTCTGCGTTAATTCTCCAAACTTCATTTTATCTCATTCTTCCATCTGGTTTACTCCTATCCATCCATGGTGATCTCTCTTGTACCTGAGCAAGACAAACTCTTTACTATCTCAGGGCGTGTTCCATTTTCTTGGATTATTCTTCCTCCTCCCCTAAAACGTCTGGCTCCTTCTTTTCCTCTGAGCTTGGTATAGAAGCTACTTGAAGACTTCACCCTGTTTAAAATGTGTAACCCCAGCTATTTTCTAGCTTAGCACTTTGTTTTCCTCATTGTGCCTATCACAGTGTGTAATTTTTTTATTTGCTTGTTTACTAGTTTTCTTTTCCCACTGGACATAGGAGCTGGGATCATGTCAGCCTCATTCACTGCATTTATATGTTGGCTGAATGCATTGGAAACTTGTAATCTATTTTCTTATAACCGTGAAGACTGGTGGCTAGGTTTCTAAGCTAGCCAGCAATAATTTTAATTTCTTACTTTTTTTTTCTTTTTATTACTTGTACTGTGTTAAGAAAAGGACATTTTCTGCTCATCCTTTTGGTCATAGGCCTGACTCCATATAAAAATTTCAGGTGGCTACAATAACTTTTGGGTTTTTTTGTTTGTTTGTTTTTGAGACATGGTTTTGCTCTGTTGCCCAGGCTGGAGTACAGTGGCGTGATCATGGCTCACTGCAGCCTCAACCTCCAGGGCTCAAGCAATCCTCCCAACTCAGCCTCCCAAGTAGCTGGGACTGCACGACAGGCCAGCATGCTAAGCTAATTTTTTTGTATAAATGTGGTTTTGCCATGTTTCCTAGGCTGGTCTTAAACTCCTGAGCTCAGGTGATCCACCTGCCTCAGCCTTTCAAAGTGCTGGGATTACAGGCAATGAGCCACCGTTCCCAACATAGAATAATTTTTTAATATTCTACCTCCTTTCTGTATTCCCATCCCACATCCGTTTTTCCTTCCTCGCCACATTGTCCTGATCTTCCTATTGTAGCCACCTACCCTATGCGGCTCCATTGAGATATGCTTGCTTTTCATTTGCTAAAATTCAGAAGTTCCTGTTTTTTTCTGTAATGGTTTTCATGGTCATAGCCCCTGGATCTCAGATATGATGGAAAGAAGAGTAGAGATGAACCTGTGGTAGTGACTGCAAACTCTGTATCTATATGTATGTGTTGAAAGTAAAGTAGCCATCTGTAGGTCAGAGACTACATGTATCTGAATTTATATTTGCAGTGTTGTTGCTAATAGCTTCACAGAGACATTGTTGCTGCAATGTTGGCAAAGAGAACCTTCAAAAACTCATTGCCTCTTTTCATGTATAAATTTGTACAGTGGCTAGATCTGGAAAGGTTTGTCAAAATGTAGATATTTATAAAAGAGAAATAGAAGGTTAAAAACAATCTAGGTCGCAGAAGGGAAAAACTGAGAGGGAAAGTATCAGTTTATCAGCTAGTCCTGCCAAATGCTCAAACTTAAAACCATTAGGATCAGTTGCTTGTAGCTATTTAGTGCCAAAAGCAGGCTAGCACTCATCTTTTTTTCCTTTTTTTTTTTTTTTTTTTTTTACAGTAAGGGAATAGAATACTGCAACAATAGAATACAAATGGAATTGACTAAATTTTTAATTCCCATTTCAAGTGGAATTCCGTAAGAGCTATCATTTACCAAATAAGAAAATATGTCATTGCTTGGCTATAGAAAATTTGGCTACTATGAAGCTAAGTGTATTGGTGGTTATTGGTCTCTCATTTGATCTAAAGTGATCTTGTCACCGGTTATTTAATATTATATAAACATTAAAACAGTTTTAATCAGTACCTTTGTGATACAGTTGTGTGAAAGAATTCCTCAAAATATAAGAAATTAGCTTTGATTTTTCTCCTTGATTTGAAATATTAATTTTTTTTTTTTTTTTTAAGACAGAGTCTCGCTTTGTCACTCAGGCTGGAATGCAGTGGTGCGATCTCGGCTCACTGCAACTTTCGCCTCCTGGGGTCAAGCAATTCTCCTGCCTCAGCCTCCTGAGTAGCTGGGATTACAGGTGCCTGCCACCACGCCCATCTAATTTTTGTATTTTTAGTAGAGACGGGGTCTCACCGTGTTGGCCGGGCTGGTCTCAAACTCCTGACCTCAGGTAATCCACCCACCTCAGCCTCCCAAAGTGACGTGAGCCACTGCGCCCGACAAAGTATTAAATATTTTTATTTCAGGGCATCTCAGTTGGTTAAATTGTGACACTGATGAGTCTCTTGAGATTTTTGAAAATTTATTTAAGGGCATTAACTTGACTATAATGACTATTTTTAAACCAAATATTGAGATACGTGATTGACAGAGGTTTTGGATGCCACCTTAGGTCATTAGTAACATTGAAATTTTGGAATTTGATATTTATAGGGCTATAGGAAAAAAGTCCTGTTCCATTGTGTTCACATGTCCATACCAGGCTATGGAGTGAGTGTCCCCCTGGCTGGTACCTACTTGTCCATGTGGTTACTCATGAGCTGAGTGCCTACATTTCATGTTTTATGGCATGTGACCCTGTGCTCCACTTCCTAGAATGCACATGTGGCCTGGGTTCATAGTCCTCTAGCCATGGCCTGGTCTCAGTTCAGTGCCTTCCATCCTGGGCAGCAGGAGCACCATGTTGCAGTCTACCACAGCTGCCTCTGGGCCTTGGCCTGGCTTCACTGCATTCCAGTGCTTCCTCCCCTCTACCCCAGACAGGGGGGAACCTGCCACTCTCAGGACCACCCTGCAAAGGCAGAATAAACCAGATCCTCTCACAGCAAAAAAAGTTAAAATGGACAACTGAGCATGTTTTGATAGTAGATCCATTGTCGAGATGTCCTAGACCCATACCATTTCTGGGACTTTGATACTGCTTTGTGGATAGTTTCCAGCCAGAAGATCAAAGCATACCTATGCCACTAATCTTTTTGTTCTATTAAGATTCTTTCTTTTTTTTTTTTTAATCTTATGGTCTCTGTTCCTCCACCTCCTCACTATGGTAAATTTCTCACAAGGTTCTTTATTCATTTTTTTCTTTCAATGCTTAATCCCTTTGAGAACTTTTCTACTTTCTAGTTTTTAACCGGACTTTAGCTTTTAAGTTGGTGACCTGAACTTTTCACTCTTAACAAAACTCCAGTTTTTTGATTTTGTCTAAAACATCTCTACTTAAAAGTCACATGTATATATTCCCTTCCTACCCTCATCCCTAGTTCCCTTTCACCCCCTACACCCCAAAAGCCAAAAAATAACAAACTGATTTTCTTTTCCAACTTGCCCTTTTGACAACAGTACCAGTAATCTCTAGCTGTTGACTTTTTTTCTTCTGTTTCCTCACCTCTCATATCTAATTCTTAAGTACTTTCTGCTGAATCTTCCATCTAAATAGAAATTACTTATAGATTTGACTGTCTTTCATATTTTCATTTTTACCATCCTACTATAGGCCCTCACCACTTCAAACCATTGAGATCACTGTACTTACTAATTTCTAATTGTTCTATTTTCTCCATTCTGATTCATCTTGAAAATACTCTTGTATTTCCTCATGCTACTTGATTACTTATAATTGTTATCTCTAATCTTTTCTAAATGAAATACAAATACTTCAGGGATTAAACTCAAGGTCCTTTATCAGCAGTGATCACTTAACCCACTTTCACTTTTTTTCCTTCTACTTCCTCAGTTCATCGGGACACTCTGCTAATACATATATACTGTCTTAAAGTTAATTTTTTTCATTGTTGTTTATCTCCACCGAGAATACCATCTATATTCGTTTTTACCAATAAGTAAGTTTTGTCTTTTGGTTTAATTTAAACAGAAACCCTGTGTTTGTTTGAATACTACTTGGTTTAGTTTAAACAGAAACCCTGTGTTTGTTTGAATGCTACTTACCAGCTGTGTGATTTGGACAAGTTAATTAGCCTCACTGAGCCTTAGTTTATTTTTCTGTAAAAATGGGGATAATTAATAGTCCTTGCCTTCTAGGATGTTTATGAGGATTAAAGGAGTTAGTATATAAAATGTGCTTAAGTTTTGTAATATGAAGGGCATGCCCAATAAATGTTAGCTATTACCATTAAATAAAAATCTACTTTAAGACTCATTGAAGTCATTCCTCTGATACTAATACTAATTTGGTAGCCTTGGGACCTCCGTTTCCGTATATGTGTAATGATGAGATGATTTCTAACATTTGTTGCATTATACAACTGAAAGCAGTGTGAGATCGAAAAAGAATATGAGCTTCAAAGTCAGACAGACTATCAGATAATAGGAAGCGTACTACTATTAAAGTCTCTTACTATTTTTTGCTTAAAGTTGAGGTTATACACTTTCAATAAGAACTAGAACCAAAATCAGGTCCCTCCTTTTCTGGTCCTGTTTGATACTTACTACTTTATTGCAATTTGATTTTTTGTTTCCTAATTTGTTAATATTGGCATAAGACGTAAATAGTGGCCAACAAGTGTATTTTTTAATTTTTATTTTATTTTCTTTTTTAGGTAAGCACCAGCCACAAAAACCTACAAAAGAAGGTAAATTACTGTCTTTAAATATTAAAAAAAAAAACAAGATCCATGAGTGGGCATCGATCAACAAGGAAAAGATGTGGAGATTCTCACCCGGAGTCCCCAGTGGGCTTCGGGCATATGAGTACTACAGGATGTGTATTAAATAAATTGTTTCAGTTACCAACACCACCATTGTCAAGACACCAACTAAAGCGGCTAGAAGAACACAGATATCAAAGTGCTGGACGGTCCCTGCTTGAGCCCTTGATGCAAGGGTATTGGGAGTGGCTCGTTAGAAGAGTTCCCTCCTGGATTGCCCCAAATCTCATCACCATCATTGGACTGTCAATAAACATCTGTACAACTATTTTATTAGTCTTCTACTGCCCTACAGCTACAGAGCAGGTAAGAGTTTCTTAACAGATCTCAACATTTGCTATATACCAAAAACATTGTAATTGGGATCGCGGGGTCATTTTAACTAAAGATAAAGTAATCTGACAGCTGTCTGTCAACTATTTTAAAATATCACACACACTGTGATAAAGCTTATAAGTACAGCCTACACACTTGCGTATTGGAAACCAGAAGCAAACAGTAGACTGTGATCCTAGTAGTTAAATTAATGTTAGCAGGGATTAACATGTAAAATGTTCTTTTAAAGTCACTAAATCTCATTTTTTTACAAAAAAGTTTTTCATTTTTTTAAATGGTAGAATAAAGTCTTAGCAAAAAAAAAAACAACAGAAAACTCTCTGGTATTTAGTATGGCATGACTGTAAACTAGCCTTATCAAAAGGTTTTTTTTCCATTCTAGTGAGAAGTGTTAAATTTCCCTTCTCTCTTCCTTTAAACATGTATGCCTGACAGACTTCAGGTATATGGCTTATTATTCTAACAACTGTGGCAAAGGAAGTGTGAGAAAAAGTCAGTATAATGTGTTTCCTATTCCATATCCTGCTCTGGCTACCATTAAGAAAGGATGCATGCTATTGCTTACAAAGACTCACACAGGCCTTCTCAGATCCAAGCCTCTCTTCTACTGTTACCCTCTATTACCCTCTGTACTCATTACTTGAAACCAAAACTAGAACTCTTTATTAGAATAGATAAATTGATATTTATTTCTTTGGTTTTAAAATATCCTTACCAAAACATGAACTAGGCTAGTAGGTAGATGAGAGAATTACAAGCATTTGTTCTGCCTGTACTAGTTAGACTGATCAGTTTCTGGTAATTCAAGACAATAGAAGGTAATTCTAACTAAACCATGTCAGAGTGATTCTAAGCTAAATGAGATGGTAATGGCCACAACATTCCTTACCTTGTTTTAAGCTTGAAGTAATTTTTTTTAAGTAATCTTCTCAGATTATTTGTCCTTTGAGATAAAATTACCACCATTCAACCCCCTATTCTTTTCTGTTTTCATCAATTTGTCTGTTTCCATAGGTTAAATAAAAGCCGTTAAAGTGAATGGCTATTGAGGGTCACCGTTACCCCAGAACATGTGATTTCTGTCATTTTCCAGGTTTTCATTTCCCATCACCCTTAATTCCTCTTTTACTGTTACAAATACAGTCCATACAGATTTTATAGATGTAAAATCTGGTTTCTCCTCTTTTTTTTTTTTTTTTTTTTTTTTTTGAGACAGGGCCTGCCTCTGTCACCCAGGCTGGAGCGCAGTGGCACTGTCTTGGCTCACTGCAATTTCCACCTCCGGGGTTTAAGCGATTCTCCCGCCTCAGCCTCCCAAGTAACTGGGATTACAGGCCCGCACCACCACGCCCGGCTAATTTTTGTATTTGTAGTAGAGACAGGGTTTCACCTTGTTGGTCAGGCTGGTCTGGAACTCCTGACCTCAGGTGATCCACCAACCTTGGCCTGCCAAAGTGCTGGGATTACAGTGAGCAACCGCGCCCAGCTCCCCTCCTCTTTTTAACTCTTCCTGTTGCTCAGTTCGTATACTTAAAAAACACAAACCAGTACATTATTTAAATATGTCCTTGGATTCTTTATCACATATCCTTTAAATTGTTTCACTTGGGGCTTGTCTGAGAATTTGACTGCCACTCCCAGAAGGGTTTGGTCCAAATCACACAAATCATTAGAGATATAGTAGAACAACAGGGAGGTGGGTTGATTCCAGTGAGTACTAAACTAGTTCTAGGATGGGGATCAAGGAGTGAGAGCAGGTTCAAGGATAGTTCAGCCACTAATAGTCATTTATTGAACACCACAGAGTATATCAGGTAATGTGTTCCCCTGTAATACTTTTTCTTGGCCTCTGTTCTTAAGTGATTTGGAACGTATGAATAACCCAAGAATTAGTTAAATCTTTAGGGAGACTTCCAGAATGGAAGCTATTCTTTTCACTAGTTGTGATGGTTCAGAATTGCTGCTAGGTGGAATCAGAGTATGACTGAGCTGCTGCTTGTTGCTCTGCAAGGGAAGGTAATATCCTATAATGGAGATGCCTGGATGCATTTTTAGCTACAAGGTAGCTATCCTTATTAGGCTCAAAGCAGAATGCATTTAAATAGGTCTTGGTTGTTTTCTATGACAAGCTGTTATCTCTGTGATCTTCAGTAAGATAAGTAAATTCTCTAAGTCACCCTCTTTAAATCTTATTTTGTGATATGATGATCATACATTCAGGGTACCTAGCGTATAATGTTCAAAATAGTAGATGGTTATTGTTTCATTGATCAAAAAAATTAGGTATATAATCTGTTCTTCCACAGCCCCCTTCCCATTCATGATTTCCTCTAATGATACATAATATTTCCAGTTACAAATTCATCTAAGTCCTTATTTCTTTTATATTTTTCTTTATCATCATGTTGGAGTCAGAGAATTTCATAAATTTTATCACCCAGGGAAATTCTCTTTCATTGTATCTCTGATTCTTTTGGGCCTTATGCCAGTGGATGATCATTAAGTTTCATGTCTACATGTATAGTATTACGAACTTCCCATATATTTTTTATGTTACTAATTTTTTAAAATGTATTAGAGTTTCAGACACCAATCTTTCTGGTAGAAAGGAAGGTCATTATTATAATAGTTTAAGCTCAGTTTGTTTCTTAGAAAAAGCAGTCCTCCTGGTAGATAAGAAAATAAGTTAGCTTTTATTTTTCACATTCTTAGGGTAGAAATACAGACTTCTCTCTTTTTATATGGAGAGCCAAAATTTCCCTTTGATCTGTTCATTACTCGGTATTTAAACTTCATTAGCTAGTAGCTTTGATTTTAGTGTCATAAGTTAATTCGGAATTTGTCTTGCAACTTGGTATATGTTAATATACTTGGGTTCACCTTGCCTCCGTCCACAAAAAGAGTTGGACTCTGTAAAATATTTGAAGAGATTTATTCTGAGCCAAATATGAGTGACACAGCCAAATATGAGTGACACAGCCTGTGACACAGCCCTCAGGAGGTCCTGAGAACATGTGCCCAAGGTAGTCAGAGCACTGCTTGTTTTTTTGTTTTTGTTTTTTGTTTTTTGTTTTTTTTTTTGAGACGGAGTCTCGCTCTGTTGCCAGACTGGAGTGCAATGGCGCAATCTCGGTTCACTGCAACCTCCACCTCCCTGGTTCAAGCGATTCTCCTGCCTCAGCCTTCCAAATACAGGACTACAGGCGCACGCTGCCACGCCCAGCTAATTTTTGTATTTTTAGCAGAGACAGGGTATCAACATGTTGGCCAGAATGATCTCAATCTCTTGTTCTTGTAATCCACCTGCCTTGGCCTCCGAGAGTGCTGGGATTACAGGCGTGTGCCACCGCACCCAGCCAGCTTGGTATTATACATTTTAGAGAGGCATGAGACATCAATCAAATACATTTAAGAAATACATTGGTTTGGTCCAGAAAGGCGGGACAACTCAGAGTGGAAGGGCTTCCAGGCTGTAGTTGAATTTAAATATTTTCTGGCTAAGTTTGTCTAAAGATCTGGGATTGATAGAAAGGGAATGTTCAGGTTAAGATAAAGATTGTGGAGACCAAAGTTCTTTTGAAGTCTTATAGTGGCTGTCCTTAGAGACAATAGATGACAAAGGTTTCCCTTTCAGATCTTAGTTAATCTCTTTAGGATTGGGACAGTCTGGAAGAAAAAGATCTAGCTATGTTAATAGAGGTTCTTTACAGATGCAAATTTTCCCCCACAAAGAACAGCTTTGCAGGACCAATTCAAAATATGACCAAGAAACATGTTTTGGGGTAAAATATTTTGATTTTCTTCCTTGTCTTGTAATGTTATGCCAGAGTCAGGTTGGAAAGTAAATCAAGATATCTAGGGTTAAATAAAACCCATCTGATGAGAATTTATGATTTGTAGGGCATGACTCCCTAGACCCCTTAGATACGAATTTGGGCAAAGTAAAAATCAACAGTTTAGTCCTCATCACATAAGACAGAAAAAGGAAGTTGGTGTTAACCTGTATTATACCCCTGAAAAGCAGAAATGCCGTTATCAAAAAGAGTCGTGTCAAATTTCAATATAACTTTTTGAAATATCATGAGTTGTTTAAACACTCATTTGTTTTTGTTTTTATATTGCTAGTTTTCATGCTTTTGATTCACCTCACTAAAAAATAACTTGTTAGATTTTTTTTGGTGTAGAAAAATGAAAAGAAAATTAAAATGGCACATTGACCATAATTTCACTGCCCAGTTAACTTATGTTGACATTGAAAAGTGAAGGGAAAAAAAATTACATAGTTAGAAAAATTCAGAGTGGCATAAAACAAAAAGTAAAATCTTCCCTTTTTTATCTGCCTTTCCTTCCTACCGCTCACCCTAACCCCTCTTCTCAAATATAATAAAGTTTAACAGTATTTTTGTGTGACAAATCACACCCTAAATTTTATTGAGTAGAAAAAGCAACATGTGGAACACACAGTACACCATTTAGAAATTGTTTAAAGTATGCAAAATAAGTTTTTATTGTTTAGGATTGTATATATATGTAATCAAGTCTAAAGGCAAACATGGGAATAATAAAGACTAAATTCAGGTTAGTGGGTACTTTTGGGGGAGATTGCATGGTGAATTGGAGAGAGCTGTTCATGGAGCTCCAATTATGCTTTTTAAGCTGAGAGGTTTGTCAAGGGTGTTCATCAGATTTTTAAAACTTTTTGTATGTTTGAAATAGTAATAAAACTCATATTGTACCTGCCCATATATATGCCTGCCAAAATCTTAGGAGTATTTTTTTCCTTCTGGTTGACACATAATAATTATATATGAGATACGGTGTTATATTTTAAAACATATGTACAGTGTATAATGATCAAATCAGGGTAATTATGTCTATCACCTCAAACATTTATTTCTTTGTGTTAATATTCCAGATCCTCTCTTCTTGCTTTTTGAAAATATTCAATGCATTAATGTTAGCTATATTCGGCCTACATTGCTGTAGAGCACTAGAACTTACTCTTCCTACATAGTTGTAACTTGCTTCTGTTAAACAACCTGTCCCTATCCTCCCCTCCTCCTTACCCTTCCCAGCCTCTTGTAACCACAATTCTTCCCTTTACTTCTATGAGCATTTTTTTTTTTTTAGCTCCTGCATATGAGTAAGAACTTGCAGTATTTATCTTTCTGTGCTTGATTTATTTCACTTAACATGATGTCTTCCAGGCTCATCCATGTTGCTGGGAATAACAGGATTTCATTTTTCTTTGTGGCTGATAGTATTCTATTATGTATATTTACCACATTCTTTATTCGTTCCTTTGTTAATAGATGTTTAAGTTGATTCTATATATTGGTTATTGTAAATAGTGCTGTAATAAACATGGGGGTACAGGTATCTCTTTGATATCTAGATTACCCTTCCTTTGGATCAATACCCAGTAGTAGGATTGCTGGATCATATGGTAATTCTTAGTTTCTTGAGAAATCTCCATACTGTTTTCCATAGTGGCTGTATTAATTTACATTCTTGTCGTCAGTGTACAAGAAAGAGCTCCCTTTTCTCTGCATCCTTACCAGCATCTGTTAATTTTGTCTTTTTATAATAATCTTTGTAACTGGGGTAAGATAATATCTCATCGAAGTTTTGATTTGGATTTCCCTGATGATTAATGATGTTGAGCATTTTTTCATATATTTGTTGGCATTTATATGTCTTTTTTGAGAAATATCTGTTCAGATCATTTGCTCATTTTTTGATTGGATGAGTCGCTTTTTAGCTGTTGAGTTCTTTGTATATTCTAGATAATATCCCTTGCCAAATGTATAATTTGCAAATACTTATTCCCATTCCACAGGTTCACTCTTCACTCTATTGATTGATATGGAGAAGCTTTTTAGTTTGTTATAGTCTCGTTTGTCTATTTTAGGTTTTGGTTTTGTTTTTGTTTTTCAGACAGAGTTTCGCGCTTGTTGCCCAGGCTGGAGTGCAATGATCTCAGCGCACTGCAACCTCCGCCTCCCAGGTTCAAGTGATTCTTCTGCCTCAACCTCCCAAGTAGCTGGGATTACAGGCATACACCGCCATACCTGGATAATTTTGTATTTTTAGTAGAGACGGGGTTGGTCAGCCTGACCTCAAATAATCCACCTGCCTCAGCCTCCCAGAGTGCTTGGATTACAGGTGTGAGCCACCGCGCCCTGCTGTCTCTACTTTAGTTTTTCTTGCCTGTGCTTTTGAGATCTTAGCCATAAAATCTTTGCCTAGACCAACGTACTGAAGCATTTCCCCTATGTTTTTTCTAGTAGTTTTATACTACTAGGTCTTACATTTGTAAGTCTTTAATCCATTTGAGTTGATTTTTGAATATAGTGAGAGATAGGGGTCTAGTTTCATTTTTCTGCATGTGGATATTCAATTTTCCTAGGACCATTTATTTATCCTTTCTATTATTTATCCACTCTATGTTCCTGGCATCTTTGTCAAAAATCAGTTAGCTGTAAATACATAGATTTATTTCTGGGTTCTCATTTCTTTGGGTCTGTATGTCTTTTTATACCAATATCATGCTGTTTTGGTTACTATAACTTTTTAGTATATTTTGAAGTCAGGTAGTGTGATGCCTCCAGCTTTGTTCTTTTTGCTCTAGATTGCTTTGGTTATTCTGAGGTTTTTGTGATTCCATACACATTTTAGGATTTTTTTTCTATTTCTGTGAAGAATGTCATTGGTATTTTGATAGGGATTGCATTGAATCTGTAGATTGCTTTGGGTAGTATGGCCATTTTGACAATATTAATTCATGGACATGGGATGACTTTTCATTTTGTGTGTATGTCCTCCTTAGTTTCTTTTATTAGTGCTTTGTAGTTTTCATTGTAGAGATCTTTCAACTCCTTGGTTAAATTTATTCCCAAGTATTTTATTTTATTTTATTTTATTTTATTTAGCTGTTGTTAATGGGGTTGCCTTCTTGATTTTTTTCCAGCTAGTTTGTTATTGGTGTATGGAAATGCTACTGATTTTTGTATGTTGATTTTGTATCTTGCATCTTTACTGAATTTAACAGTTCTATGAGTTTTTTGATGCAGTCTTTAAGTTTTCCCATATATAAGTTCATATCATCTGCAAAGAAGGACAGTTTTGACTTCCTCTTTTCTAATGCGAATGCCCTTTGTTTCTTTCTCTTGTTTAATTACTCTAGCCGGGACTTCCAGTACTATGTTGAGTGCGGAAAGTGGGCATCCTTGTCTGGTTCTAGTTCTTAGAGGAAAAGCTTTGACCATTTCCCCATTCAGTATGATGTTAGCTGTTGGTATGTCATATATGGTCCTTGTTGTGTTGAGGTATGTTTCTTATATGCATAATTTGTGGTGATGTTTTATCTTGAAGAGATGCTGAATTTTATCAAATGCTTTTTCTGAGCCTCTTGAGATGATCATAGGATCTTAGTTCTTCGTTCTGTTGATGTGATGTGTAACATTTATTGATTTGCATATGTTGGACCATCCTTGCATCCCTGAGTTAAATTCTCCTTCATCATGTTGAATAATCTTTTTAACGCGCCATTGGATTTGGTTTGCTAGTAGTTTCTTGAGGATTTTTGTATCTGTGTTCATCAGTAATGCTGGCTTGTGGTTTTCTTTTATTGCATCCTTGTGTGGTTTTGATGTCAGGGTAATGCTGGTTTCGTAGAATGAATTAGGAAGAATTTTCTCTCCAATATATTTTGGAATAGTTTCAGAAGAATTGGTGTAGTTCTTTAAAAGTTTGGTAGAATTCAGCAGTAAAGGCATTTGGTCCTGGGTTTTTCTTTGTTGGAAAACTTTTTAATATTTATTCAATCTTGTTATTTGTTATTAGTCTGTTAAGGTTTTCTGTTTCTTTTGATTCAATCTTTATAGGTTATACGTGTCTAAAAGTGTATCTACTTCGTCTAGGTTTTCCAGTTTGTTGGCATATAGTTGTTCATGACAACCTCTAATGATCTTTTATATTTCTGTGGTATCAGTTGTAATGCCTCTTTTTGTGTGTCTGATTTTATTTATTTGGGTCTTCTCTCTTTTTTTCTTGGTTAATCATAGCTAATAGTTGGTCAATTTTATTTCTTTTCAAAAAACCAACTTTTCATTTTATCATTTGTGTGTGTGTGTGTATATACACACAACATATATATGACACATGCCATGTGTGTCATATATGTATATATACATATATATGATATATATATATATATTCACTTTTTTGGGAGTTTTTTTTGAGACGGAGTTTTGCTTTTATTGCCCGGGCTCTTACCCAGCAATAAAAGCGTGCAATGGCGCGATCTTGGCTCACTGCAACCTCCGCCTCACCTGGGAGGCGATTCTCCTGCCTCAGCCTCCCAAGTAGCCGGAATTACAGGCATGCACCACCACACCCGGCTAATTTTGTGTTTTTAGTAGAGACGGGGTTTCATCACGTTGACCATGCTGGTCTCAAACTCCCGACCTCAGGTGATCTGCCCGCCTTGGCCTCCCAAAGTACTGGGATTACAGGCGTGAGCCACCACGCCTGGCCAGATTTTCATGTACATATATACACACGTATGTGTATATGTGTGTGTGTGTGTGTGTATATATATATATATAAATATGTTCTATTTCATTTAGCTCTGATCTTTATTTCTTCTAATTTTGGATTTGATTTGTTCTTGCTTTTCTGGTTCTTTGAGGTGCATTATTATGTTGTTTATTTGAAATCTTTCTACTTTTCGGATGTGGGCATTTATTTTGCTTTATTCTTTCCTCTTAGTACTTCTTTTGCTGTATCTTGTAGGTTTTGGTATTTTGTGCTTCTGTTTTTATTTTTTTCAAAAAATGATTTACTTCTTAATTTCTTCATAGATTCATTGGTCATTCAGGAGCATGTTGGTTAATTTTCATGTATTTGTACAGTTTGCAAAGTTCCTCTTGTTATTGATTTCTAGTTTTATTCCATTGTAGTCTCAGAAGATACTTGAAATGACCTCAACACAAATATTTAAAAATTTGTTGAGACTTGTTTTGTAGCCTCACACATGGTTTGTCCTGGAGAATGTTTCATGTGCTGATGAGAAGAATGTGTATTCTGCAGCTATAGAATGAAATGTTCTGTAAATGTCTGTTAGGTCCATTTGGTCTGTAGTGCAGTGTAAGTTCAATGTTAACTTTGTTGGTTTTCTGTTTAAATCAGGAGTGTCTAATCTTTTGGCTTCCCTGAACCACGTTGGAAGAAGAATTGTCTTGGGCCACACATAAAACACTAACGATAGCTGATGAGCGGGAAAAAAAAAATCTTATAATGTTTTAAGAAAGTTTACAAATTGATGTTGGGCTGCATTCAAAGCTGTCCTTGGCTGCATGCAGCCCACGTGCCACAGCTTGGACAAACTTAATTTAGATGGTCTGTCCAGTGCTGAAAGTGAGGTAACATTTAATAGTTTTTTCGATGTATCCTCCCAGAAAAAGAAAAAAATTACTCTTGTACTAGCATGCGTATATATTTGTATGTATGTAAAATCTTCAGTTCTGTTTCAAAAGTTTAGTAAAACCATATGTTTCTTGGAATTTTTTACCTGAGTTGACTCACATAACATCTCTGCAAGATTTTACAAGTTGGTTAATTGCTACATTGTGATAAGATTATTTGTTTATGTCAGTTCTTTCCCATACACTTATCAGGACATAATGAGTTCTGAATGATGCATGAGTTCCTTCACTCATTCACTATCTCCCCCAGGGTCTTACGGCAACTGGGATCATATTTATTCCTGAATTAGGCTTTCTTCTTAAAATACCTCTGAGAAGTATAAAATAATGTGAACAAGGAAGAAGTATATAAATATTAGTGTATCATTGTGCAGATTCACAGGAAGAAAGGAAAATCCAAAGTCAAGAAAACTTTTTATGTCTGTGATTGTTATTTTACTATTTCCTAGGATTGTGTATATACTAGTTATCTTTGTTCCAGAACAACATTTTGCCCCATTAAAATCTTAAGCTTGGACCCCAAGAAACCCCTAGATTTCTTGTCCCCTAAAGCAGAGGTATTCAGCAGAATATTCTATGATGATGGGCATGTTCTATGTCTGTGAGGTCCAATATAGTAGCCATAGCTACATATGGCTATTGAGCATTCAAAATGTACCTAGTGTAACTGAGGAACTGAATTTTTAATTTTATTTAATATTAATTAATTTCAAATAGTCACAGATGACTGATGGCTGCTGTACAAGATAGCGCAGCTCTAGAGAGTTACTGGATTCCTTTAGGAGCAAGAAGCGGTAGACCCAAAGTCCTGAAGACAGAGTTCTTAGTCATACAGGATTAATTACTCAGTTCAGTGTGCTTGCATGTAAAGTATGGTTCCATAATCATACTTACTGCTTTCAGGATTTATAACTCTGGGTTAGTGGAGGTATGTGCTAGCTCCTTTGGATAATCTCAGTGTCTTAAAAAACGGAACTCAAAAAAGGTTTATGAAAAGATCCTTACCTTTTAATAACTGGTACTAAATAGATCTCTATCAGAGAGAAACTACTTTGCAGTACAGAATATACTGAATGTTATTTGCATCTCTGAGTGTTTAATATTCACAGTATAACTTGATAACCAATATACAATAAACTACCTTGTGATTATAAAAAATATTTTATAGCCTAGGAAGGGGAAAATAATGAAAAGTGATACAATATACTCTTCCACATTCTTAAGGATAAATCAAATAAGACCTCTTTTTGAATATACATTTAAATTCAGTACCAGGCCGGGTGCGTTGGCTCACACCTGTAATCCCAACACTTTGGGAGGCCGAGTGGGCGGATCACTTGAGGTCAGGAGTTCGAGACCTGCCTGACCAACATGGCAAAACCTTGTCTCTACTAAAACAAATAAAATAAAATAAAAAATTAGCCAGGCCTCGTGGCACATGCCTATAATCCAGCTACTAGGGAGGGTGAGGCAGGAGAATCTCTTGAACCCAGGAGGTGGAGGTTGCAGTAAGCCAAGACTGCACCACTGCACTCCCAGCCTGAGTGACAGAGCAAGACTCCATCTCAAATAAATAAATAAATTAATTAATTTAATACCAGCAGTTCAATTTCTGTTTGGGAAAAGAGAAGCTATTCCTTGAAAACGTGACTGTGGATTTGAAAAATAGTATTCTGAACACTCTATACACTGGATATCATTTCCTAGTGTTATTTTATGGCCCATTGAAGAGATGTTTAAAAATGTTACAAACTCAAATAAATTTGGAAAATGGCAGCACATTATGTCCCCCTCTTGAATATTCACAGGATGTATTAGCAATATTAAGGACTAGAAGAAGTCCTGTAGTAAAGAAATCCGTTTAACATTGTTTAGTGTTTAACCCAGTGTTTCCCATATGAAGTTAGCATGGAATTTTTCATGTAATACCTGCAAACATTTTGAAGGATATGATTTTGAAAAAAATTCAATAATTGACCCTTCTAATCTAAAGAATCTTATGGAAGACACCTAGTCCAATATCTTGGGATTTTTGTAATCTCCCTCGTAAGTTGTTATCTAGCATCTGCTTGAACACCTCTAAAAGCAGGAAATTTAATTCTTTTACAATTCTAATTGTTTCAGTGAGTTCTTCATTATGTAGCACTTGGATCTTCTCTCCCATAGCTTCCAACTAGCTTTCCAACCTGCAGGTAAAAATATGTTAGTCAAACATGGTAACTGTGTGTCTGAATACTCTTGCCTTTCTTATTTTATTTCACAGGCACCTCTGTGGGCATATATTGCTTGTGCCTGTGGCCTTTTCATTTACCAGTCTTTGGATGCTATTGATGGGAAACAGGCAAGAAGAACCAATAGTAGTTCTCCTCTGGGAGAACTTTTTGATCATGGTTGTGATTCACTATCAACAGGTATTGTTGATTTTTTTAATGTTATTGATTATTAACAATGATTAAACCAATGTGCTAAGCAGTGTTAGAATACATGTTTAATCATGAGAATAAGTAATTTTTTGTTAAATTTTAGTATTTCTCAAAAGACTATGAACCTAGTTAATATTTGTTCATTATTGGTAGTGTTAGGAAATTTAGAAATTACTTTCTGCTTGTTATTTTTAGCCCCAAATATTGTTTTGGCATCTTTTGTTTTTAAAAGCTTGGGGCATAATTGTCATCATCAAAACTCTTGTGAACTAAAGAGAGTACAGTGGTGGGAGACTAGTTAGGTAATTTGTGGTCTTCATATATTTAAATGAATATTATGTAGACATTCAGAATTATGTTAATGGACTTGGATTATAACTACGTCATAAGACGCTCAGAGAAAGACTATGACAAATTAGGAGTATCGTTAATATTGCATTGTGTATTGGAAATTTGCTAAGAGAGTACATTTTAGGTGCTTTTACCACAGGAGAAAAAAGGTAACTATGGGACATGATGGATAGGTTAATTTGCTTAACTATAGTAATCATTTATATATATGGCATGTTTTACACCTCATATGCAATTTTTAAAAGAAACACTAAAGTGCTAGCAATAACTGAGTTACTCTGTTTGGATTATAAGTGATATCTCTTTATTTGCACTGTTTTGCAAGTTTTTAAAATAGTAGTTTATTATGTTTTTAGAGGGAGAAAAAGATACTTAAAATCTAAATGACAGTTTCTCGGCTAGTCTTTCTGACAGGAACTCATCCCTCCCCTCTTTTATTTTTGTTTTATTTAGTTTCTCAATTATTTTCTTGTTTGACATGGCACTTAAAATATTTAAAAAGAAACTAACAAAAACCTCTTATAGTTTTACCTCCTGAATCCAGATTTACAGGTATAGGTGCATATCAAAATCATTGCTTCAATGTATCCCAACAGCAGCTTATTTAGTAGAGGAGGAGAAGCAACTAAGCTTATATAATTTTTTAAGAGTCAAATCAAGAAATACTCAAAACTTCTGTTGAATAAATGGTAGTTGGCTGTCTTGAAAGGCAACAACCAGCTGACTGCAGGATGGCAGGATGGCAGGCTTCCTATTATTTATTTTAAATTGCAGTCATTTTTGCGTTGTAGTTTGAGGTCTAGACTTTTATAGGAAGTCATTTTCTATGTATATCATCCATAACAATATCTGTTTAAAAAAAAAAAAACAGTTATCAATCTGAAGCAAGTAAGTCAGTCCGTCTGGGGATTATATAGCCCCTTTGTTTTTCTTTTTTGGCTGTCTGCCCTGTAATGATTTGCTGATCATTAGTACTAGTGTCTCTAAGTCAGGAAAATACTCGAAGAAATGTTGAAGTATTTTAGTTGCCTTCAAGAACTTTGCTTCCACTAAGTGATTTGGTAAAAAAAAAAAAAAAAAAAAAGAGATTGAAATTATGGGGTAAGAGATTATGTAACAGATTATATCCTACTTTTCTGTTACAATAGGTAACTGAGAGAAGATTGTGCATTTACAGCATATCTTTTTGTCTCATCTAAAATCATTTCCAGCTCAGTTGTTTGCTATTCATATTATTTGGTTTTCATTGTGATCTTTCTTCTGCAGTTTTTGTGGTTCTTGGAACTTGTATTGCAGTGCAGCTGGGGACAAACCCTGATTGGATGTTTTTTTGTTGTTTTGCGGGGACATTTATGTTCTATTGTGCGCACTGGCAAACGTATGTTTCTGGAACATTGCGATTTGGAATGTAAGTAATACTTAATGGTAATTTTTGTTTTCTCTTTCACATATGGAGAATGTTGCCTTATAAGTATTTGAGTATTAGAAATTGATCAAATCACTAAGTTAGTTTAATAAATTAAAAAATTTATGCTTCATTATTATAGCTATTTCCTAATAGTCTCTGCATATGTCCCTCTATTATACTTTTTTAAAAGGAGATATCAGAACCTCCCAGCCAGTATTTTAAAAGCAATACAAAAAGCAGTAGCCCCTCATCTTTGTCTTTCCCACAGAAAAATTCACTTTTTTTCCCCACCATTATTTACCTTAATTCCGTTTTTATTTTGACATGTAAAAATGCATTTCCAGGAAAAAGAAGATGGTTTCTGAGAACAGCGCCCTCATCCAATCTTAATTTTTAGTGTTTCTGCTATTTTCAAAAATGGCAGAATTTATAATATCTGGATTTCACATAGTTTATGTTTCGTTGGTTATTATCTCACAGTTCACTTTCAATAAGTATTTTGAAAGCTTATTTATCTGTCAGCCCTAATGTATTCTCTTTCCCTTTCAAATAATACAGCACCAACCATATGGTGTGGGAACTGAAGGAAGGAAAGAAAATTAACCATGGATGTAGGAGAAGAGTAAATAGTGTTTTTAGAAGTGATTTGATATCACAGCTTTCTGTCTTTCAGTCTTTGAATTTCCCTCATGATGTTATCCTGTGATGAAGTATGTATTTAGAGAACTGTAAACAACTCCATATGGTTGGATGATAAGATGCCTGCCTGTAGGGAGTGGCAGGAGATAAGGCTGGAGAAGATCCAGAAAATCAAAGTCCTGTGCTCTGCCAAGAAATACGAGCTTTTATCCTGAATCTGCAGGGAACTTTTGCAGGACCTAGAGCAGGGAAATGACAAAAGTGCCTTTTAGAAAGATCAGTCTGGTGATAAGGCAGAGGGTAAATTGTAGTAGGCTGTGACAGAAGCAAGGAGACCCGTTAGAGGAAGCATCAGCATAATTAATGTGAATGATGAAGCATGCACTAACACAATGGCAGTGCTATTGCAGAGCAAGGAATAAATTGGAGAGAGACTTTTAGAGGTAGAAACTATGGGACACAATGTATATTTGGATGTGGGGAATGAATGAGAGGGCAGAGACTGAAATGACTCCTAGTTCCCTTCCCTGGGTGGCTGGATGAAGGTAGAGAAAGGCACTACAGGAAGAGGAACCTATTTAAAGAGAGCAGTCTACCCAGAAACATATGTGAGGGATTTTAGACATCCAAATAAAATGAGAACAGGAGAAAACTTAGAGAGCAAGCTTAGATAGAAGCCCATGAAATTTATTGAACAGCCAGAGTAGTAGGAGGCGTACTGGAATATAAAGCCAGAAGGATGCATTTCACAAAAGAACATTGCTAAATCCTGCCAAGACTCAAAGTGAGGACAGAAAAGTGTACATTGAATTTGGCAGTGTGAACTATTCATAGTAATTTTTGTGTAATGGTGAGATAGAAGCCAGACTGTAGGGGATAAGAAGTGAATGGAACAAATAAGTAGACTACTGTTTATTACACATTATATATGGTTACTTATAAAATGTGTGACTTTGATGTGAAGGAGAGAAGCATTGGTTAGAGGAGAGAATATGGGCTCAAAGGAAGGAGGGTCTTGTATTTTTATGAGAAAATTTTGAGCATTCAGAAGAAATCTGCTAGAGAAGAGATTGAAGATACTGAATAAAAAGAGGGAATGATTTATAGAACAATAACTAAAGATATAGGAACAAAGGAGTTCTAGGGTAAAAGGCAGAGGCATTAAATAGGAGGAAACTCTGCCACTGACACTAGAGTGCTTGCAAGGCTTGGGATGGGGGGCCGGGGGAAACACTAGGTATATTAAGATTAGTTTGAATTTAATATATGAACTTAAATTTTAGTATTACAAGGGATTAGTTTTAATTTGGGAAATTGTATCCAATTTTGAGAAATTCTACATTTGCATTAAAGCAGCACCAAATTTGTTTTTTAAATTAAAAGCAGGCTATAATGTTCACAGAAATGTGCTATGGCCAGGTACAGTGGCTTATGCCTTTAATTCCAGCATTCTGGGAGCCCAAGGAAAGAGGATCACTTGAGCCCAGGATTTCAAGACCAGCCTGAGCAATATAGACCTGGTCTCTACAAAAAATTTTTTTAAAAATTAGCCAAGCACGGTGGCACATGCCTGTAGGAGGATCACTTGCGCCCTGGAAGCAGAGGTTGCAGTGAGCTGAGATCGCACCGCTGCACTCCATCCAACCTGGCAACAGAGCAAGAACCTGTCTCAAAAAAAAAAGAAGTGTAGGCTAAGTGCTCTACGCTAGGGAGCCATTTATCAAAGTAACAATGTAGTGGAGGCATATAGAATAAATAGAGATATACATATAGATACATAGAATCTATAGAATACATATAGATATCCCGAAAGATTTATTGAAGTTTGTATGCATGGAGAAGAAAGTCAAAATTTATTTTGCTTAATAAGGAGGGAACAAGGTCAGCTCTGAAATGTAGTTTGAGTAAAGAAATTTTTTTAAATCACTTGCATTTTCTTACTGTTTTCTAGAAAAAAGTGAAAGCAGCTTTAAGTACCTTAGGAATCTTATTTTTAAACATGCTTATTTATTTGAATTGTTTTATTTTGATGTTTACATACATAAGTGAAAATAACGAGAATTTCTTTTTTATTTATAATTTAGGTTGTTATACTTTTAATAACTTCATAAAATAGAATGTTTGCCAGATAAGAATCTTTTGTTCCTTAGCCTCTTTAATATTACTGTTTTTAATTGCTATTAAATTTGCTTATAGTATCTTGAACAAAAATAGTCACAGGATTTTAATTCATCTGTAACTAAATGATTCTCATTAAAGTCTAGCATTTTGAGAAAGCAGATGTGCTTTGGATACATCTTCCCTGAAATTATGAGCTACATCTTCCAGCAGTTTGCTCTGATCACAGCTAAAAGCTACCTTGCACAGAGAATGTTAGTGCCTGTCATGTCTAGACAGACTCCTGTTCTCACAATGCCCCTGGATTCAGCAAGTAGAGATCTGACAGAGATGACTAGCCTGGATATGAAAGACTGGGGAGGAAAATGGGGTTAGAGGCTAGAATTTCATGGGAGGATTGGATTGTAGAAGATAAATATGAATTGAAGCTCATCTTTGCAAAATACTCTTTAAGATATTTATATCTTAAATTATACTGAATATCTCCCATTATACTGAATGAGAGAGTTCACATTTTCTCCCTTAAGGCCTAAACTATCTATATTAGGATGTTTTTGGATTGTTTTGTTTTGTTTTTGAGATGGACTCTTGCTCTGTTGCCCAGGCTGGAGTGTAGTGGCACAACCTCGGCTCACTGCAACCTCCGCCTCCTGGGTTCAAGCAATTCTCCTGCCTCAGCCTCCCGAGTAGCTAGGACTACAGGTGCGTGCCACCACCACGCCCAGCTAGTTTTTTGCATTTTTAGTAGAGACGGGGTTTCACCGTGTTAGCCAGGATGGTCTCAATCTCCTGACCTCGTGATCCGCCCACCTTGGCCTCCCAAAGTGCTGGGATTAGGTGTGAGCCACCACACCTGGCCTATATTAGGTATTTTTAATTCTATAACTTGTAGATATATATATATATAGAATCATTTCTATAAGTTAAATGCTTAGAAATCCTAATCAATCTCTAATAAAACTATACTTACATAAAACATCGGTCTTTTTTTTTTTTTTTGAGACGGAGTGCAGTGGTGTGATCTCGGCTCACTGCAACCTCCGCCTCTTGGGTTCATGCCATTCTCCTGCCTCAGCCTCCGAGTAGCTGGGACTACAGGCGCCCGCCACCATGCCCGGCTAATTTTTTGTATTTTTAGTAGAGACGGGGTTTCCCCGTGTAAGCCAGGATGGTCTCGATCTCCTGACCTCGTGATCCACCCATCTTGGCCTCCCAAAGTGCTGGGATTACAGGCGTGAGCCACCACGCCCGGCCTAAAACATCGGTCTTAAAAAAAAAAAAATCTATGCTGTAAAGGCAGAACTCACTTAAATTATTTCGGGAGCAAAATATTCTTCAATTATTTTTTCCAAGACAAAAAAATAATAAATTGAACTTGGGCCAATATATGTTGGCTCAAATGTTAATCTCTAAGTTATCTTTTTTATATATCAGCTTGGGCAAGGCTCGTAACTTTCATGGGCCTCATTTCCTAATTTGTAAAATAAGCTTTAGATTAGATGATCTATAAGGTTCTTTCTGTTTATAAAGTCTGTGAGTCTACTAATTCTACACAGATATTATTACAAGTGTACTTATTTATAATTACAGTAGGCAGAGTATTAATTTTTGCTTTTATTACATTTTTCAACTCATGCTTCTAAAGTTTCACATTTACATTAGCTAAAAACCCTGTCACCAAATGTTTATTTCTATGTAAGTAAGTAGCTTCCCACTCTTTCTTTTCTATAGTTAAATGAAAAAAGTTAATAGGCTATGTATTCCACTAGGTAGTCTGACAAATTTAGTTCATCTTTTTGTCCAGGTAATTTTAAAAGAATAATTATTTGAAGACCTCTTGATAATAAAAAACTGTTGTTTGTTAATGTATAATCCACTTTCTATGGATTCAGAATTGGGAAACTTTCTAATCCCTGCATAGAATCTATTTATCTTTAAATGTCTAGTACTTATCACATGAATTATTAAATACCAGAGGTTTTCCTTCCAGTTTCCAATTTTCCTGTGTAGCTTTTTTTCAGCAATGATTTGTTCATTTGGGCCTCAGCTCCGTTCGTTTAATTTTATCAGTTGCCATAGATGATGTCCTAAAACAACCATTTGTATTAATGTAAAACCTAGATTGCAGTTTGGCCTCTCAGATCGCCAGGTAAAATCATGGACGTCTATCTATCTCATTAGCATTCCTCAGTTCTTAATTTTTATTTAAGTAGTTTTTATTTGAAGCCTAGTCTATATTGCTACTTTTTTGTGTGTTATTATATGTGTTTCCAAACTTTTTAAGTGATTGAACTGGATGTTTTACTTATTTTTATCACTAGTAAACTAATCCAATGTAGTAGAGTATTATAATGCTGGTGTGGAATTAGGGAAGAGAAAGAGGAAAAAGGAAAACTTCTGGATTATCAGGAAATAGGATAAGGAGATGGCCAATTTGATTTTTGCTCTAACCATATCCAAATAGAAGTTACTCTTGATTAGATTCTTTCCCACTTACCCTTTCCACATATATGCTAGTTTTTTTGAGATAGCAGAGGTAGGAGTGTGGTGAGACTTGGGACAGGGAAGGAGCATAAGATGGATTAGTGGTTTTTCAAAATGTACATTGGGACTTCTAAGAAGAATTCCTATCTACAGGGAAGTCTAGATCAGTTCTGGTGCTAAAGGGATTTATGTCATAGTGTAATTATTTGGCAAGTAATATTCACCACTACTAGGTAATTAGAGTTGATTCTGTGTTTTTAGTATTAGTGTTTCCAGCTGCCTACTTAAAAGTCATTTTTTCAGTATATTACAGTTTTAATTTTTTTAACTTCTATCTTGATTTGGATAAGAACTATGTATGTATGTATAAGGATAGTATAGTACTGTATAAATTGTATCATTCCATCTTTAGGTGTCTTTGTAAGAAGAATGCTACTTTTTAAATCTATTTTTGTTACCTGTGTTAGTAGGGCTCTTTAGCAAAAGTTCTGAGTAAAGTTATTTTGAAATGTTTGTTTCCTTATGCATAGATTCGATGTTACAGAGTCCCAGATCATAATTATAATATGCCAGCTTCTCACAGGAACCCTGGGGCCTTGGTTCTGGAACTTCACGGTAACTGCTAGAATATTCATGCTATCTGATGTACAATGGTGTGAATTCAATAAAGACAGCACCTTTGTCATGCACAGAATAATTAAAACATGAAAAATCAAAAGTCTTCCTGTTGGTATGTCACAAACAGGTTATTAGAAAACATAATTTTAATGTATAATATTAGGGCAATAAAAATCCACCCTATTAAATAAAATTTTTAAAAAGTGGTATTTCTGGTGATTTGATGCTAAAGTCAATTCTCTCGTTTGCCTATTGTGCCTATTATTTTTATTCTATGTACTATTTTTTAAAACAAATACCTTTCCACCAGTAAATAGAATTTTTTTTATATTTCTATTTTGAAAACAGAATAAAGCAAGCAGAGTTTTTCTTAGGTAAGGAAGTTGAGATGATTCTATATTAATGTAGGAAAGATTCTGCTTATTCTGTTAACTTCTTTAGCATATATTTTAAGCAGTCTAGTACTAGTTCTGCTTGAGTTTACAGCAGTCTTGGTGTTGTATAATATTTATGCTGGAAGCTATTCTCATTTCTGTTTGTTTTGCTTAATGTTTTTCACTCTTAGTTGTGCTTTTGAAACTAAATATCCTTAGCTTTTCATGTTACTATAGTCATTCTTTGAATACTTTCCTTTTTTTTTTTCTTTTCAGTAAATACATATTTCTCTAATGTACTGCTAAAAGTAATGTATCTTTTTCCTCTTTTTTTTTTTTTTTTTAATTGAGATAGAGTCTCATTTTGTCACCCAGGCAGGAGTGCAGTGGCACAGTCATAGCTCACTGCAGCCTTGAAACTCCTGGGCTGAAGTGCTCCTCTCACCTCACCTTTCTGCACCATCACACCTGGCTAATTTTTAAATTTTTTTTTGTAGAAACAGGTCTTGCTGTATTGCCTAGGATGGTCTTGAACTTCTGGCCTCAAGTAATCCTCCGCCTCAGCCTTCCAAAGCACTGGAACTACAGGCATGAGCCACTGCATTCACCCTTCTTTCTTATAACTGCAGTTTTGACCTTATGACTTTTAAAAACATTATTAGGAAATGTTTTCCCAGTAAGATAGTCCAGAATCATTCACACTTTAGCATAAGAAAAAATAGGGCTTAGATTCAATTTATTTGGCAGTTCAGAGAATGTTGGAGAACTGTTCAAATGAAAACCTGACAGATCATTATATCAATGCAAGGGTTTATTAAGTTTCCTACATTAGGTCTCCTGCCCTGAAAAAAAAAAAAATTTGTAAACATTTTAATATTGCTTCAATAATACAGAAATAGTGAATTCCTTGTTGGCCAAGTTCTTTGTTTCATTTTTTTTTTTTTTTTTTTTGAGGCAGAGTCTCACGCTGTCACCCAGGGTGGAGTGCAGTGGAGCTATCTCAGCTCACTGCAAGCTCCACCTCCCAGGTTCACGCCATTCTCCTGCCTCAGCCTCCCGAGTAGCTGTGACTACAGGCGCCCACCACCATGCCCGGCTAATTTTTTGTATTTTTAGTAGAGACGGGGTTTCACCATGTTAGCCAGGATGGTCTCGATCTCCTGACCTCGTGATTCGCCCACCTGGCTGAGTTCTTTCTGAAAAGTATATTTCAGTGTTGTAAATCCAGTTATTCAGTGGCAGTAATGATGACTTTGAGGACAAATTCATAGGGAGGGATATTCTGCATCTTTTTTCAAAATAACCTTGGAATGTGGAAAATACAGTTGTCCCTCCATATCTGTGGGGAATTGGTTCCAAGATCTGCAAATACCAGAATCCAGGGATACTCAGGTTCCTGATATAAGGTGGTGTAGTATTTGCATAGAACCTATACACAGCCTCCTGTATACTTTAAGTCATTCTACGTTACTTACACCTCACACAATGTAAATGCCAAGTAAATAGTTGTTATACTATAATGTTTAGGGAATAATGACAAGGAAAAAAGTCTGTACGTGTTTAGTACAGACACAACTTTTAATATTTTTGATCTGTGGTTGGTATAATTCCTGGATGCAGAACCCACAGATAGAGAGGGCCGACTGTACTAAGAAGTATATCGTTAGCCTCCCTTTACCCTTACACTGTCTTCTGGTACTTTCTCCAAAGATCTGTAGCTTTATGCTCATTGCAGTTGCCTAGATTTATAGATTTATAATTTTTGATAGCCCCTTTTTTTATTGTTGATTATACTTAGCAAAGGTCTTTTCCACCAATGTTCTTAATGAAATTAACAGTCAGAATATTGACTGTATCTACTTTCACCTTGTTTGTCTATGATAACAAAGTACCCTGTATCTACTTTCACCTTGTTTGTCTATGATAACAAAGTACCCTATATTTATAGAGCCCTTTCTATTAAAATGTTTCTAAAAACTAATGCATTTTAACATCATTAAAAAAGTTTTGAAAATACTTTGTTTTCTCCATATATACTGTCTTGTCTTTTACCAGTTGCTAACTTGCAGAGATTTTCTTTTGCTTTTAATATTTACTGCTTAAACTGATTTGATAATTAAAATGAGATTGTCAAATATACTCTTTTTTTATGAAGTTTGGAAAAAACCTTCAGAAAGAATTGTCCTTAATAATTTGTTTCTAAGTGAATTTGATTTATTAGCATGTAAACTATCTATAAGCTATTTCCTGTTGTATTCTAGCATTTTTGGTGAAATTGCATTAGAATACAAAGAGTTTTAGCACTACGTAGGAACAACACTCCGGTTTCTCTTCAAGGTTATTTTCTTTATAACCTTGGAAAAGTCGCTTGACCTTTCTAAATGTTTTCATCTACAAAATGGTGATATTTCCTACCTCCTAGGGTGGTTGTCGCGATTTAAAGGGTGAAGAATGTAATGTGCTTACTGTAGTGCTAAGGATATAATAAGTCTTCATTATTGCCATATTAAGACCTGTTTTAGCTGACTCCCCAATGGTTGGCAAATTTTGTATTGTGCCAGTTAGAGAGGAAGAATAAGTTCATGATCCCTTTATTTAACTCAGAGATTGTGAGAGGATTCTCCTTTCGGGTCTTACTGTTTTCAAAGGTGGTAAAGATAGACTGCCCCTTAAATTTGAGACCTATACTCTTTTTTTTTTTTTTTTATATTAGAGGACTTCTTCTATTCCAGCCTTTGGCTATATTTTTCTCTTCTTACTCAGAGTTATTCAATGGGCTTTTTCTTTTTAGTCTTCTCAGAAAGTCTGAAGATCCATATAGTCATTCATGTGGTAGGTAATGTGTTTTTAATAATTAAGCTTATTTCAAAAATAGACTTCTCTTGCTGTCTGTTTTCCCAGTTTATAACACTTGAATTAAAAATACTCCAAATTATCTCTCAGTTGTATGGTTAATGTTATTTAATACTAAGATTACCATGTCTAGTTTGTCCCTTATCAAGGGTAGAAAGTAAAATATTCAAAGTCAGTATATTGAATTTCTAGGCTAATCTTTATTTCAGTCCACCAACAGTTCACCCCACCCATGGTATTTTTGGTAGAATCTATAATGAATGTCATGCTCTGGTTATCCATAAGTTACCTAGAGCTTCAAATCCATTTACAGATAATTATAAACCTGGAGTTAATAGCTATCTAATCCCTGAGTAAGAATCTAGACGTCTTCAAATAGATGATTTTTTAAAACAAAATGCTTCTCTTTAACAATAGCTCACAGGTCAAATTGTACAAATCGGGGATTCTTTGACATTGTGAATTTATCCCTAGTGCATATCCTATGTTAACCAAACTAATATAAACAATTGTGTTGCCAAACTACAACACAATTATATTTACTATTTATAGTTTAACAAAAATACTTACAAAATAACTGCAAGTGTATCTTTGAAATGCATATGTCACATGTAGAAGAACAATAGATTGTCTGTTTCTGATTTTAGAGGGGAAAGACATTAAAAATTTGTGGGAAAGATGATTAATGTGCTTAGCTTTCATAGAATGCCATTTAAATCCCTTCACATCCCTCAATTAAAACTGAGTTCTGGAATTCAAACCAAATGCATTTGTCAGGCATCTCTCTGAACACTGTTAAACAAAAATGGAAACTTTCAAAATAGAAATTTTTCTCATAGTTAGCTAACTTACTTTGGAGTTGTTCTACTCCCTTTTAAAAGCTATTTTGCACTTCTGATGTAATAACTGCCTTGATCAGGGAGTTTTCTAAGCTTTTTGTAGTGACAAAGACCTCCTGAGATAGTCACTCCAACTAAAGAGATGCTCTGTTCCCTTGTTTAAAAGTTTAAATTATTCATATTCATTTAGTACACTTTATTCTCTCTTAATCAGTAGACAATTAGGGTGTTGTAAGGAATGATTGGCCTAAAGTTTATTACGGGCGTTGAAGGTTATTTTGACCTCAGACTGTCAAATTTATAGCTTCCCCATCAGATGAATGGTTTGCTTCTTTTTATTTATTTTTTTGTGACAGCCATCAAAACAGTGTTTGTTTCTGGCTTGTCATAGTAATTTAAGTGTATCCTGATGAGAATATTCATTATGGGTTATCCCCAGTAATTGGGAGAATTCTTTTTTGTCTTTTGACGACCTATATTAAAATGAAGTAGAAATAGGAAATTATTATTTATTTATTTATTTTTGAGACAGAGTTTTGCTCTTGTTGCCCAGGCTGGAGTGCAATGGCACAGTCTCAGCTCACCACAACCTCCGCCTACCTGGTTCAAGCGATTCTCCGGCCTCATCCTCCTGAGTAGTTGGAATTACAGGCATGCGCCACCACACCTGGCTAATTTTGTATTTTTAGTAGAGACGGGGTTTCTCCATGTTGGTCAGGCTGGTCTCAAACTCCCTACCTCAGGTGATCCGCCTGCCTCGGCCTCCCCAAAGTGCTGGGATTACAGGCATGAGCCACCACGCCCAGCCAGGAAATTATTTTAAAGCAGCACCAGTCAAGATGTTCATGTACCTTCATAGACATAGAAAATTGTGGTTAGTATCATTTAATTTTCTCCCTCTACAACTTTAGGCTGTAGAAATTTAATGTGACACATAAGAAATTTGTTTTCCCATATGTTTTGTTAAAAAATCACTGGTGTTTGGGTCCTCTTTGACCACATACCCCATGTGTCTTGAAGGGTTTTTTGGTTTTGTTTTTTATTGTTTTTTTCTTGGTGTGGTGGTAGTGGTCAGTTTCTTTGTTTTGGTTTTGAGGAATAGTCCCAACACTTGGGAATATTACCACTGATGATTCTCCATTTTTTAAATAATAATAACAATGAAAAGGAAGTGATTACAGACATGCCAAATCCCTGCCCTTATATAATATTCTGTCCTCTAAATAACTGTGTATTTCCTGTATGGTCAAAAAGATTAAAATGAGCCTCTTTCTAGTATGTGTTACAGTAAATTGAGCCCATACTGAGACTTCTTAGTGGAAAGGTGGAAGAATGGATTGTCATGTAACTAGCTGTCTTCTAAACAAAATCATAAACTCTTGTTTATCATTTCTACCACCTGTCCCTCTTAGCTTGCTTTAGTTCCCATTCCTGGGAATGACTTTGCACTGCATGCACCCTTTTTCATTGACAGTCAAGATTAGAACCACACTTCCAGGAGTGATGATAGGCAGTTCTCATGATTCAGAGCAGAAGATTCTCATCCTGGAGTTCACAATATTCTTCTAAATCAGATAAGCAAATAAAAAATATTCTTAACTAACTACCAACTGGTAAGTAAGTTCTCCTGGCCCTCTCTCCATAACAGTAAGACATTATTCATCTAAATACAGTGTCAGTATTAGAATGGTTAAGAAAATTCTGTCAAAAGTTTCAAATGACTATTCTATAAAACTTGCCCTAAGAATCCCAGTTTGAGACTTTGTAAAGATCTTTTATGTTTCCTATTCTCTTTTATATTCATCCATGGTACAAAGATTAATTGCATGAGGTTCCCTCCATTTTTATTTTGTAATTCTATACTTCTGGCCCTTCCCCTTCCAAAAGGCTACTTCATATATCCAGCAAAATGTTCTAAGATGTCTACCCTCCTCCACCCAAGACAGAATCGATCATCTTTGACACCTACCTGCTTAGTCTCCTGAATCTGCTACTGAGTGTAATTCCCCTTATTGGCAACACCACTCACCAGGTCAGCTCTACAGATTCTTTTTAGCCTAATTCAGTCCATTTTTTTTTTCAATGTGTATATCAAGATAACTACATCACTGTATGTTTGCAGCTAAATAAGCTTCTGTTTAAAAAACATTCTTGGGCAAACAAAGACCCATTTTTTTTAGTTGCAAGACATTAGTTTCAACCCAGTTATTTATCACAGCATGACAGCTTATGTATCTTAAACTTACATTACAGATTATCTGCTTTACATATTTTTAGAAATGGAGGCTCTGTTCTGGGAATTGAATCCCTTTGCTGTTGTTATCTACTTTTAGACTAATTACCTTTAATAGATAAATTATTCACTTTGTTGAAAAACTAGCATTATAAAAAGGTATACAGTGAAAAGTCTCCTCATTCTTATCTCCCAGCTCCCCAGTTTCTATACCGTACTCCCCAATAGGTAGCCACCACTCTTAGTTTGTAATGTATCTTTCCAGAAATTTGTTATGCAATTACTGGCAAAAATAAAAGTAGGATATTATTTGTCTCTTTTTTTACACAAAAAATAGCCTGTACACATTCTGCAACTTATTTTCACTTACTATATCTTTGCTACTTTTTATATCAGTATATAGAGAGCTGCCCTACTCTTTTTAAAAGCTGCAAAATATTCTATTTTATGGAAGTACCATAATTTATATAACTATTCCCTCTGAGGGAATTTTTTAAAATTATGCTATTATAAATTTATAATTCCATAGTGAATAACCTTGTACAAACATCATTTTGTGCAAGCATATCTGTAGGGTAAGTTCTCAAAATAGAAGGCATTTGAATCCAGTAATCTAAGAAGGATAATCTCAAAATTGTAGAAAGTGCTAGTTTACAGGAGGAAAGGAAAAACAGCATATGTTTTGCTTCTCAATCTTTTTGCCCATGTTCTTTTTTTCACACTTTCAGGCTTCTAATTTCTGCTGCCCTGTTGTGCATGAGGTTTGTCTCTTCTTGACTAAAATTATTTTCAGCAACCCCAAAGCTAATTCTTGGCTGCTTTCAGTATCTTCTTTGCAGAAGTCTTAGAGTAGTTAACCTAGTAAGAATAGGAATTTGAGAACTGGAGGAGATTTTTTTTTCACACCTATACAATGGCAGACATTAAATGAATATATCTAAAGAACAGTAAGTTGTACAAAGTCTCAGTGATTTATGTTACTTTAATTAAATCACACCATTTATTTCATCTGATACTACAAAGCACTTATTTCAAGATTTCATATTTTATAGCAGTGCAATGTAATCCTCTGCTTGATACTCAAAATTTAATACCTCCTCAATTTTTTTTTTTTTTTGGTGGGAAAGGTTAACCTATGGTTTCAGCCCAACTTCAATGAGTCAGAAATTTCCTTTGGAAAGGAGGGGTTTTTATTGCTCTTTGAAATTCATCAAATTAAATTAAAAGGCTTTGGATTTTATATGATTTTGCTCATAACAAATTTTTGATGCCTCCTTTTCCCCTTTCCTCAGTATTTGAGATTTTTTTTTCTATTGTGCATGATAGAGGAATGCTGCTAAGCTTGCAAGTAATTAACTTGAAATTGTTGTGACTAATTCTGCTCTTTTGGCTTTTTGTACCTAATCAGAATTGATGTGACTGAGGTGCAAATCTTCATAATAATCATGCATTTGCTGGCAGTGATTGGAGGACCACCTTTTTGGCAATCTATGGTAACTTTGTTCACATTGTGTATCCCATGTAATGCATGTTGTCTTTTGCTTGTGTTTTCTAATATGGGATAATCCAGTTTAAAGGGTAATGTGTGAAATTCTTTTATTTTTTTCTGAAAATGAAAAGTCATGGCAAACAGTAGAACACAACTTCTCTTTAGAGGATGGTGAATTTTACTACTTTGAGTTATGTAGAACTTTAGGACTATTCCAGGGCTATTATTTTTGAAGGCCATTGAGAATCTGAATTAGCATTGTCATCCCATTTTACAGCTGAGGAAACAGCAGACAGTATAACAAGTTAACCAGTGACAAGATTAAATTAGACCTTTTATTCTCTTTCTTAACTATATGAGTCTACTAGTTTTTCTGTCATATACTTAAAGCTGAATAACAAATTTGAGATTGTAAGTTAACTCTGGTTCCAAAACAGGATAAATACCTTTTGAATGAAATCAGTGCCATGGTATTGTTTGAACGAGCTTGGACCTTGATTTCCAGGTCTACCTGAAATATAGTCACTCCTACAAACACAGATTCTTTTCCACAAACCTCTGAGGTAGAGAGTAAAATATGGGGGCCAAGAACACAAGCTCTGGAACCAGACTGTGCGCGTTTGACCCAGGCTCCATGGCCTACTGTGTGAACTTAATCTGTTGTGTAACTCTCTCTCTCTCCTCTGTAAAATGAGGTCATAAGTAGTACCTATCTCATAAAGTTATTTTATGCATTAAAGGAGTCAATATATTGTGTAAAGCACTTACAATAGTACCTATCAAATAATAAGCACTCAATAAAAGTTGTTGCTGCTCTTATAGTTTTAATGTATTCTTTCAGATTTGGGTTGTCATAGTATGTACTCCCCTAGTCATCAGTTAATTGCCGATTTCTACCATCACCCCTTCAGAATACAGTATTTATCATTCATTTGGTGAAATCTTAACAAAGAAAAGATTTACTAGACCTAAATTAATGTAATTCTTAAAAATCAGATTAATTTTAAAGTATAAGGGAAATTTACTGAGCAACATTTTTCCCTTACCTAACTCACTTTATGATGGAAAATTAGGTACTTGAGGAAGTGTAATTGATACA
This sequence comes from Pongo abelii, assembly GCF_028885655.2. Lineage (NCBI taxonomy): Eukaryota > Metazoa > Chordata > Mammalia > Primates > Hominidae > Pongo > Pongo abelii. The sequence continues at coordinate 121,559,488 of NC_071985.2, read as the reverse complement.
CTACCCAAAGTATTTATTGCCAGAAATGAATTGTTAAATATCTTTTGTTGGGAAGATGAATCTGTGAAGGGGGAGGAGATGAAGGAATAAAAATAATCCACAGTCAACTGGGAAAATTCTGAAACTATTCAGTTATGTACATAATATCATTCATTTATGTATCTTAGATTTCACTCTAGAGACCCTATTGGCTTTTGAGACTAATGTGTAGGAAATATGAATTTTATTACTTTTGCTCTTCAGTAGACTAGTTCTTTTTTTTAATAACAGTTTTGCCTTATGGGAAGGAAATAATAGTTTTTGTTTTCCTGAAAGCAGATCATAAAGCCTAAAGCTTACCCCTACTTCTAAAGTTTTTATATCCCTTGACTATGGTGATTATTATTTTTATAAGCCTTGTATACCAAAAATTTCCCCCCAAAATTATTTGTAATATCTTGTACATAAAGTTTCAGCGTACCAATATCCAAAAAGTGGGATTTCTGGCTTGATTATTGGAAAACAAGACAGTGTTTGGTTTATACAGGTTGAGTATCTCTTGTCTGTAATTCTTGGGACCAGTAGCAGATTTCAGATGTTTTCAAGTTCTACAATATTTGCATATACATGATGAGATATCTTGGTATCTTGAGATACCAAGTCCAAATATGAAATTTATTTTCATATACACCTTATACACATTGCCCAAAGGTAATTTTATACAATATTTTTAATAATTTTGTGGATGAAACAAAGTGTGTGTACTGAACCATCAGAAAGCAAAAGTGTTACTATCTTAGCCACCCATGTGGATAATCTGTGGTTTGGCATCAGTGTTACTCCTGACTCTGAATTTACATACTACTGTTAAGCAATCATTTTCTAACACTTATTTACACATAGATATATTTAGCAAAAAATAAGACACATCAGTGAAAAGATAATGTGTTCAGGGTAGTGAAGCAGCACAATAGCATCACCAGAATACCTGTATGTTATCACTGTTAACCAGAAAAGTATCTGCAGGCCTTTTTGACATTTTCAACAATATTTTTATACCACACAGCAGAGAATAAGCAAAAAACAAAAACAAAATTAAAAAGCAGTAATGCACTTAGTTCTTGGCCCCATGTCGGGCATTGGGGAGAATCTGTTGTTGGATTGTCCAGCCTGCACAATGCCATTTTATTACCCTTTGTGGGTGTACTTACGTGACAGGATATGGGTCTGTGCGCAAAGATATATTGTAGCTATGAAGGGGGCTGGGAGGGTCGTTTTTCCCTTGGGGATGCTGAATAAACTTTTGTGCACCTACGTTTTGACCTCAACCTGTCACATAAGCTCAAGTGTGGAATTTTCCACTTGTGGCATCACATTGGCACTCAAGAAGTATTGGGATTTGTAGCATTTTAGATTTTGGATTTTCAGATTAGGGATGCTCAACCTGTGTGCCTAATTATTTGTTATAAATATGGAAATGCATAAAACATTGTAAATGAAGTTGTCTGTGCACGTTATATACATATCCTTATTTCTTAGGTGATGCCTGGTAGCAAATTCCTTCAGGTATACTTTTTACCTTTTTCCATTATGATTTATACATACAATCTACACATGTACATAGTAGATATAATTTTTTCTTTTATAAAGATCAAATGTTTTGTCCTGTCTTGTAATTAATATAACCATCCTTTTTAAATTATATATTTTATCTGAGGAACTCTCAGATTCACATCTGAAATGAAGTTCCCAGACCCAGTAAACTAGCAATCTGATTTCAGGATTCATTAGGTGAGGTTGCAATAGGAAAACAGATTCTCCCCCTGCCCCTTCATCCTATTGTTAGCACTTTGGTCCTACTGTTAGCATCATTAAACTAAAAGGGAACAACCTGACTTCTCTGGTGATATATTTGGAGACTTAGTGAAATATTCTGTTTTTTCTTTTTTAACAACTCCCAATACAGATTCCCATAATTGACCCCAGATCACTATATTATTTTTTTCTTTTTACTTAGCATTAAGGGTTCATTACTGAATATGCTGTTTTGAATTGCATTCTGTTAATACAGGAACAAATACTACATATTGAGCTCTCACTTATTTGTGTGCCAAATGGAGAAAAGATATTTACTTAGGGTTCAGGTATGAAATTTACATCTCTTCTGAGATTGAGGCCATAAAATGGAAATTGCCTTCCAAATCCTCATTAAGTTAGAAGGCTTTTACTGACATTTAGAAAGCAAGTTTATGGTCAGAACAAATAAAAACAGTGCAGATGTCTTCATAAGGCTGATTCCAGAAGATCAGCTGTTTTGTAAAGGTAAGTGATTTGCATCTATTACATATGGATTACCCATTCTTTGCCAAATTTTTTCCCCAAAGGGATGAATTTTTACCAAAGATTATAGTTATTGTTGTTGTTGTTGTTTTCCTTTCTTTTTTCCAAAGGAAAGAAATTGTCTTCATGCATAAAAGTCAGTGCTTGTTTTATACATTGCAAGAAACAAAAAGCATATTTTTTGTTTGTTGCTTCCCCAAAAGACATTCCTTTTAGAATGCCTTGGAACTATGTTCTATCATATCACTCTTTAAAAAAAACAAAGAAGAATATACTCTTATTTGGAAGAGACTTAATATAATCAACTCATAGTTACTTTTACTGATGCCTGAGTCTTTCAAATGTAGTAATTGATCAAATTGTATTAAGCCATAAGGGACTTTCTGGAATTCAGTTAAGGCAACTAGGTGAGTGTTACTACTGCAGGTGAGGTTTCAGGATTCATTTGGTCAGACTGAAGACGTTCTATGTAGTATAAATTGATTATATCTCATTCTTGAACTATAAGACTTTAAAATGCCTTTACACCTAAATAATTCTGATAGGGTGATTTTCCTTTGTAGACACTGTAATTATGTTAACATTTGCTGTATTTTGGTGGAATTCATTTACATTAAAATGATTTACAAACAGGCATTCCCGCATTCTTTGGAGGAAAGTGTCTAATCTCAAAATGGTACTTTTTATTTCTGCTCTGATGTACAAAGCCTATAAGGACATTTTATCATGCTTATAAGAAAACTAGTCAAAGTTTACTAACTGATATTAGTCTGCATTAATACAAACTATTGAACCAAAAAACATGACCTTTGTAATCTGGTAAAGATACTGATAATTTAAGATTTTCTTTTTCTATCTCTAACCTTTTTAAAAGTGAATTTCATTACATTGTTATTATTTGGATGCATACCTTCATGGTATGAGTCTGGAGAGTTTTCGCCTGGCTGTAGGACAGACACCATGACCCAAAGGAATTCTTACTCTTCCCAACTCTTAAAGACTTGAAACTTCAAGCAGACCTGACATAAAGATGTGTTTGGTATAGCTCTTTGGCTATTTCTAAAGAGTGGATGCACTTTGGCCACCTTTGATAAGTTCCAAGATGATGACAGAAAGAAAAAGATTGGGAAAGACAGAATGTGCCTGTCCTTTTTGACTTGAGGGAAAGAGAGAACTTGCCACCCTCCTTGATCTTAAGCGTGGGGTGAGAATGGCAACACTTTGTGTTTTTTATAAGTAGTGCCAATTTTTAAAGGATGACCTGGTGAGACTTGGGATTCCTTTGACTTGAGCTTTTCCTTCACTTTGCCTCATATTTTCTTGATAGCTCACTTTCTTTTTCATTGCTAATGTGGGGGTTTGATGTTTCTTCATACTCTCCCAAAACAGGTGTTCTATATAGAAAGTAAGAGAAAGGGAGAAGATTTTAATCTTCATTTAACAAATGTGTATTGAGCCACCTACAATAACCAGGGCTCTCAAGAGTGTACAAAATCAATTCAAACAAAATCTGACACTCAGGAGCTTATGTTTTGGTGTATATAGCTAACATATATGACAAAAGTGATGAAAACCTTAAGAATCTATGATACTTTGCTCCTAGGTCAATAGCTTGCTTCCTTACTTTGTGGTCCAAGCCATGTACTAATTTTCCTGGCTTTTCTAATGTTTGTGTTTATTCTTTCAAAGGGCAACAATTTTTATGATCCCAAAGCAATTTCACCAAATTTTAAATACAGTTATGACTCTCATTCAGTTCATTTATGACACAGATGACTATTATACAGAGATGGTACTCATTTAGTACCCTGGCCCTAATACAGGGCTGTCCCTGTAATAGAATAATGCTTTGCTTCTTTTGGAATCTGAGGGAAGTATAGTGTTTTCCCTTTTGCCAGAGAGATCTTTTGTCTCTATGGAGTCAAAAGTGGGAGGGGTGGGAAGAGAGGCTGGGAACCAGGAAACTAGCCACAGTATTGAGTTTCAGCCAGGTGCATCAGATTGAGACTGTAATGTCCCTAGTTTATTGAACAAGAGCAGAAAAATCTCTTGGAGTTCAAAGCAACCATGGTGTTTTCTCTTTTCTTGAAAACAAGTTTTGAACTTAGACTGTAGAGGTTGGAGATTTAGGGGGAGAAGATAACCATTTAGGATACTCCATAAAGTTTAGGACTTGACTTTTAGGTTGACCTAGTTAATTTTAGAAAATTTAACACTGCTACAGTACAATTCAAACTTGACCATTTGATTTCAATTTTTTTTTAGAGGTGCATTTTTGCAAGAGGTAACAGAGTTATCTAAACAAAGTGAGTTCTTGAGAGTTTTGAAGAAATAAAGTATCCAACCATTAAGATTTATGTCTTCTAGTCTTAACTGAGGTTTTCTATATAGTGGGAAGTGCCACATTTGCTATTTGATTTTAAAAGTGTAGATAGATGACAGCCGTACAAAGTGTAAACAGCCCTAATTAAAATGCTTTCATTGTGACCAGGCATGGTGGCTCACACCTGTAATCCCAGCACTTTGGGAGGCTGAGGCTGGCAGATCACTTGACGTCAAGAGTTCGAGACCAGCCCGGCCAACATGGTGAAACCCTGTCTCTACTAAAAATACAAAAATTAGCCAGGCATGGTGGCGGGCACCTGTAATCCCAGCTACTCAGAAGGCTGAGGCAGGAGAATCACTTCAACCCGGGAAGCGGGGATTGCAGTAAACCAAGATCACACCGCTGTACTCCAGCCTGGGTGACAGAGCAAGACTGTGTCTCAATTAAAAAAAAAAAAAATTTTTTTTTCATTGTAAGAACTCCTGGCTTATTAAACCATTGGGGGCTCTTGGAATCTTGTTTCTATAATCATTTGTTTCTATTACTAGACTACGTCATTTATTTTACTGTTGCTTTCTTTTCAATCCATATTGGACAAAATTTGAGACCAAAAAAGTTAAAGGGAGGGGTGCGAAAAAGAAGAGACTCTTAAATGATTTTTAAAATTCAGTACAAGTGTATTTCATTTTAAATGATGGATTGTGTTTGCAAAAATGCATGACATCAATCCACTCTGTCCCCCATACTTCAGGTAAATAAACACATTTTCAATATACTTTGTGAATATATTATTCACTTTTCTGAAAAGTACATGTAAACTTCAAAATTTTGGATGCACAATAGTAGAATCTGTTTGAATGTACTTGACCTGTTTTTTCTTCTGCATGTGAATGCCTTCTTAGTTGCCTTCTGCTTTTACTAGCTGCCTGTATCCTAACAATTTGGAGTTGGGAACTCTTCTGAATAGAAATTTTGTCTTCCATTCTCTATACTCTGCAGATTTTTATATCTAGTTGCAACATTTCTATTATGCTTCATACTTCCTCAAAACAATTATGAATGTTCTACAGATTTAGAGGTAGAATTCAAAAACATATACAAGGAAAAAGGCAGGGTGCACTCCTTTTATTAAAAGGCCAGAATACATCCTGGTTCACTGTTGCAAGACCACTGGGATGCATTAGGTGAATCTAACTTAGCTTGTGACACAAGTTAATAAAGTTGAATCCGTTTTTTTTTTGGTTTTTTTAAGGTTGATGTCAGAAGAGATTAATTTCTAAACAGTCTCAACTGTTGAGACTTGCTATATTGCTTATAATGAAGAGGAAAAGGACACTTTCATTACTTTACATATTTATGTAATTGGAGGGAATGGAAAGTTTTTGGGAATATGAATCAAATATTAGACTGTTTTCCTATTTTAGTTTGTATATGTTTTAATTGTTTTCTCTCTCTGCCCATTAAAGATTCCAGTGCTGAATATTCAAATGAAAATTTTTCCTGCACTTTGTACTGTAGCAGGGACCATATTTTCCTGTACAAATTACTTCCGTGTAATCTTCACAGGTGGTGTTGGCAAAAATGGATCAACAATAGCAGTAAGTATGCTTTAAGATTTTCAACACTTGTTTACACTAGGACTTGGTTTTGTTGTCATTTTGTTTTTTATTTCAAATGTATAAAATCATTTGTTAATTTATAATTTATACTTAGCCTTTAAAGAAACTAATGTTCAAAACTTCAATTTTATATATACTTACCCACATTTATGTGCTTTATATATTCATACTTTTATGCATACACACACACAAACACACTTACTCACATGTTTTTTAAAGTATGAGCTGCTTTGTAAAAATAAGCCTGGTCTCTTAAGTGAAATCCTCAGTTTGTGCCTAATCAATTTATGCTGCTACTTTTCATTAGCTCTTCTAGTTTGTGATTTATAGAAATTGCTGCCTATCAGGCAACCATGAGGTTCCTGAAAGTTTGAGTTGAACTGTTCTGCAGCAGATCCATGTAGTATCTGATGAGTACTGAATACTATTAACTCTTCTCTTCACTCTGTACAGGGAACAAGTGTCCTTTCTCCTTTTCTCCATATTGGATCAGTGATTACATTAGCTGCAATGATCTACAAGAAATCTGCAGTTCAGCTTTTTGAAAAGCATCCCTGTCTTTATATACTGACATTTGGTTTTGTGTCTGCTAAAATCACTAATAAGCTTGTGGTAAGCACCTGAGTTTTTATTTGTTGTGTTTTTCACTTTCATCTTATTTTGGTTTTATGGCTATAGTTTTCATTCTGTAGCTTCATAAATGGTCCTAGAGTTTGCCCTCCTCTAATCAGAATCTCTTGATATCAACATGGGAACTATTTTTACTCTTTTGTGAAGCTACAATTTGAAGTTACTGGAAGTTCTTGGAAAACATACAACTTTTCACCCTTTTATCCACTGTTTAATTTGGTTGTTCAGTTTATCTACATTCTTCAGTCTCAATCTGGACACTCAAATTAAGGCTCCTTGTGAAAAGCATCTTTTGTAGGATTAGTTGACATGATATATCCCTTTCTTTCTCAGACACATTTCATATTGTTGGGTTTTTAGTTTTGGGAATTCAACAGCTATTCCTAAATAATTATTGGAAGTTGATATCTGAGCACAATATGATTTACTATGTAGTTCACAATTGTCCTCTTATGAAAATGCCTACGTTATTCTGTTTTATTCATAGGTTGCACACATGACGAAAAGTGAAATGCATTTGCATGACACAGCATTCATAGGTCCGGCACTTTTGTTTCTGGACCAGTATTTTAACAGCTTTATTGATGAATATATTGTACTTTGGATTGCCCTGGTAGGTATTGTACTAAGTCTTATTTCATGGTTTGAGGGTTTGAAGGTTGCATGTTTTCTTATTTTGATGAGCCAGTCACGAGAGATGGTTCATATAATTGTAATGATTTGGAATGTCAGAAATCCACATAAATGGGGCTGTGTGAGAGTTTTATGGCTTTATATTTGAGCCTTTTATTTTTTGCATTAATCTTACTAGTCCTGCCTACATCAGGCAGGGCTCATAAATTGCAAATTTCTGACTGAGTAAAAAAGCATGAATCAGCATACTACACCCTGTGGGCCCATAGCCTGTTCCAATACAGTTTTATTGGAACACAGCTATGGCCATTCATTTATATATTGTCTGTGGCTGGTTTCATGCTACAATGGCAGAGTTAAGCAACTGTGACAAAGACAATAAGGCCCATAAAGCTTAAAATATTTGCCATCTGTCTGTCTAACAAAGAGTTTGTATGTGAAGGAAAGATTGCAAGGAAATTGAATTATTTTATGGAATGGAAGGTGAATCTGTAGAGAGAACAGAGTCCACTCCTCTTTACTTTCAGGAAGCTTAGGGAGAGCCTAAACGGGTGCTGAGAATGTCTCTTTTCTTTCCAGGTTTTCTCTTTCTTTGATTTGATCCGCTACTGTGTCAGTGTTTGCAATCAGATTGCGTCTCACCTGCACATACATGTCTTCAGAATCAAGGTCTCTACAGCTCATTCTAATCATCATTAATGATGTAATTGGTATATAGGAACACCATGTTTTCTGCAGGAAAGAATCTGAACATATTAAGGAGAATGGGGGTGGATAAGAACAAATATAATTTATAATAATCAATGTTGTATAACTTTTATTCTTTATTATTGGTAACACTCCCTAACTATCCTGTGTGAGAATGGGAATTTCAAGTCCCATCTTGTAAATTGTATATGTTGTCATGCAGGGTTTGGGCCAAGAAAGCATGTAGAAAAAAATGCCATGTGATTGTAATTATCCTGGATTCAGAATAATATTGTGATGGGGAGCCAGATCCGCAGTGGTGGAGAGTTCTAATGTTGACTGTTTGCAGGCCAAAAGATGATTGCTTTATAATTTTAACAAATGATTGTCTTTTAGTAACATCCTTGTTTAGTGTCTTCTCAAGCTTTCTTTACTAAGGAATTCAGCTTGTGACACAGATACATCCCACTAGCTTGTGAGGTGGAACTAGTAGTAAAGACCCTGAATTTGGATTGAAAGGTTTCCTATCTTTACATTGTTGAGGAAGTCCTTTTTTTTTTTTTTTTTTTTTTTTTTTTAATTGCTCAAGAAATGATTCTCTCACAGGCTTGGGAAATCCTGTTAGCATGCAGAATAATGTGGTAACTTTGTCAATTTCCCATTTTATTTTTTTAAATAAATATATGATCTGAAAGCCAACTTTTTCTCAGTTTTATTCAGTGGAAAGATAAACTAAGTTTTAATGTTATTTTTTTAAATTTAAGCAAAATTTATTTCTGTTCTTTAATAAGAAAATTTGGTCCACTGCATTGTTGTGATGTGTCTTGTGACATTTCTATTTTGTAGAAACTTTAAAAAGGAGACTATGTTCATTTTTCCTGTCAGTGGTTTTTTTGTGTTGTAGTTGTCACCTGTGTGATTATCAGTCATTTAGAAATCTCAAACCCTTCCCCTAAATTTTCAGCAAGTGCCTGGGCCTCTCTAAGGGGTCACTTTGTACTCTCCTTTTCTGGCACTCTCCTCTTTGGTATCTGTACTATCGTTTGAAATGGGAACCAGATATGTTTCCATTTTATACAGATAATTCAGTTGCTTGAAGAAGAGGGACACAGGAGAAAAGATTTAAACTATTGGCTAAAATGAGGTATCTTATTGATTTTCATCTATATCCTGTCCCATAATCAAGAATAAACAGTAGCTACACTGTCTTGTATGGCAGCCAGAACGCTGCTTGCTTGCACTTTTAATGATTCCATCAATACCATGTAGATTGAATTAGCAAGGAGAAGTAAACCTTTCATTTCTCTGCCAGACTATATTGGGAAATGAAAATCCGTCATTACTTTTCCTTGCTAGCAATTGTTCCAATATCTGGGATAAAGAAATACATACAGGAAAACGTTAGGGCAGACCAAGTATTAAAAGCTAGGACAGAGCAGGACAAAGGAGGAAGGATAATTCTACTTGTTTGGCCAAGTTAGTCAGTTGTCTTACTGACACATCAGGTATTATCTGTAGTGGAAATTGAGGCCTGGAGAGGCTAAATGGCATGCCAGTGTCAGTTGCTATTTTTCAGAACAAAAATTAGAATCCAGATCTGAATCCTGGTGCAGTGTTCTCTCCTATACTATATTGGGCTTTAGTGGGCTAAAGTTCTGAAGCAAGATGTTGAGGGCTAATTGTAATGTGTTTATTCTCCTAGATTCTTTTTCAGCATAGATGGAATCTGAAAAGCACTGGGATATTTAGTGTGTGCTTCCTTCAGCCCTAAATACAGCATTAGCATCAAATCAAGGGTACATTTGTAATAAACCTCAGCAAACCTTACCTGAAGAACCTTTTAAGAAAGTACAGATTTCCAGGTCCTATCACTGGAGATGATTTGGTATATTTGTGATGAGGCATAAGAGGATATTTTCACAAGATTCTCAGGATTCCAGTTCCTGTTCTGAAACCTTTGGAGGTACAACTATATTTAGGCACCACTGCCATAAACTACCAAAAAAAAATGTAATTCCTAGAAGCTGTGAAGAATAATAGTGTAGCTAAGCACGGTGTGTGGACAGTGGGACATCTGCCACCTGTAGTAGGTCTCTGCACTCCCAAAAGCAAATTACATTGGCTTGAACTTCAGTATGCCCGGTTCCACCCTCCAGAAACTTTTGTGTTCTTTGTATAGAATTTAGGAACTTCTGAGGGTCACAAATACACACATTAAAAAAGGTAGAATTTTTGAAGATAAGATTCTTCTAAAAAAAGCTTCCCAGTGCTTGAGTAGAAAGTATCAGTAGAGGTATCAAAGGAGGAGAGACTAGGTGACCACTAAACTCCTTCAGACTCTTAAAATTACGATTCTTTTCTCAAAGGGGAAGAACATCAGTGCAGAGATCCCTTCACCTTTAGCTAAAGAATTGGACTGTGCTGCTCAAAATAAAGATCAGTTGGAGGTAGGATGTCCAAGACTGAAGGTAAAAGACTAGTGCAAACTGAAAGTGATGGGGAAACAGACCTACTTATGGAAGCCATGTAGAGTTCTTCACAGGCTGCTGTTGACTGACATTCCTATCCTCAAATTACTCTAGACTGAAGCTTCTTCCCTTCAGTGAGCAGCCTCTCCTCCCAGGATTCTGGAAAGCACACCTGACTCCAAACCAAGGACTTAGATGCCCTGTGTCCAGTGCTGCTGCTGCTTTTACCAGTATCTCTTACCCTTCCTGTTAGAAGAAGTAGAGCTGCTGCCCCCCATGATTCTATCACTGCAAACATATCCCCGTGGCCAGGTCCTCCACTTGTAGTCCACTTGATTGTCATATTCATTGCCTTATTTTCCTCGTTCTCCACCCATAGTAAAAGCCAAAGACACATATAAAAATAAGATTTTCCTCTTTACTCTCATCCTTACATGTCCACACACTTCATGCAGAGAGGCTGAGCCTTTCGACCACAAAGTGTGTTCTCTGTTGAAGATGTTATCATGAAGGGAGAGGGCAGTTGCAGCAGCTTCTAACCAAGTGTCTACAACACATGTACTACTGTTTCCTACCTGTGTCACCTCTGCAAAAAATGCAGCTCTGAGCCCAGTTCTGTGAGCATGGTGTCAGAGCCCTCCAAAAGTCCTGAGAAATCAATACCAGGAATCCAAATTTCAGACACCAGTTTGAAGCAATACCTGGATACCAAGACTCAGAGTGAGGCTATGGATTTTGGGGGCTGACAGTTTTGCTGATCCTGCCACACTGGCAGGGGCTGAAGTCCAGAAATTGTGTGTAGCTGTAGTCATTCTTGTTCACCACAGCTCTTATTTCACAGTTTTTTCCCTTGGTTTCTTCTGTTTCTTCTGTTCCTCATATTCAAGTATTTTCTGTTGGAAATAGCCTGTGGGTTCAGATACAGGTGTTAGAGGCATCTGATCTGGTCAGGCAGATTATAATGAGCTCAGGAATAAGGATCAGAAATACCCTGTCTGCTCCCCATACTCCCATCCCTGCCAGGATATCTCTGGCCTCACAGACTTCTGGAGATCCAGACATTCAGTTTTGTCCAAAAAGGAGCCCATAAACAGAGGATACTTAGCAGTAATTAGCTCTAGACTAAAACAAAGAGGAAAGGGCTCAGTCCTGTTGGCTAATGGGTAAACCAGCTTCCACAAAATGGCAGCCCATTAGACATTTTCTTAGGTTTCAGGTTATGTCATTTCAACTCCACTAATAAAAGTCTACCTACAGCTATTTTGTGAGTTTCTAAAGAGAAGTATTCTTTCTTTCCCCTCCTCTTTATTCTAGAGGTAACCCTCTATGGGCTTAGACTGATGGGGACTGTTACTGTACCTGCAGGAGGATTCTTGCTCTTCTCAGCTTCCTGGATGAAAAGTGAGAAGAGCTGTGTCTTCACAAACTTCTTCACAAATCGGCGGTTGGTCTTGGAGGTCAGAGCCTTACAGAAGGATCTTTCTTGGAAGTGGCCTTGCCCATTTGCCTCCCGCTTGATATAGGAAGCATAATGGCCCACAGTCTTGACAAAGAACTGCACAAATGGGCCTGAAACATGCTCGTTGATTTGTTCTGCAGCTGCAGGAGATATAAAGGCCATCTCAGAGGGTGGCAGAAGGATGAAATTACCCAAACTCACCTTCAAGAATGGCTTTCTTGCAGGCTGAAAGCTCCTGGGGAAAGCCATCGGGTAGGGTTCATAATTACTGACTGAGATGGGAATCTGGATATGGGTTCTCTGCCATTGCTTAGGAAGAATACAATCCCAAATTCAGACTTGCCCTAGGTTCTAGGCCTCTAGGGCTGGTCTAGGACTACTGAGTGAGTTCATTTTAGTTCTGGAAGGGAATGATTGAGAAGCATGCCCTTGCACTCCCTGGAGAGACCCAAAATAAGAGTAAGGACTTACTCTTTAACTCATTGATCCCCTGACCAAGAGAGTCCAAGATGTCATCCTGAAGCTTCGGTGGCAGGATGTCTTTTTCATCACCAACCTAGAAGAGGACAGAGCTCCGAGGTCAAGCAGGAAGGAAGTGTGGAGTGAAGGGGGTTGGCAGAAAAGCATAAGGAGGGCATGAATTCTGCACCCCCACTCCACCCACAAATAGCCACATAGGACAGAAACAACAGAAGCTGTTTCTTGGCCTTTAGTTTGACTCTAGACATTTGCAAGGGATCCTCTCCATCCCGGTGGTACTTGATTTATATCCCTTGCTTAAAAGGCACTATCACTGATTGTCTTATAGTGAAGTCATCTGTGTTTATGTCCATGGGCTCCTTGAGAGAGATGTGGTCTTTTTAGCACAGATTCTCACTCAACAAAGAACTTAAATGTTTGTTTAAATAAGTGGAACATGGATGAAACTAGAGTGGTAGAGTTGGTGGTAGGGTGCAGGGGATCTGAACCCAGACACTTACCGACATTAAGAAGGTTCCTTCACAAAGATTGACCAGCAGGACCTGAAATAAACATAGACTGGCTTTCTCTGGTCCTCTTTTCTTCATAGACCTCCAGAGGATTTACCATCTTGATTTCTGCCTGTGGCTGTATCTTTCAGCCCAGGTAGCAACAAAATTAATATCTTCAGTTCTCATTTCCTGTCTAGCATTCTCCTTTCTCACCATTCCCCTCTGGAAATCTCAGTTCCCTTCCTGAGGAAAGGGTGTGGGTGTTTGTAGGAAGGGAGTAGGAGAAAGAGCTAAGGTAGAAGGGAAATACAAGATGCAGAAATCACAGCCAGTCACTCCCTTAATAAAACATTGACTGCAGAAATTGCTTCTACATGGAGCATTTAGTACATTGCTCACATAAGTGCTTTACACGTTTGATCTCAAGCAACAGTCCCGTGAGGCAGATACAGTCTCCATTTTGAAGATAAGGAAACAGACCCAAAGAAGCTGCCCGAGGTCATACTATGCTGCTAATAAGAGAACCAATTTTTTTCCAAGCCTAGACTGATATTCTTGAGATTGCATTCCTCTCTCTACAATTCCCCTTCAACTCCCTGCTCTCTAGAACAGAGACCAACATTGTTTTATTTTTTTCATGCTTGCAACAACTTATGTACAATTTTCTATTAGAAAAACTCCTGCCTCTCATGGTGGCTCATGCCTGTAATCCCAGCACGTTTTTGGGAGGCCAAGGGTGGGTCACAAAGTCAGGAGATCAAGACCATCCTGGCTAACACGGTGAAACCCTGTCTCTACTAAAAATGCAAAAAATCAGCCGGGTGTGGTGGCACGCACCTGTAGTCCCAGCTACTCCAGAGGCTGAGGCAGGAGAATGGCGTGAACCTGGGAGGCAGAGCTTGCAGTGAGCCAAGATTGCGCCACTGCACTCCAGCCTGGGCGACACAGCAAGACTCCGTCTCAAAAAAAAAAACAAAAAAAAAACTACCTCACAGCTTTGGGCCTTCCAGCAGGAAACAGCAAAGGAAGGAAATGAGCCCAGGGTCAACAGGAAGAGGAAAGGAAAGGAAGTGAGGAGACCATGTGTTTACAGTCCTCAAGTGAGATAAGCACCGGGCTGGAACTTGGGGCACCTGAGTTTTAGCACTGGCTCCATCACTGCCCAGGGAGCCTTCAGTCTAGACCAGAGATGACAAATAGGCATCCTGCTGGCTGATTCCAACCAGCAGATGTTTCTTTGATACTCACAGTATTTTTAAATAATTGATTTGGTTTCCAATATTTAAACTGGACTATCTCACATAAAGTTTGGATTTGGGGCTTCTCCTGAAAAGTCAGGAGATCTAACACTGGGTCCACATTTCTAAAGGACAACACTCGGATGGAACTGAGTAGCAGTTGCCTGCTTTAGGCAGGGCATGCTCCCACCAGTTTACCGTAATTTCCCAAATCATGTATTGGTCATTTAAATGCCCGCTGGGCCTCTCTTTTCCATTTGTGACCCTTGGTCTTGACAATAGAGAGAATGATCCCTCCATTGTCCCTTCTTCCAAATACAAGGAAAGAGAGAGTGGAAAGTATGCCAAAAAATAGAGCATGCACTGTAATTATCTGTCATCAGGGGAGAAAAGTTGAACTAGTCCAGGCCTGAAACCACTTGTACACATAGGCTCAGATGCCTTCATGAAGGGAAGACTGTTCCTTTGAGGGATTGGGAGGAGAGCGTGTGTATAAATAATTTGTTTTTCAAGATTGTTCCCAGAAATCTTTCCAGTATTTGGGCATATTATTGTCTGTGGAGTAATCCCTTACCAAAAGCCAGAGTCTGACTGGCCATCAGGAGAGGAGCCACGGCTTCCAGGGAGCTGGAGCTGCAGAGTCAAGAAGTTTCATAACTTCTGGGGTTGGGACATTTAAATGTTTATTGCTAAATATGGGGCTAATACTCTGTCCCAGTTAGTCACAAGGCTAAAGCTGGTTCAAAGGGCATGTGTACTCAGGAGTTCTAAGGAAGGATGAGGGGGCCGGTGGAGCAAAGAAGGGAAACACAGCCTTCTTCTTTACTTTGCAGCAATAGTTTCTATAGGAGGGGATTTGGTTTTATCTGTGCTAGGTTCCACTGTTGTCTGTGTGGCCTTGGATAAGTCTCTGGAGCTCAGTTATCTCTTGGAGTGAGTCAATGGTTATGGCCAGGGCAGACATTCCCAAGTCCCTCTCTGGCTCGAGATACAGTAACATACTATCTTTTGAAAGTCCCTACCAACAACTCTAAAGCACATGTTTTGAGTTATTTTTCCAACAGTGGGGATAGATTTATGCTTTTAATGCCCATTTTCACAACTGAGTTCTCTGGTGTGTCTGGGGCACTGCCAAGATGTAAGAAGCTAACAAAATCAAAGAGGATTCAGACCTATATCCTCATTAGCCACCTTAGCTGTGAGCTACTCAGAAAGATGACTTGCTGCAAAAATCTGCATTTTTAAGACTCATAGTTTGCCAGAGGGCCATGTTAGCTCAATTCCAAGGAATTCAAATACATTCCAGTGGGGTGTGCGTTGTATAGACCAGCTGTGTCATCCATTTGGACGAGATGGGACACCCCGAAGACTGTTCATTAGGGCCAGCTGGCATAGAACAGTCTTCTCACCCCTGAATAAGCTATCCACTGCCCCTTATGCCTAAAGGGGAATCCTTCAGAAGGGAGCCTGCATTTATTGAGCATCACCTGTGTGTCGGGTGCCAGGTTAGGAGCTCTAGGCAGGTGGTTTCCTCCAGAATCCATAGGAAGTGAACACTGTTATCCCCATTTTAGAGATGAGAAAGCTCAGGCTTAAAGAGGCAAGGTAACTTGCCCCTAATCACACAGCTGTAAGCAGCAGAGCTGGGATCTGAATCCCCCTCTACCTGGCTCCAAATCATGCACTCTTCTTGCCACATCGTACCTCTTCCATAGGGCTGTCCATGACCTCCTGCTGGAAGCGCATTTGTACTCCAACCATGAAGGGGGTGGGGCAGCAGACGGTGGCCAGAAGGCTCTCAGGGACAACAGGGATGTAGGTGTGCGCCCAGCTGAAGGGGTAGAGCAGTGCGGCAGCAGCATGGATGCACTGAGACAGGGTGCTGGGACAGAGCACAGAGGATGAGAGTCAGGGGGCCCCTGCACCACCATGCTACACACCCCGCATCGCCCACCACCAACAGCAGCTAGAGCAGTGCTGCCCATGCCCATGGCAGAAAGGCAAGTCTGGGGGCCATGCTGGTCACAGAGCTTGAACGTACATCGCTGGGAGGGAGGGACAGAAACGAGAGAGTCTGAAGCTTCACTATCAAGAGGGGGCCTTGATTTGACCCTTCTTTTCCCAGTTAGTCTTCTCAACTTACTACTGGCCAAAAATAAGTGACTCTGAAAAGAAGAGGGAAGAAGAGTTGCTTTCATTCAAGGAGATAATTGATTGAGCCCCTAGCCTGTGCTCACAACTGTGAACATACCTCACAGATGTGGATACCAGGAAGAGTAAGACACTGACCCTGCTTTTAAGGAATTCACAGTGTAGTTCAGAGACAAACATGTCAACAAGCACTGGAGGCTCAGCCGAGAGGCAAAGCCTTTTTACCTCGCTATGTCTATCCACCCTCATCCCCAGCCTTTGCCCCCACACAGCCCCCTCTGGGCACACTCGAGGTTATTAAAGATTACCAGGTTGCTGCCTGAGTAGCTTGGGAAATTCCCAGGTTCTAGGAACCTCTGCCCAGCAATTCCTACACGGAAAGTCCCACAAAGGTGCCTCCTCAAGACTTTCCAGTGAAGCATTTCTCGTCACTCCTGCCCAAGTCACAACTTGGACCCTACTCCTCTCGCCACCACATACACACAGTCCCACTCTCTGTCTTCTCTTTCATCCCCTGGCTTTCATGGCTCTTCTTTACTCCAGCCAAATTGCCTCAAAGTCAAGGCCAATAAAAGCACAGATGCCGGAATCCTTGTTTCAGTTCTGGGTTTCAAGCTAGCACTTCCTGAATTAGCAAAATTGAGTCTCTGAGAGGCTAGCTGACTGGAAGTCCCCTCCCTGTCTGAGCTTCAGGGAGCTGAAAATCTCAGTGTGGGAAGGAAGTGGGGAGTGGTAGGATTTCCCTGAAGAAAGTAAATGTCTGAGAGGTAAATCCTGCCGACCTCCACTTCCCAAACACTGATCTGAGGAGGAAAGGCAGAATCCCAGCTCCAGCCACACAGGAACTTCTGGTTTCCATTCAGGGCTGGGAGTGAAAGAGCTATTTCCAAAGCAAAAGATGATGCCACTCCCTTCAAGGATTACCTACAACTAGTTCCTTTTTGGTTATCACCCATTTTTACAGAATCTTCAACACAGAGACCCCACTGCTTGCCCAAGTTTCCTTTCCTCTGAAACCCATGACATTCACCTGACCCTCTGACTTCTGTTGAGTCCCTAACATCCTTTTCTTCTTTCCTAAAAGATAAAAGCAGGGTTGTCAACCTAAAATCACTGGTTTTCTCCCTCCCCAGATATGAATAGAAGGTCCACCCCTACCCCTACTGTTTTATGACTTTTTTCATTCTCCATTCTATTACATCTCCCCATGTCCTTCTCAGATCTGAAGCCCCTAAGAGGTAGAGACCATGGCACAATAGTACCCTGCTTCCACTACACACAGGGATATACTCAACTGTGAACTTAAGAACAGGAGCTAGCACTCAGCAATATGTGCTCGGCAGGTTGTTAGGTATCTAATGTGCATTATTTCATTTAATCCTCACCACAACCTTATGAGGTAATCACAATCATTATTTCCATTTTCAAGAAGTTAACAAACTAACTTAATGGGAACCTCATAGCTAAAGGTAGAAGAACTGGATTTAAACCTCCTAATTCTGCTGATTTCAATCCCTGCGCTTTCAACCACTATATAATTCTGCATCCCCTTCAGGTGAAGGACCTTGTCCTGTTTGTATCTTCCCAATGCTTGGCATCTGGCAAACAGATGACACACAATAAATGTTTGTTGAATGAGTATCTCCTCCTGCCCTGTTCTCCACCCTCCCTCAGCCTTGCAAGGGCAGAATCATGTCTGCATCCACCCTAACTGGTCCCACCTGGGCTGTCCCAGGAATACTTCCTGTCCTTCCCCAAGCTAAGTCAGGAGCATTCCTCAGGCCCAGGCAGCAGTCCTGTGTGGAGGAAGAGGCAGTGGGGGTGGTTCAAAACAGCTGTTTCTCTTGGTTTAAAGAACAAGGAGCTAGAAACAGGAGGGTGGGCGCATGGGCCCTACAGCCCATTTTCCTTGGATAACCTCCAGTCTGTTCCCTTGAACTCAGGGATGCTGGGCAGTTCAGGTGAGCCGTTCAGGGGCTGGGCCCACCTGAGACCTTCCGCCAGGAAGATGATTTTTCTCTCCAGCACGGCAGAGGCAAAGATCTGAAGTATCTGTTCAAAACTGAGACAGTGCAATAGAGAACTAAAATCCACATGTTCTAGGTGGGAGTCCAGGGGCCGTGTCAGTGAAATGAACTGTGGGGAAACCAGAGAGAGAGAAGGTGTCACTACACTGCAAGATCATGCAGACCCCGGAGTGCTGGGCCTCTACCAGCCTCTATTCCTTCTGCCCCCAGGAGTGAATCTGACCCTGTCTCTCTGTCCCCCTGCCAATTGGCTGGAGGACAGCACTGATGTGATCTTGAGTATGGCCCATAATGTCCTGCACCCTCCCTCACTCGCCTCCCCGAGCACACGCCCCTCTCTCACCGCGCTTCACCACATGGGCTTCTGTTCCTTGAGCAATCCCATCTTTCCTGCCTGCAGCCTTCACAGTGAGGGCCCTCCACCTGCACTGCTCTGCTCTGCTCCCTTCATTCTTACCCTCTTTCAGGTCACAAGGCCCCCCCTTGGCCATGTGATACTTTCCCATCTTCTTTTTATGTAGCACCCTGTTGTGTTTTTTTTCTTTCATCACAGTTACATAATTTCTAATTCAACATGCACTGGTGTGTTTATTTAACATCTATCCTCCCCACTGGACTTATAGCTCCAAAAGGTCAGGGACCACATTCATTTTGGTCACCACTGTATTCCCAGAAAATAGTATAGCTTGGCACACAGCAAGCATTCAGTACTTATTTTTTGAGAAAGTGAAAATTTCTAGCCTCTCCCCTTATTTTCCTGTGGGGAAGCCAAGGTTCAAAGGGGTACACAGACTATTCAGAGCTCCAGAGGTCACGACTGGAATTCTTAGAACAGTGTTCTACCTGCTGCCTCAGTGTGCTTGGTGCCTTAAAACAATAGCATTCCCCCGTGCATGGGTGGAGACTCGGAGGTGGGGATGGATGATAAGAAATGGACAGATGGATGCTGTAAGGTAGAGACAGGACAAACAAAGGAGAGTGGAGTGGGGGTGGGGGCAAGTGGCAGTCTGGGGGCTGAGGGAAAAGTCCTTTATAGCACCAGAAGCCTCAACTTACATGATTTATTTATTATAAATAAAAGTCTTGGTGGCTTGAGCAGTAACTAGGTGCTTGTGGGTATGAAGTTAGAAGGATCAGAAAATCTGGGTTTGATTTCAGCTTTGTCCACTCTAACCAAATCCCAGTCCCCATCTGGCTCAGTTTCTCTGTACTTTAACCTGGTTAATGAAAGAACAGTGCTGAGAGGTGCCACAGATGCCTACCATCTCCAGCTAGGGAAGGTCTCACCCATTTTGCTAACCCACCTCAGTGCCTGAGTCGGGGATGAAGCTCTTGAGAGTGACAGTCTTCCCAGGAGCAGGGAAGGCTGCCTCTCGGAGGCCCTGCATGAACGGGTAGATGACAGCCATGGAGATCTGATGTCTCTTCTCCACTTCATCCAGGATCTGCAGGGAAAAGAACCACAGGAGGCACAGCTCAAAGGGACACTACCAGGCAGGTGGAAGAGACTCTACGTGCCCCTGAGCATCATAATGTTCTCATACTGGTTCAGCTGATCCTCATGTATCTTCTAGGGCCCTCCACGAACTGGTCCTCTCCCTCCCTGGCAGAGGCTGGGCTCATGCTAAATAATCTGCAGTTTATCTCCCACATAAGACCTGCTTTTTTCCAGCTTCCTTTTTATTATCTCTCTACAAGTCCATATTCTTCCCCTCTCCTAATACCAACATAAAAGCACCTCCCTGGGAAGTCATCCCGGAGTAAACTCATCACCCATGATGGTACCATGTCCACTCATGCTGGTTGGAGCAGGAGGCTAGAAGCCTAAGCCTCTTGGTACCACTCTTTCCTCCAACTCCCACTGTAGATTCCCGAGGTCAGAGACTGCCTCCATCCCTAGGAGCACTGCAGAAAGGAATGCTCTGCCCAAGCAAAAGCTGACAGAGTTTCCTCCCCTCCTCCTCCAAGGGTCCTGCTGGGGTCAGAGCATAATGAAGTCCTTTCTGGCCACTAATGGATGGCATGGCCCCCATGGATTCTGCTCAAATCCTGTCTCAGATGCACTGGCACTCAAATTAGCTCCAGGAGAAGTCCTGGGGACCTCAACTGTTCTTCTACCCTTGAAGGAGTCAGAATGGGTCTTATAACTCCTTCATATTTGTTTAGTGCTTTGCCTTTTCTAAAGAGTCTTCTCATATATCACCTCATTTAAGCCTCACACCACCCAGTGAGATAGGAAGGTGAGATTATTATATCCATTTGACAGATGAGGAAACTGAAACTCAGAGCAGAAGTTTCTTCCCCTTGTCCTACTTCAACTACTTTCTTACTTGGGTAGAGTGGGAACAGTACCTGTCTCTGCAAGGGGTCCAGTCCCCTAGATTCAATTTCCACTTTTCCCTTAAGTCAAGTGCATGCCCCTTTGCCTCAGTTTTCCCAAGTGTGCTTTATTGCTGACTCTGGCTATGGGAGAAGAGCTCCACTAAGGGCTTAGTTGCACAGGCAGGGTTGGCAGCCAGAGACAGCCTGGAATATGGGCAGGACAAACAGGCCCTGAGGAATCCTGTTCTATCCCTACCTTGGAGAACAAGCCGAAGCAGCCGATGCAGCTGATGATGCAGTACACTTTGGGAAGGCGAGGGCCAGGGCCAGCAGGCTGGGGAGGGACAGAGAGGCTCCTTTAGTGCTGCAGCCTCCCCAAGGGCTTCTCCCAACTGGGTATGAAGGAGCACAAGGCTGAGGGCTGGGGAGGGGGATTTATGGGGAATGGTGGGTGCAGCAGGGAGGTCAGAATGGCCACCAGCATCACAAGAAGAAATCCTTGAGGGTACTGGGTGAGTTGGTAGGCAAGCGCTGCCACCTTCGGTGCCAACACAATCTGGGGTCAGCAAAGAGGGGTAGCAAGTGTGCCTTAGAGATGAAGAAATGACTAAGGAGGAAAGCACTGTAAAGGTGACTTGGGGAATCCTCCTGAGACCTAAGATTTGAAACTAATTGTCCAAGTCCCAGCCTCTGCTCTGGTAGGCTCCAGGGGCCAAGGTAAGCAGGCCTGGATAGAGCAGGCAGGGAGAGGAGTCAGTTGTATTGAAAGCCGGAGAGAGCACAGACCAGAACCTGACCAGCAGGGGGAGAAAGGGCATCAGGTCCTCGTGCTTGTGGGGCTGCAGAGGGACCACTAGCATGGCAGCAGGTCCTGGGCTGTGCTTTTTCTACAACCAATGCTGCCAATAAGCCGGGACTTTTGCAGCTCAGGCTTGAGCAAGCCCAGCCATGGAGCTGAGCAGACTGCAGAAAGGAAGGGGCAGTTCCGAGCTGCACAGACCAAGAGGCGCCTGCAGTATCCAATCTTTCTGCTCCCATCCACATTGGTCAGAACGAAGGAGAAGGTCTCCCTGAGAAAGAGCAGACAAGGCTTGATTTGCATTGCACACTGAATTCTAAAACAGGAAAGTGGTCAGCACTAGAGGGTGGAGAGGAGGGCAAAGGGGAGCTGCTGATTAATCATAGGAGTAAGGGCTCACTGGTGTCAAGCCCTAAACACATCATCTCATCTAATTGTCAAAACAACTCTTTGAGGTAGGTTCAGTAATTATCCCCACTTTAAAGATGAAGGAATTGAGGCCAGAGGGTGCTTCTTATTCAAGGTCACTCAACTCATAAATAGTGAAGTCAAAGCTCAAGCAGTCAAATTCCAGGGCTCATGCTAGAAGGGCCTTTGCTACATCGCCTTCTTAGATGCTAACTGCTTTCTGCTAAGTCCAGCTTGGGCCAGTAGCAGAGCTAAAAGCAGCAACTATTGCTTCTAGCACAGGTGGGAGAATCTGGCTCTTTGGACAGAAGTGACTGATCAAACGGATAGCTCATATCCTTGGCCTTGAGGGACCCCAGGCCAGATGTTTTCAAACTAATCAATTACATTCCCAGGCCGAAAATCAAATGACAGCAGTGAGGGAGGCTACAGGAGCCACAGAACTCGCATGTTCCTTCTCCCCAAATCCAATATCCTTGCCCAGGATAATTGAGCAATTACCTGGGATACTCAGTGAGTGATGCCCACTCATTCCCATCTGGGAAGCAGAACAAGGGGATAGCTTTGAGCAGCCGCTCCTCCTCCTCCTGCTGACCCCGAAGCAGGTTCTCCCGCTATAAGGTAAAGGAAAAGACAAGTGGATGTGAAGCTGGGGGCAGAGATAGCAGGAGACAGCTTCAGAGCTGGTGAGCTTCCTTTGAGGCTCTAAAGCAGTCTAGGGATAAGCTTCTCCACTAGCATAGGGGCGAAGGGTGCCTTTGCCCATGACTCTGCACAGTTTGCATTCTGGGTCCGGTTGGAACAACTCCAAAGCTGAAACAGCCCCTCCTGGGTCAACTCTACATAAGCTTGAGTTCGACCTCAGTATTGAGGTCTACATAGAAAGGGGACAGGGCCATGTTGAATATAGAAAGGCCCTGAAATGGCCCAGGCCCCTGGGAGGACAACATCAGAGAGGCACCACATCAGAGAAGAGAAGCGGCCAGCTCAGTTGGCACACCTGCTAATGAGAAGGATTCCCACCCCTCTACCTGGTGAAGGATCAGACAAGAAGGAGTCTAATGCTTGGGCTCGGGCAGAGGGCTGTGCCTGCCCACCAGTTACAAGGCTGCCCCACTCTTTCCTTCCCACACATCCCAGAGAGGGGATTCATTCTAGGAGTTCTGGCAGAAGGTAAGCTCTACAGAGTAGGGTGACTGAAAATGGGATTTGGAAGACCTATCAGGTCCCCTAAAAGGCAAAATATCTAGCCTAGTTTCCCTGCTAGGAAGCCTAGGTCAGTCCCTCACAAAGAAGCTAGACCTAGATTCTGTGGGTGATAACAGAGAACTGGGGCTGTGCTAAGAAGGAAATGGAGAGCAGCGAGCTCAGAGCTCAGGGCAGCTCCAGGCTCAAGCCCCGGTAGGGTAGGGAGAAGAAGGTGGAACCCCCACCCCTACCACCTTCCAAACACCCCAGTCCTCTGGCTGGCCTGCCCCTCCTTCAGTCCTTACCTTGGGAAATTGGTAGGTGATTATAGGCTCGTAATCATCCTCTGAACGCTTCTTTTTGAGAGAAACCACAAGAAGGTATTCAAAGAAGTGCTGTCCCCCAGCAAAGTTGGGCAAAGAGTGCTCCTGGACCCTTTCTGGTTCCTTTAAAGCTTCCCCTGAATTGTCCTGGGGCGGTCCTGAAACCAAGCCAGAGCCCATTTAGTATAATCTCATTGATCCATTCCTGGAGTGGAGTCTGTGAGAATCCGGGTGACCTCCACACCTCAAGGCCGCCTTGCCAATGCTGAGATACCTGGATACTGGCCAGCACCACCAGTCACTCAGGATCAGGGCCAAATGGGCAGTTTTCACACCTGCCCTGGTAGACTTGAAACCATGGGGAGCCAAGCAGAGGAAAGAAACCACTGACACAGAAGCCACGGAAATGTGCTGGAGAGGCCACATGGAGGCCAAGGCCCCAGGGTACCACAGAGACTGCCTAACCTGTCGGGTGCTTCCGGCAGTCCTGGAACAATACGGCCTGAGAGTATAGTTCATACTAAGTGAATAAGAACAGGCCCGAAGGGCATGTGACTGTGACCACACTAGCCCCACAAAGGGCATGACCAGCTCTTAAAAACCAGCAGAGGAAGCCTCCTGACCCAGTCACATGGGGAACCATGTGGAGGCCAAGATATAAAGGAAGAGGAGGAAGGAGCATTTCAAGGAAGAAACAGTCCCGCCTAAGAGGGTCACCCTAAAAACAAGGAAGTGGGCAGTCCAGTCCTGACCTGCTCGGAGTTGAAGCAGTCGGTGTCGGAAGAGCCTGAACACCCGGCCTACCACTTGTCCTTCCATCTCTGGGCCTTCAGGACAGAGCGGCCTCCCCTCTCCCCTAACACAGACAGACTGGTGACAGAAAGCCTGAGAAAGGGGCTGCTTCAGTCTCCAGCCACAGCTCTGTGAAGCCAAGCCACGCGCTGTCTTCCAGAGAGGGAATAGAAGTTTCCATCCTGTGCACCCAGTGGTTGAGCAAGAAGGATGTGACGGGACCCAGGAAGGCAGCAGAAGCCAGCACCAACAGAGTCAGCATCCTGGCACTGCAGCGCAGATCTCAGCTCCTCCCAAGAGCCCCAGGGTGTGGCGAGAGAAAAGGTCATGAGCAAACACCTCTGGCTGAAAGTAGCCAGAAAGGCCTGGCTACTTCTGGGCTAAGGGTTTTGAATCCGGGCTGCAGATTGTACAGAGAGTTAATTTACAACCTTAGAACAGTGGACAATGCTTGATAGTGTCAGACTGTGGGCACTGGAAACTGACTGGTCTCAGGATAGGGATCCTATACCTCCAACACTTGGATTGCTGACCTTTCACTTCTCAACTTGGTCAACGGAAGTCAAAAACCCCAGCAAGGCCACCTGCTGAATTCTAGAACTTCCAGCACTTCCCGACCTAGAGCACATGGCCAAACACTCTCTGCAGCCAGGATGCCACTGCCCTCCCCTGATTAAGATAAATAGACTTGGCCTAATAATTATCCAAATAAATTAATCCTTCCAACAAAAGAAAGAGTTCTGGAAGTCAATACCTAATAGCCTTCTTTCCTGATGGTGCAGTAGAGAGCAAAATCCATCTCTAAGCCCAGAGTTCGTGATATTTTGGAAATAGCTACAATGGTGAATTTCACCCCCTGGAGAGTTCTGTCACTGGCACTTGTTCCAGGGTTCCAGCAGAGTCCCTCTTCTCAAATAGGAAGCACTGGCTCAGGAGACTATCCCCAGCTTAAGGTAGGGGACTGATTGCACCAGCAGCCTGAGGGTGATTCTGTGGCAGTGGAAAACATCCGGGTGATCTCCACCCAACCCCCACGCCTGCTCAGCCTTCCTCCAGGTCAGGCCAGGTCAGCTGTTCTGCCCAAGCTACAGGCACAGCTGCTAGCCCACTGCTGTGTCTGGAGACTAGGTAAGAGAGAAAGAATAGCAAAAAATCACCTTGGATTCTCACAGAAACCCCTGAATGAGTAACTACAGGGAAGGCTTTTGCCAGGAAGCTGCCTCGAAGGGAAAGCAGGGGGCAAAAGGGTTTGAAGCCAGTGTTTGCCACTCCTGCTAAGAATAAGCACCCCTCTGGAAGAGAGTGGGGTGCTAGGATAGGAAAAACAGCTGCTTTGCTCCTAAGAGCTCTAGACCTGGCTTCTGTGGGACTAGAAAAAGCCAGGACTCATGGCCAAACTCATGTACAGTAAAGAAAGATGTTCAAATGCTGTAATGGGTGAGAAGAGCGAACCAGAACACTTGGAACTGGCACCACACCTTACCTGCAAGCTGCACAGACTTGTTGCACAAGCCTTACCACCTGTTTGAGGAACAAGCATCTTCCTGATACCGATGGGGAAACTGAGGCATAAAGTAATTCAAAGGCTATTAAAATTGATAGGATTTGTTGGGAATGGGGATTAGGAAAGCTCCAAATCCATGCTCCTGCCTTCTGGATGCATTTGACATCAAATATCCCACAGAGGTTTTCAAAGGACATTGAGAAACAGAATCTTATCACTGATCATTCCAGATTCTAATGAAATTATGCCTTTCCCTAAATCCTTTGGGCTGTGTTCAGATCATTTTCTTCTACTTTATCAAGCAAGCCAAGAGAATAGCAAAATTAATAAATCATTGACAAAAGAAAGTAATTAGACTTTTGGGATGAGGCCCAAGAAATGCAGCAAAAGACTGTTTTCTCCCCTCTTTCAAAAGGTGTTATCCACAGGAGAGAAAAGCATAAGAGAAAACTAACCTCCATCAAACTCATGTTTCATATAAGGCATCTCATTTAATCTCCAGTGTCCTAGAAAGGAATTATTATCCTGAGTTTTAGTTGAGGAGGGAGCCACCCTTTCTAGGGAAGTCAGGAATCTGGTTACACTTGTTCCTCCACCAGAAAGCCTCTCCCACACACACCTGACTGAAGTCCCAGATCTGTCTAGAATGCAGGTTTGGGGACCTTCTGGAACCTTCATCTGGGAAGCTGGCCCATCCCTTCCAGCTCAGCTGCTCTCAACCCAGGACCACCACCACATCACTCCTTGTCACCAGGATACACACACACACACACACACTCCCTCCTAATACACAACTGTCCTGGGGCCAGAAAGGCAAAAGAGGAAGGGGGAGAATCCCCAGGCAAGTGGAGGATGGTATGGAAGATGAAGAGGGCATATGCTCCTGGCCCTACAAGTGTTAGGCCTCAGTTCTTACAGTTCCTCAGTATCAGGAAGCTCCTCCAGGTACAATCAGGAAGTGCCTGGTGTTGGGGCAGGGGTGGGTGGGAACAACTGGAATGTCTCCTCTGGGCTGCAGGGGGCAGACCCCTTCCATTCAGACAGATGCCCCAGGGTCTGGGAAAACCAGGACAGACCAGGCCAGTGCTCTCCAGAGAAGAGAGAATGTCAGCCTCATCCCGCCTTCTGCTCCCACCACTGCACGGTCCCAGGCCTCTGCCCCAAACTGTGGTCTCTGACCCTCTCCCTGATGGTGCAGATGGAATGGCCAGATATTGGAGATCTGTGTCTAGAGAGGACACTACAAAGAGGGAAGGAGCAGGGTGTGGCAGGAGGAAGAGCAGATCACTCAGAGGTCACTGCAGTTCAAAGAAGGGTGCACTGACCTCACTCCCTGAGGTCTCCCCAACTCTGGGGCTTGGGCTAAGAGAGGGTCTCACTTGGCCTCCTGGCGTACCAATGTTGGAAAGGGCAGGTTGTCTGGGAATGGCCCCTGCTCTTTGCTCCTCAGACAGTAGGACCTCTGGGCAAAGTATCTAAGGGTCATGGCTGTTCAGCCATAGGACTGGCTAGCGGTAAGCCACACAAATATCTGCCGAATGAATGAATAAATGGATGAATTTCTAACTGCCCTCCTTCCAACCCCAGGGCTCTGCTAAGAAAGAAAAGAAGGTGCTTCTTTAAATTAGAAGTTGACTTCTAATTTAATCCCCACAATCCTGGACGGGGGAATTATGTCCATTTCACTGTTGCGGGGCTGAGGGAAAGGGAAGGGGTGCCCTGTCTGGGCGACACGCTGGAAAGCAGCAGCTGCGCAGGTTCTACCGCCGCTCCGCTGGAGGCCACACTCTGAAGGGCACCTGGCAGCGGGTGGGTGGGGGTGGTAACGTCATCGGGGAGACCTGTGTTTGTGGCCGGTGGCTATCTGCGGGGCAGGGGCAGGGGCGCTGGCTCCGAGGAACTGGGCAAAGGCCAAGGAGGACTCCCAGGGCGACGAGGTGGGGCGGGGCGGCGGGCACGCCGGGAGCTGAGGCAGTGCCTCTGGGAGGACACCACAACCGGGGCGCTTTCAGGCACACTGCGGTTGCACCGCAAGCTTCCTGGATGGAAGGACACGTGGCCCCGGGGCCCCACAACGGCTTCCTGTGTCCCGCCGCCTCCCCCTCGCCCCCGCAGGCCTGGCCTCGCCGTCCCCGCCCCCACCTGACCCTCTTCCCCTCTCCGCGCGCTCCCTCCCGCTCACCTGCCCACGCGCAGCCTCCTGAGCCCCCTCCAACTGCTCCCGGATCTCGACGCCCCGTGCCGCCCTCTCCCGGGCCCCAGCCGCCAGCCCTAACCCCGGCTCCCCGGTGCCCACGCCGCACCCCGCGCTCTCCCCGGCCGGCACTAACCCCCATGGCCGCGCTTCAGTCTCAGGCTGGCTCGAAGGCGGCGGCCGAGCCCATCCATGGCCCCTCGAGTGCCCGGCTCCCGCTCCCAGCTCCGCGCTGGCCCCGCCCCCCTATCCTTGACCTCCGCGGGTCCGACACTTTCACTTTCACGCGGGGGGAGGCCTAGGGGACAGGTTCGGGGCGGCGCGGCGCACCTTCCGGACTCCGGCCCAACCCCCGGGCGCACCTGGGCGGGCCCGCTCTGCCCTCTCCCTGGGCAGGGCGGCGTGGGGTGGCAGAGGGCGCTCGACGCGCGTCCGGGACTGGGCGGCGCCACCTCGTTCCCACCCTTTGTGGGGCTCCCGGGGAGGCTTGATTTAGCGAACCCCCTGCAGTCCGCAGAAGCGCATGTCCTGGCTGAAATCATCGTCTTCCAGGTGGCTCCAAACGAATTCCAAAAGGGGCAGAGTT
Organism: Pongo abelii; assembly: GCF_028885655.2. NCBI lineage: Eukaryota > Metazoa > Chordata > Mammalia > Primates > Hominidae > Pongo > Pongo abelii. The sequence continues at coordinate 121,530,844 of NC_071985.2, read as the reverse complement.
TTCAGTCCTCACACCTCTCCAACCCCTCCACCTCTCCCTTTGCAACTGCTTTAGCCCCTCGACCATCTCCAGGTCTCTTGCCCTACTTGTCCTCTCACTCTCGGGGTTCCTGAGGAGGAAATGGAGATGCGGATTAGGGACCTGACCCTGCCTTCCATTCAAACTTGGCCTTGAGCAGACCAGCAAAATGGGGGTAACCCCTGCCATTCCACAGAAATGTGAAAGTTCAGGAATAGAAAACTTTTTGTAGGTTTTTACATAATACAAATTTAAGGGACTGTTATTGTCATAATTGTTGCAGCTGTCCCCTCTCCCCTTCTAATCCTGAATTTCAATGCAGCCTTTCCACTCCTCCCTTTTCACATCTTCATTAACTTCCAAATACGTCCAGGCTTTAAACTTCAGGTATCAACCATGACATTGTGGTTCGGCTAAGCCCACTTCCTCCTGGGAGATCTGCCCTAGTTCCCTGCTCCCTCTCAGGACATTATCTGTAGGGCTGGGAAGTGCAGAGTCCATCTGGGGTTGCCTGGTTTACAAGGTTTTAGGGACCGTTTCAGGAGGGGTAGGCAGAGGGAAGAAGGGACCCTGGCAGAAATACGTCTGGAATCTGTGGGCCTGACTCCCAGACCTACAGCCCTCTTTCCTCTCCTCAGGCGTGGCCTCCAGGTGACTCTCCAGTCACCATGGGAGAGCCAGAATTGGGAATCCAGCCCTGGTATTAACTGTCTAGTCTTGTCCCAGAGGTTCTAAAAGTTGACTTTATTCTGGCTGTATGCAATTTTGCACTTAATTACAGTCTGTTTCTGTTCCCTATTCTTTGTGTATTCCCGCACACAAGTACACTTCCCTTCCCCAAGCACGTTTTCTGGGCTGAACCCATGTCTTATGCATCTCTGTGTAAGAACAGTCGTTGCTCATGATAAACTTGTCCAATTGATTGAATATTATTGTGCCTTAACTTCCCCAATCTATTTTGTGGTATTCCCAACCAAACCAACTTCCTTTCTTTAAAAACAGATGAGGAAAACTGTATACATGTGCCCGAAAAAGATAAGTACAAGAATGTTCGAGGGAGTCTTATTTGAAACAGACTCACACTGGAAATAACCTCAAATGTCTATTAATAGTAAAGTGAGTGAATCGCAGTATATTCACATAATGAAGTACTACATAGCAGTAAAAATAAATAAACCGTGGCTGCATGCAATAACATGGCTACATTGCACAAACATCATGTTGAGAAAAGGAAGCCAGTCACAAAAGAGTACATTATGTAAGAGTCCATTTGTATAAAGTTTAAAACAGGTGAAATTAATCTATGGTATGAGAGGTCAGGATGGTGTTACCTTTAGGGAGGAAGGAGGAAATAATGATTGGGAGAATACCATAGCTTTTCTTTCTAGGATGCTGGTAATGTCCTATTTCTTAAACAGGTGGTAGATACATAGATGTATTCACTATGTGATCGTTCTTTGCAGTGAACACTTAAGCACTTCTCTATATGTATATGAGACTTTAAAAAGATTTTTAAAGTATTCGTTAGGATGTTAGGGTGACATTAATGAAGGTAATGAAACAGGAAGAAGCTAGTTCAGAATAAAATTAGAAATTATTGGGATGGGAGGAAGTGGAGCTAACTAAGTATAATCTGCATTTTTGAGAAGTGTGGATAATAATAGGAACAAGTTAATTGATCCATAGCGGAAAATTTGGGTTTAAAGTGATGGGTTAAGATGGCAAAGATGAGAGCATATTATGGGTATAGCAATGAGAATTAGCAAGGGTAGACATTTAAAGTATAAGAAAGAGGGTGTGCAGATGGAACAGCATCTGAGAGAAGAGGGAGGAGGGGGCAATTAGAAGCTTAGGTAGAAGTTTGGCTTTAAATGGGAAAAGGAAACTTTTTTTTTTTTTGAGACAGAGTTTCACTCTTGTTGACCAGCTGGAGTGCAATAGCGCGATCTCGGCTCACTGCAAACTCCACCTCCTGGGTTCAAGAGATTCTCCTGCCTCAGCCTCCTGAGCAGCTGGGATTACAGGCAAGCGCCACCACACCCGGCTACTTTTGTATTTTTAGTAGAGATGGGGTTTCACCATGTTGATCAGGCTGGTCTCAAACTCCTGACCTCAGGTGATCTGCCTGCCTCAGCCTCCCAAAGTGCTGGGATTACAGGCGTGAGTCACCGCTTGTGGCCGGGAGAAGGAAACTTTATCTGAGGGAAAAAAAAGATGAAAATGGCTATAGATGTTGATAAATGTGTAGAGAAGGTAGCAAGAAGTTGAAGGATACCACAGGAGGCCTCAGTTTCTGCTAAGACAAAAGATTCTTTTTCTTCTTGTAGCTGCCATCTTCCACTGTCCCCTGGGTCATTCTCCTAGTCTGGCTGTAGAGTGGAAGTGAACGACCCTAGCCTTCCTTTTTTGAAGGTCTTGAAAGGAAGCACACTAAAAAGTTGTATTGAAGGAGGCAGTCAGTATGACATAACAGAATGAGTCTGGGCATCTGACACAGACGAACTTGGACCTGAACCCACTCTGCCTCTTGTTTGCCCTGTAGCCTTGGGTTAGGCATTGCACTGAGCCTCACTTTTCTGATATAATAAAATCACCTTGCAGGGCAGTTGTGAGGATTAGAAAGAATATATTTGTAATAAAAATTCCAAACTTCACACATACCTTTAATCCTCAAATCACTGTAGTCTCAGCTCCATTTCTTTTAATTGCAGAAAGTACTGTCTATTACCAGGCTTGTTTCTCCAGGAATTTCTGAGAAACCTCAAGAAACACACACTCCAAAGACCAATTCTGATATTCACTGGTCATTAGAGTCCATCATGGGAATTCAAACTATTACTTTCCCTTCCACAATTATACCCATTTGTCTGAAGACATACTGCTATTGTTCTCCCCTGTGCCACTTTGCCCAACTTGGACAATGATTCTATCTTCAATTCCATATAGAGATAGCTGAGGTTAGAAGAGGTTTTGTTAACACTTAGTTGAAGGTTTGTTAAGACTTTGTTTTATGGTAAGAGAAGCACGTTATAAAAGGAAAACTTAAACACAAAGTATCACCACTCTTGGGGTCTGTATGAGAGTCCTCTTTGGAGTACTTCTCTCCTTACCCCTAGACTTGCCCCCATCTTGCAGGGATCAGCTAACCTGACTCCAGTGGGAATGCCCTTGAACCCAGCCCTGTCTCAGTATTCACATGTTCAAGAATGACTGACAAGAGCAATGTTTATTACATTCATGGGGAAACCCTGTCCCATACTTAGAACCTAATCTCATCTTTTGGCACAGAGACACCAGAACAACAACAAAAACAAAAACAACCCATCTTTCCCCAAGAATAGGCCAATCAATACAGAATGCCACCATCAATTGGCCTGCACAATTCCTCTTCCTTTGAGATGAACAAAAGCTCAAGCTGTCTCAAACTATGTATACTGCAAGCCATCTGAAGTCTTGGCTTCTCATCTCCTGTGAGAAATGAGTTGAATAACCTACACACCTTCCAAAAACAAGCAATGATATCCAGGATTAGGAAAGAACATCCATATATTAGAAACAAAGATAGCCTTTTCTGTTACCACAAAGAGTTCCTGGAGTTAAAAAGTTCTCAAATCTCTCTCCCCTAGAAAGGGTCTCTGCTCTATATTTGATAGCCAAAAATCTCCATGTATCCTCTTTCTTCCCATTCTTCTAAAGTGCTAAGATTTCAATCCCAACATTTTGTGTGTGTTGATCCCTCTGCTTGGAATGTTCTTCCTCCCACTCCTCACTCTACTAACTTCTACTCATTCTTCATATCTTGCTTAAACGACCTTTTCTGAAAAGACTTCTTTGACCACCTCTCCTTTCCATCTAAATCAGATCCTCCTGTTACAACCTCAATCACACCGTTTCCCTAGGAGCATTTATAGCCATTTGAAGTTACATATATGTATTTCTGAGATTATTTGTTCGACTACTCTCTCCCTTTCTAGAGTCATCCCCAGGAGGCATGGGTCTTATCTCTTTCTCTTACTTCTGTGTCCCCATTGCCTAGCACAGTGGCAGGCATACATCAGATAAACAGCAAATATTTGTTGAGTGAATTAACGTATGAATTAATAGATGGGTAGTATGCAGAAAGCTTCTATCTCTAAGGAGACAGAAAATTAATTTAAACATTTTTTTATTTTCTGGGTTCTACTCAGGGCAAACACTTCGGGTGCCTAAGACTCATTTCCCCTTTTACCCTTGCTGGATATATGGATATATTTGCTCAGAGGTGTATCAGATGGTGGAATCTGATCGTGGTAGTCCTGGTCTCCTTCCCCCAGGTTGATTCATGGTGGCCATGTGATCCAGGTGTGGCCAGTGAGAGGTAAGGAGGTATCTAATCTAGTAAGGGAGGCAAGAGGCAATCTCCTAGGGACTTCTGGGATAGGATTCTCCAGAAGTGATGCTGTTTCCCTGCCTCTGGGCATCACTGGGTTTGGATATGATGACAGGAACTGGTGAGATGAAGCCAGCTTGTGTAGCAGAACAGGGACAACAGGCTCTCAGGGTAATGGGGCAGGAGTCAGGGATGGCATGTCAGACCTGAAGCTGCCTTCACTCTGCACTGCTTGTTACCTGAGGTAATAACTCTCCTTATGGTTTAACGCAGTGAGCCTTCTAAATACATTTTACATGGCATCTCAGTGCCATGTAATATACACACATGTAATATACAAATAAGATAAAAGTTTCACAAAACAATATCACTCCTACTATGTGCAAGGTATGCTGATATTTCTCCTTTTTCTTCCATTCTATTATTATGCTTTTAAAAAATCCTTGTTTGAGGCACCTTAAAATTATTTCACCCCCAAAATGTGTTGTGACCCACAGTTTAAAACATCTTTGGGTTTTCTGGTACTTTTTCTGCAGACTCTGAAGCCAGACTATCTGAGTTGGTGTCTTAGGTCTGCCAGTTACTAGTTTGGTTACGTCAGGCAAGTTTCTTAACCTCTTTGTGATTCAGTTTTTTCATAATTGATAGAATAATAATGGCATCTACCTTACAGGGTTGTTTTAAGGATTAAATGAGCTAATACATCTAAAGCGCTTGGAATGGGAAGCCACTGGCAAGTCTGAACACAAGACTTACATGATCCTACAAAGATGAGTAAGGCATGGTCCTTGTTCTCACAGAGTTTGCCTTCTTGCAGGAATAATATAATGCAGAGATACTGGGATTAAGATAAGCACAGGGTAGTTCAAGATCATGAAGGAGAAACATGCATTTTAGCCTAAGAAATCAAGTCTGATCTCCAGTAGGTAAGCCTGGGAGACAAAATCTCACTTACTTTTTTTTGTTAACTAATAGACTAGTTTTAGATTTACAGAAAAATTGAGCAGAAAGTACAGTTTGCACATATCCCCTCACCCCAGCCCCATGTATAGTTTTCCCTATTATTAACATCTTGCATTAGTGTGGGACATTTGTTACAGTTGATAGACCAACATTGATCCACTATTAACTGAAGTCCATCATTTACATTAGGGTTCACTCTTTGCTTGTACATTCTATGGGTTTTGACAAGTGTACAATGACGTGTATTCACCATTACAGTATTATATGGAATAGTTTCATTGCCCTAAACATCCTCCGTGCTCCTCCTATTCACCCCTCCTTACCCCGTCCCACTCCCAAACACTGATCTTTCTACCGTCTCCATAGTTTTGCCTTTTCCCAGAATGTCATATAGTTGGAATCATACAGCATGTAGCCTTTTCATCATACAATATGAAGCCTTGCTTCTTTTAATTAGAAATATGTATTTACCTTTCAAAACCCTCTCTGAATGCAGAATACATTCATAAGCAAAAGAACAAAGAGTAATAATTTTTAAGTGTGTTTTCAGCACTGTTCAGGGGATTCAGCAGCCAATAGGTGTAACCAATTTCCTTAACAAGCATCTGCTTAATAAATATTTGTTGAACAAATGAATGAATGAATTCCCAGCATGATGACTACATTAGCAGATGGTCAATGCGTGCTTGTTGAGTTGATCTCTAGACCTAACATTTTGATTGCATTTAGGGGGTTCCCAGTTCTCTTTGACCATAAACTTAAGAGGAACAGATAGTTCTCATGGCTTGGTCACTTTATATGTTTCAGGCACTATGCTAAGTATTTTACAAACATTAATTCAAATCAGCATTATCAATAATCTTTTGAGCTAGCTATTACTATTCCCACTTTATAGATGAAGAAACAGGCTCACAGATGTTAAGGAACTTGCCCAAAATCACACAGCAGGTAAAGTGAACTTTTAATTCACACTCAGATGGAAACTTTATCCCCAGGAGCATCCTGATGAGCCCACCAGGACATGTCGTGGAATCTTCCATGGAGGTGACAAGCGGCCCAGCACTCCAAGCCTTCCATGATGGTCTCAAATAGATATCCTATGAGACTACACTCAGGTCTGTCTGTGTATTGCTCCCAAAATGCCCTACCTTGCTTTCTACACTGAACAGTGCCCCAAAGTGGTGGAATTTTTTTTTTTAATGGAAGCCAGAGGTTCATCATAATAGGTGTCATGGAAGTCCTCAGGGATGTAAATAACCCCCTAGAGATAAGGCTGACATAGAAAAGTCTACCTCAGTCCTGGGGAAATGAGCACACCATTCACCACTGTAGGAGAAAAGAAGGGGACAGAAGATCATGTAGGGCTTTGTAATTCATCAAAGATTCTTAGACATTTCTTTTTTTTTTTTCTGAGACGGAGCCTTGCTCAGTCGCGCAGGTTGTAGTGCCGTGGCGCATCTCGGCTCACTGCAAGCTCCGCCTCCCGGGTTCACGCCATTCTCCTGCCTCAGCCTCCTGAGTTGCTGGGAGTACAGGCGCCCGCCACCACGCCCGGCTAATTCTTTGTATTTTTTTTAGTAGAGACGGGGTTTCACCATGTTAGCCAGGATGGTCTGGATTTCCTGACCTCGTGATCCGCCCACCTCGGGCTCCCAAAGTGCTGGGATTACAGGCGTGAGCCACCGCACCCAGCCAATTCTTAGATATTTCTACCTACAATTAGAAATGTAAATTATCTCCAACACTTCAAACTTCTGACAGAGAAGATTTATAAATCTAATAAGCAGAATCTTTGTAAGCATATAACTAAGTCTTGTAAATCGAACATACCCACCCGCTAAATGTGCTAAGCAGAGAGAGCATCATCAAAGCAGCATCATGAGGACAAATCAGTTTCCTTGAATGAACACAATTTACCAAAAGTATTGATCCCATTTATATCTCTTTATTGTCTCTCTGCTTGCTTGTACAATTTCCCAGAACTACACATTTTTCTCATCCAGATAAGGGAGACTTAAAAACTAGGTCAGTCACATGAGTACAGTAACTGACATTTCAGAATCAGGGTTTGGTCTGAGACTCTGCATGGGAAAGCAAGGCCTGAGCATTAGTTCCAAGTTCATTCTAGATGAGCCATGAGTTAATAAACTGAACACTTCTTGTAGGAATACAACTTCATAATCATATACCTTTTCTTGCAATATAGTGCATCCTTTATTACCTTTTTGGCTTTTTTGAACAGTAACCTTTTATAACACTTTACCAAGATGTCTTTTTATAAGTTTTTATTGAATAATTTGAATTAAAATTCTCTTCTTCTTACCTGAATTGCAATGAAATCTTTCTGTTGCCCACCTGGGTCCTATACCCTATTTGTTCCTCTGAACCTTTTGTGTTTATTAACCACTGCTCTGGCCATTTATTGACAGAAAGAATCTGGAATTTTAGAGTGTCGAGTTAGAAGGGACAGTATCAGAGGCATTCATGTGCCCACCCGTCCACCCCCCGCCCCTGCCCCCGCCGCTGTTCCTGCTAAGTGCTGGGAACTCTGCCTAGCAGTTTCAACAATGGGAAAATCCTGCCTTCAGAAAATATAAAGCCTGCCATTCCCTGGCCTCCCTGACTGGGGTGTGAAGGCTTGTGATTATACAGCCAGTTAGTGGCTGTCAGGACCAGAATCCAGGAAATGTCTCTCCAAGTCCCTATCTTCAACGCAAGAAAGAGATCTGATGGATAACTCTTTTCTATTTTCTCCCCCACCCTTTTTTTTTTTTCGCTTGATGAGCAGAGATAGACAATACAGAACAGTGAGCACTTAGCTCAGTCCTGAAACTCAGAAATCAGAACATACTTGTTAACAGACTGATTAACACCACCAACCCCCACCTGTCCTGGTTGCCCTAATCACAAACCCCAAGAAGGAATGATGCCCACACCCCTACAGTTCTTTTCCTCTTCCCTCATCCCTGCACAACCCAGGAAGTTGCTCAGCTGAGCAACCACATCAGGCAGAAGGGCTGCCTGCTAAGTGATCATGGCATTTAAAGGAAGCCAAGAAAGTGATGAAAGGTTTCGAAAGACAACTGCAGGAAGAAAGAAAGAAGGTCATGGTGGACAGGATCCTGGAGGGAAGAGAGACAGGTTCAGGTGGAGAGGTTGGGAGCGGATTGCCATCACCCTCACCATGTTGCCTACTTGAGTCTCAGAAACAACTCTCTTTTCCTTTCCTTTGTTCTCCTGCAGAGAATATCATTCCATCTTACATCTCATTGTTAGTAGTGGCGAATCTGTACAGGTCTGCAGCAACCTCGATTCTTGCCTCCTCAGAAGAAAGATTTTGACTGAGGGGAATAAGGCAGAGAAAGGGACTGAAGCAAGTTTTAGAGCAGGAGTGAAAGTTTATTAAAAAGTATTAGAGCAGAAATGAAAGGAAGTAAACTACACTTGGAAGAGGGCCAAGTGGATGACCTGAGAGATTAGAGTGAATGGTCTGACTTTTGACTTGGGGTTTTATATGTTGTCATGCTTCCGAGGTCTTGCGTTACCTCTCCCCTGATTCTTCCTTCGGGGTGGGCTGTCCGCATGAGCAGTGGCCTGCCAGTACTTGCGAGGGGCCGCATGCACAGTGTGTTTACTGGAGTTGTGCACATGCTCACTTGAGGCGTTCTTCCCTTACCAGTTGGGTATTCTTAGAGGAAGGTCATATACCAGTTAAACTCTGCCATTTTGCCTTTTAGCGTGCATGCTTGGACCCACTCGTCCAACTCCTGAGATCTTATTGGGAAGCTGCCGATCACCAAATTTTGATGTTTTCTATCTACTGGGAGATTGCCTTTCCCTGGTGCCAGCTGCGACAAATTATTATTTTAGAGAGATAGTTAATAACCACCTGACCATCACCTCATGGTCACCTGGCATTCCTGGTTGGGGGGCCCACTCCTGCCCTGCTCATGTCTGCGTAACTACCTACTGTAACATCGTGTTTTATTTAAAGAGATAGATGCACAAAGTGTGTATATGTATAGGTGCCCACATGTCTATTTAACTGTATGTACTAGATTAACACCTGCCCCCAAACTGATCTCTGCTGAATAGAGCCAATCAAACTTGGTTCCCTTGGTGAGCTTGCACTCTTGGTATTACATACCGACTAGGGGACAGGGCCAGCCTCAGCCCTGATGTTACAGTCTCACCAATGCACCACAAAGTAGCAGTCTCTCATTGTGAGTTATCACCTGGAGTTCTTTGTCTCACAACTAAGAGAATTAGGGAGAGTGAGCACAAAGGGTGAAGTTGGAGCAAAAGTTTAATAAAAGAAGGAAGAAAGCTCTTGGCTGCGGAGAGGGGACCCAGAAAAGGGTTGCCATTTTTACAGTTGAATGCAAAGGCTTTTATAGGAAACCAATAAGGGCTGCGGATCTCATTTGCATAGGTACGAATTTCTGGTAGCTCTACCTTGTTCTTCTAATGCACATGTGGGCCCTTAGCTTGAGTTACTCCGTATTGCTTTGTTCCCCTTACTGTGCATGTGTCAGGGGATGGAATTGTCCATTGTGGGCATGTCTGGGCAAGCCACCTGTGCAGCCTTTCTTATCTGTGTAGCTGTGGGCATGTCTTAGGCAAGCCCCCCCTGTGCAAGTTCCTTTATCTGTGCCTGCAGCTTCATTTTTCAGCTGTTCTTTTGTTTGAAAGAGAACCCACCCGAAATACCTGCCTGACCAGTTTCTTCCTTTCTCCTCCCTCACTAGGAGATGCTCTTATCAGACTTTCCTAAGTGAAAAAAAAAAAAAAAAAGCCACAGCCTACTCCATCTTTTCTCCACTTCTTTGTTCACTTTTCATCTTACTCTAAGAAGTCTTTATGTAGCTATCATTTCCTGAACGTCACACTGCTTGGTGCTGGGAATCAAACCACACAAACCTGAACTCAGCTCATAGGACATACCATCTGTAAAACAAAAATAAAATTCTAACTCCCATGACCATCTGAATGGACTCCTTCTCTCAGCAAGGGCCTTCCAAGAGTTACCTGAGGGACTGGTTCAGGCCATGATGGGGGGTGGAGTGTGGACATGCCTCATCGTACACGCCTCCCTCTCAGAACAGACTCTGAAAGTTTGATGAGAAACAGTTAACAATCAAGTCTTTCTGAAGCCTGCTACCTGAAGGCTTCATCTGAATGATAAAACTTTGGTCTCCACAACCCCTTATTGTCACCCAGACGTTCCTTTCAATTAATTCCAGGTCTTTAGATAATAACTCTTTCAACTAATTGCGAATCAGAAAAATTTTAAACCTGCCTATAACCTGGAAGCCCCCATTGCAATCCCCCCACTTCAAGTTGTTCCCCCTTTTCAGACCAAACCAAGTACATCTTACATGTATTTGATTGATGTCTCATGTCTCCCTAAAATGTGTAAAACTAGGCTTTGCCCTGATCACCCTGGGCACATGTTCTCAGGATCTCCTGAGGGCTGTGTCACAGGCCATTGGTCACTCATATTTGGCTCAGAATAAATCTCTTCAAATATTTTACAGAGTTTGACTCTTTTCCATTGACACATTTCAGCCCTTCGAGGAGTTTTCACAACCAAAGTAATTTGCAGGGTACTTGCAAAGACCGACAGATATTTTAGATATAAAAATGCTTTAAACAATTGGATTATTTGAGCTAATATTATTGCCATATACTCCAAAGGTAAAACAGAGCTCACTAGTGTCCTTGCAACTGACAGGAAGCAGAATATAGTGGTAATCAGCACCTGATGGGATGCCTGAGTGATGTGAGGTCTGAGCAGCCATCACGAGTTGTAGAGAACGTGAGAAACCATGGGCATCAAGTTCCTAGGGTGAATGGGGCTGTGCAATTACTGCTTCGTTTTGCTTTTGCTTTCTTCCCCAGCTCTTCTCTCTCTGTCTCTCTCTCTCTCTCGACACAAAGGAAACCAAATGCAAATTGATACTTATTCTATAGGGCCCAGATACTAGTCTCCTTCTTCACAGGAAATTGAAAGTCTCAGTAAGTCTCTCAACAGAGGCCTGTTTGCAGGAGGCCAGGGCCTAGGAGGTGGAGCTAAGTTTGTTTATCAGCTTATTCTGGGGACAGAGGTGGAACCATCACCCACAACCAGAGGAAACTGTCTGGTTCCCCAAGGTCATTATGGGACTTCCTGCCAGAGCACCTGATGGAACAGTTCATGACTGAGGTGGGCCCTCACCTTAAAATCTTTCCGTAGACAGAAGTGGGGGATGGAAGAATTTGTAAATGACCAACCAACCACCTCTCAGGTCAAATCTGAACTCCCTCCTGACTTGAGGGAGGTTTTGTGCAGAAAAAGCACCAGGCCTGCCAGGCCTGCCGGGCCTGCAATGCAGTCAGAAATTGCTGCATGTAAATCTTGGCCCTGCCATTTGAAAGTTGCTCAACTTCTTCCCTGTAAAATGGGGAAGGCTATAATGTGCACTATACCCTGGTGATAAGGGTTATGTAACTTCCTCTCCTATCCATTTTCATTTCTCCCCTTTCCTTCCCACTTCCCAAGATCCCATTATCCTTCCTCTTACACTGACAGCCAAAACTTAAAATTCTGCTTGCTTTATTTTGCAGGGCAATTTAGTTTTCTTTGTTTCAGTTTTTCCTTTCAAGACAAGATTCTGGGACCTAATTTTTCAGAATTAAACAACCATACAAATGTTTTGCTAACACACACACACGTGCACACACACACACACACGAGTCCCCCAAGAGGACTTCTGCCTCCAGCTTTAAAACAGGTGCATTTTCTTTTCTCACTGTATTAGTTTTTCAGTTGATACTTCCCTTGTTTCTCCAGAGAACCTAAAATGAGCAAGACCACCAAGCCGGTCCACCATCCTCTACATGGACTTCGAGAGTCCCCAAAACACTATGCTTTTTATGGCCATTTGTATAATCTGAAATGGTGCTCCCTCCATGCCCCTCCCATGTCTTTCAATCAGCTTATTTGTAAAGTCTTCCATAATCATAGTGCCATTGTGCCGATATCTTATAAAAACATGTTTATTATACACACCTGCCAAACATAGGCAGCAAGTATTTTGCAATAAAAATGAAAAAAGCAATCAACAGTTGAAATCGTTCATCACTAGCCCAACATCCTTCCTACTACATGCCCCTTCTTCTCTGCTAATAGAACCCCTATTTGCTAGGTACCGGTAGAAATCTTTTGACTTTAAAGAGAGGAGGCCTCCTACCCTCGCCAATGCATGAATTGTAATTCACCTAAACCACACATAGTAATTTCATTCTCTTATAATTGGTCATGTGACCCAATGAGCTATGAGGGGAAGTTTGCTGAATGTAGCACCCAGGAAAGCTTTTGCTTTCTGGGCAAAAAAGGACAAACTCAACTGGTAGGGTCCCTTTTGCCCCTCTGCCATTTCTTCTTTCCTGTAATACTGACATTATGCATGGAAGTACTGCAGCAATCTTGGAACCATGAAGCACAAGGAAAAGAACAAAGAAGCAATCTATTAAACTATGGCTTAGCAGAAAGATAGCAAGAACCTGGGACAGTTGACAACTTTGAGTAGCTGACCAGCCTTGGTCTAACCACTTATGTGAAACAGCTGAGCCCTCATTTGTTTATGTCACTGTAGCTGGGTTTCCTGTTATATATACTTAAATGCAGTCCTAATAGGTACATAGTGCATCCTCTCAAAAACGGTTAAAGGCTCATTATATACACTTTTGCGTCAGCCTTGATTCCAAATCTAGTGCGTGAGCAAATCCTGTCTGCTCTACCATCAAAAGTGTATCCCAGATTTCAACTATTTAGTACTTCCCACCACCCCCCTGCCATTAACCTGGCTGAAGCCACCATCATCTCTCATTCATAATGCAGCGTTCTCTTAATGGGCCACTTGAGTCTACTCTTTTCTTCCTTCAGTCTTTTCTCAGCATGGCAGCCAGAATGATTCCATTAAAATGTAAATCAGATGGTATCATTTCTCTTATAAAAGCTCTCCAATGGTGCCCCTGTTACTCAGATTAGAAGCCAAGGTCCTTAAATGGACTTTGGGGCATCTACCTGATTGGGCTCCTCTCTGTTTTTTTCATTTGTTTTGTTTTTGTGTTTGTTTGTTTGTTTTGGTTAGATACTTTCTATTACTGTCTTCAAGTTTGCTTGTTCTTTTGCAGGATCTAATCTATTAAGCTCACTCAGTGAATTTTTAAATTTTGAATCTCATATTTTTTCAGCTTTTCTTCACTTTTTGTTTAATTTTTCATAATTTCTACTTCTCTCTTCATTATACTCATGTTTTCCTTTAAATCCCCGAACATACTTTTTTTTTTTTTTTGAGATGAAGTCTCACTCTGTTGCCCAGGCTGGAGTGCAGTGGCACGATCTTGTCTTACTGCAACCTCCGCCTCCCAAGTTCAGGCAATTCTCCTGCCTCAGCCTCCTGAGTAGCTGGGACTACAGGCACCTGCCACCATGCCCAACTAATTTTTGTATTTTTAGTAGAGACGGGGTTTTACCATGTTGGCCAGGCTGGTCTCAAATTCCTGACCTCAAATGGTTCGCCTGCCTCGACCTCCCAAAGTGCTGAGATTACAGGTGTGAGTCACCGTGCCTGGTTTTGAACATACTTATAATAGCTGCTTTAAAGCTCTTGTACATTAATATCTGTCATTTCTAGATCTGTTTCTATTGACACGTTTTTCTCCTGGTTATGTCACATTTCCTGTTTTTTGGTATATCTGGTGATTTTTTTAATTGGATGCTTGACATTATAAATGTTATGTTGTTGTTGAATGTTTAGATTTTGTGGCCAGGAAGTTAATTTATTTGGAGATTCACAAGAGCTTTTTTTTTTTTTTTTAGACAAGGTCTTATTCTGTTGCCCAGGCTGGAGTGCAGTGGTGTGATAATAGCTCACAGTAGCCTCGACCTCCTGGGCACAAACAATCCTCCTGCCTTAGCCTCTCAAGTAGCTGGGACTACAGGTGTATGCCACTATGCCCAAATACTTATTTAAAATTATTTTTTTGTAAAGACAGAGTCTCTGTGCCGCTGAGGGTGGTCACAGAGTCCTGGCCTCAAGCAGTCCTCCCACCTCAGCCTCCCAAGGTGCTGGGATTACAAGTGTGAGCCACTGTGCCCCGCTCAACTTGAACATTTTGAAGCTTGTGTTTAAACTTTGTTAGAACAGGTCTAGAGTCACCCTTACCATGGGGCTAGTGAGGCCCTTAACTAAAGTTTGACGCTTCTGAGGTTTCTATTAAATTCCCAGCTGCTCAAGAAGGACTTTCCACTCTAGCCGGTCTTATCAAATGTCTCCCAGCCCAGTGCAAGCTCTAGTGGTTGTTCAGCTTCCAGATCTCTGGTGGTGCTTATTTCCTTGGTACTTTTTGTTGTTGTTGTTTTTGCCCATTCTGCTGTAGTCTCACCCCCTGTATGAGAGCTTTGTATTCAGCCACAGATCTGAGGGAACCCCATGCAGGTTTCTGAAGCTCTTTTTCTGTACTACTCCCTTATCTCTGGCATTCTATTGTGAAGTTTCCAAGCCTCTCAGCCTCTTCAAACTCCATTCTTTGTCTCAGTGGGACTTGCAGGCTCTCCGTAGGCCCCCCTCCTTGTGTTGCAGTCTGCACAAGGCAGAAGGCTGGAGTTGTGGGAAGGCTCATCTCATTTGTTTTCACAGCCTTGCATTGCATGTTGCCCAATGTCTGAAAACAATCATTCTGTATATTTTATATCATATTCTAGTTTATTGTGTGAGAGTTAACTCAGTCATTACTGGAGGAGGCCACAAATACTTATTAAATGTGTGAAGCATTTTAGCTTCCATGCTGGTTAGTAGGCTGTGAAGATGAGTTAGTGTGCATACAGGAGGTAAAGGAACTGAAACTCAGGGTGGGTGGGTGAGGAGGAATTTGTCCAAGACAAAGCTGTTGTTAGACCTAGGAGGAGAGGCCTGGTGCTTTGCATCCTCGGGCTGTGCTTTCACACTCAAGCCACATCATCTCTTCCCTGGCTTAGCTGCTCCGAGCACTGCCTCCTCCTCAGTTGTCTCCTCCTCTTCAGTTATGTTTTCCAGCACTTGGGATGCTGACTTCTTCAGCCAAGCCCCTCCAAGCCCTCCCCATACCCACATTCAGATAAAGTGGAAAGAGATTTTCCATCCCAAGTGTATCAGATCATTTGGAAAGATCAAGACCCAGTAGCTCCATCATGAGCCAGTGGATGAACTTTCTGATTGTCCCTGCTTTGACTCCCACTTCCAATTTGCCCAAAGGCCCTCTCACCACCATGCAGCCTGCAATATGAGACCATGTCTGTGAAACCGTGCCATGAACAGCAACACTTAAGGAAATTGGATTATTTAATCAATAATTGGAGCAATAAGCATCTGCCTTGGTGTGCCGGGCCACAAGGGGCACAGGTAAAAGGCCTGTCTTCTCAAGAAGCACTTATTCTGGAGACTGGCTGCCCACTGTGGGGTTCAGTTAGCAGATAACACCCTGCTGCCAGTGGTTTCAGGGTCTGCCTCAGGTGCAGATAAGGCAAAGGATCCCTTTGCCCAAGGTCATGACTTACCAGGGAAGCCCATCACTTGTGGCTGAATGAGGAGAGCGTCTAAAGACCCAGGCATTTTAGTCTGAAGTGAGACAACTCTGATAGACGTCACTTGTTCTGGATCTCCCGGCTAGGCTGGCTGAAGCTTTGTCGGAGCTGCATCCAAACTCAGCCTCTTCCTCTGCCCAATCTTGCTCCCTCTTTCCTTTCACAACAGATAATTTCTAATTAACAGCTTGTGTCCACACTTCAATTCCACACCTGCTTCTAGGGGGCCCAACTCATGACACAGGGAATGACCATGACCATGGGCTTTGGCAGCTACAGTCCAGTCCAGTTTTCCTGCAGACAGGGAAAGGTCAGGTCAGGCAGGGGATGATGACTCCACAGAAGAGTCACCCTGATACCACAGGCTTCAGCTTCTCAACACTTTTTACCTCCCTTCTTTTTTTTTTTTTTTTTTTTTTGAGATGGAGTCTTGCTCTGTTGCCCAGGCTGGAGTGCAATTGCACAGTCTTGGCTCACTGCAGTCTCTGCCTCCTGAGTTCAAGTGATTCTCATGCTTCAGCCTCCTGAATAGCTGAGATTACAGGCACCCTCTATGCCCAGCTCATTTTTGTATTTTTAGTAGAGCTGGCGTTTCACCATGTTGGCTAGGCTGGTCTTGAACTCCTGGCCTCAAGTGATCCACCCACCTCAGCCTCCCAAAGTGCTGGGATGACAGGCATGAGCCACTGCACATGACCAACCTCCTTTCTTTATCAATGTGACAGAAAGTTGAAATGAAGATGAGTTACTGGGACATGAGATTAGATTATGTTTATTGAGTGTACACTCTGAGCCAGGTACTATGCTAAGTGCTTCACTTGCATTATCACATTTCATACCCTCAAACAACCTCCCAGGGAGGTAATCTCATTATCCCCACTTTATAAAGCCCTTTCCCTCTGTCTTATGAGAGTTGGGGCAGGCCTGAGGGCAGTGAGTGATGATCTCAGATGCCCTCCAGCATCCTGGCCTGTCTTCTACAGCATGAATCCCTGTGAGCAGCTTCATTCTCATTGCTGGCTCCTGCTTATCTCCTCTTTTTTCTCCTCCCTCCCCCAGCTCTCAGTTCTGCAGATCTGGCAGCACTGCTCAGACCCCACCAGCAAATCAGAGGCACTTTCAATGCCCATCCCCCACCCTCAAAAATAGGAAGAGGAGAAACTCTCAGACCACATCCTGCATTTGAGCAAAGTTCCCACCAGTGGTTCAATGCAGGCAAACATGTATGTGACATCTTCCAGCTCATAGCCAACCTAGCAACCACCAAAGCTGGGCTCCCAAGAGGTCACTCATTCACTTATCAGCAATGGACTACCAGTGATGGACCTGCTGTGTTGGGAGGGGGAACTGGAAGTGTACAGATGAGTGATTCATTCATTTATTCTTACACTTTTTCACCTAACAGTGACTTACTGTGGTCTTATTTTGTTTGAAGCACAGCTCCTAAAGATGTGGTGGGTAGCAAGAAAGAGCCTTGATCTCATGTTCCACTTAGTGGAAGAAATAAGATTTACAGTCCATTATCAAACAACTTCGTAACAGTCCAGTCACATGCACACAAAGTCCAGAAGAATGTACAGGAGATTTGTAGTTTGGGATGGATCATAACATCTCACACATAAAGGGTCTCAGGTAAGGTGAGTATTGAGGTGGCTGCTGCAGTTCGTTTTCTTCCTCCCTGGTTCTGCCCAGGTCTTTCTATTTAGGCTCTCTGGGTGCCTCACAGACCCACTGCTCTCCCCAGGGAGCACATGCCTCTCTCTGAACCTGCTACCTCTTCTCCCCCACGCCCCATCCCAGTGGACACTTGGCCTGTTTAAACCTCCCTCCAGTGTCCTCTCTTATTGATGGCTACACTGAGCAAGTGTGGCCCATGTGTCCCATGCTGAGATATGCTAAAAGAGCCTGGCTCTTCCTCAGCCTTGAAGCACATTAACAGAAGTCCCTTTCTGTTACACCAGTTTTAGGCCTGAATCCGGTCCCAGAAAGCAAGATGGGACAGTGCCAAGCCTCAGGAATGCAAGCATGTTAGGGCAAACAAGAAAAATCCACTTTGCTGTATTTAGAACAGAGCATTTCTCCTTCTTTTATTTTTATTTTCATTTTTCCCTTTGATCTTCCCTGGTGTTCTCCCTGTGCATTCACTTTTTTGGGTCATACTTATTTCTGCAGTGAACAGGGTTATGACATCATCCCTCTGTCCCCACTCATCCTTCCAACCTTTCTGAGACAATTCCGGGGCCAAGAGGAGACTGAGAAGCTGGGGGAGGTAGGACCTTCCCAGGACACCTGCCCAGTGCCAGCTAGGTGTTGGGCTGCCTACCAACAACCACGAGAGGGCGCCCCTTCCCCATGCCGCTGCTGCGGAGGCTCCCTCGGGAGTCCAGGCTTGGGGTGGTCAGAAGTGCTGTAGGCCCTGGACACAGGTTTGTATCTGGAAGGTGACAGTGCCTCTGCCTCATCACTGACTAATAGAAGGCCACTCTTCATTGTTATTTCCTCCCTATGGCAGAACTGGGTTCTGAATTTCTCCTCAAGCAAATCCCCAAAGTATATTTTTAACCTAACCTTGGGTTAATAAGTATAGTTTTTCCCATCTTTAGGGATTCAAGTTCTCCCTGGGGTTTGGAACAGAGCTAGATCCTGCCTTCACAGACCCCTGTAAATCAAGGTGAATCGAAAGTGGCATTTAAATCTGGCCTTATATGCCAAGAAATGGACATCCTCATGCTTCCACCCTTCTGGTGATCTCAGTTCCCATGACACCCCTACACTCTCATTAAATCCCCCTTGTTCCCATGTCTGCCACAGAGTTACAGAGTCCAACTCTGAGACTTCACTAAGACTGGTTTCCTTGTGTGTTTCCTATTCTCCTCCTGGCAATGCCCAGATCCTCCTTCTAATCCCTTCTCAAAGCTTGCTTTCAGGAGGAAGCCAGCCGGGTCCCTACCAGGGCAGTGTGGCCTTTCTATTCTCTGCAGTCCTCCATTCTTTCTGTACCACTGTGGTGTTTGTTTTAAGTCTCTGCTCCTTTGTGCTGCCTCTTACATGTCTCTTTCCTGAGCTGGATGCAAAAGCTATAAATGAAGATTGGCAGACATAAAAATATTTTTAAAATTATGTAATGAAAACAATATAAACATAATAGGAAGTAAAAAATGAAAAAATACAATAAATATGGTAATGGATTAATTTATATAATACAGAGAGAATTCCTAAAAAGCCATACCAAAGAGATGGAGAATCCAATAGAAATGACCAGGCAACTCAGAGAAGGAGAAAAAGTATTGGCCAATAAATATATACATTAAAAAGTTGCCCAACCTTTAGTTTAAACATAAATTAAAATAAGAAGGCATAATTTTAATATAAAAGATAGACTGAAAATACCCATTATTTATTGTTTACTAGAATGGGGGTAATAAGCATGCCTCATATGTAGTTGGAAGGAATACACGCTGAAGCACAATTTGAAAAGTAGTATAAAAATAGTAAATGGATGTCTTTTATACAAAATCATCTCATTGCAGAATTATCTGTGACCGTGAAATTTGAAAACAACTGAAATGTCCATCAATGGGGGATGTAGTAATTTAAAATTGCATATAAATTGATATTCTCTATTTTGATTATGTGAAAGGATGCTTTGCCATAAATTGTTGAGGGTAGGGGAGAAAGAGAGAGAGAGTGTGTGTGTGTATGTGTATGTGTGTGTCAAGAAAGAGGAGAGAGAGAGAGAGAAAGAGAGAGAGAGAAGGGAGTTAGGGATGATGCATACCAAAATTGTTAACAGTAGTTTCTTTAGAGAATGAATAGGTACTTTCATTTTCTGCTTTATATATTTTAATATTCTTAGGGTTTTGCTGAAATGTAAACTTGCTACAATTAAATTTTTTAAATTTCTTTTTGAGACAGAGTTTCGCTCTTGTTGTCTAGGCTGGAGTGCAGTGATGCGATCTCGGCTCACTGCAACCTCCGCCTCCTAGGTTCAAGCGATTCTCCTGCCTCAGCCTCCCAAGTAGCTGGGATTACAGGCAAGTGCCACCATGCCTGGCTAATTTTCTGTATTTTTGGTAGAGACGGGCTTTCTCCATGTTGGTCAGGCTGGTCTCGAACTCCTGACCTTAGGTGATCCGCCCACTTCAGCCTCCCAAAGTGCTGGGATTACAGGCGTGAGCCCCCGTGGCCGGCCCAATTTTTAAAATTTCAAGTTTGAGGAACAAATGAATAATTTGTTTGCATGTTTGTCTCCACCACTAAAAACATAAGTCAATAGAAAGCTGGAATCAAATTATATTTGGTTCATATTTGGTTTACTGTATAAATTATATTTATGCAGTGACTGACAGAGTAAACACTCCATTAATTTTTTAAATTACTTTTCTTTTATACATTTTAAGGGTGGATGCTTTATTTAGCACATTCTTCATTCCCCATAATGTTATATTTACCTGTATTTATACATTTGCCTCCCCAAGTAGAGTACAAGTTTCTTGAGGCAGATCAAATAGGGACTCTATAAGCTCTTATCAGTTCTTTACAAGGTGTAGATTTTCCATAAGTGTTTGCTGTACTTGTCAGATGCTGAAGGATTGGAAGCCATTTTTCCTCCTTGGGCTCCAATCCGCCACCCATATTATCTTCCTCTTCCACGGTGGGGTTTGAGTTTAGAACATACTAATGTCTCTTGTGACTTTGAAAGATTAGGAGTCTAGTAAGGAATGTCTCCAAGTTAGGTTTTCAGTTGGAATAGGCACTGGAGGAGATGAAGACCTTGCTTAGGAGAGAATCCACAGCTTAACCCTGGAAGGAAACTTGTTTAAGAAAAAAATCTGCAAATAATTGCCATGACCTTGACAATGAAAGTCAAAATCTGATTGACTAAGTTTTCTCTTTTAGTCCTGGGGACAAGTTTATCATTTTCTAGAATTAAAATGCCAGGATAAAAAAAAGATACATCTCTCCATCCACCAGCATAATAAGGCCTAATGTCAGGAAAGCAGAGATAAAACATTAATGCCTTTCTTTACTGTGCTCTCAGTGCCAATCTGGTCATCTGACTGAAGTACGGAGATAGACAACTGCAAAGCAATGCCAGTGAGAATGAATGCACAGGCACACTTGTGAAATGCTACATTTACCTCCTTCAGCAGGGCAGGAAATACCTACCAAAAGATGAAAAGACCTCAGTTCAAACTAACAAAGAATACCATGAGTGTTTTCTTTTCCTTTTTTCTTTTTTCTTTTTTCTTTTTAGACGGAGTCTCTGTCACCCAGGCTGGACCATGAGTGCTTTTTTAAACCTCATTTTAAATCTGAAAGAAGAATGAATACATTGGTATGCATAAGAAGTTTAGTATGAACCCATACTGTGTTTTGTTATCAACAAAGAAACAAGAACAAAATTGGCACCCTTTCAGTAAGCTGAGCTGAGGTATTTTCATACTGAAGGTTCTGCGGATTCTGGAGCCCTTGAGAACTGAGTAGGTAGGTTCAGGCAGCTATAACAAAATACCACAGACTCGGTGGCATAACAACAAATGTCTATTTCTCACAGTCTGGAGGCTGGGAAGTTTAAAATCAAGCTGCACACAGGTGAGGTGTCTGGTGATGGCCCTCTTCCTGATCTGCTGAAAGCCACCTACTTGCTGCATACTCCCATGGTAAACAGAGATCATCTCTTCTGTGTCTATTCTTGTAAGAGTACTAATCCCATTCATGAGGACTCTACCCTTATGATCTAATTACCCGCAATGCCCCCTCTCCATAGACCATCACACTGGGACTTAGGGCTTCAACATGTACATTTTGGGTGACACCGAGGAGCCAGTTATGAAAAAGGCACTGGGAGACAGGTAGGGAGATGTGCAAGGCCCTGAGGGTCTGAGCCTTTGAGTCTGGAGTGTAAGTCCATTCTCACAGGTTAAGGCAGGATCCTGAACAAACATTTGTTGAGGTTTTTCTTTTTGTGTTTCACATAATTCTTTTTTTTTTTTTTTTTTTTTTTTTTTTGAGATAGGGTCTTGCTTTGCCCAGGATGGACTGCACTGGTGTGATCGCAGCTCACCATAGCCCCAACCTCTGGGGCTCACTCAGGAGATCCTCCCACCTCAGCCTCCCAAGCAGCTGGGATTATCAACATGTGCCACTACGCCTGGCTAATTTTTCGTTTGCATACTTCTTGTACTTGCACAGTGGAGACACAGACACCAATACATCACAATACAGTGTGAAGGAATGAAAGGAAATAGAATGCACTGTAGGTAGAGGTGCCAGCTAGTCTTGGCTTGGGGGACAGTGGAAAGAGCTACAGAGAAGGTGTCATTGGAGGTGCCTGGTAAACAATAGCTGTTGTTGGGTGTGGTGGCTCACACTTGTAATCTCAGCACTTTGGGAGGCCAAGGCAGGAGGGGCACTTGAGCCCAGGAATTCAAGACCAGCCTGGGTAATGTAGTGAGACCCTGTCTCTACAAATTTTTTTTTTTTAATTAGCAAGGTGTAAAGTGCATGCCTGTGGTTCCAGCTACTCTGGAGGCCAAGCTGGGAAGATCCTTTGAGCCCTGGAGGTTGAGGCTGCAGTGAGCCATGATTGTGCCACTGCATTCCAGCTGGGGTGACACAGCAAGAGCAAGATCCTGTTTCTAAAAAATTAAGCAAGCCAGAGGTGGTGTGAGCACAGAGAGAGGTGGAGGCAAGAAGAAGGAGACAGATTGGGATGATGAGGAAGGAGATTCAGGGCCTAGGGTGATACCAGGAGGTAGAGCCTGAGTATCACCTCCTTCCCTTCTCCAGGACTGGGTCCCTTTTAGGTGAGACTGGATGAAAAGGGCTTTTCAGCAGCTGTCTTCATAGCAACTAATTTCTGACAGGTCAGAGTTGGCATTGCTCAAAATCTGGGCTTCATTTCTGAGAAGTTTCACAAGTCTGCCAGGGGAAGTCCCTGGACTTCTTGCTTCTTTCATGTAGGATAGGCTGTCGAAACCTCAGTGGATAAAAGACCTAGAGAATGCACATCCCAGAAGAAGCTGGCCAAGGATATGGGAGCAACCACCATGGACCAGAAGTCTCTCTGGGCAGGTGAGCATGGGGTTGATAATTCAGCAGGAAAGTTGGTGAGGAAGGAAGAGGTAACAGGTCTGTAGAAGAAGTAATCTTTCTCCTTTCCTGGGACTTCAGTCTTTCTGTTGACCTTAGTGTCAAAAAATTTCAAGCCAATGCAACTGTTGCAAGGGAACCACCTGATCTTTCCTGAACGGGCAAGAAGGCAGCAGTAGCTGGAACCCTTTGCACTGGCAGGATGTTCTCAGTTTGCGCAGAGGTGCTTCTTGTCCATATCAGAACTGGAGCTAAGACAGGAAAGAGGCCAAGCTTTCTTAGTCTCTTGGTGTATGAGCGTTGTATTACGAGTCACATCTTTCATGGGCTCTGCCGTGGTTATATTTTACAACTCTTGGAGAGCCCCACATTTCTCATCTGCAGAATGGTTTATTGAATTAAATGTTTTTTAAACTCTCCCTTTCAACTCTAAAGTTCTGATCCAAAACTCTGACTTTTGTGGTGGCTGGGAATTGGGATGAGAGTGGGGATGAGGCTAAATAAACAAGGCTATGAGTGAACGAGGGACGTTTACCAGGAGGGGAGGGGAGGGAATATGTCTGCTGGGGGAAAGAAATCATTTATTTGTGTCCATACCTCTTTCACCTTGTCTTAGCCTCTCAAGCCATGAAGCACCCACTTGGCAAGAGCGTTTTGGGTTCCCTGTTGAACTTAGCTGAGCCCTGGACTGACCCTTGAGAGGGTAGAGCCCGTAGTGAGGCCACACTTTGGAGAAGGGCCTGGAGGCTGACCTGACAGTGGATGGGCCAAACAGAATTTCTCTGACCATTTACTTAGTGAGTGTGTAGAGAACCGGAGCCTAACCTCCCTGCCTAAAAAAACATGTGAATCATCAAGAGAGAACAGTAGAGCCCTGTTTTCCAGCCCTAAGCTCTGCAGGGGAGGAATCAGTTCCAGCAGCTGTGTCATTGAAAGTTTTCTCTCCTTTTTGGCTGCCCCTTTCTTCACTTTCGGACCCATAAGGGTTTCAGAGTGAACAATATCCCCAGGCTGGGGGGATTGCAGTTCCAGGAGTCTTGTCCATTGGGCAAAGTTTCTAGGATCCAGGGGTCTGCTCTTTCTTTCCTTTAGGAGGATGTGTTAAGTATAGAATAATCTCACCATTCTTCCTAGGGTAGATGTCCTATGGAGAAGAGACTGGGCATAATTTCAAACATGTAAGTTTAAAGCACTACCAGGGCCAGATCACACTGCTTACCTTGTTCTAAGAGTTAATTGTTTATACATAGTGTGACCATCTCAATTTGCCTGAGATAGTGCTGGTTCAAGCTATGGTCCTAGGGAAATTATTAATAATGCTCCTTTTTACTCTTTGAAGGGTCTCGTTGGACAATAAACTATATGGTCACCCTACCTATATTCAACTCCAGACTAGACTATGAGCTCCTTGAGTGTAGGGAAGGCATTAACTGCATTATAATTTCCCCAGTGTCCTGAGCAATGCTTAGCACAGAGCATATGATTCAATAGAACTTTGTTGGATAAATGAATGAAAAAATAAATTCCCAGCTTGGAAAATGTTTCTGCCTAGGAACGTAGAGACACAAGGCACCCCAGGGCTGGGGATCTCAAGGTCCTGTAAAGAAACCCCAGCAGCTGTGGCTGGGGAACCCAGATGAAGTGTGGCTCTATCTTGTATGTAAGCACACCCATATTTTCACTGCCATTATCTGGGACAGCAGAACCAGGTTTGGCTCAACAGATTTCTCTTTCCACCCATCTATTGCAGGTGTAGTGGTCTTGCTGCTTATCCAGGGAGGTAAGTAGTCAATAAGTCACTACCGCCTGGATCTCCTGGCTTGGGTGCTTTCGTTTTTGATGTCCAGTTTCTTTTTCTGCTACATGCTTTTTTTCTTGATTACTCTTTCCGGTTCTGCCACTGACATATTTATGACACTGAGTTTTTGTTCTCTGTATCTTTTTGTGTATCCCTTGTTCTAGTTCTTTTTGAGCCACTCTCTCTCTCACCCCTTCCCCATACCTGGCCTCAATATGTGTGTGTGAATACAAACATACACAATGTTTGTATTATCTGTTTCTCTACTGATCTGTGTCATCCAACCATCCATACACACTGAATCTTAGTGCTCCATGGGTGTTTCATATGTTGATGGTATCTCTGTCTCTCAATGTATTTTTTTTTAATTTTTTTGAGACAGGGTCTCACTGTATGGTCCAGGCTGTAGTGCAGTGGTGTGACCATGGCTCACTGCAGCCTCGACCTCCCAGGCTCAAGCAATCCTCCAACTTCAGCCTCCTGAGTAGCTGAGACTACAGGCATGAACCACTATACCTGGCTAATTTTTAAGTTTTTTGTAGAGATGGGGTTTTGCTATGTTGCCAGGGCTGGTCTTGAACTCCTGGGCTCAAGCAATCCTCCTGCCTCAGCCTCCCAAAGTGCTGGGATAACAGGTGTGAGCCACTGTGCCCAGCTTCAGCGTATTTCTTAACTGGGGTCTGGGTACTCAAGAGCCAGCACTAAAGGCCCAGGCTGAATGACCCTCAGAGGCTCTGGCAGAATGAGCAAATGATGCAATGGCTGTCTTGGGGAGAAAATTGTGACTTTCTGGGCTCTAAGGCAATAGCACTAGAGTCTCATTGGCTCTCTTCACTCTACTCCAGGATCTGCCTACAAACTGGTTTGCTACTTTACCAACTGGTCCCAGGACCGGCAGGAACCAGGAAAATTCACCCTTGAGAATATTGACCCCTTCCTATGCTCTCATCTCATCTACTCATTCGCCAGCATCAAAAACAACAAGGTTATCATCAAGGACAAAAGTGAAGTGATGCTCTACCAGACCATCAACAGTCTCAAAACCAAGTCAGTAAGATGGGGGTGGAAGCATCCTGCATGGGTTTTAGAGGAGGGAAGCTGGTCTTAAGCTGAACCTAAGACATACTATCTCATTCATTCATTCATTCCTATGTATTTCTCTGGGTGTATTTCTGATCCTAACTGTTCTCACCAGTGCTTCATCCCTTCACTGAACTTCGCTTTAGTTCAAACAGCCAGGCCCTAATTGTCCATATTCTCTACACTTAAGAACTCTGTTCTCTAGACAAAGGCTTCCCTGGCAGCCAGAAAATAAATAATCATCTTATTCTTCTACTTCAGGAATCCCAAACTGAAAATTCTCTTGTCCATTGGAGGGTACCTGTTTGGTTCCAAAGGGTAAGACTACATCTTTATTTTTTGTTCATTTTCCCATGTAATTTTTGATCATCACCATTTTTCCTCCTCCTAAGAAGAGATATTAAACTAGGCTGTAAGAGGTTTTCCCTTGGCCAGGTGGCAAAACTGATCTGAGTTTTGTCATAAGCAGAGGAACAGCATTAGGTTTCCTGGGGTCTTTGAAGGAATTCTTTTGGAGCTTAATACAAGCCCAGACACTCAAGGCTTGAGAGAAAGTGGGCCATGAACAATATTCAGAAAATTCTAAATTATTTACATGAATGTTTTTCACTTTATGGATTATAGAATTAGTTTTAATTGGAAAGTGCAATTTTTTTTTAAATCACTTGAGGGTTTGACTTTGCGCCCTGGGGTGGGTTGGATGGGTTGCTTCCACTCAGAAGCCCCACCATGGCCCATAGCAGTCAGTGGACTACAATGTCTGGGATCATGGCTGTGCAGCCAGATGGCCTGAGCACCATCAGAGCAGCAGAGGAAACAATCAGTCCTGCTTTGCTTAAAATCAAAATAGCTATTGATACAAAGCACACATTCTAAATATTTTCTATTCACATAAAAATGATATCCCATTTACATCAAGAGCTAAATGAAAATACATAAGGATAAATATCACATTTTTTCAATCTTCAACTACAGTTTATCTAATTTTGAATTTCTTCTGCTTTATTATTTGAAGTGCTAAAATCTTAAAAAGTCCAGAGATTTTAAACTCGGCTGAGAGAGTCTTGGAGTTTTTATAGAAATCTGATAGTACAACTTGTGCAACCTGTCAGTAGTCAGTTACAGCCAGAGTAGGCAGAGAGAAGTAGTGTTAGAAGACCTATGTAGATTTCTGCACACAGAAAGAAGGAAGAAAGATCAGGCTACCTAACTTTTTTGGTTCTGTGTTAACTCCTCCGTGAACACCCTTCAATATGAATGGGCTTCCATGGCACCCATCCTTCTAATTATCAAATTTTCTCCCCTTCCTAATACTTGCTTAGGTGTTGATGCAAATAAAAATGTCTTCATTTATTCATTCATTCTTGCATTCATTCATTCATTCATTCAGTAAATTCATTCAGTAAATAATTGTTTACCAGTTTAATGGTTGAAAGTAGAACTTTGGAGATAGACGTGTTTGGTTTGGATTTCCCTTTAGATGGATGCAAGCTGTGTGACTTTGGTCAAGTTCTTTATGCCTGTATGCCGCAGTTTTCTTTAACTATACAATAAGAATAATAACAGAATTTACCGCAGGGTGATGTTGTAAAGGCAGACAATGCAAGCAAACTGTTTAGCATAGTGCCCCTGTGCAATAAGGGCTCAAGGGTTGCAGTAATCACTGTTATATGATTATTGTTGTTATTATTAGGTAAATGCCAGGCTTTGTGCCAGGTGCTGTGCAGAATAATTACATACATGTAATACAGAAACTTGCTTCTAAGGAACAAATTAGTAAATTTCTATTGAATGGGCATCTGTCCTAAAATTGGAGGCATCTTCCCAGAGGCTCAGGTGCAATGGCTTTCTAATCATTGTAAGCACTTTCAAATGCAAGAGAAAAGCTAGAAAACTATTTCCACCGTAGTTTTCTGATATCAGGCCAGTTTCTTGCTATCTCTTCAACTTCGAAGATGAGATACATGCAGGAATCAAAATCTCAATTTAATATTGAGTAAAACAAAATTAATTCAAGGCTCTAAGAAAGCCTGGGTGTGGGAGTTATTGTAAGAGGTGAAAAGTGACACAACTTAAAAGTTATGTCCTCAGGAAAATACTAGTATCTCATCTACAGCTTTGGGTTTTAAATGCTATTGGTGCCCTTGGTGTGGGCATCTGAGAATCAACTTCATGGCTTCAGAATTCTAGTTCAGATGAAGCCCTTGAGGAGCTGCTGATTTCAAGTCCCGTTTTCATCAGAAATCCTGGGGGTGGGGAGATCTGCATTGCCTATTTGTGGCCGGGATGCTTGTTTGGGGACCATGAAGTCACTGGAGTCCAGTTCTTTTTCCTGGAACTTCCCTAAATGTTACCCCCTTGAGGCACATGAAGCAGGATTAGTACCCTCAGTCCCAATTTAGAGGTGGCCAGACTGGAACCCAGGGAGCGGGTTAATGACAAAGTGGCCATCAATCAGAAAGGACTCTGATCTTGGACTTGAATCTAGTTCTTCTAGCCCTAAGCCCACCACATTGCAAACTGCTTTTCCAAGGGTGTAAAGTGTTAAAGAAAACCAAAGCTGGACAGTATTTAAAGCAGTAAAACGGATTTTATTCAGGAAATATTGAAACGGGGAAAAAGACCTCAGTATGGTACTGGGTTCTATTCCAAAGGCAGCAAAGGCAGGTGAGGAAATATAGCCAAAGAGCATGCTGGGGGCAATCAGTGGATGGAAAATCATGAAGAGGAAACACTGGGGCTAGGGGGATTCTTGCTAAACTGATTCAACAGGATTCCTGCCAAAGGATGCCAGCGTGATGAGATACCACCTGGGGGATGGCAGGGGGTGAGTAATCAGGTACCAGGGCTGGGGGTTTCTGGCTAAACTGACCTTGCAGGACTTTTTCTGGAATCGGGCACTGCAAAGACAGACACAGAAGCCCAAGGTTGAGGTCCAGTTGAGAAGAGGGCTCAGAGAAGCCTACCTAAGTTTGGTCAAGGCAAGAGTCTTTGTCAAAGGCAGCTCCGTTACCCTTAGGAAGCTCTGCAGAGAATCCAGTCTTCCTTTACCTGGCTGGATCAATGTTCTGGCCCAACAATCCTTTTTCTCTCATCTGTTCCAAAAGGGGAAAGCATTAGAATAGACAAATTGTAAGTGAATATTGGGGAAGAGAAGACTGCCCAGGATTTCTGTGAAAAATGTGTTACACTACAAGTGTTACTTGTTCTTTCCAAAAAGACACTCACATTGCTTCTTTCCAGGTTCCACCCTATGGTGGATTCTTCTACATCACGCTTGGAATTCGTTAACTCCGTAATCCTGTTTCTGAGGAACCATAACTTTGATGGACTGGATGTAAGCTGGATCTACCCAGATCAGAAAGAAAACACTCATTTCACTGTGCTCATTCATGTAAGTCATGAATCAAGTAATTCATGTAAGTCAGATGCCACGGTGTACTCAGTACTCTGATATCCAGAATCCACAGCCACATTGGGAGACAAAAAGGAGGAGATTGAGTCTGACAGCCCCAGCCTTTCTGAAGCTCCCATTAATGAGAGAAAAGCCCCGGTTCCTAGTTTAAGGCGGTAACAATGGAGCCCCCTTGCGCATTTATTTTGATGTTCTTCTTTTTGATGAAGAACATCAAAATAAAGCAACATCCATATGAAAGAGGGTGTAGCCATAGGATTTCCTGAGTACTGAGGTAGGCTCACAGAAGATCTATCAGATAGATTCGAAAATCTATCAGGTAGAAACCAAGATAGTTATTCCTGGGTACAGTGAGGCTGGGGTTCTCCTGCCTAATGTGGAAACTTCCTGAGCAGATACAGGCACAAGGCATCCCCACGTGGGGTGGGGAGGAAAGGGTTGATCTTTTCCATCTAATGTGGTTCTAGAAACCTCATAGATTCCAGGCAAGAAGCTTAGCACTGTACTCTGGGAAGGGGAATATTGCACCTTGTTTCTTTGTTTTTCCTAGGAGTTAGCAGAAGCATTTCAGAAGGACTTCACAAAATCCACCAAGGAAAGGCTTCTCTTGACTGCAGGCGTATCTGCAGGGAGGCAAATGATTGATAACAGCTATCAAGTTGAGAAACTGGCAAAGTGAGTACATCAGAGCAAGTTTCCATCCCTCTGCTTCCAATTTGGTCCATTCAAATGATGCATCAGCATGTTTGAGGGATGAGGGGAGGAGAAAGAGAGGGAAGGTCATTGTCCTAAGCCTGCATCATTCAGCCAGGAACAACTTCTTTACAGAGACTTTCAATCCTTCTAGCAGCATCATTCAAAACCAAAACAATTACTTACAATTGTTTCTACCACTGCTCGTCACAAAATCTCTCCCATTGCTTTTGGCACTTTAGAGATCTGGATTTCATCAACCTCCTGTCCTTTGACTTCCATGGGTCTTGGGAAAAGCCCCTTATCACTGGCCACAACAGCCCTCTGAGCAAGGGGTGGCAGGACAGAGGGCCAAGCTCCTACTACAATGTGGTGAGTAGGCCAGGGGAACCGCAGGGGTACTGGCCGTGGGGGTGGGGCCGGGGAGAGTCCGGCATGTCTAGAGTTACTTCTATCTTGAACTGAGGAAGAGCTATGAGCCCAAGAGGGAATTGGGTAGCCCCAGGAGCAAGTGAGTGCAGGAGAAGCGCTTTGACCAGGCACCAATAAAATGTCACCTAGAAAATGTCAGAAGTGCTGATAGCTGAAGTGCCCTAAGCTCTGTCTCTGGCTCAGAGTGTCCCCCATCCCTGTCTTCTCTGGATTCTCCATCTTTGATACATTTCTTGGCATCTACACAGGTGAACAGAACTTGTACCTTCCTGTGTCCATCTACATTCCCTATTTAATTCTATCTTTAAAACAACCCCATGAGGTCAGCTGGGTAGGAAGTGTTACTCCCACTTCACAGATGATGAAACAGGAGCTCGGCAGATTCCATTGACTTTTCAGGGTCATGTGTTGTGAACTTGCTGGTGGTGGGAAATGAAAAGTGAAAAAAAAAATAATGTTGTTGATGTTGTTCTGGAACATAACATATCCACCCAATGGGTTCTCCTTGCTCACTGATTTATCAAGATAGGAGAATTGCAATAGAGAAAGAGTTAAAGTCATGCAGAATCAGCTCTATGGGAGACTGGAATTTTATTATTACTCAAATTGGTCTCCCTGGAAATTCAAGGATCAGGGTTTTTAAGGATAATTTTGTGGATGGGGGCTCAGAAAGTGGCAAGTGCTGATTGGTCAGGTTGAAGATGAAATCATAAGGGTTCAAAGTGGGTTTTTCTCGCTGTCTTTTGTTCTTGGTTGGGATCACAGAACTGGTTGAGCCAGATTCCTGGGTCTGGGTAGTGTCAGCTGGTGCATCAGAATGCAACATCTGCAAAATATCTCAAGCACTGATCTTAGGTTTTGCAAAGGTGATGCTATTCCCAGCTGCAATTTGGGGAGGCTTAGAATCTTGCAGCCTTTGGCCGCATGACTCCTAAACCATAACTTCTAATCTTATGGCTAATTTGTTAGTTCTACAAAAGCAGACTGGTCTCTAGGCAAGAAGAGAGTTTGTTTCTAAAAAGGGCTGTTAATCATCTTTGTTTCAAAGCTAACCTAGAGACTAAATTCCTCCCAAATTGAGTTGGCTTACACCCAGGAATGAACAAGGACAGCTTGGAGGTTAGAAGCAAGATGGAGTCAGTTAGGTCAGATCTCGTTCACTGTCATAATTTTCTCAGTTACAATTTTTGCAAAGGCTGTTTCATATATATAGATATATATTCCTAAAATTCTGGGAGAAAAAATATCTGTGTTGCATGTTTCCAGGCCTTCATATTCAAAGTCACAAAATGGATCAGTCCAGAGCTAGATATGATTTCTGGTTGGGGTTTTCTAGGCCTTCATGTGGCTAAGTCACATCAGCCTCCTTCACTCCTTCCTCTCTATCAGTTATCTTTAAGGATGAGGAGACATATCTTTGTCTTCTCTAACCGTTTATTTTGTTCTGAGAGCAGGAAAGCCAAAATTAGCCTCTTACCTCCCTATCTGTCTATAAACCAAAAATAAAATTCTAAGCCCCCCAAACATCGGAACAAATCCTTCCTCTTGACCAAGAGCATTCAAAGTTAATCTGAAAAATTAATTCAGGTCATGATGGGAAGTTGGGTGTCAGGCATGCGTCACAGCTGACCAGCATTAACATCAATACAGAGACCTTAGGACTGATAGAAGAGACTTTCTAAGTCTGATGAGAAACATTTACAATCTAGTCTTTCTGAAGCCTGCTACCTGGAGGCTTTATCTGCATGATAAAACCTTGGTCTCTGCACCACTTATCATAACCCAGACATTCTTTTCTATTGACTCCAGGCCTTTACATAATAACTTTTTTAACCAATTGCCAATCAAAATATCTTTGAATTCACCTGTGACCTGGAAGCTGCAGCTTCTAGTTGTCCTGCGTTTCTGGAGTGAACCAATGTTCATTTTACATGTACTGATTGATGTCTTATGTTTCCCTGAAATGTATGAAATCAAGCTGTAGTCTGACCACCTTGGGCACATGTCCTCAGGATCTCCTGAGAGCAGTGTCATGGGCCATTCTTCACTCATATTTGGCTCAGAATAAATCTCTTCAAATATTTTACAGAGTTTGACTCTTTACGTTGACACGTCCCATTGGGTCTAAGGTCATTGTGAGGCCTCATGGACTAGGAATCTGACAGCCACCTTTGTCAGTATTCACAGTGAGCCATTGTGTAGACAAGTTCCACAGGGATTTTGAGTTGACTCAAAAGGGAAAGGAAGATGGTGACAACCTTGATTTCATGTTTTCTAGGTTTCTTGACTGATTTCTTTTGTGATCCACTGTCTAGTTCCTTTCAGAAATTAGAAAAAGTTGCGTACGCCTCTTGCTGCTAAAGAGCATATGTGCATTAGAACAAGCACTCTGGTCCGGGGGGCTGGTCTGTTCACACTCGGATGTAGAAAAGAAACCAGGCAGTCACCTCTGTGAAGTTTGGGATAGAGGCTAAAAAAGGTCTGACACCTTTCTTTCCCCACACTCTGAGCCTCCATCTCTCTTCCCATTCTAGGAATATGCTGTGGGGTACTGGATACGTAAGGGAATGCCCTCAGAGAAGGTGGTCATGGGCATCCCCACATATGGGCACTCCTTCACACTGGCCTCTGCAGAAACTACCGTGGGGGCCCCTGCCTCTGGCCCTGGAGCTGCTGGACCCATCACAGAGTCTTCAGGCTTCCTGGCCTATTATGAGGTACCTGGAAACCCCCTGTACCCTCAGCTCCCTGCCGTGTCTGAGTAGATGTTCCATCTTCAATTTAACAGCAGAGTAAAACATCCTGAGTGTTGTGAAGGAGAAAGGTCAGACTGAACATGTGAGGGGATCTCCTAACTCTGGGTTGGGAGAGGGTCAGGGAATGCTTCCTGGAGGAAGTGAAATAAGCTGAACTCTGAAGAGGAGATGGAGCTAGCCAGGAATGGGGATAGGCAGAGGAGGGTATGAGAAATTGAAGAAGGAAGACTACCCCAAGTTCTTGATTTGAGCAGCTAAGTGGATGGCAATGCCATTTACAGAGATAGGGAAGACTGGAGGGAGAACAGAGTGGACATTGGTCCTGCTCATGAGATCAGTTTTGGATGTTCTGAGTGTGAGGAGCCCGTGGGACATATAGATAACCTGTGAGTCGTTGAATATATGGGTTTGGATCACAGCAGGCCAGTCTGCACTAGAGAGGTAGATTCAAAAATATCAGGATAAAGCTGGTACCTGAAGCCAAACCATACAGTGAGAAGTGAATGAGGCCCCAGACAAACCCAAAAACCTCCTACACCTGAGGGACATGCAGAGGAAGGGGAACATATTAAGGTAACTGACAAGGAACTACAAGAAGGGTAGGAGGAACCCACCCAGATCTGTGCCAAAGACCTTAGAGAAGTAGGTGTTTCAAAAAGGAGAGAGTGGTCAAATGTGTCAAATTCTGTGCAGATGTCAGATAGATCATAGGGATAACAAAATTGTTCAGCTAATTACACCATCATTCCTCTCTGCCCTCCAATCTGGGAAAATTTATTTAAAAAGCATTGGGGAAGATATAAATCTAACAATAGGTCAACCAACAGAAACTCTTTGGACACTCCCATATCCCAAACACTGGGTACTGTGAAAGCTAGAAATAAGTAATTATCCATCCTTGTCTCTAAAGGGGTTATTGTCAAGGTGGAAAGAATGTGAAATACAGACATAGCTAGTTAAACAAGAGTTCAAAAACAAGATAACTATAACATTTAATAAAATCAGAGAGGTATTGTAAAACAATATGGGATTCAATGACCAATGAATGGTGTAGAGTGACATGAGATCAGAGATGGGTGACTGGGGAAGCCTCCATGGAAGAGAACACGTTTATGCTGGGCCTTGAAGGATGAGTAGAAATTTGATCAGGTACAGAAAAAAAAATATCATTCTATATCCTGGTCTATCTTTGGAGTCCCAGCCTGACCTCTCATTGTGAGTGTGGACATGCCATCGGCCCGTGCTGAATGACTTGGCACCAATGGGCACCAATGGGTACCAAGGTACCCATTCAGTGTAATGCTCAATTTTTCCCTTCATCTTACACATAGGAATGATTGACACATCGTCAATTCAATTGGCAACAGGAATGGGACATGGGTCATTGTGAGAGTCCTCATTGAATCTCAGGGTACCTGATAGATAGGAAGTGAGAGAGAAGCTGACCCATCCTTGTGTAGTTCTAGGTTGATAGCAATAACACTCTTAATATAAGGGAGAAGAGAGGTCTTTGCTCAGAATCTCCTGGTAGGGTTATAATATCAACCACTAGATATGCACTTCCCATCTCATGGAAAGTTTGATTTGATCGTTCAGTTCATAATGACTCTAGGTCATTATAACTTTGACAGATTGATATTTGCTTAAATATTCAACTTCCATTTTCTGCCCTCATTGTAGTAAGCATGAATGTAGTTCATCCAAAAAGAGTAATCCGAAATGGATTTTCTATGTGATGTTGAAATGCATTTTTTAATTGAAGATTTATCTTTTTTAGAGCTCTTCCTTATGCTAACAGAAAGAATGTAGCTAATGATAGAAGGGGAGCCCCAGGACAGGGCATATTGGGAATGGGATGGGACAGACGGGGAGTAATGAGATTTAAGTGGAGATACTACAAGATGAGGAATAGTGGGGATGGTCATGATAATACTTCACTTTAGAAGTAGAGCACTTTACTGTTTCCAAAAAAAATTTTTTAATGCGGATTAGTTCATTTGATCCTAACAACAACACTGTAAGGTAGATATGTTGAAAGCATTATTATAATTATTTCCATTTTGCAAATGAAGAAATTGGAAGATTTATTGGTCGGTGCTGGAGTCTGGTCTGGAACTCAAGTATTTTCTGATTTCTAGCTGCTGTGTCTCCTCCTGATGAGACTTTAGCACAGACACTTCCTAGTGGTTCACCTTGGAACACCCACTTCATATGATGTATGTGGTCATTTCTCTCATTGTCTGATCCTTGGGATAAAGGTTCTGATATTTTGCCCAAGTCCCTAGTGGCTCGCCTGCCCTGTCTACCCCAACCAAGTTTCAAGAATAACCCATTACTGACCCTCTCGTTTCCCTTTCCCCTGCCAGATCTGCCAGTTCCTGAAAGGAGCCAAGATCACGAGGCTCCAGGATCAGCAGGTTCCCTACGCAGTCAAGGGGAACCAGTGGGTGGGCTATGATGATGTGAAGAGTATGGAGACCAAGGTAGGTGGGCCACAGGCAGATACTCCTTTAGGTGGGGAATGGTGATATGTAGTAAAATGCCTGAATACTCTATGTTGAAAGAGAGAAACTTCTGAGGCCCCAGACTCTAGGATGGGATCCAGCAGCCTCTATAGCTCAAGTCTAGTAGTGACTCTATGTCATACCCGTGAGCAGCTGTGGTACAGGTAGAAGAGTTGGAAAGGATGCAAAAAAGAATTGAGAACAAGTAAGTTTATTCTGATCAGTGAGGAGTGGAGAGAAGAGAAAGGCAAGGAGAAGGGAGAGGGAATAAAGGAGACATTGGTGCCTGTATAGGTAATCTACTTTGTTAATTATCTCAGTACAAACTGTTCAGTCCTTCTCATGGATGACCTAGCTAGGAGGCTCCAGATTCCTGAGCCTACCAGTTCTTAGACCTTGGTAAGACATTTGTGTTCCTTTCAGGGTTAGGGCAAAAAGGAGGCTTGAGTGTAATTGACAATCCTGGCCACTTGTTTTGTTAAGGGCTTCCTAGTTTCTTCCCTTATTATGGAGAGTTTTCTCAGCCTCCAAGAATGCCAGACTTTGAGTGTGGTGACTTAAGTCAGAATGAGATGTGGCTAATGCTGATCTGGTGGCTCTCTCTCCCTGAGCAATCTTACTCCTCAGGGAGTCTCTAACTCCAGAAAACCAGTTAGTCTACTGCTGTATTCTAAGATCAGACCCTCATCTGAACCTAATATGGTCCTGGGCATTTAGGGGCCACCCTTCGAATCTCTGTGTGTCCTTCTGTGTCTCCCATAGGTTCACTTCTTAAAGAATTTAAACCTGGGAGGAGCCATGATCTGGTCTATTGACATGGATGACTTCACTGGCAAATCCTGCAACCAGGGCCCTTACCCTCTTGTCCAAGCAGTCAAGAGAAGCCTTGGCTCCCTGTGAAGGTAACAGTCCAGGCTGGAGCTGGGAGTGGGCAGAGAGCTGGGCAGAACAGGGCACAGGAGACTGGGGGAGATCATCTTCACATATTTGGACTAATCCTTTCTCATGCTCCTTTGGCTCTTCTGCCATGTTTTCTTAGCAATGAGGCTGGTTCTGCCCTTTTCATAGGCTTCCCATAGACTTTTAAAGTAATAATAATAATATTGATAAATTTTGGCTACCACTTATTGAGCATAGTATGAGCTAAGGACTTTCATTACATATATATTAGGGATAAATATTGACTCCACCAATTCTTGGTTACAAAATCATCAGCCTGTCTTAATTTTCTAAATCACAATAAATCTGACTCTATGCCCTCAATTCACTGGACTGATGATAATTTCCATCTCACTCATTACCTGATGCTCTTTTCCCCCACCCACAGTTGATCTTACTTAGTCTAGACATTTGGGAGCTCCCATGGTCATTATTGGTACGCCTTTACCCAAGCCTCCCTATTACCTTGAAGGTCGGTGGCTTTGCTGCTGCTCCATCCCTTGGCCCCCAGTTCCCTAGGTGTGTTGTATATCCTCCTGTGCAGATGAAGGCTGTTGCTGACCAAACAGTTATGCTGTGATACATTGGTTCTAGGGCAGACGGTGGAGAAGCAGGGTGCTGGGGCTCACTGCAGACAGACAACTAAAAGACTGTCTCTGCTATCCTGGCAAAGGGCCTAGAACCATTTGAAAACTCCTGATTAGATAATTGGGTAGCAGCCTTCCAACTCTGAGCATCCATTGTTTAGTAACTTGACTTAGGCCTCAGTTTACTGAGTTGGGCTTTGAAATATTTTTCCTTTTGTTTCCAGGATTAACTTAGAGAGAAGCAGGCAAGATGACCTTGATGCCTGGGGCCTGCTCTCTCCCAGGAATTCTCATGTGGGAGTCCCCTTGCCAGGCTGGCCTTTGGCTCTCTCTTCCAAGCCTTTCCTGACTTCCTCTTAGATCATGGACTGGACCTGGTTTTGTTTTCCTGCAGCTGTTGAATTGTTGCCCTGAAGTACAATAAAAAAATTCATTTTGCTCCAGTAAGTATGGCCTCATTTGTTCAGTCCTTGACCCTGTGATATCAGGTTGTTCTGTCCCTACTATTTGTGGAGTCCAGAGCTAGGGTGAAAACGAAGGTTTGCGTATCATGTTTAAATATTAAAAACAGCTAACATGCTGTTAAAATATGACTTATGCTCCAACATTAACACATACAACTTTGCAACCACCCAGAAGGCCAGAACCTGAAAATTTAAAATTCTCAGACTCCTTGGAATACCACACCAGAATTCCCATCTTTGCCTCTGTCTCTCACAGTAGAAGCCTCATGGGCATACTTGTGGACATTGTAGGCTTTGTATCCAAGCTTCATCTGCACTCTACCCTCTACCCTCAACCTCCAACACATAAACCCACCCACACACACATACACCCGCCTCTGGGCTATGCATGTGCACACCAGCGTTGTGGTCCACTCTCAGTGAAGATGGGCCCCGGGAAAAGTCATGTGCAGGCCCTGAGAGAGTGCACAGGCTCTTCTGGCTATTTGGGTAGAAATGCTGGATATCTGGATCATGATTTAGAAGAGGAGGTATGTGAGCTTTAGGTGAATGTGCTCCTAGACTGGCAGTCTCCTTACCTTGTGGGGATGGGTGCAACTGGAAGAGGGCCCAAGTGGGACCCTCCAAAGGAGGGTCAACAAACTACGGCCCATAGATCAAAGCTAGCCCACTGCCTGTTTTTGTAAATAAAATTTTATTGGAAGACAGCCACACTCAGTTTGGTTACATATTGTCTGTGGCTACTTTCTCCCAACAATGGCAGAGTTGAGAAGTATGACAGAGACGGTATGGCCTGCAAAGCCTAAACTATTTACTCTCTGGCCCTTTACAGAAAAGTTTGCCAACTCCTTTTCTAAAGCACGGTGTTCACAGCACCAGGTCTAAGGCTGATTCTGGTGTCAGACTCTTTAATTTTAGGATGAACTGTTTTCTCCCATTTTCCCAATTTCTCCCAATCTTTTCCGTCTAGAAAAGCCACTTCTATCCTGACCTTTGAACCACAGTTTCATGCACTTATTTAATTCTCATGGCTTGTGAAGTAAGTGATAATAAACCCAATTTTCAGATGAGCTAACTGGGGCATCAGTGTAAGGGTACATGTCTGATAAGTGGTGGCGACTAGACTGAATCCAAGAAGGCGGCTGCACCAGAATGTCTGTGGAAGAGGGCATTAGAGGTGGCTACACGATCAAAGTGGCATAAGGTGGGAATACTAGGAGACTTTTTTCAAAACTGCTTTGAATATCCTATTATGATGGAAAACCCCAGACATACATACCAAAGAATGGGAATGGCAAGCACTGACGGATACTGGGGGAAGTTAGTCCCCAAGGTCCCCGTGAATGCTGCTCCAGTGCTCAGATCTTCTTACTACAAGGTAGAAATTGCTTGGGCCCCTCTCTGGCTTTCTAACTCTGGCTTTCTAACTTTGCTTTCTGTGGTAATTGAATTCTCAAGAAGCAGAAGAGCAGAGTAATTAAGAACATAGTCTGGAGCCAGATCTCCTGGGTTCACACACAGTGGCTTTGTCACCAACCTAGTGGCTATGTGACCTTGGGCATGTTATTTATCTTTTATCTGCCCCCAGCTTTCTCATTTTTAAGGTGGGGATAATAATAGTATCTACCTCTCAGGGATATGATAATGGTTAGGTAAGTTAATATTTGTAAAGCATTTGGGCAAATGCCTGACACATCACAAATACTATTTGTGTTTGTTATTATTTCCATTAAAAGGAAAACATTAGATAAAACAAATCTAACAGAGTTTATTTGAGCAAAGAATGATTCAATGAATTTGGCAACACTCAGAACCAGAAGAGGTTCAGAGAGCTCTCCTCTGCAATATGGAGAATGAGTATTTATAGACAGAACAGAAAGTAGAGAAATAGTCTAATTGGTCACAGCCAGGAGTTTGCCTTATTTAAACATGGTCCGATCAGTTGACTGCCTCTGATTGGCTGAGATCTGGTTACTGTTACAAAAAAATATACTTCTAAGTTAGGTTTCAGTTTATTTACATACTACATTAGGTTCCAGTTCATTAGTAGGGACTCAAACTACAGAGATAACCTCAGGCCAAAGTTAATTTAACACTTCCATTATCCAGCTGCTATAACAGGCACAAGAGAGAGTATGGGCAGCTGCCCAACACGTTAACCTTGGCCTTGCATGGAGCCTAAGAGCCCATTAAAGGTCTATGTCTTGGGCTCTAAGCCGTGAACTCTGTGGAGCCCTCTCTCATGCTTGCTGTGAGGATAGAACCATTTGTTTTGCAAACATCCGGGAGAAGATTAAGGAAATTAAGGCCCCTTGTTTGGCTGGGGTTGGAGATGGATTCTGGTCATCCTTTCCTTTCCTCTCCTCTCCTCTCCTCTCCTCTTCTCTCCCCTACTTTCCTTTCCTTTGCTTTCCTCTCCCCTACACCCCTACCCACTACAACCCCTTTGAGGAGATCTTTGTAGGCTAAGAGTCTTATGCCAAGGAGGAACCATATCTTAGACTTGCTCAGGAGCAGTATGGGTGAGAGTCAGGAGGTCATAAGAACCCAGGCCCCAGAGTCAGTCTGTCTCCGCTTGGATTGTAGCTCTGCTACTTCTCGGTGTGATCTTTGGCAGTTTGCTTAGTCTCCTGTCCCTCAGTTTTCCTAATACGTAAAACAGATGACAGTAAGAGCATCTTCCTGAAGGGATAGTTTTGAATAAACGAATTAATACATATGAAGCATTTAGCACATTGTAAGTGTTGAATGAATGTTCACTGTTATTGTGTTCAATACTGCTCCAGTTCTAGTTAGTCAATGCCTCCAGTTTTCGACATTCTTCTGGTGTTCAGACAGAGGCTAAACAGTCAAAAGCCTGGGAAGGATGGGGATAGATTGTAGGTAATAAATAGCTTTGGAAATGCCATCAGCTCTGCACAACCACACACGTACTAAAGTTTGTAGGACCCATTTCTGTTTTCTTTGTGAATCTAATTTGCCTTTAAATGAATCCGGCCTCAAAGATCCCAAAGGTCTGAGTAGCATCTCCCAGAAAAATCTTGAAAA
The DNA here is from genome assembly GCF_028885655.2 of Pongo abelii. NCBI lineage: Eukaryota > Metazoa > Chordata > Mammalia > Primates > Hominidae > Pongo > Pongo abelii. Next base: position 121,490,074 of record NC_071985.2, on the reverse strand, counting down.
CGTACCTGGCAGATCTCTTAAGAAGGAGGTATCTTGGCATGTACTGGGAGTGGAGCCAGCAGCAAGACTCTCTCCTAGATGGGATTTCATTTAAGTTAGGCTATGTAGATGCCTCAGGACTAATGTCAATACCAACGGTTTTTTAAAAAGGCCTGCCTTGGAGGACAGCAGACCACATCTTTGGTACTTTCGTTGTCTTCTGGGGCAGAGGGACCCTCAGAAATGGTCTAGAAACCTATGATGTGGCATCATGGTGGGCTTCCTGTAGGTGGCAACCCTTTATGTATGGGTAGTAAGACTGGGGATGGAGTGGAAGGAGGTGGGTCCTAAAATATTGTGATTTTCAAAGCCTTGATCCCTGGGCATTTTTGCAGCTGGCTTTTCTCTGATATACATTGTTCTCGGGGCCTGTCCCAGGGCTTGCTGCCTCTCCTTTCTGAGTCAAAGCATAATTAGAAATGTCTGTCCCAGGTGAATTTTCTCTGTCCTCTGTAAACCAGACAACCTTCGAATAAACAAAAACAACCTTGGAAAATGATGCTTTCTCATGCCAAACTTGATAGAACTCACAAACTTCTTGTAGCCACTACCCAAATCTATTGGTATAATAGAATCAAGGTGTTAGTGCCTGGGCAGGGTCCACCCACCCAGGATGGTTTATCCAGGAATATGGTCAAATCGTTACTTGATGTCCTTTGTCCACACTCCTCTGCTAGCATCCAGCTGGTCTCTTTGGACACATGGGGCCTACTCTGACCCCAAATGACTTTGGACTCTAGGTCAGCCTCATACCTGTGCCAAATATGCCATTAACCTCAAAGAACTTTCAGTCAATAGCCTTTTAAAGCTGCCTTCCCATGTGTCCCTGGGTTGATTACCCGAGATGGAAAACACAGATAAGATTCAGAGAGCTAAGGGGAGTGGTATGCCACCCCTATCCCTTTATTCCTGATCTCCCATCATGCCTGCTGAAGGGGGCCAGGTGCAGGATGAGAAGGCCTGCATGCTCCCTATAAAAAGCTGTTGAGTACCCCACTCAGACCTGGAACTTGCATTTAGGACTTCCCAGCAAAATGGGCAAGCTGCTGATTCTTGCTGATGAGTCTTTCCCAGGCAAGCTGAGTTTAGCTTTCAGAGCAGCTGCCTTTTCTCCTCAGTTCACTTGCGTCTCCTCCCCTATCCTATGCTCCAAAGGCCTGCACTGTCTCCTTCCTCCCTCTCTTGCAGCCTTCTTGAGTTCATAACATGGTGGGGAAGTAAGGAAGAGCTCACTGAGCACCTTAGGGCTTCATACGGGAGGGAAAGTGGATAACTCTGGCAGACCAGGACAAGGCCATTCCTACCAAGTGAAATAATAGAAGACTTAGGCCAGCCCCCACCCCAACCCCTTTCCAGTGTTCTGTGATTCCCGCTGAGTGCCAGCCACAGAGCAGGAGCTCAAGACACTCACTTAATCAAAGATTAACCAACTACCAGGAGCAATTAGTAGAAAAATGAATGAGGCAGATGTTTCTCTGAATGTAGAAGTCTGGGAGCAGGTGCATAGGAGGGGGTTTGGGAGAGAGGAAGAAAAAGCCTTAAAGAGTTAATGCAGCTCCCCCACGGCTAACTTGTTTCCCAGAGAGAGTGACCAAACTGTAGAAAGAAGCCCAGTAAGGGTGATTACTGGGATGGCACAACAGCACATCCAGGGTGTGGTTGGGTGGCTTGGAAAAGGATACAATTTAAAAGCTTCATCTGAGTTGAAAAGTAGAGTGCAGTTGTTCCTGGAAAAGGTGAGTTGTAGCTCTAGGGTGAAGAGACTGCTATGGGAAGGGGTCCTGTGCCTGAATTCTCCCCTTCTTCACCTTCAATGCCTCCTGTGCCCCTCCCCACCAATCTGGCTTATCTTTAGGGTCCATTCATTCAACGCATATTGATAGAGAGCTGACTGTGTGCTGGGTAGTGGGGACTCAGCAGTGTCAGCACAGTCCTTGCCCTCACAGAGCTCATAGTCTGATGGGCAGACCAATAAACAATCATCTTTCAGTGTGGTAAGGGCTGTGATTGGGATAAGCACAAACGTCAAAGGGGCCTAGAGGGAGAGCAGGGAGTTCCAGTCCCAAGGTCACCTCTCTTGGGAAGTCTTCCCTGACCTCTGTGTCTCAATTTTATCACTTGTCATATGGCATTGCACCTATGTGCTTACAGGTGTGACTTTCCGCCAGGCTGTGAGCTCCTTGAGGGCAGGGACCCTGCCTATGTAGTCTTTTGATCTCTACCACCTAGTAATTAATATAGGTTTATTGAAAGAATAACAACACATCCTCCTGGCTCCTGAGTCACACACCATCATCTGACCTTCCGGGTAGCCAAGTGAATGCCTACATTAGCCACCTGCTCCAAACACGTCATACAGTAGCCTATGTTGGGAAAGGGTTTATAGAGCAGAGGGGGCGTCAAGCCCCATCTCCCTTTCCCCATTTACTGGCCAGGGCTGCCCTAGGCTTGCCCCTTCCCAACCAGAGAAAGGATGACCCTGGCACCCTCTGACCAAGGTGGCTTTGTCTTTAGGTCTGACCCTCCTGCTGCAGCTGGGTTAAGTATCCCATGAGAGGGTGAGGACTGCCGGAGTACGGAGAGGGGGACATTAGGGCAGAGCACAACTCTTACTTCCCTGCCATTCTGTGCACAGCAACCAAAATCATCGGTTACTTCACCAACTGGAGCCAGTACCGCCCTGGGATTTTTCGCTACATGCCCCAGAATGTGGACCCTTGCCTGTGCACACGCATCATCTACACCTTCGCCGGCATGGCCAACAACCAGATCAAAACCATCGAGTGGGATGATGAGGCCGTCTATGCCGGCATCAATGGCCTTAAGAACTAGTGAGCTCTGGACTTGGGCTTTGTGCTGCGTTAAAGGCTTTTACATGAGGCTTTCACGAGTTCCCCAAAAGATACCAACAGCAGAATGTTTAGCCTTTGAGTGTTGTCCACAGTCACTCTCATGCCATGCCTCATTGGTAGAGGCTTCAGCATCCTTCTCCCCAGGAGAGGCAAGTTGCTGTCACTTTACTGGATTATTTTCTCCAGGAAATTCAACTCCCCAGCATTCTATTCTGTGTGTCACAGGAGGTGCCATCCACAAAGGATTCTCTGTGAATAGTATCACCTGAAGTTTTCCATGTTGCTGTACAGCCCCACAACAACCTATCAACTAGCTGCCAAATTTAACCTAAAATTGCACCAGCTAAATGCTTAGCATATTTATTAGGTAACTACTGTGTGTGCGAGGTGCTTTTCATTTATTATTTTATATACCCACACATTAAACGCAACGAAGTGGGTATATTAAAACCATGCTAAGGTTGAGGAAAATGAGTCATAAGGAGGTTAAAAGCTTTCCCTAGCCCCACAGAACCCAGGAAGGCCAGATCACCTTATCAGCTAGGTTGATGCTTTTGTCCCATCAGGAATCCAATGGGTAGGTTTTACGGTCAAGCTCACAGGACCATGGTATAAAGGACTTAGGTGTGACTCCTGGCTCTGCCACCTTACGAGTTGGATGATCTTGGTCAAGTTGCTTAATCTCTCTGAATGCCACTTAAAGGTCAAATGATATCAAAAGTTTCTGCCTTGTGGAATTATGAGGGTTAAAGAAGCAATGCGTGTAAAGTACCTGGTATTTAGCAGGCACTCAGTAAATGGTAGACACTTCCACTGCCTGTGTTCCTTGCTCTCTCCTAGACTCAGACTTCTAGCCTTCTGGTCTTGTGTATCCCAGAAGCTCCAGCCAATCTACTTTCTGTGCTAAGGGGCTGATTTCTGGCTCCCTCATCCTCCCCAGGATGCCCTGTCTTTTCTTCCCTGAAGCTCCCTTCCGCACCAGGGTCCATCAGGCCACTGGCAGAGATGGGAGCAAGAATCTACTCAATGAGTTATTTATAGCATGCCCTGGAGGACTCATGGCACAAGGGTCCCTTGATCCTACAGAGAGCTCTGTTCCCAATACAAGGCCTTGTGTGGGATGTGAGGGTGGAGGGACCGACTGGTAAATGACAGCTCCTTGCAAGTGGAATTTCTTTACACTAGTATCTTTTTATCTCCAGCAACACTGAACTGAAAACCTTGCTGTCTGTTGGTGACTGGAACTTTGGATCTCAGGGATAAGACATTGTATTCAGGATTGAATCATTTCCAGATTAATCAGTCTCTTCCAAACTCCAAGGACTGTAAGTTTCTCTAATGTGAGTGAACCCCGGGCCTCAGACCCCAGTGTAGACATCCCAGAACTCTTCTCTGACCAAGTCTCCCTGAAGTCTGCTCTTCCTTCATCATTGCTCTTACCACACTTTTTTTTTAATTGGACATTTCATGATTTTTTGTTATATTATTTTTAACTTTGTTTCTTAATTGACATATAATAACTGTACATATTTATGGGACATATAGTGATGTTTCAATACATATAATGTAGAGTGATCAGATCAGGGTAATTAGCATATCCATCATCTCAAACATTTGTCATTTTTTGTGTTGACAACATTTAATATCCTCTTTTTAGCCATTTGAAACTATACATTATTGTTAACTGTAGTCATCCTACACCACACTGTATTTTAAGTTCCATTTACTTATGTATACCTTCCTCTATATGAGCTCATCCAGGGCAGAAACTACTTTATTCACTACTCTATTCCAGCAATGTTAATAAATGACAGAATAGCTGAATGACAGTAAATGACAATAGATAACAGAATAACTGAATGTATGTCCAGGCAAATAGTAAGGAGGATAAATGGCAAGACAGAGTATCCAGGAGCTTAGGCTACTGTGATTTAGGCTACAATGACTTATTGACTCCAGATTCTCTGACGTGGTGGCCACTGCTGAGAACTGCCAGACCTTCATCCAGTCAGCCATACAGTTTCTGAGGAAGTACAACTTCGATGGGCTGGAGACCGATTGGGAGTATCCAGGCAATCTTGGTAGCCCAGCTGACACCCAGCAGCTCTTCACCGTCCTGTTTAAGGTGTCTCACCCTCACTGTGTCCAAAGAACACATGATCTTGCCCACAGAGGGCTGGGACAAGGCCTCTCTCTGGAGAGGGGTTCTGAGAGAGGCTGAATATATGCTGTCCGGGAGTGTGGATCTCACCCTTTCTGGCTCACAGCCTCATCTCTTTAGTGTAAGAGCAGATCTTTCTTTTGGAGAAAACTCCCACTGGCAGTGAGAAGTATATCTTTGAGCATCAGTGTTGGCTTTGATGCTCTTATTTCCCCTTCTTCCATTTTTCTGGTGATTAGATGCAATCACATATTCAGCTTTCAGGGCTGGAGGCCATTTTTGTCTCTTTAATACAATCTCCCTCCTTTTTTTAAAAAAAAAATTCTACTCTGGACATTATTTGTTTATTTTAAAATTTAACTGTCAGAGGATGACCGAATTTCCCTCATTTCCAAGTTTTCGGAAGACAGCTTACTGTTGTCCCCAGAGACCAACAACAGCTTTTGGATCAAAGGACTCTAAACCGAGCACTTTGCAACTTTCTTCATAAGAGCTGTGACCTTGTCACATGCCCACTGGTCCCTCTAGCCTGTGTTCAGTGTCTTCTGTTTCACAGGAAATGTATGAGGCTTTTGAGCAAGAGTCTACCTGCAGCAAAAAGCCCAGATTGCTGATTTCTGCTGCTGTGTCAGTTGGCAAAGGTATCATTGAGACTGCCTACCAGACCCCCGAGATGTCAAGGTAAGCAAACCCAGGAGCTCATATTCAGAGCTAAGTGGCCCTTAGACCTTCCCCAGGCATTGTCAAATGCCCAGATACCAGTGACCAATGCTCAGGTACCCAGGATAGAGAGGACTCTATCTCAGAGGAATGAAATGACCTCAATCCCTGAGGAAGAGGCAGAGGGAGCCAGTATGAATGCTGGCCTTGTTTCTAAGTCTATCTCCAAGGTTCTCTAGGGTAAATGGCCATTTGGAGGTTAATTGAGTCTCAAGCTTCTACAAGCCCTGAAGGTCTGAGTGTAGCCAGATCGTGATCATGGTGTGGGTGCCTTTTATACTCCAGGTGCTCTTGAGATGAAGGTGAGGGAGAATGGAATAAAGAATAACAAAGCATAAGGGAATCCTTATTGCATAGTGGCAAACAGCAGATTTGGCTGTTTGGCAAATCTGCAATCAGCCGATTTGGGACTAGGAGTGTTAGGGGTAGTGGGTTAGAAAGAATGATTTCCCTTGGGTCATTTATTTCCTCTTGTTCCCTCCCCCAACTACCTAAGGTACATGGACCTCATCAGTGTGATAACCTGTGACCTAAGGGGCTCCTGGGAGGGCTTCATAGGAGAGGACACCCCCGTTTGCAGGACCTAACGACCAGGGAGACTACAAATACTTTAATATGGTGAGTGAGGAAGCCAGTCCTAACAGACATCCTCAAAGCCTGTCACTGGATCCCCGGCCCCAGACTGCAAGGGAGACCAAGAAACTTGATGGACAGCTCATGTTCTCTACCTCCCTGTCCCTGTGACTGATTGTATCCATTCATCTTTCACAAAAAAGGAAGCAGGATAGTGGCTTGGGATAATCCCAAACATTGGGGAATTTTAAAAAGTGTATTTTCCATTTATGCTAGGAGCACATTTCATGATCCATCTTCTTCCCACTCTTCCTTCCCTCCCTTCCACTCTCTTTCTTCCTAATTTGTGTGGTTTAGGCAGCTGTAATAGTTAGTCTGCCTAATGATTAGTAGGTGAGTAAATGGGCTAGATGTCATTTCGGTGGAAATTTCAACCAGGGATTTAAAAATTGACATAGGAAAATCTCCCAGTCGATGCTCCATGCACGAACAATTCTCAGCATTGTAGTAAGCCCATTTGGAAGACAAGTGGATGCATGGCTGAACACCAGTCATGCCCCAAATGAACTCCAGTATGAGGAAAAGGAGGATCTCTGGCTAACACTGGGCCCTGCTACTAAAGCAATGAACCTCTCGTAACACCCATTCTAGAAGGGGCAGCACTCCTTTCCTTTCAATGAGATTGGACTGTGGAAGGGGTTTGACTGGATGCTGTACCTGGAGATAGTAGAGAATTAGGCAGAAAACCTGGCTGTTCCAAGGCCTCTGGATACATGCTCAGCTGCTTTCTCATGATATCTTCCTCATCTTGCCTCCAGGATTATGTAATGAACTACTGGAAGAGCCAAGGTGCCCTTGCTGAGAAGCTGATGGTGGGCTTTGGGGCTTATGCTCACACCTTCACTCTCAGTAATCCTGCCAATCATGGCCTGGATGCTCCCACTTCTGGCCCTGGGACTTCTGGGCCCTATACACAGAAGGCTGGAACCCTTGCCTACTTTGAGATAATCTCCTCAGAGGGCCTAGAGGATCCACTCTCTCTGTTCTCAAGGTTGAAGATATGTCAATGGAGAGAGTCTACACTCTGATTTCCAGTAGAGGGTACCCTGTTGCTGACTGCTCTGAGTATATGTGGCAGTAAGAGAAAGGAAGAGTGAAAAATTGATAAAACATCTTAAATGTTAACCTTTTAAAGTAAACATGCATCTTTAATACTAGAACTAGCTAATGCTTACTGAGTGCAAATGGAGAGCCAGGTTGTGCTCCAAGTGATTTTTCTATATCATCTCATTTAACAAACAATAAGGTACTGCATTCTCCCCGTCTTATTCAAGAGGTCACTGAGGTACAGAGAGGTTAAGTAATTTGCTCAAGGTCACAGAATTAGTAAGGGGCAGAGCTGGGATTCAAACTTAAGTTGTCCAGCTCCAGAATCTCAGACCTTACCCATTATGCTATACTGTCCTCTTATTAGCTCTTTTGAGACACAACTCTTTCAAACAAAAGGAACAAATTCATTTCAAAAGGAAACCAGGACACAAGGCATAAAGAAGCTGCTTGTCCATTGTTGCACATGAGGTTACTGGCAGACAAAGGACTGAATTCACGTCTCATCTCTCTAGCTAAAGCACTCCACCGTCCCACAGGACAAAAGCAAGGCAGGGAGCTAGGTGACACTGGAACAAGGTTCTGTTATTTCCAGCAGAGGGGAATGGGCTGAGATGTGGATCTTAGAAAAGAAATGAAAGGAGGACAGAGAACTGGCCTGAGTACAGCAGGGCCCATCTGAGTTATGACTGCTCCTTCTGTACCTGCCCCAGTTCTGCTCCTTCTTGAAAGGAGCCACCGAGGTGTGGAATGCCCCCCGGGAGGTGCCTTATGCCTACAAGGGGAACCAGTGGATCAGGTATGACAACTCCAAGAGCTTCACCCTCAAGGTAAGGCCCTCCACAATCTTCCTAATGCATGGTTGGGGAGAGATGGGGGACCTGCCCTCCAGTTGCCCTTGAATTGCAATCCCAGGAGACCCCTGAGGGAGGTGAGGAGAGACACAGGGAGGTTGTGAAGTTTCAGGTGAGCCAGTGACCCAGCCACAGAGCCTGGCAGTTGGAGCAACCCCTTCACCTCCTTTTCCTTCCTTTCTTTGGCTCCTGCACTTTCTCCTTCCTCCCACCCCTGGAGACTATCCTTTGGCCCCCTCCCCTGCTCTTCTCTGGTCCTCATGCAGCTCTTTGATTCGTGCTTCCTGCTTCTTGAGACGGGTGTTCTTCCCCACTCCAAAGACAAAGTGTAGACCACAGAGTTTTTTGCTCTCTTTTGCCTATCTCCTGCCCATGGTAAATTCACACAGGCTGAGCCCAAATCAGGAGGCAATAGAGCCTCTGGTCTGTGAGGTTATGCTCAGGTCTGGGGAGGACATAATTGCTGTTTATCAATCCCAGGGCCCTTCACCCTACACCTTTCATCTAGAGCCCTCTCACTTTGCCCAGGTACTTTGCTTTGTGCAGGGCCCTATATCTCTATAGCACTCAACCCACCCAAACTCCAGCTCTGAGGTGACTTCTCAGAAGGTGGTTGGTAATAACAAAGGGCAGGGGGTAAGAGCTGCTTGGGGCCAAGACTCATTCTCTGTGACTTAGTCCTACAGCCCTGTACATACAAATATGTTCATGAATTCCTCAAAGTTGCCTCCTCAAAACTCACCCCCAGTCTCTCCTCTCCATGACTAGATCATGGTCCTCCTGCCGTCCTGCTAGAGTTGCTCCCTGCATTTGTGCAAGGACAGCCCAGAGTCCCCCTGGCTCTCTCCTACTGGTTTAGTGGCTGCTAAAGAACAGATTTGGAGGGGCCATGGCCTGGGCCATTGACCTGGATAATTTCACAGGCACTTTCTGTGGATGAGGCAAATACCCTCTCATGAATGCGCTCAAATCCACGCTTGGTGTCTCCGCACCCAGTAAATAGTGATGACCTACCAGCCACGAGATAACAAACTAGACATGGTTAAGAAGAAGAGAAGACCAGAGCTCCTCCCAGTCTCACCTCAAACAAGGCCTCCTCCAGATCTTCCAGCTGTCTTAGTGTGTCCAGTTGGAACTTGCATTTAGGACCCAGAAAGCAAGACCCAGCGGACTTACTAGGGGGCAGGCCACGAGTGACAGCCCTGGCAAGTAAAAGGGGACCTATCAATATTCTGGAGGATTCTCCCCTGTAGAGCTACTCAAGGAAGCTTCTATAAAGTGAACTGAACATGCTGGAGCCTGGGTAGGGAGGGGGACAAAAACACCGTATTCCCTGTCACTGCTGCTCAGCTCCAGCTTTTATGAACTTTGTGGGTCAGAGGAAAAAAAAAGCAAGGGAGGGATTAAAAACTTAGAAGATGAGGAAAGGAATGAGAGAAGGAGAACTCTAAAGGGGCTCAGCTAGCATCTTTCCTGAAGTGGGGAGCAGAGCTACAGATGGTCTCAACACATGATTCTATCCCAGCCCCGAGAACAGGGCAAGTCCAGGAAGAAAGAGGGGCTGGGAAGCTGTGGAAAAAGCTAGTGCTAATCACTGGATCTTTACTCCGTGTCAAGCCTGCTGGTTCTTTTAGATTTCATATAATTCTCATAGGCACTCTTGGTGCCAGGTGTATTAGTTTACTTACAAATAAAAGCTAATAATTATGTGGTACTCACTGTTATATAGCGTGCACATTGGAAAATGCTTTACCTAATAATTCTAAGAGATAATACAATTATGCCATCATTTCAGAGAGGAAATTGAGACTCAGAGAAGTGTTAATGAATTTCTCATGGTCACATAGCTCATGGCAGAGCTGGGCTATGAACTTGGGTATCCTTAAATCAGGCTCAGATCATTAAACCACTGGTTTAGGTAGGATGTGTACTGAGAGAAAACCACAGTGACTTTACAGACATGACACTCATCCTGGGAAAGGAGTCCTCTCCTGAGCTTATGGGGACCATTTTCCTTCTCTCTTCGGGTTGCAGGGTACCCACCTCTATCCTGGGCACCAGCTTGGCCCCCATCATCACTGCAGCACTTGGGGGTGGCAGTACTGGTGGCAGTGGATTCTGTACTGGGAAGTCCAAAGGTCTGTATCCTAGCCCCACCAGCAAGTGTGCCTTTTACAACTGTGTGGATGAGCACACCTATGAAGAGGCTTGTCAGGAAGGCCTGGTCTTTGATACCAGCTGCTCTTGCTGTAACTGGGCATAAGCTATTCATCTGTTGGGTCCCTTGGAGATTGTAAGACTAAAGGATGATTAAAGGGAAGTTTTGCATGTGAATGCCAAGTTGTCTGTTTTGATTTATAAATCTATGTGATACCATCCTGCAAGTAAAAGACAACCTACTGCCACCCCCTAATCCTCGTTGTCCACAAGCTCCCAGGAGATGCCCAAACACGGAGGCTGAGAGAGAAGGAGGAACAGGTACCTGGGACCTCTCTGAGCGTCTCTATGGGAAGTTCTGGCACTCTGGCCGCTCCTGAAGCAGGACGAGAGAGGAAATAGGCTCTAAGGAACAAGAGAAAATAAAGCCTCATTCTTTCTCACAAATATGCCTTCAAAGGGTCTTGCGGAAGGACCCAGAAGAGTGGCGGGACTGGGAACACTTAATTTACGGCATCCACCCTCTTCAGGAACTCTTCACGAAGTTTACTCATTTCCCAACTCCATGGCAAACAACCCTAAGAAAGCCTGTTTGTTAAAGACACAGCGTGATGGGCCAACCACGGGCTAGTTTACACACACCACTTCCACACCTATGCGATTAGGAAAAAAGACCATCGCTGATGATTTCAAGATTACTTCATTTTCAAAACAAATGCATTTATTATCATTTTATTGCCACACCATGCTGCAACGTACCCTTTGATTCCCTTAGGGAAGGCAATAAGAAAGCTAGAAGAAAAACCACATTACAGCAGTAGTCAGAGGTCCTCTTTCTCCTACCACCCCCAGAGCCTGGCCTTGGCTTTTTCCCCAGTTACCATGCTGCAGAAGGCAGGAAGAATGCAGCTCACCAAGCAAGGGAGGCACCTCTTTGTCCAGCCACCTTAACTTGTTTATTGGTGGATAGGGAGGGAGTCTGTGGATTATATGCTTTTGACAAAACTGTCATAATCAATCATAAGCAGAATCCCCAGAAGTTTATTTTGTCCCTCCCATCTGGCTAGCTGGGGTATAAGCAGGATGTCAATACATCTCTGTTTGCTCGGGAAAGTCCTGGTTAACTATTGTTCCAGTGTCCAATTCATTTAGCAATTGTGTGGGTTTAAAATTTTTATTATAAAGTATTTTTATTACTATTGTATTGAAGTTATATGACATGAATTTATACACCTCCACTTTACTACTTTTTGCCGTGTTTCATAAACAGAGTTCTTTAATATGTGGTTAAATCTGAACATTTACCAGAGATAACCCCTCTCCTTTCCTCGCTCTTTTCTGACAAAACAAATTACAGCCCCCTTTCAATGACTACTTGCTGGGTGCTTGCTAATAAACTGATGTGCGCTAGGACGGAAGTAGCTAGAGATAGCTATCACCTCTGGTCTCCAGGACTGGTGAGGGACTGCTGCTCCTGCCAGACCCTTCGTGGACCAGCCAGTTTTGCCATGGGCTGTAAGATGCATAAAGCCATCAGGCCACATGTCAGTAGGATCAGTGGGTAATTATAGGTTAAGAGTATGTGGAATATAAACACGGAAATATTAATAGAAACTAAGAAGACATTCTACTGAGTTTGTAGAGAGTAGTCTGAATGCTCTTCCTACAAGGGCTTTATCATCTATTGTGTAGCGTAAATCTATAACCACTTATTTATTTTATTGTTTGGTAACACTTTTTATTTTGCAAATAAATGCTTTTGTCAGCAATGAGCTTTAAAAGTTCAAATGTCTACATAATAAAAAATTAAGTAACGAATTTCCATTTTCCAAGAAAGTTGATGGTGAATGTATAACTTACGTATAACTTGCATAAGATGTTGGTTGACATTTACCAACCACCATGGGGTTGTTTGATAGAGCATGAAAACCAAAAGATACGAATCTGCTGAACAAGCATCAGCGTCTACTTCAAAAAAATCATTATTTAAAGAGGATTTTGCCTAAAGATGATGATTTCACAAAAGTAGTTGCCAAAGGTATTATTTATATCACTAGGTGCCATGGTCTGAACGTTTGTGTCCCTAGCCAAATTCATTGAAATCCTAACCCCCAGGTGATAGTATTGGGAAATGAGGCCTATGGGAGGTGCTTAGAATCAGGGGCCTTATAAAGAGAACCCAGAGAACTAGCAAACCTCTTCCACCATGTAAGGACACAGCTAGAAGCTTTTATGTATAAACCAGAAAGTGGGTCCTCACCAGACACTGAATCTGCCCACTTCTTCATCTTGGATTCCTAACCTCCAGAACTGGGGAAAATAAATGTCTGTTGTTTATAAGCTACCCAGTTTATTGTATTTTGTTACAGCAGCCTGAGTGGACTAAGACACTAAATGAAACATAAATTTTCATTTAGATAGATCAAGTGACTGATGCTTCAAATTAACTTTTTTCTTTTTCTATTCCAAGTTTTATATCTGTGTGTGTACATATATAAAAGTGAAGTTCTATTTGCAGAACAACTTTCCATGCTTTTAAATAATACCAAGTTAATATCAACGTCATCAGATATTTCAAACAGAAAATCAGATAAGATAGTTATTCAAATAATGATGGGATAGTTGGATTTTTTTTCACACAGCTTATGAAATAAAAATAAAGCTTTTTGGTAGTTCATTTCGTTAAAGGAGAGACATTGGATGTTATCATAAATGCTATTTTAAATTCAGTTACATAGTTCAACACTAAAATTAATTATTTTGTAGTGATATGAATTCAAATATTGATGGAACATAACATTATGTAAAAACAATATTCCTTCTAAATGTCTTAGTCCATTTATGCTGCTATAGCAGAATACTACAAATTGGGTAATTTATAGAAAACAAAGATTTATTTCTCACATTTCTGGAGGCTGGAAAGTCTAAGATCAAGGTGACTGTATCTGGTCTCTGATGAAGACCTTCTTGCTGCATCCTTATATGGCAAGAAAGCAGAAGGGCAGGCTAGCTGAATTGCTGCATGAAGCCACTTTTAAAAGGGCCTTCATCCTAGTTGGAAACCATCATTCTCAGCAAGCTATTACAAAGACAGAAAACCAAACACCACATGTTCTCACTCATAGGTGGGAATTGAACAATGAGATCACTTGGACACAGGGCGGGGAACATCACACACTGGGGCCTGTCAGGGGGTAGGGGGCTGGGGGAGGGATAGCATTAGGAGAAATACCTAATGTAAATGATGAATTGATGGGTGCAGCAAACCAACATGGCACATGTATACCTAAGTAACAAACCTGCACATTGTGCACATGTACCCTAGAACTTAAAGTATAATAATAATTTTAAAAAAGGGCCTTCATCCTGTTCATGAGGGAGGAGACCATATGGCCTAATCACCTCTTAAATACCCCACCTCTTAATGCTATCACATTGGCAACAGCTGAATTTTGGAAAGGACACATTGGAACCATAGCAACATGAAACATCTGACATTGTAAAAGCTATTGTAGATTCAGTTTAGAAGTTCAGCATTGAAAATCAATTATTTTTATGGTGATAATATGAATTCAAATATTGATGGAAGCATAACATTATGAAAAACAATAAAGTGTATTTTCTTCTAAATTAAAACAACTATAGGGCAGAAATGTTCTAAAAATTGGTTGCAGACTATAAATCACTCTATATGTCCCCAAAACTGATATTTTATCATTCAAAATAAAAATTGTCAAATTTTTAGATATTTTTATATACATAGAGTAACGGATCTATAAAATTTTATTAACAACACTGATACTGAATATAAGACAACACACATCACGGCACTATGTGCTTTCTCTCCTTGCTGCCTATTGTCAATAGGATTTTAGAAATGTTTGAGTCATTGAAGAATTACTTTTTAATTAATTTGAAGTGTCCCACGATAGTATTGAACTTTTTTGTTACACAAGTCTTCTAAGTTTGGTTGCATTTTATTCAAAATTATTATAAATTTTTCTTCTTTAATTTATGTAGGCACATAGTAGCTGTATATATTTAGGGGTACACGAAATATTCTGTTACAGGCATATAATGCATAATAATCATCTCAGGGTAAATGGGTGTCTATCAACTCAAGCATTTATCCTTTGTGTTACAAAAATTCAATTATACTCTTTAAGTTATTTTTAAATGTACATTTAAACTATTATTGACTATAGTCACCCTGTTGTGCTATCAAATACTAGATCTTGTTCATTCTTTGTATTTTTTTCTACGCATTAACTATCCCCACTTCTCCCTCACCCACCCACTATCCTTTCCAGGGTCTGGTAACCATTGTTCTACTCTCTATCTCCATGAGTTCAATGGTCTTAATTTTTAGCTACCAAAATAAGTGAGAACATGTAAAGTTTGTCTGTGTCTGGCTTATTTCACTCAACATAATGACCTTCAGTTCCATCCACATTGTCACAAATGACAGGATCTAATTATTTTTTATGGCTGAATAGTACTCTGTTGTGTATATGCACCACATTTTCTTTATCCATTCATCTGTTGAAAGACCCTTAGGTTGATTCCAAATCTGGGCTATTGTGAATAGTGGTGCAATAAACATAGGGGTGAAGACATCTCTTCGATATATGGATTTCCTTTCTTTTGGGTATATACTAGCAGTGAGTTTGCTAGATCATATGGCGGCTTTATTTTTAGTATTTTGAGGAACCTCTAAATTGTTATCCATATTGGTTGTACTAATTTACATTCCCACCAACAGTGTATGAACATCCTCTTTTATCCAAATATGTGCCAGCATTTGTTCTTGCCTGTCTTTTAGGTGAAAGCCATTTTAATTGGGGTGAGATTATATCTTATTGTAGTTTTGATTTGTATTTCTCTGATGATTGATTATGTTGAGCACCTTTCATACACGTGTTTGCCATTTTTATGTCTTCTTTTGAATTTCTGTCTTTTGCCCATTTTAATTGAATTATTATTAAAAGATTTATTTCCTATAGAGTTGTTTGAGCTTCTTATACATATATATATGCCAGATGGATAGTTTGCAAATATTTTCTCCCATTCTGTGAGTTGTCTCTTCACTTTGTTAAGTGTTGTTTTTTTTGTTTGTTTGTTTTTGTTTTTTGCTATGTGAAAACTTTTTACCTGGATATGATCCCATTTGTCCATTTTTGCTTTGGTTGTCTGTGCTTTTGGGGTATTACTCAAGAAATCTTTGCTCAGTCCAATGTCCTACAGAGTTTCTAAATGTTTTATTTTAGTAGTTTCATAGTTTGAGTACTTAGATTTAAGTCTTTAATCCATTTTATTTGATTTTTGTATATGGCGACTGATAGGGTCTAGTTTCATTCTTCTGCATATAAATATCCAGTTTTCCCAGCACAATTTATTGAAGTGACTGTTCTTTCCCCAATGTATGTTCTTGGCGTCTTTGTCAAAAATGAACTCACTGTAGATGTATGGATATGTTTCTGGGTTCGATATTGTATTCCATTGGTCTATGTGTCAGCATGCCAGTATCATGCTGTTTTGGTTACTATAGCTCTGTAGTATAATTTGAAATCAGATAATGTGATTCCTCCAGTTTTGTTATTTTTGCTCAGGATAGCTTTGGCTATTCTCAGTCTTTTGTGCTTACACATAAATGTTAGCATTTTTTTTTCTATTTCTGTGAACATGTCTTTGGTATTTTGATAGGGATTGCATTTAATCTATAAATTGCTTGGGGTAGTATGGACATTTTTAACAACATTGATTCTTCCAAATCCAGGAACATGAAATATCTTTCCATTTCTTGTCTCCTCTTCAATTTCTTGCATGAATGTTCTACAATTGTCATTGTAGAGATGTTTCTCTTTTGGGGTTAAGTTTATTCCTACATATTTTATTTTATTTATGGCTACTGAAAATGAGGTTACTTTCTTTATTTCATTTTCAGATTGTTTGCTGTTAGCATATTAAAATGCTACAGATTTGTTATGTTTATTTTGAATTCTGCAACTTTACTGAATTTGTTTCAGTTTTAATAGTTTTTGGTGGAGTATTTAGGTTTTTCCAAATATAAGATTATATCATCTGTGAAGAAGAATAGTTTAAATTCTTCTTTCCCAATTTTGATGCCCTTTATTTCTTTCTTTTGTCTTATTGCTCTAGCTAGGATTTCCAGTACTAGGTTGAATAACAGTGGTGCAAGTAGGCATCCTTGTCATGTTCCAGATCTTAGAAGAAAGGCTTTCAGTTTTCTCCATTCAATGTGATACTAGCTGTGGGTCTGTTGTATATGACTTATATCATGTTGAGGTCTATTTATTTTATATCCAGTTTTTTAGTGTTTTTTTTTATCATGAATGGATGTTGAATTTTATCAAATGCTCTTTCAGCATCAGTTGAAATGATCATATGGATGATCACATTGATGAACTTGTATATGTCGAACTATCCTTGCATCTCTGAGACAAATCCTACTTGGTTATAATGATCTTTTTAATGTGTTTTTGAATTCAATTTGCCATTATTTTGTTGAGGATTTTTGAATCAATGTTCATCAGGGATATTGGCCTGCAGTTTTCTTTTTTTGATGTATTTGTCTGGTTTTGTTATTAGGGTAATACTAGCTTCATAGAATAAGTTTGGAATTATTCCCTCCTCCTCTGTTGCTCAGAATAGTTGAATAGGATTATTATTAGTTCCTCTTTAAATGTTTGGTGAAATTCAGCAGTGAAGTTGATATCATTTGGATCTGTGTCCCTGCCTAAATCTCATGTCAAATCTTAATCCCCAGTCTTGGAGGTGGTGGGAGGTGATTGGATCACGGGAGCTGATTTTTCTCTTGGTGCTGTTCTCATGATAATGAGTGAGTTCTTGAGAGAGCTGGGCAATTCGCCATCACTTTCTCTTGGTCTGGCCATGTGATGTGCTGACTCCTCCTTTGCCTTCCACCATGATTGTAAGTTTCCTGGGGCCTCTTCAGAAGCTGAGCAGATGCCAGCACCATGCTTTCTGCACAGCCTGTGGAATCATGAGCAAATTAAACCTTTTTTCTTTATAAATTACCCAGTCTTAGGTATTTCTTCATAGCAATGTGAGAACTGACTAATACAGAAGCCACTGAGTCCTGGGCTTTTCCCTGCTGGGAGACTTTTATTACAGCCTCAATCTCACAACTTCTTATTGGTCTTCTCAGGGCTTTGGATTTCTTTATGGTTTCTCTTGGTAGGTTGTATGTGTTTAGAAATTTATCCATTTCTTCTAGGTTTTCCAATTTATTGACATATAGTTGCTCAAAGTAGACTCATGATGCTTTGAATTTCTGTGGTATTGGTTGCAATGCCTTTGTTTGCATCTCTGATTTTATTTATTTTTGTCTTTTTTTCTTAGTCTGGCTAAAGGTTTGTCAGTTTTGTTTATCTTCTCAAAAAAACAACTTTTTGTTGTTTCACTGATGTTTTGTATTTTCTGTTTCAATTTCATTTACTTTGGCTCTAATCTTTAGTACTTTTTTTTCCTTCAACTAATTTTGGGTTTGGCTTTCTCTTCCTTTTCTAGTTCTTTAAAATGCATTGTGAGGTTGTTTATTTGAAGTTTTTCTACTTTTTAAATGTAGGCACTTCCCTATTCGTATTGCTTTCACTCTATCCTACAGGTTTTGGTATGTTGTGTTTCCATTATCATTTGTTTCAAGAAATTTTCTAATCTCCTTCTTAATTTCTTAATTGACCTAATGTTCATTCAGGAGCATATTTTTTAATTTTTATGTGTTTATATGGTTTCCAAAATTCCTCTTGTCATTTATTTCTAGTTTTATTCCATTGTGCTCAGAGACGATACTTGATATTATTTCAATCCTTTTGAATGTTTTAAGACTTGTGTCCTACCATATGGTCTACCCTTGAGAATGATCCATGTGCAGAGGAGAAGAATGTGTATTCTGTAGCTGCTGAATGGAATGTTCTATAAATATTTATTAGGTCCATTTGGTCTATAGGATAGATTAAGTCCAATGTTTCTTTGTTGATTTCCAATACTGAAAGTGGGGTGTTGAAGTCTTCAGCTGTTATTGTATTAGGGTCTACCTCTCTCTTTAGCTCTAAGAATATTTGCTTTTCATATCTGGGTGCTCCAACGTTGGATGCATGTATATTTTTTATTGTTATAGCCTCTTGCTGAATTGACCCTTTATCATTATGTAACAACTTTCTTTGTCTCTTCTTATAGATTTTGTCTTGAAATATATTTTATCTGATACAAGTATAGCTACTCTTACTCTTTTTTGGTTTCTATTTCCTTGGGATATCTTTTTCCATCTGTTTATTTTCAGTCTATGTATATCTTTACATGTGAAGTGTGTTTCTTGTAGGCAACAGATAATTGGGTCTTGTTTTTTAATCTACTCAGCCATTCTATGTCTTTTGATCTGAGAGTTTAGTCTATTTACATTGAATGTTATTATTGATAAGTACAGACTTACTCTTGCCATTTTGTTATTTATTTTCTGGCTATTTTGTGGTCTTCTCTTACTTCTTTCCTTCCTTCCTGTCTTCCTTTTAGTGAAGGTCATTTTCTCTCATGGTATTTTTAATTTCTTCTTTTTTATATTTTGTGTATCTGCTGTATGTTTTTTTATTTGAGGCTACCATGAGGCTTGCAAGTAATGTCTTAAATCTCATTATTTTAAACTGATAACAACTTAACACTGATTATATAAACAAAACTGATAAATAAGCAAAGGGAAAATTAACAAAAAACACACTTTAACTTCATCTTCCTGCTTTTTAACTTTTTCTTGTTTCTATATCTATGTTATTGTACTGTCTGTCTAGAAAAGTTGTCGTTATTGTTTTTGATAGGTTCATCTTTTAGTCTTTCTACTCGAGATATTAGTAGTTTATACACCACAATTACAGTGTTATACTGTTTTTTGTTTTCTGTGTACTTAATATTACCAGTGAGTTTTGTGCTTTCAGATAATTCCTTGTTGTTTTTTAATGCCCTCTTCTTTCAGATTGAAGAACTCCCTTTAGCTTTTCTTGTAGGACAATTCTGGTGCTAATAAAATTTCTCAGCTTTTATTTATATGAGAAAGTCTTGTTTTCTCCTTCATATTTAAAGGATATTTTTGCTGGATATACTATTCTAGGATAAAAGTTTTTTTTTCCTTCAGCACATTAAAGATGTGATGCTACTTTCTCCTGACCTATTAGGTTTCCATTGAAAATTCTGCTGCCAGATATATCAGAGCACCTTTGTATGTTACTTGTTTCTTTTCTCTTGCTGTTTTAGGATCCTTTCTTTACCCTTGACCTTTGGGAGTTTGATTATTCAATGTCTTGAGATAGTCTTCTTTGGGTTAAATCTGTGTGGTGTTCTATAGCCTTCTTGTACTTGAATATTGCTATCTTTCACTAGGTTTGGGAAGTTTTCTGTTACTGTCCCTTTGAATAAACTTTCTATGCATTAATGTACATTTCTCTCCACCTCCTCTTTAAGGCCAGTAACTCTTAGATTTGCCCTTTTGTAGCTCTCTTGTAGGCATGGTTCATTCTTTCTTGTTTTTTTTTTTTGTTTGTTTTGTTTTCTTAATCTCCCCTGACTGTGTATTTTCAAATAGCTTGTCTTCAAGCTCACTAATTCTTTCTTCTGCTTGATCAATTCTGCTATTAAGGGAGTCTGATCCATTCTTCAGTATGTCAATTGCATTGTTCAACTCCAGAATTTCTGCTTGATTCTTTTTAATTACTTCAATTTCTTCACTAAATTTATCTGATAGGATTCTGCATTCCTTCTCTGTGTTATGTTGATTTTTTTTTAATTTCCTCAAAACAGCAATTTTGAATTCTCTGTATGAAAGATCGCAAATCTCTGTTTCTTTGGGATTGGCCGCTGGTTCCTTATTTAGTGTTCATGTTTTTGGTGAGGTTATGTTTCCTTGGATGATCTTGTTGCTTGTGGATATTTGTCAGTATCTGGGCATTGAAGAGTTAGGTATTGAATGTAGTCTTGGCAGTCTGGGCTATTTCCCACCCATCCTTCTTGGGAGGGCTTTCCAGGTATTTGAGGGGATTTGAGTGTTGTGATCTAGGTTTTTGTTCACTAATGTCACATCTGCATTAGTGGGCATCCCACACCTAGTAAAGCTGTGGTTCTTGCAGACTTGTAGAGGTATCATCTTGTTGGTCTTGGGTAAGATCCAGAAGAATTTCCTAGATTACCAAGCAGAGATTCTTTTCTTTTCCCTTACTTTCTCTCAAACAAAGTCTCTGTGTCTGTGCTGAGCTGCGTGGAGTTGCAGGAGGGGTGACACAAGCACCCATGTGGCCACCACCACTGGGATTGTGCTGGGTCAGACCTCAAGTCAGCACAGCAATGGGTATGACCCAAGGCCCATCATTACCACTACCTGGCTACTGCCTATGTTCACTCAAGGCCCTAGAGCTCTTCAATCATCAGGCGGCAAGGCCAGCCAGGCTGTGTTCACCTGTCAGGTGAGTTCTCTTGAGCTCTGCTGTCTGGGAGCCAGAGCCTAGAGTCAGAAATCTTAGAAATCTACCTGATGCTCTGTTCTGCTGTAGCTTAACTGACACCCAAGCCACAAGACAAAGTCCTTCCCTCTCTTACTTCCCCTTTTCATGGGCAGAGGAGCCTCTCCCCGTGGCCACCATCACCACAGGCTTATTGGGAATACTGCCAGGCTTCCACTGAGGTTCACTTAAGGCCCTAGGGCTCTTCAGTCAGCTTGTGATGAATGCTTCACTCTGAGATTCACCCTTCAGAGCAGTGGGATCCTCTATGGCCCTGCGGAGGTCCAGAAATGCCATCCAAGAGCCAAGGCCTAGAATTGGTAACCCCAAGAGCCTTCCTGGTGCTCTAGCCTATTGCAGCTGAGCTGGTACCTAACCTGCAAGACAAAGTTCTCTTTATTATTCCCTCTGATTTTCTTAAGCAGAAACGGCCTCTTTCTTTGTGGCCACAACAGCTGGGAATGTGCTGGGACATACCTAAATTCAGCATGGCTCTCAGTCTCACAGAAGCCCCACAGTGAGTACTTGCCTGGGTACCACTGCCAATTATTCAGGGCCCAAGGGCTCTTTAGTCAGTGTGTAATGAATCCTGCCAGGCCTGGGTCCTTCCCTTCAAGTTAGCAGGTTCCCTTCTGGCTCTGGGTGTGTCTAGAAATGTCATCTGGGAGCTAGAGCTGGAATGGAGGGCTCAGAACTCTGCCTTGTGATCTCTTTTACTGTGGCTGAGCTGGTATTCAAGTTGCAAGACAAAGTCCTCCTTATTCTTCCTCCCCTCTCCTCAAGCAGAGAAAAGGAGTCTCTTTCTGAGCTGTGATCTGCACTGCCTAGGGTTAGGGGAGGGGTGATGCAAGTATACCCTTAGCTGCCCTGGCTGGTGTCTCACTAGATCACATGCCCCTTAAGTTCACTGGCTCTGCGCCCAGCACAGCACCGGAACTTGCCTAGAAGTTGCAGCCCCTGTGGCCCAAACTGCCTTTCCAGTTTTCTAGGACCCCAGAGAACTTTAGCCCATGGTGGCAATGTTTGCTGAACTGAAGCTACAATCACTGGGGTGGACGATTCCCCTCTGGCTAGGGCTTGTCTAAATAAATGTTCCCTTCATGGGTGCCAGCTAAGTTCTGTCCAGTGTTGGCAGCACTAAGTTCCAGTGCGAAGTCCTACAATCACTGTGTTCTTCTTCCTCCATGTGCACAGATTCCGTCTCCGCACCATGCAGCCACTGCTGGGGGATGCAGGAAGGGTGGTGTTGGCAATTCAAGACTGTCTTTCCTATCCTCTTCTGTGCCTCTTTCCTCGACATGAAGTTAAAACCCAATACAGTGATCACTCGCCTGATTTTATGGTTCTTATGAAGGTATTTTTTTGTTTAGAGAGTCATTAAATTTAGTGTTCCCACAGGGAGGAAAATCAGTGGAGGCTTCTATTTGGCCATCTTGTTCTGCTTTCATCTCAAATGAGCAGTTATAAATTTTTTCATCAAAGTATTCAGCAAATGAAACTCCAAGATGCTCTAAACTTAGGAAATTTTAGTAAGTTGATATTGAACGAAGAATGTTGCAAATAGTGAAACTTTGAAAGAGGCAAGAATGAATCAAATAAGGAGTGCTCTAATGCTATACAATATACAAATTCTATAATTGCATTTTATAATATTTCAATTTTGGGGAAGAATCTTTTGATGGAGCAACTATTTTATAAGATATTATTTTTAATCAGATACATTTATTGCTATATTAGATGGGAAAGAAACTTAAGAGACCTATGATCTTGCAACATCTAAATCTGGTGAGACATTTCAAAGAGTCATAGAGATAACTTACTTGACAAGTTTCCTCTTGTAAAGATGTTTGTTGAAGCAGGGAGCTCTGGACGGAGGCAAACAGAGCACCTGTGAAACATTTGAGTTGAAATATTTCAACATTTTAATGGAAAAAATAGAACTGAGAATACCCTACATTTGACAGAACTTGCTTTGAGCATCTGTAGGGATATTTTTTCTCGATTAAAGATTTTGAGTTAAAAATTTTCTGGTCTACAAAGACAATCAGTAGAAGGTATTATGGGCTGAATTATGTCCCTGAAAAATGTGTATGTTGAAGTGTCAACCTCCATTACCACAGTGTGACTGTATTTGGAGATATGGCTTTTAAAGAGATAAGTGAGGTAATATGAGGTCATTTTGGTGGGCCTTAATCCAGTATGATTGGTGCCTTTATAAGAAGAGGATATTAAGGCGCAGACACACACCTAGGGAAGACTTTGTGAAGACACGTGGAGAAGGTGGTCGTCTATAAGCCAAGGACAGAGGCCTTCAGAAGGAACCAACTCTAATCATGAACTTCTAGCCCTCAGAATTGTGAGGAAATAAGTTTCTGTTGTTTAAGCCTCCCAGTCTAAGGTACTTGTTATGGCAGCTCTAGTAAGATAAAATGGGAGGTACCAGCATTTTTAAATTGATTAACCATAAAAATTAACTTTGAAGAAGATTGCAGGCAATATTATTTAAAAATGTAATTGATAAAATCATATTGAAAAAACTCTATTCTTCAGAAAAATGCCAGTGGCACAATATTAGAAATAGGGCCAAGAAACGAATTAAAGTTTCTTGAATAATTATTCAGAATTCTACAGTTTTATTTACTGTACAGATATTTATTTTTACATTTTAGAAACTATATTTTTGGAAATAGTTTTAATAGAACTATTTTATAGTTATTTTTAAAGAACTACTTATTTTGTTTTATAAGTCCATTAGTATAATAAAACACTTTTTCAATAAAAAATAAATATTTCAGAAATTTCATAATTTTAATGCCCCCTTTCACCCTCCAGTGTGTCTGGCTTTGGATGATGAATCACGTGAAGAGACTGGAATTGCTGAGTGGACATTCCATTATTCATTGAATGTTCTCATAAACAATCAGTAGAAAAGGAAAACCCATATGTGCACCAAGTGCTAGCCCAGCCATTTTGTGAACTAATGACAAAAAGAGAACGTGAATTTAATTTCTTGTGAATCTGACATACTTTGCATATATTTCATGGCCATTCGAGTGGATCTGGACAAGGGTTTCTCGATTTCCCTGTGATACTTGCGGGTTGCACTTTAGCTCTTTGTATATGTGCCTGGATTATCTTCATCTTGAGAATCCCCACATCCTGATGGCTCCTTATCTTATTGCCCTGGCTAGTCCGGGGAGGAAGATCGGCTGGAGTCATCCTTGGTATTCCCCCAGTCCTCTCTCCAACCTCCTTCCTGCCGCTTTACTTATTTAACAACAGTACTCTGAGCAAGCCCTGTCCTGAGCACTCTGTGAACGCGGGAATCTTCATAACGACCCTATGCGGTAGTCATGGTTCTTACATGGCCACTTTCCAGGCGAGAAAACTGACAGAGACACTAAGAGATTTGACCAAGGTCAAATAGCTCGAAAATGCATTTCAAAGCTGGCTGTCTGGCTCAGGTGTCCAGGATCTTAGCGCACACTCTGCTGTCCTTTGGCCCAACCACAACTTGAGGCCACCTCTCATTCCTGCCCAGGCGCCAGCGTTTGGACCTTAGGACCGAGGGAAAGCTGGGTGGAGCAGGTCAGGTGGCACCACCTCAAGTTTCAGGATTCCCTCTCTTCAAAGCACCCCATCCATAACGCCGCCCCTGGCTGCCTGGCCGCCCCCCGCTGCGCCCCCGGCGCTCTCTACGGATGGTTGGAGAATCGCCCCCAAGCGGTGACCCACCGGTGAGTCCCGGGTGGCCTAGGGCAAGGCGGACTGGGAGCCATCTCACACCCACACAGCCTGCGGGAAGGATCCGACAAGGTGACGGTAGCCCCGCGCGGGGCCTCAACAGCCACCTCCTCCCGTGTGTGACTGGACCCCAGCCAGAGAGAACCCAACTTGAGTGCCAGCGAGCGCCTGTCCTTGGCCGCTC
The DNA here is from genome assembly GCF_028885655.2 of Pongo abelii. Lineage (NCBI taxonomy): Eukaryota > Metazoa > Chordata > Mammalia > Primates > Hominidae > Pongo > Pongo abelii. The sequence goes on along the minus strand of NC_071985.2, from coordinate 121,465,160 downwards.
CGACCCCTCGCCAGGGGATGTCCAGTAGGAGTAACACTGAGCTGAGGTGACGGCACGGAGGCGCCAAAATCTCCACTTAGGGCTATGAAAGGTCATCGGTCTTCCTCTTGCCGGCACTGAAGGAACCGGCGGGGTGCGACAAGGTGGGGCGGGGCACGGGAGCGGATCCTCATCCATGTCTCTGGATGGAGTAAGGCACACTCTGGAGGTAGCAGCGAGTTTGAAGTGTCCAAGAAAAAGGCCTTCTGCAATTCACAATTCGTATGGCTACCTGCACCTTTCATTTACCCACTGGCTGGGTGACTCAAAGCTAAAGGTTCCCGACGTTTTTCAAAAACTCTGGAGGGGCATTCAACATTTTTTAGGTGGCCTGAACTGCCGAGGAAAACAAATGCTGGCCAGATTCCAAGTGAAAGACTGCACAGGATCCCCCAAGGCACGAAGCTGGCTGGAGGGAGCTGGAGGGAGCTCCCCACCTGCCCCGGGAAACTCACGGGAGAAGTGCAGACCTTCAGTGGCGCTGGCAACCGCATGGCTCTGATTCCTAAGACGACTTGGCATTGGCCGCTAGGGTTCCCTTCTCTCCAGCCGGTACAGGCCACCACTGTTTGGTCAGGGGCAGAAGCGGGGCAGTCACCACCGTCTCCAGATGAGCAACACCGGGAGTCTTTAAATCTCCTGACTGAGAAGCTCTCTGTGTCCAGATGGGAGGTGGGCAAGTCTGTGAGACCAGATGCCCAGACTTGCCCATTGTCCCCCACCCCCACCCCAATGACACTTGCTTCACTCTTGTTCTATCTCTAGTTCCTCACTCCATTACTCTGTTGTTTTTTTAAAAAATCGCTATCAGAGTAATCCTTTGGATGTGACAAGTTCCATCAGCTGCAGCAGCATTTCACAAAATGTTTCAAATAACACTAGCTTTTTGCAAGCTAGTAACAAACTAAACCTGTTTTTTGGGAAATGCTATCCTATACTCATGCTATGTGTGGGCCAGAAATTTGGTTTATATTTCTGGTAGACCAGTGAAAAATTAGGAACAAAATTAATTACACAATTTATAATGTGCAGAAAATCAGAGCAAACCAACAAGGCAACCTATTTTAGATTGAAAGACTAGAAATATACTTCTCTCCAGGATTTTTATTGCCAAAACACTGCATAATCCAAGCATCAACATCCTTACAGTAAACACAAAGGCCTATTTTTACATATGAATGCTCCCTATAGCATCCCTTAAAAGAAAGGGAGGGCTAAAGTCCAAAACGCAATCAATCTTTCAAGACGAAGATGCCAAAACAATTGCAGCAAAAGCAAAAATTGACAAATGGAATCTAAGTAAACTAAAGAGCTTCTGCACAGCAAAATAAACTGTCAACAGAGTAAACAGACAGCCTACAGAATGGGAGAAGTTTTGCAAGCTATACATCTGACAAAGGTGTAATATCCAGCATCTATAAGGAACTTAAACTAATTTACAAGAAAAAAACACACAACCCTATTTAAAAAACCATTAAAAAGTGGCTAATGGACGTGAATAGAAATTTCTCAAAAGAAGACACAATATGCAGCCAACAATCATATGAAAAAAGCTCAGCATCACTGATCATTAGAGAAATGCGAATACAAATCACAATGAGATACCATCTCATACCAGTCAGAATGTCTATTATTAAAAAGTCAAAAAATAACAGATGTTAGTGAGATTGTGGAGAATAAGGAACACTTACACACTGTTGGTGGGAGTGTAAATTAGTTTAATCATTGTGGAAGACAGCATGGTGATTCCATGGTGTACCCAAAGAAACATAAATCATTCTCTTATAAAGATACATGTATGCCTACGTTCATTGCAGCACTATTCACAATAGCAAAGACATGGAATAAGCCTAAGTGCCCACCAATGGTAGGCTGGATAAAGAAAATGTGGTACATATACATCATAGAATATTATGCAGCCATAAAAAAAGAATGAGATCAGCCAGGTGCAGTGGCTCATGCCTGTAATCCCAGCACTTTGGGAGGCCGAGGCAGTCGGATCACGAGGTCAGGAGATTGAGACCATCCTGGCTAACATGGTGAAACCCCGTCTCTACTAAAAATACAAAAAATTAGCCAGGCGTGGTGGCAGTCACATGTAGTCCTAGCTACTGGGGAGGCTGAGGCAGGAGAATGGCATGAACCCAGGAGGCGGAGCTTGCAGTGAGCCAAGATCATGCCACTGCACTCCAGTCTGGGCGACAGAGCGAGACTTCATCTCAAAAAAAAAAAAGAAAAAAAAAAGAGAATGAGATCATGTCCTTTGCAGGGACATGGATGGAGTTGGAGGCCATTATCCTTAGCAAACTAACACAGGAATAGAAAACCAAATACCTACTACATATTCTCACTTATAAATGGGAGCTAAATGATGAGAACACATGGACACATGGAGGGAAACAACATACACTGGGACCTATCAGAGGCTGGAGAGTGGGAGGAGGGAGAGGATCAGGAAAAATAATTAATGGATACTAGGTTTAATACCTGGGTGATGAAATAATCTGTATAACAAACCCCTATGAAACATGTTTGTCTACGTAACAAACCTGCACATTTTGCACATGTATCCCTGGACTTAAAAGTTAAAAAAAATGCAATCAATCAAAGCAAACCTATGGGACGCTTATATAAAAGGCAGGTTTCAGCTTTCTACTGATCTCTCTAGAGCGATGTTGTACAATAGGGTAGTCACTAGTCACAGGTGGCTACTGAGCACTTGAAATATGAATAGTCCAAACTAAGATGTATTATAAGTTGGAAATGCATGCCAGATTTTGAATATTTTCTAGAGGGGAAAAAAAAGTAAACTATCTCAGTAATTTTTATATTGATCACATGTTGAAATGATATATATTAGGTATACTAGATTAAATAAAATATATTATTACATTAGTTCCACTTGTTTCTTTTGACTTTTCTAGATGTGTCTTTTTAAAAAATTTAGAGTTCCATATGTGGCTCTCATTATTTTTCTATTGGACAGAGCTGAAATATTTCTTGAACTACATACTCTAAGATATCAATATATATACTGTATATGACAAAAGGGTTTCATAGTTTAATAATTTGGAAAGCACTGCCTACTATATTCCTTCTTCTTGTGTTCTGCAGGGTAACCTGAGATTTTGGGGAAAAATTTTTATGGATTAAACATATATGGGATATGCCAGTTAAGAATAGAGGACTTAGAACTCTCAATGTAATGTGAATTATGATTTTCTAAGAGAGGCATCTTACATACAGCATTTCTCCAACACACTCAAAGAACGCTTTTTATCATAAACACAACCCCCATTAATACAATTCTGAAGGAGAGTTTAGGGAACTGGAGTAGAAGATAAAGCTCATAGGCCTTACTTTGCTTCATGTATCTGTTGTACGGCTCAAGGCTTGCATTGTAAGTCTTTTCTCTAGCTTTTCCCTCAACTAATAGCTAGACTTAGTATCTTCACCAGATACTGGTGAAGTCTTCACCCGATACTGGTGAAGTCTTCACCCCAGACATAATCAATCAGACCCTTGGAGATTACCCTTTTTGTGTTAGTTAAGCCTTGTTGTATAAGAAACTACCCCAAAATATAATGGTTTAAAGTGGCAACAATTTAACATGCTACTATATGGATAAACTTTGAGGACATCATCCTGAATGAAATAAGCCAGTCACAAAAAGACAACAGTGTATGATTCCACTTTTATGAGAGATCTAGACTAGTCAGTATAATGGAAACAGAAAGTAGAATAGTGGTTGCCAGGAGCTGGGGAGTGGAGGAATATTGGGAGTCGTTTGATGGGTACGGAGTTTCCGTTTTGCAAAACGAAAACCGAAAAAGTTAGTTGTTAGAAAAAGTCCTAGAGATCTGTTATACAACAATATGATTATAGCTAACACTACTGTACTCTTAAACATGGTTAAGAGTGTACATTTTTATTGTGTTTTTAACCATAATTTCAGAAAATTAAAAATTAAGGTAAAATCAAAACAGCAACAATTTAGCTCACAATTCTGTGGGCCAGCAGTTTGGGCTGGGATGAGCCAGGTACTTCTGGTCTTGGCTGGGCTTACTCATGTGTTTGTGGTTGGCTGGCAGTCAACTAGTGGGCTCCGCTTCTGAGGGTTGCCTGGCTATCAGCTGAGGCCACTGGGAGTGACTGACCACATGTTTCTCATGGCCCCTCAGGCTAACTCTGGTCACATGACAATATCAGCTTTTCAAGAGTATGAGCAAAAGCCTCGTGGCCTCTTCAGAACTAGGTCCAGAACTCACACAATGTTACTCTAGCTGTGTCCTATTAGTCAAAGCAAATAACAAGGCTAGCCCATATTCAAGGGGTGAGCTAAGCAACTCCTGATACAAGGCGCTAAAAAGCACTGTGACTATTTTTACAATTGTCCACACTTGTCCTGCATCCCATTTTCTAGAATAATCCATTTTCTTATATTTTATATGAGAAAATTTCCTGTTTCTTATATTTTATATATTCAGAAGCATACTACTCTTTTGTGCATCACTTTCTTTTACTTTCTCAGACACTCTTTCATCTCATCAGCATATCAGAAGGATTTTATTCTTTTTAGCGGTGAATTTTTGCATTATCATTTTGCTGGGCTTGCCTCACTCCCCTGTCTTTCCATTATCTTTGCTGTATCTCAATGCTAAATGCTAAATATTATAAAAACAGTCTTCTCTAAAAGTGTCTCCTTGACTCTCTCCCTCTGCCTCTAACAATTTCCTCGGGAATCCTAAAATCCAGATGCCTGGCTGTCCACTCCTTAGGCTGGGTTCCTTTTCACTTGCTGTAATAGTTATTATGGGCTAACTTGCCCTGTAATGTTTGACTCACTAGGTCATAAGTTTTTATCTACTTATCTATCTGCACCAGTGATGGTAAGCCCTGTGTCTTGTTTACTTGTATAGCCAAGCACTCACAAGGTACCTGACACAATATAGGCATTCAGTAGGTAATTATTAAATAAATGAATAAACATTAATTAATAAATAGGTTGATGTAGGTGCATTCCCAAGGTGTTTACTGCAAACTACACCATCTAACTATAAGATCTCCTATAGGGGATTCCCTGTAGGGGATGGGAATTGCACCTCTTCTCTTTCTTCCTTCTAACTTGTGACTCATATTTTACTGGAAGGATACCTTCTTTTAATATCTCCTACCTGATTTCCCATATGCAAATCAACACTCTCAGCTTTCTTTTTTTTTTTTTTTTTACTTTTTTTCTTTCTTTTTTTTTTTCTTTTTATTATTATTATTATTATTATACTTTAGGCTCTATGGTACATGTGCGCAACGTGCAGGTAAGTTACATATGTGTACATGTGCCATGCTGGTGCGCTGCACCCACCAACTCGTCATCTAGCATTAGGTGTATCTCCCAATGCTATCCCTCCCCCCTCCTCCCACCCCACAACAGTCCCCGAAGTGTGATGTTCCCCTTCCTGTGTCCATGTGTTCTCATTGTTCAATTCCCACCTATGAGTGAGAATATGCGGTGTTTGGTTTTTTGTTCTTGCGATAGTTTACTGAGAATGATGATTTCCAATTTCATCCATGTCCCTACAAAGGACGTGAACTCATCATTTTTTATGGCTGCATAGTATTCCATGGTGTATATGTGCCACATTTTCTTAATCCAGTCTATCATTGTTGGACATTTGGGTTGGTTCCAAGTCTTTGCTATTGTGAATAATGCCGCAATAAACATACGTGTGCATAACACTCTCAGCTTTCATGTGTTCACACCATGAGTACCATCTGCCAGACTCTATTTCTTTATCAGAGTATTTCTCCTCTATATGTGCTTTAACTGATGAGAGTGCTCTAGAAACATGAGTCCCTCCCCCATCATTCCTTCATATGCACTTGAAAATAATATGACTGTGTAAAAGCGTATATCGCGTAAATTTTCATGTAATGTTTGTATATGTCAATTAGGCCAAATATTAATAACATGCTCAGGTCTAGACACTTACTGACTTTTTTCTTTGTTCTGTTACTGTGAGAGGTATTAGAAATCTCCTACTAGGATTGTAGACTGGTCTTTTCTCCTTTTAGTTCTGGCAATTTTTTCTTTCCATATTTTGTAGCTATGTTCATGAGTACATAGAGATTAAGAGTTTTTATATCTCCCTGTTAGATTGACACTTATTATTATAAAATGTCTTTATCTCTAAGAATGCTTCTTGTTTTAAAATCTACTTTGTCTGATATCAGTATAGCTATACCTACTTTCTTTTGGTTAGTGTTTGCATAGCATACTTTTTCCATCCTTTTATTTTAATCTTGCTGTGTCACTGTCGTATTTTTCTTAAAAGTAGCATTTACTTGAACATTTTTAGAAAAGAAAACACATCAGTAATCTTTGACTAATAAATGGAGTATTTAGGCCATTTATATTTAATGTAACTACTGGTATATTTCTGGTATATTTAGGTAACTTTCCCAGAGCCACAGCATGTTAGTGGGAGAGTGCACACTAGGCATTTCCTGACTTTCAAGCCCGGGATGTTTTCTCATTCATTACCTCAGACTTGGGTTAAAGGCTGAATTTTCCACCCTCACATCTACTCCTGCCACTGCTGTAATATTTAGTCCTTCAAGTTCCTTCAGAGATATAGGTAGCACTGCTCTGGAATCTTAGCCTGATTCCGGAACAAAGGAATGTTAATAGCCCTCTGTGAGCTTTCCAGGAGCCCACACAATAGGGTTGGTAGGCTTTCAAAGAAATCAGTTCCATTACTGAACTAGCACAAACAATTGTGAATTTCCTTGAACTCACCTGAAAGCCTTAAGATCCAGGAGTAAATTCAGGGTCAGGACCTTGATGTCATACTACAGGTTGAGAACCCAAAACATATCTAAGGTAGGACTGAATCTAGGACCCACAGCCACCAGCAAAGAACTACATATGCTATATTGCTAGCACTCCCTAGCTCACCTATTTTACTTTTTTCTGAGCCCGAGTCTCACTCTGTCACCCAGGCTGGAGTGCAGTGGCGTTATCTCAGCTCACTGCAACCTCTGCCTCCTGGGTTCAAGTGATTCTCATGCTTCAGCCTCCCAAGTAGTTGGGACTACAGGCATGAGCCATCACACCCAGCTAATTTTTGTATTTTCAGTAGAGACGGGATTTCACCATGTTGGCCAGGCTGGTCTTGAACTCCTCACCTCAAGTGATCACCGCCTCAGCCTCCCAAAGTGCTGGGATTATAGGAATGAGCCACTGCGCCTGGCCTATTTTACTTTTAAGAACAAGGAAGACTTTAAGCATTCTAAAACACAACTAGGGAGGCACAGGAGAAAACAGTGGTGATCTGGGAAAGCTGGAATACAAGAGGAGTGAAACCACTTACCTTCCTGCAGGTGCTCCTAACGTACACAGTGCCTCAGTGCCTCTGTCTTATGGCTATGAGCTTTACAGCAATCTTTCTCAAACTGTAAAAAGGCCTAACTAAAATCCATCTTGCAATTCCTAGCACTTGCATTAAGGTAGGCAGCATGTCTACACATCCTTCTGTAGGATGTGACTTTAAAAATATCAGAAGATTTTTTACGCAAAAGATGCCCTTGTGCCAGCCTGCTTTTTCATGTGTAAAATACAACAGTTACTCCTACTAAAATTAATTTATTTGGTGCTCAGTGAATGTCTATTTAGAAGCCCTATTTTGCATAGGAAATACACTTTAGGTACAACATGGGAATTAACATGGGTTTGACTAGTATTGGGTTTTTTTGGAGGACTGGTATTCTTAAGGAGTTTTTAAACAGAAGATAAGGCACATGTGCAAATAGTCTATAATGATTATTATTTGTGAAGTGTTTATTATGCACCTGATTCTTTACAAATATTTCATTTAATGCTTACAACTGCCATGCAAAGTAGGCATTTGTATCCCAATTTTACAAATTAGGAAACCGAGATTAAGGAACTGTCCCAATTTCTCAAACCAAATGAACAATAGAAAGAATTTGAACCTCAATGGTAGAAAGAATTTGAACTCCAATATGTGTGGCCTTTTCCACTGGTTCCACATTTCTTCCCTACCAATGGTTCATAAAAAGAAGCAGTGAGTTTTCCGAATGGTACAAACAAAATACCAGAGAAGTAGAGGTGAGGAAGGTAGTCACTTTCAGGTGTGATGATTGCGGAAGGTGTCATGGGGGAAAGCCACTGAGGTGGGCCTTTAATGGAGTGGGAGGTGGGTACAGGAGGACAATATTCTATATTCTAGACAGAGGGAATGGCCTCAGCAGGAGGGTGAAGATGAGACCATTTTTGAGTGTGGAGAACAGTATAACTTAATATGCAAGATTTAAATTGAGAGGCTAGCAGAAGGCAAGGCAGAAAGTTAAATTGAGGCAAGTTTGTGGAGTCGATGACAGGCGAAGGAGAAAGAACTCTATGAGGCAATAAGGAGCTGTTAAACTCTGTCCCCCAACTCCAAGGATTTGGAGCCATATACAGAAAAGATCTAGAAGAAAAAGAAGGGAGCTACAGTGCACTGTCACAGTGCAGAACTCTGACAGAAGTGGCAGCAGGGAATGGAATTGATGATTCCAAGGAGAAGGGGAACTCTAAGACCAAAAAGAAGAGGACTATAGATTTCAGTGACCAACGGGTTTTGGAGAGTAGAAGAAATGTATAAATCACAAAAACTATAGTGGTGAGAGCCTGGGTGATCAAGAGAACTTTGGAACCACACAAAGAAATGTGGGCAACAGGAAGAGGTGCTGGCTTAGGGGAAAGAACCACCTGGAAAGTGTCAGCCACACAGGGTCTGTGGTCAGGTATGTTACACCGGGGGCCCTGGGGCAGGCTGAATCCAAGGAAGTATCACAAAGGAAAGGAGCCTCCTGAGAAGAGAAGAACCAAGTGAAGGCCACTTCAGGGGTAGAGGGCTGGGAAAGGGTAGGAGAAATAGAAGTAGAAAAATCAACAGAAGGAAAAGAGGTCAAATTTGGGGTCAAAAAGACAGAGTAGGTAATGACCCTCTATAGCCTTTGCTTAAGGAGGAAACTTTGTTCTTACAATGAGTGAATGAATGACTGCAAAGAATAAATGAATGCAAAGTTACTCAATGCTTCCATCTGACAAAGAGTGCGTGAAATAGCCAATCAGCTGCTTCACTATCCAAATGGAGAATATAGCCCACTGTACATAAGCCATTTTGAATTATATAAGCTACTCCCATAATGGAGCTTATTAGTGTGGTTCCTGGGCTTGAGCCCAATCTTTTCTTCTTGTGAAATGAAATCAAGATAGTATTGTTTCCCTGTCAATAATGGGTTCTTAAATGGGCTTGAGCTTTGTGAGCACTGCCAATATCAACACTTACTTTAGAGGCAATCTCGATAAAGGAGAATCTGATAAGGCACAAGAGAGGGCAAAGAGTGTGTAAATGACAGGTTGGATGAGGGACACTACCACTGAGGCAACATGGCCAAGCTCACCCTCCTCACTGGTAAGAGATCGTCTCATCTCTGTACTGAATGACTCTCTCCGTCTTGTTTTCCTGCCCCTTTAAAACTCTTTTACCCTCAAATTTAAACCAGATCAACTGAGATTTTTGCTTTTGGCAAAAGTACGGGGATGTACTGAACAGGGGGACAGCCCCAAATTGCCTGGTGATAGGTTTCTCACTGCCCTGCTGTCCCCCTCCCTTCACCAAGCCCCAAAGGCTCATGGCACTTTAATGGTCTTTTGAATGGAAATAGAGGGGAGTGGGTTTCCAGGACAAATCCAGAGGCTTTGCCAGCCTCAGTAGGTTGGTCATCTACAGAGGATCTTAAAAGAATGAAAAATAGAAAAAGCTTCCTACTGCTTAAGTGGGGTGACTAATGTATAAAGGCTACTCCACTCACATTCCTCCAGTTCATTATTCTCTCTGTTGCTTTAAGGTCTGCTCCTTGTGCTGACAGCTGAGATAGGTAGGTATATTTCTCGGGATGAAACACTATATTGTTCCTCTTTTGCTTCTTCATAATTTGGAAACTCAGTACGGCACTGTGTCCTTCCACATCAGACAAAGAATATTAACTACTCACTAGAGAGTTCGAAATTCCCTAACCAAGTTTAAACGATTGATACCGTTGGCCTAAAAATCCCAAAGCAGAAACCAACTAGATGGCAGTCTTAAAGAATACATGTTAACAATAAAAACGAATGTGGTGAGGCAGCTACATGGTGTCCTCTGCTCTTAAAACATTTTTAAATCTGTCATCTTACTGAGTTTTAAAACAACTCTTCTTTGAGAGGTGTACAGGAAAGGCATTACCACTCCATCTCACAGATCAGTTAACCAGGGCAGAGATAAGACATATGACCTGACCTAGGTAATACAGAGAGTTCATGGAAGAATCTGAGCTAGTAGCCAGGGCCCTTGGCTCTTGGTGGATGACTCATTTCCCCCTGGGTGGAATTACTCAGGGAGATATCTAAAAGGGCTAAATAGGCTTATACTATCATCCTTTCTGTGTCTCAGTTTCCAAATGGGTTAAAATGAGAAAATAATAATACCTCTCTCACAGGGTTTTGGTGAGGATTCATGAGTAAATATAAGTAAATTTCTCAGAGCAATGCTTGGCACGTAAGCTCCCGCATAAGGGAGCTAGAATACATCTAACTCATAGTTTACTAGCTTTAAAGTTCTATTTCAGCTAAAGGCACTGGTTTCTAAGGTTATTAATTCTCTCTTGGAGGAACAGAGCTATCTCTAAGAGGTATCTTCAGCCCTGAATTGCCTGCTCATTATTGCCTGCAAATTATATAATTATAGGTTTGCTGCAACATAAAGTTCTTACTAGTTTTCCCCTTTCCTTTGAGACTTCAGATAGGGAAATCATTTGGAAATCTGTGGTTTTTAAAGAAATCTGTGACTCACTAGGGAGCTTGTCTCTCACCTTCTTCCTCTGAGTAACAGGCTCTGCCTACCAGCTGACATGTTACTTCACCAACTGGGCCCAGTACTGGCCAGGCCTGGGGCGCTTCAAGCCTGACGACATCAACCCCTGCCTCTGTACCCACTTGATCTACGCATTTGCTGGGATGCAGAACGATGAGATCACCACCATTGAATGGGATGACGTGACTCTCTACCAAGCTTTCAATGGCCTGAAAAACAAGTAAATGACAGAAAACCTGAGTTTCAAATCTTTTAACCTTTAAGGACAGTTTAAGCAAGATCTTCCACAGCAGACTTCAGGCTGAAATTCCAAACAGGCCAACAAGCAGATAAATTCAGCTTTCTTATTATTTCAAGTGCAAGAATGACTCTAATTTTAAGGGGAATGGCTGGCTCACAGAAGCTAGCTGCCAACTAAAGCCCAGCTCAGTTGCCAAGGGAAGCTTGTAAGTCCAACTACTGGTGGACTCAGTTGAGAACAATCTTCCACTTAGAAGCAATCCAAAGCTGGCATTGATAAAGCATCCAGTCTCCTTGGTCAGGAGATTCACTCCTAGGGAAATAATTGGAACTGTGGAGACATTGGGGTGCAGCAAACCAACATGGCACATGTATACCTATGTAACAAAACTGCATGTTGTGCACATGTACACTAGAACTTAAAGTATATTAAAAAAAAAAGAACTGTGGAGACATTGAAACATACCAATCATAGTCACCTACTCCAACATTCATAAGTAGGAAATAAGGATAAGAACAAAGATAAACCAGGATGAGAGGCTGCATGACACTTTCCTGCTTCTTGCTCACTATTGCAGCTAAATGTTGAAATGGCTTCCCTTTCTTTTCATTTGTTCTGATAAAACACTTTGTTTCTTTTCCCTCAGAAATAGTCAACTGAAAACTGTCTTGGCTATTGGTGGCTAGAACTTTGGCACTGCTCTGTAAGTTCTCTTTGGAGATGGCTTCCTAGGTTGATTTTACTCCAAGGTGTTGGGACCACCAAGGTCTCACCCTGCCTTCTTTTGGTCTCCCTCAGTTTCACTGCCGTGGTTTCCACTCCTGAGAACTGCCAGACTTTCATCAACTCAGTCATCAAATTCCTGCACCAGTATGAGTTTGACGGGCTGGACTTTGACTGGGAGTACCCTGGCTCTCGTGGGAGCCCTCCTCAGGACAAGCATCTCTTCACTGTCCTGGTGCAGGTGAGCTAAGTTCCAGATCATTTTGACTGGAAAGCATACACCCATCTCATATGAAAGATCACTGGGACCTTAAACCTAGTTTCCTACAATTTTATTTGGGGTGAAGGACCTGAAAATCCTATTCCAGTAAGGATGCTGAGGAATGAATGGAAGGATGGAAGAGGTTAATTTAATTCAGCGTCATGAACCTCATGAAAGTAAACTTAAAGTTACTATTCACAGACTTTCTCCTGCTCCTGTACAGGAAATGCGTGAAGCTTTTGAGCAGGAGGCCAAGCATATTAATAAGCCCAGGCTGATGGTCACTGCTACAGTAGCTGCTGGCATCTCCAACATCCAGTCTGGCTATGAGATCCCCCAACTGTCGCAGTGAGTGATGTGCCTTATCTTCAAACCCCTGGAGGTGTCACTCGGGCAGACTAGACTTGTCTTTGGTTTGTCTTGCTATTCAGGGACCTTGTTTAGGAGGCTTTGGAAGTGGTGCCTTTTGCCTGCACAGGTATGGGAAATAACCATCAGAATGATTTTAAATCCTCTACCCCACCTCAGGTACCTGGACTACATCCATGTCATGACCTACGACCTCCATGGCTCCTGGGAGGGCTACACTGGAGAGAACAGCCCCCTCTACAAATACCCGACTGACACTGGCAGCAACGCCTACCTCAATGTGGTGAGTCCCTGTACAGATGCAGATGCAGACCAGAGATGATGATGAAAATCACATAGAGATTCAGGCACAAAAGGCATCATAAGTTTAGTGGTTTTCTCAAATGGGAAATTAGGCTGCCATAATTAATTAACTATTCTCATTTACTAAAAAACTTGCCTATTTATTAACACCATACTGATAATTTTACCTAATATGAAAGAAGATTAATAACAAGTGCATTGTTTTTTAATAAAAGAAAATGATATGCCACTGCTCCTATTTCAATAAATTATAAAAGGCTTTTTCCACCTTTCCCCTTTTGCTGTTTCCCTTTTGCCTTACCCATTTTCTACTGTTGTAATCCCTTGCCCATGTATATCATATAGAATTTCAGCCATTAACTAATGAATCATACCAGGAATATCATTTTAAAAGCTCTGCTCTTCTATCATATATTTTTTATCCGAAGGGTATATGTAAAGCCTGCATGTTATTAAAAGAATTTAGTTGAAAATAAGACCTACCACTTTAACAGATATATGTCAGTGATGCTCTAAAATATGTTGCAAGTACTTTGTACAGTGGGCACAACCAAACCGAAAAAAGTTTCGCTAATAATTAATCACTAGGCCATCAGCTGTGGGTGAGAACTCTAGCTAACCCACTGCCATTGCAGGATTATGTCATGAACTACTGGAAGGACAATGGGGCCCCAGCTGAGAAGCTCATTGTTGGATTCCCAGCCTATGGACACACCTTCCTTCTGAGCAACCCCTCCAACCATGGAATTGATGCCCCTACCACTGGTCCTGGCCCTGCTGGACCCTATACCAGGCAGTCTGGGTTCTGGGCCTACGATGAGGTATACACTCAGAAATGTTAGAGGAAATGTGGCTTTCTCTTGGTCCATGTAGCTAATAATATGAGCAATATTCAACAGTTCTTGGATTGGAGCTGAAAGTGGATGTTTGTGGCTATCTATAAGGGAGGCAAGATAAGCCCCCCTGTTGCACCACTTTAATTGGACCTTCACTAGGGTCCTTTGAGGCTAGATTCCAAACACAGAGAGTGTAGGAAAGCAGGCTATCATTAGTGAGAGTATATCAATCTGTAGACACTTCTGACTGCCAGGGCATTCCTTGATATAAGAGTTTCTCCCCACATTGAAAATAAATTACTCAAAAGGGGTAAACAAACAGGATCCCAAATAACTAAGAAATTTGCTAGTAAAGCCATAGACCTTCATTTTCAAGGAGTTTTTATGCAACACTCCTCTACTGTCCCTTCCCCATGTCCTTTTACCTCTGCCACCACGAGGACACTGCCTGCCTCTTGACCTGTTCCTTATATTCTGTTAGATCTGTACCTTCCTGAAGAGTGGAGCTACTGAAGTATGGGAGGCTCTTGAGAATGTTCCCTATGCCTACAAAGGAAATGAGTGGCTTGGATCCGATAACACCAAGAGTTTCCAAATCAAGGTAGACTGTGTTCTATGGGCTGTTGTTGCCTGTGAGCATGTTCCCATTATAGCCCTGGAGCCACAGCTCAGCCTCGGTGTCTGTACATAACTGACTTCCTTTCTAATTACCAGAGGCCGATTGGCTAAAGAAGAACAACTTTGGAGGTGCCATGGTCTGGGCCATTGACCTGGATGATTTCACAGGCACTTTCTGCAACCAAGGAAAATTCCCTCTGATCACCACCCTGAAGGATGCTCTGGGCCTGCAGAGTACAGGTGAGTTAGGGAGTGAGAAGGGACACTAAGCCTCAGACTTGAGAGAAATTCCAAAGGTTCTTTGGAAGTCATGGGGCCGTTGCACAAGTAATTGTCTGACTTTGTCCATTCCTATCTGGTAACAATTGATTAATGGTGGGAAGAACAAACAGGGCTCTTCACCATTTCTTCCTTCCTTCCTTCATTTCACAAGCAATTTTTGAACATCTATTACATATACAGGGCTCTGTAGGTTCCACAGGTGATCCAAATGCATAAATATCCATATCTACTCTATGGAAATTTACAATCTAGTGAGAGAAATTGGATTTACAAAAATTGCAAAGGTAGACAACAATACAGAAGATATTATGTGATACTGTGCCCCCCAAAAGAATAAATAACCTTCTTGTGCGTTCATGATAAATAAAAATTTCAATCAGTAAGATGTAAGGAGGAAAAAATGCACTGTGACTTGAAGGATGAGGAAGGAGTTGGTAAGCAAAGGGGTGAGTGGAGCAGGAAGGTATATCAGATCAGAAGACTGAAATATGCAGAGACATAGAAGGAGGAGCCAAGAACAAAATCCAGGGTACTAGCTCTCACGCATCAGGTATCACTGGCTAAAAGCAAGGAGGTTCAGGATTTGTTTTCTTTTTTCTTCTCAGGTTGCAAAGCTCCAGCCCAACCCATTGCTCCCATTGCCGAGGCAAACATCACACGCGGTGTCAGCCACAGTGGTAGCTCTGGGGGCTGCTCTGGCAGGAGCTCTGGGGGCAGCCCCAGAGGTAGTGGATTCTGTGCCAACAGGGCCAGTAGCCTGTACCCTGACCCCACTGACAAGAATGCCTTCTATAATTGTATGAAGGGAAAGACTTTCACTCAGCGCTGCCAGGCTGGCCTTGTCTTCGATACCTTCTGCTCCTGCTGCAGCTGGTGATAACGTTTTTCAGATATCACCTCACCCAGCCTCAGAAGTTGTTGTGCAATAAAAGGTTGAGTATTACTGTACAATCACTTCTGCTTCTTTACTGTAGGATCTTAGATGTAATTGATCCCTATTTCCCAATGATATACAGTTGCTCCACCAGCCCCCAAGCCTGCAGCATGCACTGCTATTCCTGGATGTTGGGTAGTGGAAGCAGGGGGATTAAAGGAAAATACATGGTCTCTTCATTCTCAAAACATGTATTCAGATGAAGGCTGGGGAGCCCAAGAATGTAAGACTCAGATAACAATGACCCATAAACAAATGTCATTTTAAAATGATTGATTTGCCCTTTTTGCTGAGAATGCACAATTAGGAGGCTATTGCAGTGATTCAGGGGAGAGGTGCAGGCTCAGAACAAAGTAGTAGCAGTAGAAGTGGTCAGAGGTGATTGAATTTCAGCTGTATTCTTAAGATTTGTTAAGCCAGCAGGTTTCTTTATGGGTTGTATGTAGAATGTGGGAGACAAAAAGGGGAGCCAAGGATAATTTCAACATTTTGGCTTAAGAAATTGCAAATATGAAATTATCATCAACTGAAATGCAGAAAGCTAAAAGTAGAGTACATTATGAAGGAGGAGCAGAAGTTCAACTTTGGACATGTTGAATTTAAGATTGCTATTGGGTTTCTAAGTGGAGAGGTGGAGTAGATAGTTGGACATAACATTTTTAGAGGTAGTTGGTATTTAAAGTCAATAGATTAGATGAGATCACTAAGGGAGACAGAGAAAGGAAAGCGTTCAAGGACTAAGCCCTGAGCATTTCAGCATTCAGAGGGAGGCTGGAGAGAAGAGTAGGAACAAGTAATGAAGACCAAAAAAGGAGGGCTAAGTGAGGTAGAAGGAAAACCAAGTGTCAAGTATCCTGAAAGCCAAGGAAAGAAACATATTAAGGAGGAGAAAGTGATCAAGTTTGTCAAATACTACTTAGGTCAGGTCAGAAGAATTCTGAGAATTGACCACTATGTTTAACAACCTGTAGATCATTGACAAACTTGACAGAAGTGGGGTTGGTAAACATCTTGGTGGCAAATGCCTGAGTGCAGTAGGTTTCAGAGAGAATGGAAAGGTAAGAATTGAAGACAGTAAGGATACAAAAACCTGTCTTATATGTGTTAAAGGGAAGCAAAAAATGGGATTAAGAATAAAACATTATGGAAAACAGAAGCTGAATTTATGTTTTCAAACCCACATTTACTTATTTAGAGGTATGGGAGATAAAAATCTAACATTCTTTCCATACCTCTCACTTTCTTATTTTTATTATTATTTTCAGAGACAAGGTCTCATTCTGTTCCCCACGCTGGAGTACAAAGGCACGAACATGGCTCACTGCACCCTCGACCTCCTGGACTCAAGCAATTCTCCAGCCTCAGCCTCCTAAAGTGCTGGGATTACAGGCATGAGCCACCACATCCAGCCCCAAATTTTTAATATCACTTTGTTTTATAACAGAACTGAAGTCCTATATTTAAATCAATGCAATATTCATCCCCTATACTTACACTACAGCTTATCCAATATTCATTTATTTAATTATCTTGTTGTTTGTTTTGTTTTTGTTTGCCAAGAAGGACTTGGAGTATCTTCTATTTTCTTGCATGTATGAAAATGCCTGACTGTTGTCTTTATACTCGATTGGTAACTTTTTGGACATAGATATTGGCTCACTCTTTTACTCAAAATTTTGTAAATGTTACTACTTTTTATTCTGGCATTGAATATTGAGCTAGTTTTTTTCCTATGGCTCTTTCATTTACTTTTTCAGGTTTGGATGTTTTGTAGTTGAATAGTTTTTTCAAGTAATTCTGTGGCTGCCACAGGCCTTAAGTTCTTTTATATGTGAGAATATCTGCCTGTCTCCTCTGTTCTTGAAAAGTATACTTCAAGAATATTATACTTGGTAGAGTATAATATGATAGGCTTGTACTTTCTTTTCCTCAGAACTCTTCAGGTGTAGACAAAACTTCTTAACATTATTTCAAATCATCTCTGCCTTACCTTTTAATTCCAGTTGAAGCTACAGCCACCAATTCTGAATAAGCCTTAATGGTCTTCATGGCGTTATGGAATCTTACCTCAGATCTGTGTTGTGTACTTCTTGCTACCCTTCCTAGGGCTTCTGAGATACAGGTAGCCTTGAGTGATACAGGTAGCACTCAAGCAGATACAATCTAGACATGCAGCGGGGTTACTGTCATTTACAAAGATCAGGGGAACGTAATATTTCCACCTTTCCTCCCCTAATGTTCTAGAAGTGCATTTTGTAAGACTTCTAACACTATTCCAAAGGGATGGAGCATTTAGTTGTTTCTACCAGTGGCTAATATGATAAAAGCTTGTTTTTATTGGCCCTCCCTTCTTCCCTGTTTCACTCCCATGTCTCTTACTTATTCCTTGCATTCCACTCCCAAATTACTCTCACATGAGCTACTTCCAGGTGAACTTAGCCTAAGATAGTAGGCATTGCTCCATTGTGTCCTGGCATTGAATATTGTTGTGGGGATGTTTGAAGACAGTGGATAATCACTACCCTTTCTTTAATCCATACTTTTAAAGTTATTTGATTTTTTTCCTGTGAGTGCCTGAAGAATTCATGATTTATTTTTGAAGTTCAATAACTTAACCAGGTTATGCCTTGTTTATGATGGTTTTTGTCAATTTCTCCTATAAAACAGTCGAGAGGTAAGAGTTAACTTGCCTGAGTTAACAGACCTGCAGGCGGCCTCCTGGAAAAGAAAGTTGGCCTGTTGCCTCTGGAAATCAGCTATAATCTATAGCCTAGGTCCTAATGCAATCCATCCTGGCAGAGAGCTGACCATGGTGAATGAGAACTTCAGCCAAGTTTACACCAAGCAGTTGTGCGTAATCACGGGGTTGGATTACACCAGAAGAAAGCCAAGCGTTCTACCAATAGATGAATGCTAAGGTAGTAGATAAGACTGAAAGCCAAGGTTCTGCTATATCATACTGCTATTAGATCCCATATCCTAATCTCACTAAAGAAGAGTTTTGTTAAGAAGCTTAAAAGTCCCAACATCCAAGGCCCAGAGCCTCTTTCTCAGAGCTAGATATGTGCTATGTTAGATTGTTGTATGCTGCCGGAGAATAAAATAAACACCAGAGGATCACTCTTCTGCCGTTGCTTCTGTCTCTGACTTTTTACCCAGAAAGTACTATTCCAGAAAGCCCAGTGTGCATGCTGCTCGGCTACTCACCCTGGATCACTTGACAATTGGTGTAGAGAGCTGGATGTCAGACTAGGGGCACCTACCATGGCCGTCTAGAAGTGAACCAAGGGACTTGGGATTTAAAAAGCGTTTCTCAGATGATCCCATCACTTTCAGAGATTGGTATGGCAGTCATGGGGACTAGTCTACTAAATTCCTGAAGATACAGAGTGGTAAAAGTGATACTGAGTAGTTAAGATCATCGAGCCTAGCATTCCCTGATTGTTATTATTGGCCTTGGAAGAATTAGCTCTAAGGAGGCAGACCGAGGGGAGCTTGACTCAGCATCTCGAATGAAATTACAATTTGAAAACTTTGGTGAATGTGAAATGATTTATATATGGTCTTATCCAAGCAGGATCAAACAAATTCCGTCCTCTGACCCTCTTCCTATGACTGATAGGATCAGTTCAAGATGGCACAGGTTGTCATGTTGTTAGGGTGTTATGGGCTCCAGTTAAATGGGTGCAAAGGGAAGGAGAGACAAAGTATGTGACTTATGAGGTAAGTTCCCTCATAACAAGTGAAGAAGATAATCTGAAATAGGCTGATTGAACTAACAGAACTTCTGGGTAGACTCCCACTATAGCTCCATCTTAGAAAGTCTATGTGATTATGGCTTCTATATAAAGGGTTAAACATGATCAAATTGATGATGGTCCCTATCTTTGTCTATGGAAAAAAATATCCAGTGAGTTTTGGGGGAACTCATGACCCAAGTCATAATAGGAATTTCAGGCCTCATAAAGACATCACGGTTGAAGCAGAGGTGCTCTGTTTCCAGCAAAGCCCAATAGGAAGCTAACTTTTGCTTTTTGAAAGGAGGATTCCCCACCAGACCGGGAAGCAACAGCCTAGACTCCAGAGTCGGACACTGGACTTAAGTTGTTATCAGATGAATTTGCTCAGCTGCGTACTGCTGTGTTGCAAAATTAAATGGCATTAGATATGCTTACCTCAGCCCAAGGAGGGGTTTGCACCTTACAGCATACTGAATGTTTTGTGTATAGCCCTAACAGTTCTCACAATATTACTCACAAAGCCATGTTGGGTGTGGTTTTTATTAATTGTGCTTTTAATTCTGCTGTACTTAACCTGCATCTGTAAACTATATCAAATATCCCTTCCCCATGTATCTGTAAGGGTATTTTCCTGCAATTGAGTATAAAATTGAGGCCAAATGTGGAGGAATAGTTAAATATTAAATTTGAACTCAACTGAACATGGACACAAACAATGGTCACCAAGTCCCGGAACAGGTTGTGTGAGCCCCTTGAGGTGTTCATCCAGCACTGTTTTGGAAAAATCTCTATTTCAATCTATTCCTATATGTTAGTAATTGAAAAACAATAGACAATCTCAAAAAACAAGTTGACCTTTTTGCGTTCCTTGAACCTAGTTGTGAAGGGCCCTCGTTACTGGGCCTCATGCCAAACAACTCATTACAAAAACAGCTAGAGTCCCAGACGGTGCCAAAGCTTCATGAAACCTCTCCTCATCTGTGCACGAACAGGTGGCCGACTCTGGAGCCCAGGATGTTGCTTTCCAGTCTGGTGGTGAATCCTCCATAGTCTGGTGAGTGTAAATGTATATATATATATATATATATCTTTTCCCTTCTCCCTTTCCCATTGCAATTTGATTCTAGTATCAATTTGCTTATTATATCAAGTTGCTTATTATATCATTTGCTTATTATGTCTGCATTCCATTTATGTGGGATAAAGGTTGTTTACCCTTAAAGGTATTGTGTGTGTGTCTTTTCTTCTCCCCTCACACATCTCTCACACAGATCATTTTATACCCAAAGGGATATAAATCATTCTACTATAAAGACACATGCACACGTATGGTTATTGCAGCACTATTTACAATAGCAAAGACATGGAACCAACCTAAATGCCCATCAATGATAGACTGGATAAAGAAAATGTGGTACATATACATCACGGAATACTATGCAGCCATAAACAGGAATGAGATCATGTCCTTTGCAGGGACATGGATGAAGCTGGAAACTATCATCCTCAGCAAACTAACACAGAAACAGAAAACTAAACACCGCATGCTCTCACTCATAGAGGGAGTTGGAACAATGATAACACATGGACACAGGGAGGGGAACAAGAAACACTGGGGCCAGCTGGGAGGTTGGGGGCAAGGGGAGGGAGAGCATTAGGGCAAATACCTAATGCATGTGGGGCTTAAAACCTAGATGACACGTTGATAGGTGCAGCAAACCATCATGGCACACGTATACCTATGTAACAAACCTACACATTTTGCACTTGTATCCTGGAACTTAAAGTAAAACTTTTTTTAAAAAGGGGGAAAAAAAGAAAATATATAGCAAAATGAAACTGGAATTTCCAAATCAATTAGTATTTTATTTAAACATCTATATTTTAAAAATAATTGTAATAATGAGAATACATAGACACAGGGAAGGGAGCAACACACACTGGGGCCTGTCAGGGGAGTGGGGGTAGGGAAAGCATCAGGATAAAGAGCTAAAGCATGTGGGGCTTCATACCTAGGTGATGGGTTGATAGGTGCAGCAAGCCACCATGGCACACGTTTACCTATGTAACAAACCTGCACATCCTGCACATGTATCACGGAACTTAAAATAAAATAGAATTAAATTAAATCTTAAAAATAACAATAATTGTAATAAATTTATATTTGAAACAGGTAAGGTATTTAATTCATACACAATGTTTTGTGTGCAAACTCCCCTTTCCCCTACAATTACTCCTCAGCTATCCAAGGACTTGAGGTCCTCAGATTGGGAAAAATGACATTAACTAAAATTTATTAAATAACTAATGTGTGCTAGGCCCAGTGCTAGGTAGGTTATTTCATTTAATTCTCACAACAACCCTATAAGACAACAACTATTATTATCCATACATAATAAATGAGGAAATTGAGGTTCACAGGTGAAATAACTTGTCTAATGTCACATATCTAGAAAGGAGGAGAACCAAAATTGGAATATAAGTCAGCGATTCAAGAGACCATGCTGATATTCTGTTCTGTCATATGGCAACCTTTGTGCTGGACAGGTGTGGGAGAATGCTCTCTGCCATTGACTGACATTAGTTATTCTAACAGTCTTACCCTCTTCGTATATGAATAAACTGGCATTCTCACTTAGATTGACTGCATGGGCCAGTCTCCGTTGTCTTTTTTTCAATGTTTTAAAAATGTTTTTCTTGTGGTAAAGTAGACCAAAACAAATTACCAACTTAAATATTTTAAGTGTACAGTTCGGTGGTACTAAATACATTCATAATGTTCTTCAGCCATCTCTCCTTTCCATCTCCATAATTCTTTTCATCATGTAAAACTCCAGCTCTATACTCATTAACCAGTAAGTCCCCATTTCCCCCTCCCCCAGCTCCAGGAAACCACTATTCGACTTTCTGTCTCCATGATTTTGACTATTCTAAGTATTCACATAAACAGAAAAATCATATAGTATCTGTATTTTAGGTCTGGCTTTTTTCATTGAGCATAATGTGTCAAGGTTCATCCATGTTGTAGCAAGTCAGAATTTCCTTTTAAAGGCTGAATAATACTTTATTGTATGTATATATAACAGTTTTGTTATCCATTCATTCATTGAAGGACACTTGAGTTGCTTGCATGTTTTAGCTATGGTGAGTAATGTTACTGTGAACATGGGTGTACAAATATTTCTTTGACACCAAGCTTTCAGTTATTTTGGATATACCTAGAAGCAGAATTGCTGGATCATATGGTAATTCTATGTATTTTTTTTAGGAACTTCCATACTGTTTTCCATAGCAGCTGTACCATTTTACATTCCCACCAACAGGGCACAACTGCTCCAATTTTTCCACATCCTTGTTAACACTTATTATTTTCTGTTTTTTGATAGTAGCCATCCTAGTGGATATGAGGTGATATCTCATTGTAGATTTGATAGGCATTTCCTTAATGATTAATGACATTAAGCATCTTTTTATGTGTTTATTGGCCATTTCAATATCTTCTTTGAAGAAATATATATTCAAGTCCTTTGTCCATTTTTGAATCAAGTTGTTTGGTTGTGTGTGTGTGTCATTGAATTTTAGAAGTTCTCTCTATATTCTGAATATCTCTTATCAGATAAACTCTTTGCAAATATTTTCTACCATTCCGTGAGTTGCACTTTTACTCCGTTTGCATTGTCTTTTGATATACAAACATTTAAAATGTTCATGAAGTCCAATTTGTGCATTGTATTCTTTTGTTGTCTGTGATTTAGGTGTCATATCCAACAAATCTTTGAAAGTCCAATGTCATGAAATGTTTGCCCTATGTTTTCTTCTAAGAATTTTATACTTTTAGGTCTTACATTTAGGCCATTGATCTGTTTTGAGTTAATTTTGCCTATGATGTTAGAAAATGGCCCAAAAACATCAATGGGGCCCGATGTGGTGGCTCATGCTTGTAACTCCAGTGCTTTGAGAGGCCAAGGTGGGCAGATTGCTTGAGCTCAGGAGTTCAAGACCAGCTTGGGCAACATGGCAAAACCCTGTCCCTATAAAAAATACAAAAAAATTAGCCAGGCATGGTGGCACATGACTGTGGTCCCAGCTAATCAGGAGGCTGAAGTGGGAGGATTGCTCGAGCCCAGGAAGTCAAGGCTGCAGTGAGCTATGATCATGCCACTGCATTCGAGCCTGGGTGACAGAGTGAGACCCTGTCTCAAAAAACAATGACAACAAAGAAACCATCATTGGGATTTCGATAGGGATTGCATTGAATCTGTACATCATTTAGGTAGTATAGACATTTTAACAATATTGAGTCTTCCAATTCATGAACATGGGGCATGTTTCCATTTATTCATATCTTCTTTAATTTATTTGAACAGCGTTCTATAGTTTTCATTGTACAAGTCTTTCACTTCATTAAGTTAATTTCTAAGTATTTTACTCTTTTTGATGCTATTGTAAATGAAATTATTTTTATAATTTTTATTTTTTGATTTTCATTGTTAGTTTATAAAAATGCAACTGATTTTTGTGTTGACTTTGTAACCTGTTATTTTGCTGAATTCATTTTTTAGCTCTGACAAAATTTTTTGTGTGGAATCTTTAGGGTTTTTCCTATATAAGACCACATCTGCAGGGACAATTTTACTACTTCCTTCCCAAATTGGATGCCTTTTATGTCTTATTTTTGCCCAAATGTTCTGGTTAAGACTATGTTGAATAGAAGTGGCAAAAGCAGCATTCTTATCTTGTTGCTGATCTTAGAAGAAAAGCTTTCAGTCTTTCACCATTGAGTATGATATTTGCTATGGATTTTTCAAACATAGCTTTTATTATGTTGAGGTAGTTTGCTTCTATTTCTAGTTTGTTTTTATTATGAGAGGGTATTAACTTTTGGCAAATACTTTTTCTGCATCAATTGAGATGATTATGACATTTTTTCTTCATTCTTTTAATGTGGTGTATTACAGTCATTGATTTTCATATGTTGAACCATTTCTTGCATTCCATGAATAAATCCCTCTTGAACACAGTGTATAATCCCTTAACATCCTGTTAAATTCAGTTTAATAGTATTTTGTTGAGGATTTTTGCATCAATGTTTATAAGGGATTTTGGTCTGTAGTTTTCCTGTATATTTATCTGGCTTTGATATTATGGTAATGCTGGACACATAGAATGAATTGGAAAGTATTTTCTCCTCTTCATTTTTTTGGAAAAGTTTGAAAAGGATTGGTGTTAGTTTGTCACTAATGTTTGATAGATTCACCTCTCAAGTCATCTGGTCTACAGCTTTTTTTTTGTTGGAAGCTTATTGCATTTTATTATTTTTCTGAGACAGGATCTCACTCTGTCACCCAGGCTGCAATGCAGTGGCACAATCACAGCTCACTGCAGCCTCAGCTTCCCAGGCTCAAGTGGTTCTCCTACCTGGGCCTCCCAAAGTGCTGGGATTACAGGCATGAGCCATCATGCCCAGTGTAAGATTTTTGGTTACTAATTAAATCTCCTTAGTAGTTATAGGTCTATTCTAATTTTCTATCTTTTCATGATTTAGCTTTGTTAGGTTTCTTGTTTCTAGAAATTTGTTCATTTCATTTGGATTATCTAATTTATTGGCATACAATTGTTCATAAAAGCCTCATAATCCGACCACTGAGAATTAGGCAAGATGGCCAAAGAGGAACAGCTCCGGTCTGCAGCTCCCAGTGTGATCAACGCAGAAGACAGGTGATTTCTGCATTTTCAGCTGAGGTACCTGGTTCATCTCATTGGGACTGGTTGGACAGTGGGTGCAGCCCACGGAGGGCGGGCCAAAGCAGGGCGGGGCATCGCCTCACCTGGGAAGTGCAAGGCATTGGGGGATTTCCCTTTCCTAGCCAAGGGAAGCCATGGCAGACTGTACCTGGAAAATCGGGGCACTCCCACCCAAATACTGTGCTTTTCCAAAGGTATTAGCAAACGGCAGACCAGGAGATTATATCCCGCTCCTGGCTCAGTGGGTCCCATGCCCACAGAGCCTTGCTCACTGCTAGCGCAGCAGTCTGAGATTGACCTGTGAGGCAGCAGCCTGGCAGGAGGAGGGGCATCCACCATTGCTGAGGCTTCAGTAGGTATACAAAGCAGCTGGGAAGCTCGAACATGATGGAGCCCATTGCAGCTCAGCAAGGCTGGCTGCCTTTATAGACTCCACCTCTGGGGGCAGGGCATAGCTGAACAAAAGGCAGCAGAAACTTCCGCAGACTTAAACGTTCCTGTCTGACAGCTCTGAAGAGAGCAGTGGTTCTCCCAGCACAGTGTTTGAGCACTGAGAATGAACACACTGCCTCCTCAAGTGGGTCCCTGACCCCTGTGTAGCCTAACTCAGAGACACATCCCACTAGGGGCCAACTGACACCTCATATAGGTGGGTGCCCCTCTGGGATGAAGCTTCCAGAGGAAGGATCAGGAAGCAATATTTGCTGTTCTATAATATTTGCTGTTCCGCAGCCTCCACTGGTGATACCCAGGCAAACAGCGTCTGGAGTGGACCTCCAGCAAACTCCAACAGACCTGCAGCTGAGGGATCTGACTGTTAGAAGGAAAACTAACAAACAAAAGGAATACCTTCCACATCAACAAAAAGGGCATCCACACCAAAACCCCATCTGTAGGTCACCAACATCAAAGACCAAAGGTAGATAAAACCACAAAGATGGGGATAAAACAGAGCAGAAAACTGAAAATTCTAAAATCCAGAGCACCTCTTATCCTCCAAAGGATCACAGCTCCTTGCCAGCAACAGAACAAAGCTGGACGGAGAATGTCTTTGATGAGTTGGCTTCAGAAGGTCTATAATAAGAAACTTATCCAAGCTAAAGGAGCATGTTTGAACCCATCACAAGGAAGCTAAAAACTTAGAAAAAAGATTAGACGAATGGCTAACTAGAATAAACAGTGTAGAGAAGACCTTAAATGAACTGACAGAGCTGAAAACCATGGCACAAGAACTTCGTGATGCATGCACAAGCTTCAATAGTCGATTTGATCAAGTGGAAGAAAGGGTATCAGTGATTGAAGATCACATTAATGAAGTAAACCTAGAAGAGAAGTTTACAGAAAAAAGAGTAAAACGAAACAAACAAAGCCTCCAAGAAATACAGGACTATGTGAAAAGACCAAATCTACATTTGATTGGTGTACCTGAAAGTGACAGGGAGAATGGAACTGTGTTGGAAAACACTCTGCAGGATATTATCCAGGAGAACTTCTCCAACCTAGCAAGGCAGGCCAACACTCAAATTCAGGAAATACAGAGAACACCACAAAGATACTCCTAGAGAAGAGCAACACCTAGATGCATAATAGTCAGATTCACCAAGGTTGAAATGAAGGAAAAAATGTAAAGGGCAGCCAGAGAGAAAGGTCGGGTTACCCACAAAGGAAAACCCATTGGACTAATCTCTCGGCAGAAACTCTACAAGCCAGAAGAGAGTGAGGGCCAATAATCAACATTCTTAAATAAAAGAATTTTCAACCCAGAATGTCATATCCAGTCAAACTAAGCTTCATAAGTGAAGGAGGAATAAAATCCTTTACAGACAAGCAAATGCTGACAGATTTTGTCACCACCAGGCCTGCCTTACAAGAGGTCCTGAAGGAAGCACTAAACATAAAAAGGAACAACTGGTACCAACCACTACAAAAACATGCCAAATTGTAAAGACCATTGATGCTATGAAGAAACTGCACAAATTAACGGGCAAAATAACCAGCCAACATCATAATGATAGGATCAAATTCACACACAACAATATTAACCTTAAATGTAAATGGGATAAATGCCTCAATTAAAAGACACAGACTGGCAAACTGGATAAAGAGTCAAGGTCCATCAGTGTGCTGTATTCAGGAGACCCATCTTATGTGCAAAGACGCACATAGGTTCAAAATAAAGAGATGGAGGAAGATCTACCAAGCAAATGAAAAGCAAAAAAAACAGCAGGGGTTGTAATCCTAGTCTCTGATGAAACAGACTTTAAACCAGCAAAGATCAAAAGAGACAAAGAAGGCCATTACATAATGGTAAAGGGATCAATTCAACAGGAAGAGCTAACTATCCTAAACATATATGCACCCAATACAGGAGCACCCAGATTCAAAAAGCAAGTCCTTAGAGACCTACAAAGAGACTTAGACTCCCACACAATAATAATGGGAGACTTTAACACCCCACTGCCAATATTAGACAGATCAACGAGACAGAAGGTTAACAAGGATATCCAGGACTTGAACTCAGCTCTGAGCTAAGCGGACCTAATAGACATCTACAGAACTCTCCACCCCAAATCAACAGAATATACATTTCTTCTCAGCACCACATCGCACTTATTCCAAAATTGACCACATAGTTGGAAGTAAAGCAGTCCTCAGCAAATGTAAAAGAACAGAAATCACAACAAACTGTCTCTCAGACCACAGTGCAATCAAATTAGAACTCAGGATTAAGAAACTCACTCAAAACTGCACAACTACATGGAAACTGAACAACCTGCTCCTGAATGACCACTGGGTAAATAACGAGATGAAGGCAGAAATAAAAATGTTCTTTGAAACCAGTAAGAACAAAGACACAACGTACCAGAATCTCTGGGAAACAGTTAAAGCAGTGTGTAGAGGGAAATTTATAGCACTAAATGCCCACAAGAGAAAGCAGGAAAGATCTAAAATTGACACCCTAACATCACAATTAAAAGAACTAGAGAAGCAAGAGCAAACACATTCAAAAGCTAGCAGAAGGTGAGAAATAACTAAGATCAGAGCAGAACTGAAAGAGACAGAGACACAAAAAACCCTTCAAAAAATCAATGAATCCAGGAGCTGGTTTTTTGAAGAGATCAACAAAATTGATAGACCGCTAGCAAGACTTACAAAGAAGAAAAGAAAGAAGAATCAAGTAGATGCAATAAAAAATGATAAAGGGGATATCACCACTGATCCTGTAGAAATACAAACTACCATCAGAGAATATTATAAACACCTCTATGCAAATAAACTAGAAAATCTAGAAGAAATGGATAAATTCCTGGACACATACACCCTCCCAAGACTAAACCAGGAAGAAGTGGAATCTCTGAATAGACCAATAACAGGCTCTGAAATTGAGGCAATAATTAAGAGCCTACCAACCAAAAAAAGGCCAAGACCAGATGGATTCATGGCCAAATTCTACCAGAGGTGCAAAGAGGAGCTGGTACCATTCCTTCTGAAACTATTCCAATCAATAGAAAAAGAGGGAGTCCTCCCTAACTCATTTTATGAGGCCAGCATCATCCTGATACCAAAGCCTGGCAGAGACACAACAAAAAAAGAGAATTTTAGACCAATATCCCTGATGAACATTGATGCAAAAATCCTCAATAAAATACTGGCAAACCAAATCTCGCAGCATATCAAAAAGCTTATCCACCACGATCAAGTTGGCTTCATCCCTCGGATGCAAGGCTGGTTCAACATATGCAAATCAATAAACGTAATCCATCACATAAACAGAACCAACGACAAAAACCACATGATTATTTCAATAGATGCAGAAAAGGCCTTCAACAAAATCCAACAGCCCTTCGTGCTAAAAACTCTCAACAAACTAGGTATTGATGGAATGTGTCTCAAAATAATAAGAGCTATTTATGACAAACCCACAGCCAATATCACACTGAATGGGCAAAAACTGGAAGCATTCTCTTTGAAAACTGGCATAAGACAGGGATGCCCTCTCTCACTACTCCTATTCAACATAGTGCTGGAAGTTCTGGCCAGGGCAATCAGGCAAGAGAAAGAAATAAAGGGTATTCAATTAGAAAGTCAAATTGTCCCTGTTTGCAAATGACATGATTGTATATTTAGAAAACCCCATCATCTCACCCCAAAATCTCCTTAAGCTGATAAGCAACTTCAGCAAAGTCTCAGGATACAAAATCAATGTGCAAAAATCACAAGCATTCCTATACACCAATAACAGACAAACAGAGAGCCAAATCATGAGTGAACTCCCATTTACAATCGCTACAAAGAGAATAAAATACCTAGGAATTCAACTTCCAAGAGATGTGAAGGACTTCTTCAAGGAGAACTACAAACCACTGCTCAACAAAATAAAAGAGGACACAAACAAATGGAAGAACATTCCATGCTCATGGACAGGAAGCATCAACATCGTGAAAATGGCCATACTGCCCAAGGTAATTTATACATTCAATGCCATCCCCATCAAGCTACCAATGACATTCTTTACAGAATTGGAAAAAACTACTTTAAAGTTCATATGGAACCAAAAAAGGGCCCGCATTGCCAAGACAATCCTAAGCCAAAAGAACAAAGCTGGAGGCATCACGCTACCTGACTTCAAACTATACTACAAGGCTACAGTAACCAAAACAGCATTGTACTGTTACCAAAACAGATATATAGACCAATGGAACAGAATAGGCCTCAGAAATAACACCACACATCTACAACCATCTGATCTGTGACAAACCTGACAAAAACAAGAAATGGGGAAAGGATTCTCTATTTAATAAATGGTGCTGGGAAAACTGGCTAGCCATACGTAGGAAGCTGAAACTGGATCCCTTCCTTACACCTTATACAAAAATTTGTGCAAGACAGATTAAAGACGTAAATATTAGACCTAAAACCATAAAACCCTAGAAGAAAACCTAGGCAATACCATTCAGGACATAGGCATGGGCAAGGACTTCATGACTAAAACACCAAAGGAATGCCAACAAAAGCCAAAATAGACAAATGGGATCTAATTAAACTAAAGAGCTTCTGCACGGCAAAAGAAACTACCATCAGAGTGAAAGGGCAACCTACAGAACGGGAGGAAATTTTTGCAATCTACCCATCTGACAAAGGGCTAATATCCAGAATCTACAAAGAACTTAAACAAATTTACAAGAAAAAAAAAAACCATCAAAAAGTGGGCAAAGGATATGAACAGACATTTCTCAAAAGAAGACATTTATGCAGCCAACAGACACATGAAAAAATGCTCATCATCACTAGTCATCAGAGAAATGCAAATCAAAACACATTGAGATACCATCTCATGCCAGTTAGAATGGCAATCATTAAAAAGTCAGGAAACAACAGATGCTGGAGAGGACGTGGAGAAATAGGAACACTTTTACACTGTTGGTGGAAGTGTAAATTAGTTCAACCATTGTGGAAGACAGTATGGTGATTCTTCAAGGATCTAGAACTAGAAATACCATTTGACCCAGCAATCCCATTACTGGGTATATACCCAAAGGATTATAAATCACGCTACTATAAAGATACATGCACACATATGTTTATTGCGGCACTATTCACAATAGCAAAGACTTGGAATCAACCCAAATGTCCATAATGATAGACTGGATAAAGAAAATGTGGCACATATACACCATGGAATACTATGCAGCCATAAAAAAGGATGAGTTGGGCCGGGCGTGGTGGCTCACGCCTGTAATCCCAGCACTTTGGGAGGCCGAGGTGGCTGGATCACGAGATCAGGAGATCGAGACTGTTCTGGCTAACACGTTGAAACCCCGTCTCTACCAAAAATACAAAAAAAAAAAAAATTAGCCAGGCGTGGTGGCAGGCGCCTGTAGTCCCAGCTACTCCAGAGGCTGAGTCCGGGGAATGGCGTGAACCCGGGAGGCGGAGCTTGCAGTGAGCCGAGATACTGCCACTGCACTCCAGCCTGGGCAACAAAGCGAGACTCTGTCTCCAAAAAAAAAAAAGGATGAGTTCATGTCCTTTGTAGGGACATGGATGAAGCTGGAAACCATCATTCTCAGCAAACTATCACAAGGACAGAAAACCAAATGCCGCATGTTCTCACTCATAGGTGGGAATTGAACAATGAAAACACTTGGACATAGGGCGGGGAACATCACACACCGGGGCCTGTCGGGGGGGTGGGGGCCTGGGGGAGAGATAGCATTAGGAGAAATACCTAATGTAAATGACAAGTTATTGGGTGCAGCAAACCAACATGGCATATGTATACCTATGTAACAAACCTACACGTTGTGCACATGTATCCTAGAACTTAAAGTAAAATTTTTAAAAAAAGCCTTATAATCCTTTTCATTTTTTATAGTCAGTAGTAATGTCCCCATTTTTATTTCTGATTTTAGTAATTTGAGTCTCCTCTCTTTTTTCTTAGTTTATCTATCTAAAAGTTTGTTGAAATGTTTTATCTTCTCAAAGAACTTTTTATTTTATTGATTTTCTCTATTGTTTTACTATTCTCTATTTCATTGATCTGAGCGCCAGTCTTTATTATTTCCTTCTTTCTGCTACCTTTGGGTTTAATTTGTGTTTCTTTTTCTAGCTCCTTAAGTGTAATTAGATTGTCAATTTTACATTTTTCTTGTTTTTCAATGTAAATATTTAGATTTATAAAGTTCTCAGTAGCACCTTCATAGTGTCCCATAAGTTTTGCTATGTTGTTTTTATTTTCATTCATTTCTAAGTATTTTTTAATTTCCCTTGTGACTTGCTTCTTTAATCTATTATTGTTTAAGAGTGTGTTATTTAGTTTCCACAAATTGGTGGCTTCTACAGTTTCACTTCTATTATCAATTTCTAACTTCACCCCCATTGTGGTTGGAGAAGGTACTTTGTATGATCTCTGTATTTTTAAATCTGTTGAGACTTAATTTGTGACCTAACATACAGTTTATACTGAAAAATGTCCCGTGTGTGCTTGGGAAGAATGTAAATGCTGTTTTTGTTAGGTAGAGTATTCTGTATATATTTCTTATATCAAGTTGGTTTATTATGTTGTTTATGTCCTCTATTGCCTCACTTAACTTCCATGTGGTTGTTGTATTCATTACTGAGTACAGGCTATTGAAGTCTCCAACTATCATTTATTGTTGAACTGTCTATTTCTTCCTTTAATTCTGTCAGTTTTTGCTTCATATATTTTTATAGGGTGTCATTAGGTACAGAAATGTTTGTAATTGTTAGATTCTTGCTGTATTAAACCTTGTATTAATATGTAATGTCCTGCTTTGTCTCTTCTACATTTTTTAATTTATAATCTATTTTGTCTGTTACTAATATAGCCACCCCTGCTCTCGTTTGGTTACTATTTGCATGGAATACCTCTCTCCATCCTTTCTCTTTCAAACTATTTATGTCTTTAAATCTAAAATGAGTCTCTTGTAGACAGCGTATGGTTGGATCATGTGTTTTAATTGATTCCGCCAATCTCAGTATTTTGGTTGAAGCATTAATATATTTATATTTAGAGTAATTACTGATAAAGAGGGAATTATTTCTGTCATTTTAATTGTTTGTTTCCTATATGCCTTTTAGCTTTTTTGTCCCTCATTTCTGGCATTACTGTCTTTCTTTGTGGTTGGTTGATTGTTTGTAGTGAAATGTTTACATTTCTTTCTCATTTCCTTATACACACACACACACACACACATATACATCTATACACATGTATACACACATATACATATATACATACACACATATATATACACACACATATATAGCTATTTTCTTCCCCATTGGTTACATTGGGTATTACATTTAATATCCTAAGGTTATAACATTCTAATTTGAATTTACACAGGTTTAACTGCAATAACTTACAAAACTCTGCTCTTTTACAGCCCCATTCCCTACCCCTTTCAGTTGTTGATGGCATAAATACCACCTTTATACATTGTGTGTTCAAAAATGTAAACTAACAATTCTTTGAAATGCATTTGTCACAAATTATGTGGAGAACAAAAAGTGGAGTTACAAGCCATTGTTACAATAATACTAGCTTTTATAATTGCCCATGAGTTTCCTTTTACTGAGAAGTTTATTTATTCATATGGCAGCAAGTTGCTGTCTAGTGTCTGTTTATTTCATCCTATAGGACTCCCTTGAGTATTTCTTGCAGGACAGGTCTATTGGTAGCAAACCACATCAGCTTTTGTTTATCTAGAAATGTCTCATGTTATCCCTTGTTTTGAAGGATAGTTTTGCCAGATAAAAGATTTTTGGCTGACACTTTTTTTCTTTTAGAACTTTGAATCTATCTACCAACTGCCTTCTGGCCTCTAAAGTTTCTGATGAGAGATCTGCTGATAATTTTATTGAGGATCCCTTGTATGTGGCCAGTTGCTTCTCTTTTGATGCTTTCAAGACAGTCTTTGTCTTTGGCTTTTAAAATTTGATTATAATGTGTCTTGTGTGGATTTCTTTGAGTTCATCTTATTTGGAGTTTGCTGAGTTCTTGGATGTCTATATACATGTCTTCCATCAAATTTGGGAAGTGTTAGGCCATTATCTTTTAAAATATTCTCTCTGCTCCTTTCTTTCTCTTTTATTTTTCTTGAATTCCCACAATGGGTATGTTGGTCCACTTGATGGCTTTTCACATGTCCTTTAGGCTCTCTTCAGTGTTCTTCAATTTGTTTTCTTTTTTGTTTTCAAGTTTGTTTCCTCAAACTTAATAATTTTCACTCTCCTATCTTTATGTTTACCAATTCTTTCTCCTGTCAGTGCAAATCTGCCCTTGAACCATTCTGGTAAGTTTTCCATTTCAGTTATATTACTTTTTAGCTCCAGAATTTATTTTCTGATTTTGTCCAAATTTTTAAAAATCTTATTATTGATATTTACATTTTGTTCATACACCATTTTTCTTCATTCTCTACATCTTTTTTTTTAGTTCTTTGAGCATATTCAAGACAGTTGTTCTAAAGTCTTTGTCAAGTATATTTGCCATCAGGTCTTTTTCAGAGACTTTTCTGTTGATTTATTTTTTTCGTTTGAATGAGCTATACTTTCTTGTTCCTTTGTATGCCTTGTGATTTTGGGTTAAAAACTGGACATTTGAATCTAATAATGTGGTATCTCTGAAAAGCAGATTCTCCCCTTTCCCCAGAATTTGCTGGGGGTTTTTTGTTACTGTTTTGGTTTCTTGTCTTTTTTGTATTTTTTGTTTTTTAGAGATGTGATCTTGCTATGTTGCTCAGGCTGGCCTCAAACTACTGGGCTCAAATCTCCTCCCAGCTCAGCCTCCATAGTAGCTGGGATTACAGGTCACTGCACTTGGCTTTGGTTTGAGGTTTTGTTTTGTTATTTTTGTTGTAAGCTATCTCTGTGCTGAGAATAAGCCTGAAATATAAACTTAAGATCTTCACAGTTCTTTTCTGAGCCTTTCCTTAGGCATATGCAGTCACTTTCTAATTCTCCCAGTATATACAGTTATTTTTTAATGTTCTAGTGTTTGATGTCTGGCTTCCAAATGTTGGAAAGAGAAAAATAAAGGGAAGGTAAGAATGGTGCCAACCCTTCACATCGCCCAGATGTTACTTCAGCCAGAGGGGGAGTAGCTTGCAACAATGGGAGGAGGTGCAACAACAATGACTGCCTACTTCTTTGTCTGCACCTTTGTAATCAGAAGCAGCAATCAGTGATAAGAGCACAGATCTCTGATATTTGAAGGACATAGTCCTTTTTTGCCCACCCTGGCTCCCACAATCTCTGTATAAGCTGCTCCTGGAACACATGCACAGCTGCCTGCCTTGGGGCTTGGTGGTGGGGGAAGAATATCTGCTACTGTGCTAAGAACTGAAATTGACTAAAATTAACTTCAATTTACCTACAAAGCTTTTTTCTGAAGTTGCAAGCCTTCAATAGACTCTAGAGTTCCAAAGTAGTTGCATCAGACAAATTCTGCCAGTAAAATTTTTGTCTAGGAAGGGAGACAGATTCCTGGTACTTTCTACTCTGCCATCTTCTCAGAATTCGTTCCTCATTTTCCTTTTATGTGATTCTCCTTTAAGGTAAGCATATTGGAAAAGAAGAAAGAAAACTGCCATTATTCTCGATGACATAGAAACCAAAAAATGCATAGAAAAGTATTTAAGCTAATAATCATGTTTAGTGATATTGCTGGAATTAAAGTTTTTATATAAAGATTAATTGCATTTATAGAAACAAGTAATAAATAGAAAATGCAGTTTAAAATGGTACCATCTATAATAGAGACAAAATATATAAGAGATCTGTAATTTCTTAAGATGTGAAAGACTACTATGGAGAAAGTTATATAACTTTATTAACGGACACTTTCAAAGATGTAAATAACTTGAGAGGCAACCCATTTTCATGGAAAAACTTAAAATCATGAAGATTTTCATTTTTTCCAATGTTATTCCATGTAGTTCCAATCAAAATTCCAATGGGGTTTCTTATGGGATTTTTATGATAAAACTAAAATGAAAGCATAAAAGGCCAAGATAACTAAGGCATTCCTGAAGATGATAAACGGTGTGTGTTTGTTGGAGGGTGGGATAACATTACCTATGACAGGTCTGAGGAGTGGTAGAAATGGCATTTCAAATTAGTGTGGAAAAGATGGGCTATTAGAATTACACTGGGGCAAGTAGTTACCTACATGGAAAAAATGAAATTGGATCAAGTCTATGCACTACACACAAAAGATAAATTTGATAAATTAGGAGCTCAAATTTAAAGGCAACATTTAAAATTTTAGAAGAAAATATAAAGGATATTTACATCCTCAGAGTAGGGAGAAATTTTTCAAATAAGATTCCAAAAAATCAAACTATAAAAAACAAGTGATATGCATTTGACTATATTAAAATTAAGAATTTATTTTCATTATAAGGCACCATAAAGAGAGTGAAAAAATAACCCATAAAGCTGTAAAAGATATGTTCAATGCACATAACTGAAAAATAATTACAATCCAGAATATATAAAGCATGGCTATAAAAATTAACAAACTTGTGGGCAGCACGATAGAAAAATGGGCAAAAGATACAAGCAGGCATTTCACAGAAAAGGAAACAAAAACAGCCAATAAATGTCAAAAATGCTCAACCACATTAGTAATTTGATAGATATAAACTAAAACTACTCACCTTAATGACATAAATTTTAGTCTGATGATTAAGTTTTGGCAATTTTAGTGTGATGATTCAGTTTTGGCAAAGATGTGGAGTGATAGGAATTCTCATACATTGCTGTTGGTAGTGTAAATTGATATAACTACTTTGGAAGAAACTTTCTAGCTAAATACTAAATGTTAATATGCATGTGTTATTTCACTGGGCAATTCCATTCCTAGGTGTAAACACTGGAAAAACTCTTGTAAATGAGTACCAAGAAACATGTGTACAGGAATGCTTATAGCAGCATGTAGAAGAAAAATATTGAAAATAAACCATATGTTGTTATACATAGAAAGGATAAGTAAATCACAGCATATTTGTATAATGGAATACCATAGAGCTATGAAAATAAGTGAACAGCTGCTACTTGTACCAATTGGATAAATCTCAAAAACAATGCTGAGCTAAAAATGCAAGAAATAGAAGAATGCATATGGTATTATTTCATTTCTATAAAGACTAATTAATATGTTGAAACTAATATAATAAAGTGATTATAATAAGTGAATATAAAACTAATGAATGTATTATTTAGGGAAACAGATATATGTGATAATACTATAAATGAAGTAAGAAAATAGTTCAAAACTCAGAATAGTGGTTACTCCAGGGGAATGAGGAGCATTTAACTGTGGAGAAGTATATAGGGTAATACTCAAAAATAATGTTATTTTTTAAGTTAGGTAGTGATGGAGAAAGGGTTTTCATTTTTACTTTTTTTTTTTTTTTTTTTTGAGATGGATTCTCGCTGTT
This sequence comes from Pongo abelii, assembly GCF_028885655.2. Lineage (NCBI taxonomy): Eukaryota > Metazoa > Chordata > Mammalia > Primates > Hominidae > Pongo > Pongo abelii. Next base: position 121,428,180 of record NC_071985.2, on the reverse strand, counting down.
GTCACCTGAGCTGGAGTGCAATGGCACTATCTCAGCTCACTGCAACCTCCGTCCGCCTCCTGGGTTCCAGCAATTCTCCTGTTTCAGCCTCCCAAGTAGCTGAGATTACAGGCACCCGCCACCACACCCAGCTAATTTTTGTATTTTTAGTAGAGATGGGGTTTCACCATGTTGACCTGGCTGGTCTCGAACTCCTGACCTCAGGTGATCTACCTGCCTTGGCCTCACAAAGTGCTGGGATTACAGGTGTGAGCCACCACGCCTGGCCACATTTTTCCTAAAATGTGTACCTAAACTCGTGTGTATGGTAGCTTTTACAATTAAAGAGACTAAATATAATACAAGGTTATTGAAAAAAATAATAATGTAAAAGGATACACATGGTCACAATTTAAAACTGTTCATTCTATGACTCATAATGGCAGTAATTCTTTCCAATACCCAAGTGCTCAGATGGGATGCAAGTTTGCTGGGGACTCACCTGGAGCTCTTAAGGAGCTATTAAAAAGAAAGGTTTAATCTGTAGGTCATGTCATTTATTTAGAATCAGGGATGCCAAATTCAATAGAAAATACCTCACTAGATATAAATGGTAGCTACACCCGATAGTCCTGAATATGATAAACCTGGAGCTACTGGCTTTGCTGTTTGTTTTTGCAAATCCTTGACTTTGATTTGACATTCTGACTCTTTGGCTCAACTGTATTCTCTTGACTACCTTGGGAAAATGCCTCACTCAATTTAACTTGGACCAAAAACTTGCCTACTTAACACAGGGATCTGGATCTGGTGTTTAATAGCTAATTGATTTTCTCATCTGCAAAACTGGTGTGATAGTAATAATCCTCTTCATAGGGTAAAAGAAATAATAAAGTCAAGCCCTCTGATGATAGTGATTTTTTTTGGTCACTCAGCTTTCACTTTTTATTCTTTCAGAATTTCATTTTGTGACCAGTCCTTGTGAAAACGTAAATCCAATTGCCCTGCCCTTTCCCTAATCAAAGGTCTGGTGTCATACAACAATATGCTTTTCCCCCAGGATTTAATTCTTGTCATTCATGGATGGAAAATAAAATTGGAGTTTATTTATCCTAAGCCTTCCTCCCACACCCCTCCCCATAGAAAGACTTGGTTTCTATTATATTAGAGGCAGGTTCTGTATTCTTTTTGATTCTGTGAGTTTCTTCATGTCTTTCAAATATATTGATTTGTGCTTCTTAGAGTTGGTATTGATTGCTTACAAAATTAAAGCCTAAGTGATATAAGCACCAAATACAGTCTCTGGCACATAGTAGGTACTTGTAGTGTTTGTTGATATGATTATTTTTCACAATTGAAATGTTCCCTGAACAACACACACTACAGCCTGTCAGTGGGGGTGTCAGGAGGGAGAGCATCAGGAAAAATAGCTAATGCATGCTGGGCTTAATACTTTGGCGATGGGTTAATATGGACAGCAAACCACCATGGCACATGTTTACCTACATAACAAACATGTACACCCTGCACATGTACTCTGGAACTAAAATAAAATATAAAATTTTTCCTGGCAGCACTTCTATTAGACTTTCTCTGGTTCTGAGAGTAGAACAAAACACTTAACCTACCAATCATAGGAAGAATGGATACAATTTAGTTTCCAAATGTGATAAATGGATAAACCTGCCTGGACTCACAAGAACTCCGCTAAGGTGCTGAAATCCTATAATGAGCACCCACATTCCCACCAACTGCATTCCTGGTATTGTCACAAGACAATATCATATAAGCAATACAGAAAATATGTTCTAGAGTACATAAAGTAAATCAGAAGAAGGAGAGATCATTAAGATACAAAGAAAAGATCTGAGTTGGACTTTGAAGAACTGTTAAGATTGGGATAGGCAGTGAGGATAAGGAGACACTGCAGGCAAGACATTACAGGCAAGGAGTGGAGGGATAACTTGAGCAAAGACATGCAAGGCATGTTTGAGGACAAAAATAGACCTTTGGCCAAAGGAGAAATGTATTATAGAATAATGGTAGTGAATTATGTTTGGAAGGGGTAAATTGGAGTTAATTTAAATACAAAATTCCAGAAATGGTCAAGTTGCAAATATTTCTATGAAGAGACTCATTTCAATATCATCGATATTATTTCTATCCATTAGCAACACAAAGTTTTTAGGGGATGTAATTTGAAACTACAGAACACTAGAGAGTTCTTGGTGACCTTTAGAGGGGACATTTTGAGATCCGAACATTCTTAGATAAAATTATCATATAGTCATGACTTGAAGCCTTTCCAAAGAACATGTGTGAGTAGAATATTGAGAAAGTAGCACCTAAAGAGGGAAGATTTCTTAGGCACTGATTGCACAAATTACATATGAATAATTCCATGAGGAAAAAAAGGTTTAAGAACAGCTAATAACTTCCAAAGTTTCTTTTTATTTATTTTTCCATAAAGACTTGCTTTGATGCCAGAAACAAAATGTCCACAACAGAAAATCTAACCACAGTATCTAAACAGTTGCTTATCAGCCCTGGGAACTGCCAAAAAAGCTATTAAACTGGTGCTTTCCATGGTGATGGTCTCCACCACCCTGTTAGGCGCCATGACATTGTTCTGTCCTTGTTGGGCAGAGAAGGTGGTGATACTGGTGGTGGGAGGGTGTAGGTTGAAGGTCTTGGGAGGCTGTTTGTAGAAGAGAAGTTCCGTTGATTTACTGATTAACTACATACACATCTGGGTCAAATCGTTCTCCATTTAGAAGCCTTTGTGATAACCACGGAATCAGAATATATAAAAAGCCAATCTAGGCTCTGCGGGGCTGGTGCTGACTGCAACCATGACAAAGTTTATTCTCCTTACAGGTGGGTTTGTAATCAGAGATTGACCCTTCATCTTATCTAGTTTCTTTTTCTCTCACAGGCTCTGACAATCATAAAGTGGTCTTCATACTACATCCCTATACTTTTCCATTCTTCTTTCATCATTTCAAATTTCAAATGAATCTTGTTATACACAAATCAGTCTGCCTCTTGTTCTCTTAACTTCAACTGACTCTGGTAACATTTCTGCTTTTGTTAATCCCATGGACCTGGTCCTAAAGGAAAAGCATACTTTCTCCTAGTGTTAGTCTTACTCTTTCATCTTTTGTTCAGCCATTCCTTTTTCTTTACTCTTCTTCCTATGCCATCTCATTTTAATTGGAATAATGTTTATTTATTTGCTTGTGTCCTTGGACTAGTTTTTCGGGGAAGAAAATCAGTAGGAACTGAGATAGAGTTATGCAAGTTGTCTTTGTTCTGCTGTTTTCAGAATTATTTCTCTATTTATTCCCCTGTTATCCTACTGAGTTGATGATGTACCATAAACATGTTAGAAATTAAATTATTCAAAGAGGTTGATTCAGTAAGTTGTTTAGAGCCAAGTCATACCAAGAATTTATTAGTTGCTCTAGAGCTGGGATTTGCAAACTGTTTAAGCTTCAGAACCTTTTCCAAATGAAACCTCAAGCTCAATTTATAAAACAATCAGAGTAGAAGAATTGCTTTGTAGAAGTCAGGGAAAGGCATCTGGAGTCTCACCCCATAGTTCCTAGCTCTTCTCTCCTCATATAAGGCCTCCTGAAAGTCATTCCAAAAAACCCCTAAAGCCCAGAAGATACTGAATTCTCTAATTTAGCAGATGCCTTATCTGTTGGAAGGCTGTGTTCTATCACTCAGGTAGGGGAAGAACGAATGGATGTGTCATCATTGAGTACAGTGATCAGTTGGTGATTTCAGTAAGTACATCTTCCATAGATAGTAAACTTCAGACTCAGCATTCAGTAACATTTATTTGTGACATGCAAGGTGTGAGATGAAGGCACCATGGTCATTTTTGATAAAGGTGGGGAAAGGTAGATCTACTGTTGTATTCACTGAAAAGCCTTTGGAATCACCACCAAATTTCACTGAGGCTGTAACAATTTATGGCAAATTGGAAGGCAATCAATCCTTCAGAATTAGATTCTACAGGGTACAGACAATTGGTTCAAAGTAGATGCTTTTTGTTTCTATCTAGGTCTTGTCCTTGTACTGAATTTGCAGCTGGGTAAGTCATGGACTCCATGTTTTATCATTGAATGTATATATACGAGATAAACCATACTAGGGAAAGAGAGCTGCTGTTTGCTTCACAGACAGATGGGTTTGATTTGGGAGTAATCTAGTGTTTTGGATTGGCTGTCAGTGCTATCCTCTTCAGCATGACCATCTGTATTATAAACTGGTACTCACTGGCCTTCATAGGACTAGGGGCATCTTTTCTTAGAAGGCTGCTAGCTAGGCTTATCCAAAATCCCAAAATGAGTCTGTCAAAGTTAGAAATAAACAACTCCAAGTTAGTGACCAGTTCTGAGTTAGAATCTTAGGAAGCATCTGCAAGAGTGTTCATACTAACTACCTCCACACAGAAATCAGGCCTCTGAGGCACAGGGAGGGAAACAGAGGCAGGGCCAAAACTCAGAGCACACTTCAGTGGATCCTAAACCAGGCCATTGTCCCTCCTGCTGACTATACACAGGCTCTGCCTACCAGCTGACATGCTACTTCACCAACTGGGCCCAGTACCGGTCAGGCCTGGGGCGCTTCATGCCTGACGACATCGACCCCTGCCTCTGTACCCACCTGATCTACGCCTTTGCTGGGATACAGAACAACGAGATCACCACCATCGAATGGAATGATGTGACTCTCTACCAAGCTTTCAATGGCCTGAAAAATAAGTAGGAAGAGGGAGATATTTAATTTGGTATCCCCTTTTTCAGTACTTCCCAAACATTAATGCTTCTTAAAATGTAGTTCAGATCCATGGATCTGAGATGGGGACCAAGACTCTGCATTTCATTTTTCTTTTATAATTGACAAAAATTGTATGTGTTTATTATGGACAATGTAATGTTTTGAAATAAGTGTACAGTGTGGAATGGCTCAATCGAACTATCAACATATGCATTTCCACAAATACTTAATGTTTTTTGTGGTGAGAACACTTAAAATGTACTGTTAGCAATTTTCAAAATACAATATATTGTTACTAACAATAGTAACCATGTTGTACAATAGACCTCTGCAACTTATTCCTCATTTCTAACTGAAATTTTGTATCCTTTGACCAACATCCCCCCCAACCCCCATCCCCACACCACCCCCAGCTTCTGCTAAACCACCATTCTACTATATACTTCTACGAGTTCAACTTCTTTTAGATTCCACTTATAAGTGAGATCATGTGGTATTTGTCTTTCTGTGCCTGGTTTATCTCACTTAACATCCTCCAGGTTTATCCATATTGCTGCAAATGGCAGGATTTCCGCCTCTTTTTTCAGACTTAATAGAATTCATTGTATGTAAAGACCACATTTTCTTTGTCCATTCATCCATTGATGGGCACTTAGGTTGATTCCACATCTTAGCTATTGTGAATAGTGCTGCAATGAACATGGAAATTCAGGTATCTCTTCAACACACTGATTTCATTTCCTTTGGATATAAACCCAGTAGTGTAACTGCTGGATCATATGGTAGTTATTTCTTTGATTTTTTGAGGAACATCTATACTGTTTTCCATAATGGGTATACTAATGTTCATTCCCACCAACAGTGTGCAAGAGTTCCTTTTTTCTCCATGTCCTCTCCAACACTTACCTTTCATCTTTTTGATAACAGCCATTCTAACTGGATTGAGTGGTGTCTCATTTGATTTTGATATGTATTTCTCTGATAATTAGTGATGTTGAACATTTTTTATATACTTGTTGACCATTGGTATGTCTTCTTTTGAGAAATGTCTATTAAAGCCCTTGGCCCATTTTTTAATCAGGTTATTTGCTTTCTTACTACTGAGTTGTATAAATTTCCTATATATTTTTGATACTAATTCCTTACTTGATATATGGTTTCCAACTATTTTCTCCCATTCTATAGGTAGTCTCTTCACTCTGTTTCCTTTGTCATGCAAAAGCTTTTTAGCTTGATGTAATCCCATTTGTCTATTTTTGCTTTTGTTGCTGCACTTTCCAGGTCGTATCCAAAAAATTCTTGCTGTAGCTCTTGGAGCTTTTTTTAAGGTTTTCTTCCAGTAGTTTTACAATTTGAGGTCATAAATTTAGGTCTTTAATGCATTCTGAGTTGACTTTGTTCAGTTTAGTCATATTTAAGAGAAGGAAAGCTACAGGTGATTGCTACTATCAGTAATGGCATTATCGTGAATACAGCTACTAGAATTTAAGTTACAATGACTAAGACTAAATAAACTCCTTTACAGCGGTGTTTCTTGAAGTGTGGTCCATTGACTACTTGCCTCAAAATCATGTGAGGTACTTGAGTAAGTGTTAGTTCCTACTGCAATCCAACTGAATTGGAATCTCAGGAGAAGGGGTGATAAACCCAGATTTTTAATGTTGTCCTCCGACAACACTTGCACTTAATTATTATGTACGTTAATGTTTGGGAATCTCTATTCAAGAGAATGTGTATAATTTCAAGCCAATTAATTAATTTTAACATTACAGAGGCTAAAAATGTAATTAAGCTCAAGCAACATTTACCATTTTATCTGATAGAATAGAATATTATATTAGCTATTCATGCTTTTTAAACTTACACATATCAAAGATACTACCAATACACAATATTTTTTAAAGCCCAGTTTCAAAATTTAGATGTCCCTAGGGAACCCTGAGTGCATTCATGACAAGAAAAACACAAAGAATTTTTATAAAGGAAGTTTTCAGTAGGAGAGGAAAATTGTTCTACAAAAGGCAAAACAAAAATATCTGACCAGATCCAATACTAAAGCAATGTATTTTAAATGGAGGGAGTCATGAATTTTGAAATGTATCTGTTTCTATGCTTTGCTTTACAGGAACAGCCAGCTGAAGACTCTCCTGGCCATTGGAGGCTGGAACTTCGGGACTACCCTGTAAGTCTTCTATGGAAAGCATGTTGTTCGTTTGCTATTGAAAACAAGTTAGCCCCATGTGATCACTGTCCCCTTAGACTTCACAGTCTAAGACAGGGTATTGAGGATGTACATAAACAAATATATGAATTAAATAAATTGCTACACCAGAACCTCAATATTAAGTGGAACACAATTTATTTCATACATTTAATTTAGTGGACATTTGGGGGCCCTATCCACAGAGGTTTACTTACTGAGGTTCCCAAACAACCTCTTCTTAAAGTATTTCAAAAGTACAAACCCTGAGGAGAGTGTTATAGTGCTTCCCTCTATTTATCTTCTGGTGGGGGGAGGAATGAGAAACTCACACAAATAAACAAGAGGACTTCTTGGAGGGTACATGTTTGGGGAAGGAACACAGTGTGCTGGGTTTGCCAGGTATTCAAAGAAACAAGGGCAACTTGGGAGAAAGAGCAGAGTTGGGGGGATAACAAAATAAAAGGAATGTTAAGATACCATGGCTGGGAAGAGAGGAGAAAACCAAGAACATGCTTTACTCTGGGCTATGGGTCCTGATGAAGGGCTCTGAGGCAGAAATTGAGAGCTTGATTTTACTCCAAGGTGTTGGGACCACCAAGGCCTCACGCTGCCTTCTTTGGGTCTCCCTCAGTTTCACTGCCATGGTTTCTACTCCTGAGAACCGCCAGACTTTCATCACCTCAGTCATCAAATTCCTGCGTCAGTATGAGTTTGACGGGCTGGACTTTGACTGGGAGTACCCTGGCTCTCGTGGGAGCCCTCTTCAGGACAAGCATCTCTTCACTGTCCTGGTGCAGGTGGGGAAGGAAGTCCCAGTCTTTAGCCCAAAAAGATTCAAAGTCTTTCTTTCCGAGGAGAATTGGGTGGCTCTAGGGTAAAACAAAACTTGAATTTAAACTGATAGAATATTAGCATTGCAAAGATTCTTATATATCATGCATTCATTAAACAAACATTTAATAGCAACAACGAAACAACATGTGAGCTGTGTGCCAGGCACTGCTCTACATGTTGTTTTAAGAACCATAACTCATTTCATCTTCATATTTACTCTATGGCATACATACTATAAGTATTATAATCTTTATTTTACAGATGAGGGAACTAAAGTACAGAGAGGGTTTAAGTAACTTGCCCAAGATCACACAACTAGTAGGCATCATAACTGCCTCGCAGTTTGGCTACAGAGTCCATTGCTTCTAAGCATTACACTAGGCTGCCCGTTATTACTGATATTCTGTGGCAGACATTGTCAGGCTAAATATAAGAATAAGACACTATCCTTGGCTTTGAAGAACTTCTTCTGAGGTGGAAGACTGAAAAAATATGAACAATGACAGTGTATTGTGATAAATGCCATGCTAGAGGTCTGCAGAGTACAAAAGTAACAAGGAAAGAGGGTAACTAATTCTGCTCTGGGGCAGGATCAGAAAGTGTTTCCTAGAGAAAGTGATCCTTGGGCTCAGTCTTGAAAGAAACTAGTGTTAACCAATTAAGTGAGGATGGGAATGGCGCAAATGATATACAGATAAGTGTGAGCAAGTGGGTGAGTAACGGCTGTGAAGTTGCATGAAGAACAAGATAATGTGAGAACTTTTATATTATGTTCAGGAATTTGCACTTTACCCTTGACACAATGGGACAGTTTTGAAGAATTTAAATAGTAGAGAGCTGGCTTTAACAATAGAGGATAAATTAGAAGGAGATGAGAAGGCATGGATAGAATTAGGAGGTTATTGTAGTAAATCAAGCAAGAAATGATCAGGGCCCCAACAAAGGCTCTAACACTGAGGGAAGAAGAAGATGTGTATAAGAGATATCAAGAGGATAGAATCAATAGGATTTGGAGATCAATCGGAAATAGGAAACGGAGAGGACCTCCAGTTTTCTGACTTTGAGGATGTGTTTGATTTTAATGCTGTTAACTAAGACGGTAAATAAAGGAAGAAGTGTAGATTTGAAAGAAGAATTGACCTTGAACTTGATGAGCATGAGGTATCTGTAGAGCATCCTAATGGAATGCCCAGTAGGCATCAGATAAATATCAATCTGGAGTTCAGGACAAAAAAGCTTGACTTGATATACTTGGTTTTTAGACTTACTGTCTCCCAAGACAGATTGTTTGCTATACCATTCTATGTAACAGATCATCACCCAGCCTCTGAATAGTTTCATTGTTAAGTAATAGGTGAAAAGTCAATTTACTTACTTGTTGAATTGCTCTAATGATCATAAACGAATATCTCTTTCTTGGCTGGAACATGCCTGTAGTCATAATTTATAACTTCTGGTCATTGTTTCCAGTTCTTCCTGGTGAAGCAACAGAGAATAAGACTGCACCTTTTGCAGTATATGGGCTTAATGTCTTAAGACAGCTGTAATGCCTTGTCTATAATTTCTCTTATTCCAGTTAAATATCTTAGTTCCTTCAATCAATAACTACATGACAATTTTCAGAGCCAGTCTTCACTGGAACATACTCTGGCACGCCGTAATAGTGCAATTATAAGAACTAAACCCAGTACCCCAAATGAGATTACAGTCGCACAGATACAGGTGGATTAATCTCTAGTATTGAACGGGAACCTATCATCTAGCTGTTACCGCCTTCCTTATTGGCCAGTTCACCATTTTATTTGATGGGATGTCAGTCCTGTAAAGTAGTTCATCTACTTTATGAAACAAATTTCTATACTGCTGGATGTAGGGTATCACTGCAACTGTAGCTTCAAAGTATAGAGATACAATGGAGCTCTGATGGTCATCTGGGACCTGGGTTTTGGTCATGACCTACCTACTAACTCACTGGGGGACTTTGGTGAAGTGTCCTAACTCTTATGCATATTAGATAGCCAGAAAATTCAATAATATTATCTATCCTATCTACTTTATTAGGTTGTTGTGAGACTAAAGTAAAATAAAACATGTGAAAGCAATTTAAGAGAGAAGCATTATACGAACATATGTTTATTATTATTATTTAAGGAGCTAAAATCAGCATCATAGCTGTCCTATTACACCTTATTATTCTGTAGGAAATGCGTGAAGCTTTTGAGCAGGAGGCCAAGCAGATCAACAAGCCCAGGCTGATGGTCACTGCTGCAGTAGCTGCTGGCATCTCCAACATCCAGTCTGGCTATGAGATCCCCCAACTGTCACAGTGAGTGATGTTCCTTATCTTCAAACTCCTGGAGGTGTCACTCGGGCACACTAGACTTGTCCTTGGTCTGGCTTGCTATTCAGGGACCTTGTTTAGGAGACTTTAGAAGTGGTGTCCTGTGCCTGCATAGGTGTGGGAAATGACCATCAGAATGATTTTAAATCCTCCACCCCACCTCAGGTACCTGGACTACATCCATGTCATGACCTACGACCTCTATGGCCCCTGGGAGGGCTACACTGGAGAGAACAGCCCCCTGTACAAATACCCAACTGACACTGGCAGCAACGCCTACCTCAATGTGGTGAGTCCCTGTACAGATGCAAATGCAGACCAGAGATGATGACGAAAATCACACAGAGACTGGGACACAAAGTAGACATAAATTCTGCAAGTGTCTCACTTAAACAACTGTCCTCAAGTTGATCATATTTCATTAACTACAACTTCGCCAAAATGTTTTGAAAAAAATACTAATCCATCTGAAATTAACAGCATAGAGTTTTACCTGTTGGAATAGGGGACTAATATAACTAAGCACTGGGTCTTCAGCTGGTTGGGCCCTGTAACTAACCCACTGACATTGCAGGATTATGTCATGAACTACTGGAAGGACAATGGAGCACCAGCTGAGAAGCTCATCGTTGGATTCCCTACCTATGGACACACCTTCATCCTGAGCAACCCCTCCAACACTGGAATTGGTGCCGCCACCTCTGGTGCTGGTCCTGCTGGGCCCTATACCAGGGAGTCTGGGACCTGGGCTTACTATGAGGTATGTAGATTGGACTGAAAAATGCTCTGTGAATTCCATGCACTGTGCCTTAGGGCTAGAATCTGCTGAAATCTTGAATGTTCATTCTGTCTCCTACCTAAATGCTTTAAACACAGCTGCTTAAAGTGTTTAAATAACATTCATTTACATAATTCAAATGAAGAGCATTTAACAGTGCATAATATCCCTTCACACAACAGACTACCTTTTTAATGTAATTTATATTAGCACACAGGTAATAAAATAAATATACCTGTCATATTACTGTGGGTTCCCAAAATCATTTGACAAGCAACTTGATCCTCTTTACTACAAATAAAAACCTGTAATTAGAAATTGAGCAAAACCCCAACTGGAGACATGAAAGAAGAAAAATTTGAAACATGTTTTTCTTTAATGGGAGTAACATTTAAAAGATTTGAATCTCTTGACTTTTGAAAGATCTGTACCTTCCTGAAAAATGGAGCCACTCAGGAATGGGATGACCCTCAGGAAGTGCCCTATGCCTATCAGGGCAATGTGTGGGTTGGCTATGACAACGTCAAGAGCTTCGATGTTAAGGTAAGATCAGTCCCTTAAATGTGCTGAGGTCCCAGCCCTGAGTCCCAGGAAAGCAAGTGATTCCTGTTATCCTCTTTCTTTAAACAGGCTCAATGGCTTAAGCACAACAAATTTGGAGGTGCCATGGTCTGGGCCATTGATCTGGATGACTTCACTGGCACTTTCTGCAACCAGGGCAAGTTTCCCCTAATCTCCACCCTGAAGAAGGCCCTCAGCCTGCAGAGTGCAAGTAAGTGACTGAGAGGGAATGCCCAGGTGTATAAATGCCCCTTCTCCAACTCAAAAAGCAACCCTGATGTCTTCCCACCTCCCCCCTGCCCAGGGATCCTCTTTCCATTTCACCTCACTGCTCTTGCCCAGATGAGAGACAGGTTTTACCCTTGAACAGCCATGTCAGGAACATTATGCACTTATGGGAAGCCAGGCCTAACTGGGTGGGTGTTCTAAGTCTGCTAAGTCTTAAGTGTGTGGAAGAGCCTCAAGAAATTATGCTAACATCAATATAAGTATCTGCTTCTCTATGAATCCCTTATTCAAAGTCTTTCTCAGCCCACCTGGGGAGATTAAGAAACCCTCATCAATGCTCACATATCTCTAATCAGTGATTCAGGGGATGTATCTATTATCTAAATTTTTTCCAGATTTTTCCTAGAATTTATTTGTTCACCATTTATGCCCAGATTCTAGAAGAGTGTTTTGCATACATTTGGTGGTTAGTAAATACTTTTTTGAATGATTTAGATGTTCTAAGGAAAGAGCAACCTTTTTTTACAATTAAAAGCCAGGCTGGCTTGACACAATAGCTTTACTTATCTCCTGAATATGGAGCTACTTTCTCTTCTCAGTTGCAGGGATCCAGAGCCAACTGCACCCCACCTCCACACTTCCACTCCCACAGTTCTCTTCACCTCTAGGTGAAGCTTAGAGCCTCTCCCAAGCCCACTAGTCTGCTTTTACTGCTGTATGTTTCAGGTTGCACGGCTCCAGCTCAGCCCATTGAGCCAATAACTGCTGCTCCCAGTGGCAGCAGGAGTAGCAGCGGGAATGGGAGTAGCGGCTCTGGAGGCAGCTCGGGAGGCAGTGGATTCTGTGCTGGCAAAGCCAATGGCCTCTACCCCGTGGCAAATAACAGAAATGCCTTCTGGCACTGCCTGAATGGAGTCACGTACCAGCAGAACTGCCAGGCCGGGCTTGTCTTCGACACCAGCTGTGATTGCTGCAACTGGGCGTAAACCTGACCTCGTCTATATTCCCTAGAGTTCCAGTCTCTTTTGCTTAGGACATATTGCTCATACCTAAAGTCCTGCAATAAAATCAGCAGTCAAAACATGACTGTCCTTGCTTTTAAGTGATTTGGATGGAAACCTTTTCCAGATATGAAAATAGGAGCTATGCATGGGGGTGGAGTGGTGGAGTAGAGTGTGGGAGGAAGTGGTGGAGCTAACAGCGTCACAGTCTTCTATCTGCCTGTGTTCATCTGCATGAAGTTTGGAAGCTGTAAGGAGGAAATGTCTGAATGTTTGGTGCATGGGAGGGATGAAGATATGAAGAGGATAGGTCTGTCACCAGGCAATTTTCCTCAGGAAGGAGCTGAAGTGCTTCTGTAAGACTGGGGGACATAGGCAGTGCTGCCTGGCTTGCTCAAGGAGTGGAAGACTGGGACATCCTCTCCACTTCTACTGAAGACCTAGAGCTGGTCCAACACCTCCTGGACTGGCAGCTTTGGGAAGATTTGTGCAGTAGATTCCATTTAGGGTGTCTGCCTAGCCCATGGGCCAGCCAGGCTCCCTTTCTCAGGAGATGACACCTACCATTGGACTCGTAGTGGTGGCCACCAGTTGCTGTGCTTGTATGCATACCCCCTCCCATGGCTTGGCTGATAGACTGGGATAGACATCAGGCTCAAGAGGGCCAATAAGATCATCACACCTCAGAATTTGCAGCTCGGAACAAGGAATTGCCTGTCATCACTCGTGTGGGTGGGTCTGCAATATGTAAGCTCAGGAGCTGTAGCGAGGGACTAGGGGGAAGGAAAAGTTGTCCTAGATGCAGAGCTGAGCTACAGACAAAAGCCAGGATGTGAGATGAGAGAGATCACTTACTGATAGATGGCTTTCTTCTTTTTTTTTTTTTTTTTTTGAGATGAAGTCTCGCTCTATCAGCAGGCTGCAGTGCAGTGGCATGATCTCGGCTCACTGCAACCTCTGCCTCCCGGGTTCAAGTGATTCTCCTGCCTCATCCTTCCAAGTATCTGGGATTACAGGCACGTGCCACCATGCCCAGCTAATTTTTGCATTTTTAGTAGAGACGAGGTTTCACCATGTTGGTCAGGCTGGTCTCAAACTCCTGACCTCAAGTGATCCACCCACCTTCGCCTCCCAAAGTGCTGGGATTATAGGCGTGAGGCACCATGCCTGGCCAGATAGATGGCTTTCTAGCTTTTGATTATAGTTCCTTCCTGAGGCACAGATGCACTTTTGCCTATGGATTTTGTGAAATATCCCTATAACTACATAATAAATTCCTCTTTGCTGCTTAAGCTAACTAAAGTTTGTTTATTTTACATGCAAATGAAAGAAACCTAAATAACGTAATGAGAATATAAGGGCTCATTTCTTTTTTCTGGCATTCTTACTATGTGTCAAACTGTTCTAAATGTTTTACATGTATTTTCCTATTTAGTTTTCCTAGCAACTTTATGAGGTGGATAACATTAACTCCAGGAAACTGAAGTAGAGATGAATTAATTAACCTGCCCCAAATCACACAGCTAGTTAGTTGCAGAGCCAGATACATAGCCAGGTGGGCTGGCCCCAGAGCTCACGGTCTTATCTACTATGTTTTACTTGCCTCCCTTGACACACACCACATTGTTCTCATGGGAGATGACAGCACTGGTGGCAGTGATGAGGTGCACACCACTCTCTGGGCAACATCATTCATTCATAAACTCACACCATTTATTGATTATTATGTGTCAGGTCATATTCTAGGTACTGAAGACATAGTGGTAAATAAGACGTACTCTACTCTCATGGGGATTATATTTTGCTCGTGGAAGTGTTAGATGATAAATAAGCAAATGAACAAATGAGAAAAGTAAAACAGTGATAGAAAGTGACCAAAAGAGGAGACTACTTTATTTGGAGCAATCCCAGAAGGCTTCTCTGAGGAGGTCCTATACAAGATGGCCTTGACAGTCAAAAAGAGTTGTCTGTTTTGGGATCTGGGAAAAGTGTGTTTTGGGCAGAGGGACTAAGTGCAAAGTCCTTGAGGTGGAAATGAACATGGAGTGTTAGATACAAGAAGCCCACCATGGCCATGAGGTGGTGGGCACAGGGAAGAAATAGGCAGGGGTCAGATCATGCAAGGTCTTGAAACATGGTTAGAAGTTTGTGTTTTATTTTAAGTGGGCTGTGAAGCCATTGGAAAGTGATAGCAGGGATGAGGTTGGTGACAGGATCTAAATTCAACATTGATGAGATGAGGCTGGAATAGGATTAAAGAATATAGGAAAATGGCACTCATGGCGATGGTAGTCAATGGATTGACTGAGCACCTTTGTGACATGCCTTGAAGATTGAAGACAGAAGTGGGGGACTTGTGTCTTCAGTGAGCAGAGGAAGGCAAGAGACAGTAAAAGTGGGTATCACTAGTAATGTCATTATATTTCTA
Organism: Pongo abelii; assembly: GCF_028885655.2. Lineage (NCBI taxonomy): Eukaryota > Metazoa > Chordata > Mammalia > Primates > Hominidae > Pongo > Pongo abelii. The sequence continues at coordinate 121,413,036 of NC_071985.2, read as the reverse complement.
GTCAAAGAATGATGAAATCTGGAGTAAAATAGAGCATAGAAATTTTGGGGGTGGCTTTTGAAAGGAGTTTCCTATTTAGGTCACTACTAAAGTAAATAGCACTGAGGGGGAACATGGGGATGCGGGGCTCTGGAGTTAACGAAAAAACGACATGACATCAGCTGTTGGCTTTGAGGAAGAGCGTCTTTGAACAACATAGTGTCCAGTGGCTAAATCAAAGTGGTTTTCAAAACTAGCACCTTTTTCAATGCCACTATTTTCCCACAAAGAAGAATTCTGCCACCATTTCTAGAACAGGGAAATTATTGCAGCCAAAAAAAGTAGTGTCCCCTCCATTTTTCTTCCTATTTTTACATATGAATTGGTCATTCAAATGCATGTTTACTGTGCACCTACTACGTGCAAAAAGAAGGCGAGCATGAGCTAGCTCCCCTGACCACTCTGACCTCACCTCCAACAATTCTCACTCACTCCATTCCAACTATGTCATCTTCTTGCTGTTTCTCAAGTATTCCAGGCATGTGTTGCCTCAGGGCCTTCATACAAGCTAGAACACACTTTCCATAGATTTCCATTTGACTCTTTCCCTCACTTCCTTCAGGCTTTTCCTGGAAGTCACCTTCTCAGTGAGGTCTTTCCTGGCCACTCAACCTAATTTTGAAACCCCCTTTCTCCGCCTCTCCCTGCTGTGCTTCTTTTGCCCTTTCTTGACACTTGTCACTACCTGACCTACCATTCATTTAATGTATTTACCTTTTTTATCGTCTACCTCCCTCACTAGTATTAACCTCCATGAGGAAAGGCATTTCTGTTCACTGCAACATTCTCACTGCCTAGAACAAGGCCTGGCATATTATAAGAGAATAAATACTTGGTGAATTAATAAATGAATGAGGTAAAGGAAGTGAGATAGGAATTAACAAGCTGACCCCTCATGTCAGGTGGTATGTGGTCCATGGCAGACTTCTCTCAGCAGACATAAAGGGTTGAGTAGGCCTGCAGTTTCATGCAGGTCAGTCCTGGGTGCTACCACTCACAGGAAGATGAATTCTGTCTTCTTGTTAGCTGCCTGCAATTTCCCATCCCCAGGCATAGAAGATAGCATGTTATGCCCTGACTGTGCTAATAGGAATAAGAAGATGATAAAAAGATTAATGACAATAGAGAAGTAGCAGCAACCTGTTTGAATACAATGTAAGAGACCAGAATATGCCACCTCAAAATAAGTATTATTTTGATTTGAGGGCAACTGAAAAGAGTCACATACAAGAGAAATTCTCTGCCTTCCCACTATAGGCTAAAAAACAGGACATAAATTTATAAAAGTCTCTTGTCCATTCTCTACCAGGAAGGACAAATGGTGGTGAGCCTGTAGATGACTTGCATCCCAATCATTGCTGTGCGGTGTCCTGACCATATTTCGTGTCTCCTGATGCCTTCAGTACTGACTTATTAAACATTTAGCTGTACAGAAAAAAAAAAAACCAAGCTGAATATTTCAAGCATCAGGCAATGTACTTTATATAGGTTATCTCCTACTTAGTGAGTATTGTCCCCAGGTTTCAGGGTGAGAAAATCAAGACCTTGTGAGGATAAGCAACTTGCCAAGGATCACAGAGCTGGTAATTAGTGGACCTCATTCTCAAAAATTAGGCCTCTCTGGCTCTCTTTAAACCACAATGCTGCCTTGCACAAATCAATGTCACAATGACTTGAAGAGGGACTTCCAGAGTGGGGCTGTTGCTTAGCAGCCAGTCTTAGTTACACCCTTCATTTTCTTGGTTAAAGTCCCCATGTGACAGTGGCAACTCATGGAAATAATACATGAGAGATCCAGGCTTACTGGAAGTTCCCCTGAGGACCTATTCTTGCCCAGAACGACTGAGAAATCCAGAAGGTCCATGCTATCTTCTCTACCCGGGAGCTTGAGAGGCAACAAAACCATATCATGGATCAGACAGCCATACATCTGGAACTTTGGTAATGGTAATCATGTTCTTGGACTCTAGTAGATGTATGAAAACTCATATTTTTAGCATTGGAGTCTAACTGGAAAGAAGTAGAATATTCACAAGGTCTCTGGTTACACAAGTTCTCTGATTCTGGATGGAGGCAGAGAGTGTTCCACTCACCAAATTATTTGCTTCAGCAAAGGCCAGCTCCCATCTTAATAAACCTGCACTGTTTCTTCATCTGCACAAAGATACCCTTGGAGCTAGCTGCAGCCCTGGGCATGGAGGTGGTAAAGTGGAAGTGCCTTAATATTTGTTAAATACCAAATATAGGTTAGTCCCTCACTGTATATGATTTGTCCTTGTGTTAGCTCCGAAATTCTTATGGCATCCTTAGGAGGAAAGAAATGATTCATGCCATTTTATAAATAAACCAAGGCTTAGGAAGTTTAAGTAACTTCCACAAGGTCACATAGCTAGTCAATGACAGACTAATACTTATTGAAAGCCAGTGCTGAGAAATTTCAAAGCCTTTGTTCATCCCTCTACCATCGGATGGTAGATGTAGGTTTTACGAAAGTCTAGAAGATAGTATATAGAAATTATATTTTCCTCCTCTCTTTCTCTCTTCTCCAGAATAGAGATCTCTATTCTCTTGGACAGGGATTCTCAATCTTGCTTTGAGTGGTAGATTATTTTATAACACTTTATTTATTATCCTAAAATTAGAATTAATTCATGGATGACATAACCTACTACATATAATTTCACAAACAACTTGGTATAATGCCCTAACTATAAAGTAAAGGAGAAAAAATAATTTCTAACAAAATAATATGGATTTCAGTATATAAATGTTTAGATGTAACTACTTTAGAGACAATGAAGTAGTCAGATTCTTGCACCATATGTTGTATAATGAATTAGTCTAGAATTAAGAGATCAAAAGTCTTTTCATACAAGCAGTTTAGGAAAATAGAAGAATAGAGTTATAAGTGGACACCAGAACAAAAACCAGTGTTAGGAGAACTAATAACACTCCAGACTTACCAGTTTCTGATAGCAGAAAAAGGTAAATAGCTTTAGTTGAAATAGGAATAATACCTAGACAAATTACAAGCCATTGAAATGAAAAGAGGAAGAGAGTGTAAATATGCTATTTTTTTACTGATGCATTATATTTTACCTATTTATGGGGTATATGTGATATTGTTACTTGCATAGAATGTGTAATGACCAAGTCAGGGTATCTGAGGTGTCCAGTACTTTGAGTATTTGTCACTTCTATATATTAGGAACAATTCAAGTCCTCTCTTCCAGTTACTTTGAAATATACCATTTGCTATCAATAACCATAGTCACTCTGCTGTTGAATGATAGAACTTACACCTTGTATCTAAATGTATGTTTGTACCTGTTAACCTATCTCTCATGCCCCACCAACCACTCACCCTTTCCAGCCTCCAGTATCTATCATTCCACTCTCTATTCTCTACCTTTATGAGATCAACGTTTTTAGCTCCTACATATAAGTGACATTGTCTTTCTGTGTCTGGGTTATTTCACTTAACATAATGCCCTCGGGTTCTATCCATGTTGCTACAAGTGACATGATTTCACTCTTTTTTTATAACCAAATAGTATTTCATTGGGTACATATACTACATTTTCTCTATCCATTCATCTGTTTGTTTTATATCTTTACAATTGTGAATACTGCTGCAATAAACACACAAATGCAGGTATCCCTTTGATATACTGCTAGATCATATGGTAGTTCTATTTTTAGATTTTTGCAATTTCCATACTGTTTTCTATAGTAGTTATAATAATTCCCATTTCTGCCAACAATATATAAGAGTTCCCTTTTCTCCACATCTTCACCACCATCTGCTATTTTTAGTCTTTTTAATAATAGCCATTCTAACTGGGGTAAGATGGTATCTCATTGTGGTTTTAATTTGCAATTTTCTGATGATTAGTAATGTTGAGCTTTTTTTCATATACACATTAGCCATTTCTTTGTCTTCTTTTGAAAATTGCCTATTCATGCTTTTTGTCCAATTTTTAGTGAGATTTTATTTGTTTTTTATTTTTGAGTTGTTTTACTTCCTTGTATATTGTGGATATTAGTCCCTGTCTATGAATACTTTGCAAATATTTTCTCCCATTCAACAGGTTATCTCTTCACTCTGTTGATTGCCTCATTTGCTGAACAGAAGCTTTTTAGTTTAATATAGTCAATTTGTCTATTTTTTAAATTATCTGTGCTTTTGATGTCTTAGCCATAAAGTCTTTGCCTAGACCAATGTCCTGAAGTGTTTTCCCTATGTTTTCTTCTAGTAGTTTCATAGTTTCAAGTCTTACATTTAAATCCTTAATAAATCTTACATTGATTTTTTTATATGATGAGAGACAGAGGTCCAGTTTCATTCTTTTGCATTTGAATATCCATCTCTCTTTGTTGTGTCTGTGCCAGGTTTTGGTATCAAGATGATGCTAGCCTCATAGAATGGGTTGGGGAGGAGTCCCTCCTCCTCAATTTTTTGGAATCATTTCTGTAGGAAAATGGTCCCAGCTCTTCTTTGTACTTCTGGTAGAATTCTGCTGTGAATCTATCAGGTCCCAGGCTTTTTTTCATTTGTAGGCTATGTATTACTGATTCAGTTTCAGAGCTTCTCATTGGCCTATTCAGGGAATTAATTTCTTCCTGGCTCAGTCTTGGGAGAAGGTATGTGTCCAGAAATTTATCCATCTCTTCTAAGTTGTCTAGTTTTTATGCATAGAGGTGTTCTCAGTAGTTTCTGATGGTTGTTTTTATTTCTGTGGGATCAGTTGTAACATTCCCTTATCATTTCTAATTGTATTCATTTGGATCCTCCCTCTTTTCTTCTCTATTAGTCTAGCTAGTGGCCTATTTTATTATTTTTTCCAAAAGCCAACTCCTGGATTCACTGATTTTTTGAATTTTTTTTTGTCTTAATTTCCTTCAGTTAAGCTCTGATTTTTGTTATTTCTCATCTTCTGCAAGCTTTGGGGTTGATTTGTTCTTGCTTTTCTAATTCTTTTAGTTGTGAAGTTAGGTTAATTTGAGATCTTTCTAATGTTCTGATGTGGACATTTAATGCTATGAATTTTCCTCTTAATGCTGTTTTAGCTGTGTCCCAGAGATTCTGGTATATTGTTATCTTTGTTCTCATTATTTTCAAAGAACTTCTTAATTTCTGCCTTAATTTCATGATTTACCCAAAAGTCATTCAGAAGCATATTGTTTAATTTCCATGTAATTGCATAGTTTTGAGCAATTTTCATAGTCTCGACTTCTATTTTTATTGTGCTGTGGTTTAAGAGTGTGTTTGGTATGATTTTGTTTCTTTTACATTTGTTGAGGTTATTTTATGTCCAATTATGTGGTCGATTTTAGAGTATGTGCCAGGTGGCAATGAAAAGAATGTATATTCTGTTGTTTTTAGATAGAGAGTTCTGTAAAGGTCTATCAGATCCATTGGGTCCAATGTTGAGTTTAGGTCCTGAATATCTTTGTTAATTTTCTTCCTCAGTGATCTGTCTAATACTGTCAGTGGAGTGTTGAAGTCTCTCAATATTATTGTGTGGGAGTCTATGTCTTTTTGCAGGTTGCTAAGAACTTGCTTTATGAATCTGTGTGCTTCTGTATTGGGTGCCTATATATTTAGGAAAGTTAGGCCTTCTTATTGAATTGAACCCTTTACCATTATGTAATGCCCTTCTTTGTCTTTTTTTATCTTTGTGAGTTTGAAATCTCTTCTGTTGGAAATTAAGAGGCAACTCCTCCTTTTTTCTGTTTTCCATTTACTTGATGGATTTTCCTACATCCCTTTATTTTCAGCCTATGAGTGTCATTACTTGTGAGATAAGTCTCTTGAAGACAGCACACCATTAGTTCTTGCTTTTTTATCCAGCTTGCCACTCTGTGCCTTTTAAGTGGGGCATTCAGCCCAGTTACATTCAAGGTTCGTATTAATATGTGTGGATTTGATCCTATCATTGTGCTGTTAGCTGGTTATTATGTTGGCTTGTTTGTTTAGTTGCTTTACAATTACACTGGTCTGTGTGCTTAAGTGTGTTTTTGTGTTAGCTAGTAGTGGTCTTTCTTTTCTATATTTAGTGCTCCTCTCAGGATCTCTTGTAAGGCAGACCTGGTAATGAATTCTCTCAACATTTACTTATCTAAAAAGAATCTTATTTCTCCTTCACTTAGGAAGCTTAATTTGGCTGGATATGAAATTCTTGGTTGAGTATTGTTTTTCTTTAAAAGTGTTGAATATAGGCCTCCGATCTCTTCTGGCTTGCAGGGTTTCAGTGGAGAGGTCCCCTGTTAGCCTCATGGGGTTCCCTTTGTAGGTGACCTGACCTTTCTCTCTAGCTGCTTTTAACATTCTTTCTTTCATCTGGACCTTGGAAAATCTGATGATTGTGTCTTGGGGATGATCTTCTTGTGTAGAATCTTGCAGGAGTTCTCTTTATTTCCTGAATTTGACTGTTGGCCTCTCTAGCATAGTTGGGGAAGTTTTCATGGATGACATACTGATATATGTTTTCCAAGTTGTTTGCTTTCTTCCCCTCCCTTTCAGGGCTGCCAATGATTCGTAAATTTGGCCTCTTCACATAAACCCATATATATATATATATATATATATATATTTTTTTTTTTTGAGATGGAGTTTTGCTCTTGTTGCCCAGGCTGGAGTGCAGTGGCACAATCTCGGTTCACTGCAACCTCCACCTCCCAGGTTCAAGTGATTCTCCTGCCTCAGCCTCCTGAGTAGCTGGGACTACACGCATGCACCACCATGCCTGGCTAATTTCGTATTTTTAGTAGAGACAGGGTTTCACCACGTAGGCCAGGCTGGTCTTGAACTCCTGACCTCAGGTGATCTGCCCGCCTCAGCCTCCCAAAGTGCTGAGATTACAGGTGTGCGCCACCACCCCCAGTCATAATCCCATATTTCTCAGAAGTTTTGTTCATTCATTTTCATTTTTTTCTTCATTTTTGTCTGACTGTCTTATTTCAGAGAACCAGTATTCAGGTTCTGAGATTCTTTCCTCAGCTTGGTTTATTCTGGTGTCAATATTTGTGATTGCATTGTGAAATTCTTGTATTGTTTTTCAGCTCTGTCAGATCCATTAGGTTCTTTTTTATACCAGCTATTTTGTCCTTCAGCTCCTGTATTGCTTCATTGTGATTTTTATTTTTCCTGGATTGGGTTTTGCTATCCTCCTGAATCTCGATAATCTTTGTTCCTATCCATATTCTGAATTCTATTTCTGTTATTCCAGCCAGTTCAGCCTGGTTAAAAACTCTTGTTGGAGAGCTGGTATGGTCATTTGCAGGATATACCACACTCTGGCCTTTTGAGTTACTAGAGTTCTTGCATTGGTTCTTTCTCATCTCTGTCTGTGGGTGTTCATTTAACTGCAGTGTAGATTGAGTACAATCACTAGACTTCTTTTCTGGATGTTTTCACCAGGCTGAGGCTTTGTGCAGGGACTTTATTTGAAGCTGACTTCTTGTCTCTGGTTTCAGAGGGAGGTTTGTTAGTGAGGTATTTTTGGTGTTGAAGCTTTGGGGTGTGATCCAGCAAGTGGCACTTAGGCTTATCGGTCAGTCAGTAGACTCTTGCTTGGTTATGCAGCTCCCTATGTTTCTGCACAGTTGCAGCATTTTCTTTTTCAATGCTCTGAAATTGCAGAGTTCCTCTCCCGCTTCAGTGCTGGCTGTAGATTGTGACTTGGCACTCCTGAGTTGCCCACTGCAGCTCTGGGGTGATCTCAGTGCTTATGTTTCTTCCCCACCATGGAGGCAGCAGAGGAAGAGATCTTAGTAGTGGTTGTGGCCAAGGGTTACTTGCTTGTCTCCTGGGGGCTCCACACCAAAGAAATGCAGTTCAGCAATCACTCAGTGCAATCAGCCCAGGATGGAGGGTCTGTGCTGTGGGCCCAAGCCAGGGGTTCCTTGTCTGGTGATGAGCAGTTGTGGGGACCCATGGGAGATGAACTGGCCTCTTCTCCTCTCCTTCATTTCTGAAAAATATCTTTACTGGGAATAATATTCTTGACTGGCAGTTTTTTCTATTCACTTTGAAAACTCAAAGCACTTTGAAAATATCAACCCATTCTCTCCTGCCCTATAAGGTTTCTGCTGAGAAATCTGCTACTAATCTAATAGTTGAATAGACATTCCTTTGTGTGTGACTTGATACTTTTCTCTTGCTGCTTTCAAAATTCTTTCTTTGTCTTTTACTTTTGACAATTTGAATATAATGTGCCTCAGGACCTGTTTGGGTGGAATCAATTTAGCATTCTTTGAGCTTCCTGAACCTGGATGTCTGTCTCTTTCCCTAGACTTGGGAAGTTTTTTGATATAATTTCATTTAAATATGTTTCTCTCACATTTTCTCTTCACTTTTGCAATGCCCATAGTATGGACTTAATGATGTCCATAAATCCTGTAATCTTTCTTCATTCTTTCTAATTCTTTCTTCTTCTTTTTTTTAATCTGCCTGTGTTACTTCAAAGGACATGTCTTTTAAGTTCAGAAATTGTTTCTTCTACTTAGTCTAGTCTGTTGTTGAATCTCTTAATTGTATATTTATTTATTTCATTCATTGAGTTATTCAGCTCTAGGATTTGTTTGGTTCTTTTTTATGATATCTATCTCTTTCTTAAATTTCTTATTCAAATCAGGAACTGTTTCCCTTATTTCATTGAATTGTCTATCTGCATTCTTTGTATCTCACTAGGATTCCTTAATATTATTATTTTAAATTCTTTTTTTGGGGGGACATTCCATATATTTCCTTGTGATTGGGGTCTGTTACTGGAGAATTTTTTTTTGGTGTGGGGTGGTGACATGTTTTCTTGCTTTGTCATGTTGATGTGTCCCTAAATTGATTTCTACACATCTGACAGGAAAGTCATCTCTTCAAATGTTATGCAGTAGGTTTCATAAAGAAAGACTTATTATATGAACAGGTCTTGGGATGTCAGTTCAGGGAGGGTGCATTGGCCTTGTTCTAGGTGGAGTAGTAGTGTGTTCTCTATGTAGTGACCAGCTATAAACCACAATGATGGCATTTGAGAGTTCCTCAGTGGCTTAAGCTAAGAGAATTGGTGGCAATGATGATTTAGTTTTGTCAGAGTGGGCTCACTAAGCTGTTTTTCAGGTCAGGGGCATGTGTGTGCAGAGGGTGGGTTGGCCAACTTGGAGTCTGTCTCACCAGGATTGGAGCCACATGGCTGTTATTCTGGCTAGTAGAATGGGCATGTGGTTACTTGGAGGTGTGCCTGCCTGGGCAGTCTGTGGGGCTGTTATGCAGTTGTTTGGCTTCTTGGTTGGCCTGAGGATGTGTCTTCTGGAGACAACCCACAGCAGTTTCTCAGGTCTGGGACCCAGCTCTATGACTGCTTCGTTGCCCTAAGGCCATGTTTGTCATATGTAGCCCATCAGGCTGTTTCTCAGGCCTGGATTGTGGTCAGGAGGCTTCTTGGCTGGTCTAGTTATGAGTCTGCAGTGGGAGGCCTATAAAGTTATTTCTGTGGCTTAGGACACAGACCTACAGCTACTTGGCTGGACTGGGGGCATTTCTGCAGACAGTAGACCACAGGGATTTTTCAGAGGCCTGAGACGTAGGCACAGGACTGCTCAACTGGCCTAGGAGTATCTCTGCTTGAGGTGATCTGTGGGGCTGGTTCTCAGGTCTGGCATGTAGGTTCAAGGTTTACTTGGCTGGTCTGGAGGTACACACAGGGCTTTTCTGAGACACAGACACAGGGCTGCTCAGCTGGTCTGGAGGGGTGGCCTGTGGGATGGCTTCTTGGGCCTGGGACAATGGTGCATAGCTGCTTGGCTGATCTAGGGATGTGTCTGCAGGAGGTGACCCACAGGACAGTTTCTGAGGCCCAGAAAATGAGCAAACAGCTGCTCAGCTGGCCTGGGGGCTTGCCCTCCAGGGGCAACCTGTGAATTTCTCAGTCCTGGGGCATAGACACATATTTGCTCCACCAGCCCAGAGGCATTTGTACCAGGTGCCACCTGTGGAGCTGTTTCTCAAGCTCTAATTGTAGGCACAGGGGCACTGGACAGGTCAAGGGCCTGTCTGCAGTGAGAAGGGCATCTCAGGGCTGTTTTTCAGGCCCTGGATGCAGGCCCATAGCCACTCCACTGGCCTGGGAGCATGTCAGATGCTCAGAGGCTTAAGAGTCTCTCCTGTTTGGGGAAGGGTGCACAGCAGTTTGGCTGGCCTGAAGGCAGGTTCACCCTGGATGGAACTTTCAGGCTATTCCCCTGGCTGGGGGTGAAAGCAGTGGGAATTGATTTCCCTGCTGTGCACGACCAGCATCACAGCCCATCCTAGATCAGGCTCCATACTGCTAGGGCTGCAACATTCAACCACCAGTGGAAGCTTGTGGAATAAAGATGGAGCTGCAGTGCTGGAGAGGTGCGGTGGCTATTGGCCCCCAGAGGAGGAAGCACTCCAGAAGTACCTCTGGTCTCAAGACGGCTCCACGCTGCAGCAGTTTGGCTCATAGAGGGGTGAGGTATATACCCTTGTGCTCCTAATCTGGGGCAATGCAGCTGTGTGATTTCCCAGCACATCTCCAAACTGGACTCAGGGCTCATGAGGACTGTGGTATTCTCCTGTTGTAAGGACTGTAGGTGTTTGTGGTGACTGGTGGGAATCTTCTGCTTACCTTTTCCCCACAATGGGAAGTCCCTCTTGACTCCCAGCAGATTTGATTCAGGTGGGGAAGGAGAGGCTGCAGAGGAAGGGTGCCTCCATTCTGCCCTCCTGGACTTCCCATGACCAAAGATGCATCTTTACTCCTCCACTGTACTATAGCACTCTCTGTCTGATACTCTGGTCAAATCTTAGCTGTTTATTCATTGCCTTGGTACCTTCTTCTTTTGGGGAGTGTCAGAAATAAATGTCAGGCATCTGCAATCAGCCCTCTTGCTGATGTTCAGAACCTCACAACCAGAAGTAGGCAATTCTGAGCTGGAAGGCCTGGTCTGTCATTCTCATTGCATATACAGTCCATCATTGATCAAAATGTCTTTATGTGGTGCGTGACTGTATTGGTATAGATTTGATGATTTTTACTTTCATTAATAGTTTAGATAATATTAATATTTGTAGGTAATCACAGTGTTTTTTGAAAACAATGTTTACATTATTAGTGACATAAAGCATATTTCACAAAGTACCTTGAAAATATGGTAATCCTTTCTTGCATCGGTAAACTGGTTTGCTTCAGACTAATTCTCCAGCTGAGAACAGGTAGAAAAGGCTGGACTAAATAACTAAAATACATATGTTTGACGATATCAAAGATATACCAAGAAAGAAAGAACATGCAAAGCCAAAATCTCAGAGAGAAAAGTGGCGACAGTTTAGGAAGGGCAGGGCTCCAATCATTTACTAGAGCTGAGGCAAATCTGGGCTTAGGGCACCACCTGGAGCTCAAAAGGAGGCAGTGACCTAGCAGTAAAGAATCTATTAGTAAATATATCCAATAAAAACCAAAACAAGCCAGACAGAGAAGGCTGGAATAAATAATACTTCAACGCCAAGACACAGATGTACATTCACAAGAAACAGAAGCAGACAGGGAACCATCACCTCCCCAAATGGACAAAGCAAGGAACCAGTAACTGACCCTACTGAGACAAGATATGTGAGTTCTCTGACCAGAAATTCAAAATAGCAGTTTTAAGGGAACTCAGTGATCTCTAAGATAACACAGAAAAGCAATTCAGAAACTTATCAGAGAAATTTTAAAAAGAGATTTAAATGATAATTTTTAAAACTTTTAAAAATGGAACTGAGAAAATAATTTTCTGAGCTGAAAGATTCATTAGAGGCTCTCAACAGCAGAATGGATCAATGAAAGGAAAGAATCAGTGAGGTCAAAGATGGATTATTTGAAAATAAACAGATGCCACACAAGGTGGCTCATGCCTGTTAATCCCAGCACTTTGGAAGGCTGAGGTTGGCAGATCACTTGAGCTCAGGAGTTTGAGACCAGCCTGGCCAACATGGCAAAACCCTGTCTCTACCAAGAATACAAAAATTAGCTGGGCGTGGTGGTGCGCACCTGTAATCCCAACTACTTGGGAGGCTGAGGCAGGAAAATCACTTGAACATGGGAGGAGGAGGTTGCAGTGAGCTGAGATTGGGTCATTGCACTCCAGCCTGGGTGACAGAGTGAGTCTCTGTCTCAAAAAAAAAAAGAAAGAAAGAAAGAAAAGAAAAGAAACAGAGAAGTAAAAGAAAAAAAAGAATAAAAAACGTAGAAAATTTCCTACAAGACATACAAAATTACCTCAAAAGACCCAATGTAAGAATTATTGGTGTTCAAGAGGGAGTCGAGCAGGAGCAAGGGGTAGAATCTCATTCAAAGAAATAATAACAGAAAACTTTCCAAAACTTGAGAACAATATAAACATCTATGTACAGTAAGGTCTGACAACATTAAACAGATATGACTCAAATAAGACTACCCCAAGGAATAAACTCTCAAAGGTCAAGGAGAAAGAGAAGATCCTAAAAGCGGCAAGAGAAAAGAAGCAAATAACATATAAGGATCCCCAATTCACCCAGCAACAGATTCCTCAATGGAAACTATACAGGCTAGGAGTAAGCATAATGACATTTTCAAAGTGCTGAAAGAAAAAAACTGCCAGCTAAGAATACCATATCCAGGTGGCCATGTCTAAGTTCTGTACATGAGTGGAAATGATGTGTCCAACTTTCAGGCCTTGCCTCCTTGGTCCCTTTCTCTTTCCACAAACTGAGACCTAGCAAGAGCATCAGCCTTGGAGCCAAAAGTGGAACCCCTTGTTGAGATATCCCTTGTTGAGATAAATTCTTAGTGTGAGAAGGCCAGCTAGGGTTTGTGCCCAGGAGACCTGTGGGATGAACTTCCTACAGCTTTGCGCTGCTGAACAGCCACTCTGATTTGGCATCTCCTTTAGCTGAGTTACAGAGTTTTCAGGGCTGGTTAGGTAATCCTGCCTCCTCCCTTTGCCTCTGCCTGTTTTCAGGTATATTTCTCCCCCCAGGCACTGTGATGCTTCCTGTGGGTTAAGGCAGGGGCAGATCTTCTGCCAGGAAACCCAAGATAGTGGGAAAACTGGTTGTCCATCTCAATATCACTTTTTCCAATGTAGAAACTGAACTGGAGGAAAATTTTCCACATGCTTGCTCTGAGTAGAATGGCAGGAGGGGTGCCACAGATGTGGAAGTCCAATTCTCTTACCATCTGCTTGGAATTTTTTCACTTCTCGTGGCCCTGGCAACTGTTTTCATATTTGAATTCTGGGATATTGTTGGTGATAATCCCAGTGCTGTATATCTGGTTTTGGTTTTCTAGAGGAGGCAAAGGGTGAAGCCAGTTTGCTTCTACGCTGCTACTTTGGAACTGGAAGTCCATTCATTCATTTTTTTCAGCTTTTCTAATCTGCTGTTAAACCCATACATTGAATTATTATTTTCAGCAATAATACTTTTTATTTCTACAATTTTATTTGATTCATTTATTGTTTCTAAATTCATCTTGTCATTTAATTTCTTAAATATGGTAATCAGCTTTATCCTCTGTGTTGAATTATTATTTAATTCAATAATTTTAAAATGAGACAAATCTATTTAAAACATTATACCAAAAATTGAATCTACTTATCCTCATTAAGTTAGACCATTGCAACAGAGCAAGTAATTCCCTGGAATAATAATAATTCTTATATGTCCTCAGAGACAGTCAAGTGAGAAAAGCCATTAACTGTCTCTCATAAAGCTATAACAGTCTCCATAAACATCTGGCATCCTCTTGATACTATAAAATGTGCATGATGGAAACTACTGAATTCTTAAGGTCTTCATCAAAACTGGCCACACTATAAAACTTTGTCTGAGTATTCCCTGGTACTAGCAGACACCTGCATGAGTTCCTTTATGCATGGTCATCATTCAAAAACTGGCATCATGGCATTTCTTAGAGCTACCTGAAATTCTGCATTAGCCTGTTATCATTACACAGATGGTTATACAGGAGATACACATGACATATAGACAGTCTGTCTTTGACTATACGATGTTCAGTCTGGCTTTACTGAAAAGTTGATAAATTTTGCATCAATCAGGATGTAGATAGGCCCAGTTAAGTTACGTTGATCACATTGGCAATATGAACAGAGATTGATGGGAAATTTCTCTTTCCTTGAGTATACTGGGATCTTCATTGACTTTGTTTTTAGAGTCTGATCTTTTTCTTTTAGCCTCTTACCTAAGAAGTCAAGCATTTGCTTTATGTTATTTCCTTGCTTTCTTTCGCTTCTCTATGTTCACCTTGCAGTCCTGTTGCTTTCTCCAAAATCTCAAACCAAGTATGGTTATTTTAAAGTCCATGTTTAATGACTCCGATATCTGGATTTTTCTGTGAGTCTGTTTGTACTCTCTTTTATTATAAGCTCTTGTTTTATATCAAATGCCAAACATTTTGCATGAAAAAAATTGTAAAAATTAGTTGAGTCTCTGGATGATATCTTCAGAAAATACTTACTTTTGTTTATTACATGCAATAAGGGTAGAAGTGGTTCACTTTAATGCAATTGGGAACTGAATTGGTGCAAAGCTGAACTTCAGGGTTTTTTGACAGCTGGTCTATTTCTTGTTTACCCTTATTCCTAGGGTTTATCTCTTTGAAGTTCTGACTTAAACTTCAAACTGTGTTTTCCAGTGTCCCCTTCTCCATGGCCAACCTAAATCTTGTTTTCGAGTTCTCAGAGGCTGTCTAACCAAAGTTCTGCTCAAATCTGCTGCTTCTTAGCCAGCTTTTTATTTAGCAAGCGTTCCAATGGAACAGCAGCACCAAGGTTGAACTCACCACTTTGGGCTTCTCTTCTCTCTGAGATTTTGGCTCTGAATGTTCTTTCTTTCTGGGTATATCTTTGATATCTTCAAACATATATATTTTACTTATTCAATTCACCTGTTCTCAGCTGGAGAATTAGTCTGAAGCAAACCAGTCTACCAAAGTAAGAATGGATTACCACATTTTCAGGATACTTTGCGAAATATGTTTCATGTCACAAATAATGTAAACATTATTTTCAAAAAGCACATTAATACCTACAAATGTTAATATTACCTAAATTATTAATGAAAATAAAAATCATCAAATCCATGCCAATACAGTCATACACCACATGAAGACATTTTGATCAATGATGAACCGTATATACAACGGTGGCTCCCTAAAATTACAATGGAGCAGCCCTATACAGGTGTACCATTTTTAATTTTAAACCATAGTTTTACTGTTCCTTTTCTATGTTTAGGTAAGTTTAGATACACAAATACTTAATATCATGTTACAGTTGTCTACAGTATTCAGTACGGTAATGTGCTGTACAGGTTTGTAGCCTAGGAGTAACAGGCCATACTATAAGCCTAGGTGTGTAGTAGGCTATACCATCTAGGTTTGTGTTAAGTATAGTCTATGACGTTCGCACAACAAAGTCGCCTAATGACACATTTTAGAAAACATCCTCATCACTAAGTAATGGGTGATTGCATTTCTTTACATTTTATTTACTATCAGTATTATTGCAATTGTATTTTAAGTAGACAAAATGCTTGGAGTAAATTATGCAATAATTTTCAGACCCTCTCTTTATTCCATTTAAGCTTGGCTCCTCATAACAACCTTCTATATTACTGGGCTTTCTGCATGATTTTCTATAAATTTCTTCACAATGTTAATATATATAACTACTACTAATTATTTTTGTAGAGTCCAACAGGACATATTTGAATGTCATGTGGGACATGGGACAATTCACTGTATGCCTGAGCAATGCAGTGTAGGATGTCTAGCCTCCCTAGCCTGTTGACCAGGAACAACACCCCAACAATTTTTAACAAGCAAAAATCTTCCACAAATTTCCAAAACACCCTCTGGGAGTCACTGTCACCTTTTTTGGAAAGTCTACCTTAGATCTATAAAAATCATCCCTGAAGGCCGTGCTAACGCGGAGTATGTGTGGATTCCAGGTTCATCACCTGTAAAGGGTCAAAGTATGGACGAGTCACACTGGGTGTTCTGTTACCTCTAACACCTGAACAACTCCTAAAGCCATCCTAAAAATCTAGTGAAAACAAGCTAGTGTTAATATCCACGACAAAGGCAAAAGAGACAAAACACACTCTGATCTTTTTTTCTTCGGTTATTATTATCTTCAGTGATAATAACCTGTTGTATGTCACCACCAAGTACCACGTTCTGAACTGTTTTAATCCTGTCATCTTGAGCCTCTCAACAATCCTATATAGAGGAATTTTTATTCCCAATTTAGAGATGAGAAAACTGGGGCTTAGAAATTTGATTGCCCCAACTTCTAAAAAAAAACTATTAGAGTCTTCTCTGATTCCGTGGCATTCTACCCGGTCCACGCAAGGCCTCCAGTTCTTTTAAAACCTCGCGCCCCCTCCCCACGGCCCCCCGGGATAGAATGGGCAACCTGATTGGAGGGGCTTGAGGAAAAGGAAAAACGGTCTAAGGGCGTAATATGGAACTAGCTGTCAGCTCAACTCCGCCCCCTACTCCTCTGCTGGGGCGTTGCCCAGGGAGCCCACCCCGGTGCGCTGCAGCGGCTGGCTTTCTACTTTCACTTTACTTGCTGGTGGCCCGGACTTCGGGACGTTCTGAACCCCACTGTCCTTCCCTCTACAACAGCGCATTCCTCTTGGCCCAGCTTCCAAAGCTATTTGCCGCCCCGTCAACCCTGCAGCCCCTACAGCCGCGAATCCAGGAAACCCTCTACCCGCAGCCCAGCCACTGAGTTTACAATCCCCTGGGCTTTGGGCTCCAAGGTGCGGGTTCCTGCCCCGGTAGTGGCTCGGTGGACGCCCCCAACTGGCCGCGCAGGCGCGCTCGGGCCCTCTCCCCCTGCCCGCGCTCCGCAGCTGGGAATCACGGGACTAGCCTTCGTTTCCTTGGCAACGCAGTACACAAGTGCTAGCCCTAGCAGCTCGCGATGTGCTTCAGCAAAGCAGGTGAGGAGGGCTGCCGAGAAGCCTAGAGTAGAGGGCAGGTAGGGGGAAGGGTGGGGAAGCTGGGAAAGACGAAGTGGGAGGAAGTGCAATTCGCCCCCCTCCATGGAGTTTCGCGTGGTTTTGTAAGCGCACGGTTGGACCCTGTCCTCTGCTCAGTCTCCCCGACCTTCCCCTCCCGGAACGCGCTCACGTAGACCCAGGTGCAGTCCCTCACGTGGAACCTTTCCTCTTTATTTTAGACGCTGCGGACAACTACCCTTTTGGAACATGTCAACAGAGGAAACTTTTTCCTCACTTCCATCCCCCAAATTTGATTGGGAACAAGTTTGTCCCTCTTAGGGGATCACCCCACAGAGGGCCTGGGTGTTATTTTTCAGATGTGAGTATTCACCTCCCCTTAGATGCTCATCAGTTCCCTGGCTATTGAGGGATAGCCAAGTTTCCAAGTTTCGTAAAAGAAAAAATTCTATGGGACTTGAGATCTCCAGAGTCCCAGCATAAGAAAGCGCTCTGTTCTTCTGCAAGCAGCTGTTTCAGCCAATGCCAGAGATTAAAGGATTATTGCTCCCCGCCTTGCACCTCCATTAAACGCAAGCCCTAGCTTCATATAATCCCTACTGCTTCCTCATTTCCAAAGGCCTCTGAGCCAATGCCAGTTACCCTCCCATTCCTCCAAACCTCAGGCTGACAGTTGCATTAGAGTAAGTTCAGCTCTGTGGGGCTCCGAAGACTGATTCATTCGAATATATGGCAATGTCCTATAGTCTACGTATCCAGCCACACCCCTCTACAAAGTTACCTGTATTACTTGTGTAATTCTGTGGTCTTGACCTCAAAGGAGTCAAGACAAGAAAGAATAATCCCTTGCAGAGAAGGTTCGGATGGGAACATGCTAAGCTCACTCCATTTCGATGGCCCTGATGTTCTCTGACTATGTGTTGTTTTTTCTTTTTTGGTTTTGTTTGTTTGTTTGTTTTTTAATATACCACCCAAAGGGATATGGCTTGGCATACGACTTATCTAAGATCCCAACCAGTATAAAAGGATATACTTTGGGAGCCAGAACAGCTGTGAGGTTTAAGCCAATACAGAAGGTAATGTGCTGGGATTTTAGTGTTATCCACATTATTGCATGCATTTGCACAGGAGTGCAAAGGGCAGAGAGCAAGAGGGGGGTGATCTAAAAGAATATGCCCTGAAATTAAAGAAAAGTAGGCATTTAAGCAAAAGCTATTAAGAAGCCTATCTGAAAAGCTTGGGCATTAACGTTGCAAATATGCGTGTGAGTGTACTGGGGAGAGTGGAAAACAATTTACTGAAGAAATGGTCCCAACGCAGGGCTTTAGTGTTGAGATGCCTGAGGTTAAACATTCGAAGCTTGTGTTTATATACATTATATTATCTTGTCAGTTAAATAACAAATTCCAACTTTTCCACCCTTTTGTGTAATTGGGTTTCAAGTCTAAAGTTCAGTAGGGGATCCTAATCTCTTATTGGACGACATTTTCCTGACACTTGAGCTTAAGGAGCAGAGATACTATCTCTAAAAATCTCTGAGTGAGGTGTTAAGGGTAGTGACTGTCATAAGTTGCCTTGGTTCTCTACCCATCCTAGATTTATTTCTACAACCTATACATTATGTATCACTAGGTAGCTGAACCACACCCATATCTCGGTTTTCTACCTACCGAAGACTTATTTCTGTAGCTTGAGGTGGCTGAACCATAGCTGATTTATGAACAGAAAGAGGATGATTCTGTTTTTTCTACCTGGAAGGCTTTATGTGTATATATATACATATCACTCTGTAACATAATGATCTTTTTCTTGGAAACAGGAAATGACACCTCATGCAGGCATGTACCAGAAAGTAAGTCCTCAGCAGGAAAAACACAAACAAAATTTTGCTCCATTTAATGTCTTGGTGCCTCGATTTAAGAACTACCCAAAGGACACTCACTATCCCAGGTATGTCTCCTCTCTTTTGGTGCACTTCAACAAAAAAGCAATAGGAGGAAACGAAGTACGTAATAAGAAAAGAAGCACATAAAGAAGGGATGAGATCCAAACCATCCCAGTTAAATAAGGAACCATTCAGAGATTTAATCAATTGTCTCACAGATTTCTGGCATTGTAGAATGTAGAATCATAGTTACTCATTCAATGAATTTTTATTAATATGCCAGGCAGTTTTGTAGGTTCGATAGATTTTGCAGTAAATCCATCACACAAGGCTCCTGATTTCTTGGGGCTTACATTCTAGAGTCCAGACAGAGCACAAGCAAATACACAAGAAAATATCAATAGTGATAGAGTGACCATATAATTTGTTAGTCAAACCATGACACTTCTGAGAGTAAAAGGGGGCCTATTAATAATTCTACCAAGACAGTAGCCATGACAAACCAGGAAGTAGGTTGTCCAGGCTACAAAGAAGGTAAAACAGGATGACAATGTGATAGGGAGTGATGGCCCGGAGTCTACTTTAGAAAGGGTTGAAGAAATGACAGTTAACCTGAGATCTAAATGACAAGACTGAGCCAGCCCTGTGAAAATCTGGGGGCCAAGCATTGCCAGCAGAAGGAACAGCAAGTGCAAAGGCTATAAATTGGGAAGGAATTTGACGTGAACAAAAAGGCATGCTAGCATGGCTAGAGTGTAGTGAGCAAGTAGGAAATGAGACAGAAATGGAGGGCATGCTGGAGCACATAGGCCTTGCAGGCCAACAGTTTTACTCTCAATGCTTTAGGAAGCTATTCAGAATGTATAGACTTGTAGGGCAAAAGATCAAGGACTTTCTTTTATTGATGAGAAATCCAAGGATCACAGAGTGAATGTAACTTTCTCAAGTTGCATTAAGGAAGTAGAAGCATTGAGTCTTGACCCCCCATGTCCAGTCCGTTATTTCCTGACAGTAAAGAGTCTACACCAAAAGACAAAGTGTATATGAACAAAGACAATTTTTAAATGACCCCATTGTCAAGAAAATTTAACTGGCTTTGCTTTGCTTTGCCTACATTGCAGATAGATTATCACTGCACTTTTATCACCAACTTTAAATTGTGGGCCGTACTAATTCATCACTGCTTTAGATCTCTTTCATCACCCTCCGCTTCTAGGACCTTCTTGTCTCTCAGCTATAGATACTGAGGTACAGAAATATCTTTTAATCTGGAGTCGATCTGTGCTCTAACTGGATGTCAAGATTGTCAAGTTAGATGTTTAACGCTAACATCTAACTCGAAATACATTAACAGGTAAAGGAATCCCATGCTTAATTAAAAAGCTAATCAATCTGTTGCCTTTTTCCAAGAGGTTAGGCCTAGTTCAGGGACGGCTCTGGCACTGATGGAGTTTGTGTATGGTCACTAACTCATTAGACATGATGCTTGTATTTTTATTTCTAGCCCTGGTGCATACAACCCAGAGAAGAAGCCACCGCCAAAAATTGCCTGGCCAATGAAATTTGGATCTCCAGACTGGGCTCAGGTTCCATGTCTACAGAAAAGAACCCTAAAAGCTGAGGTAATAAGATTGGACTTCTGCAGAAGACTCTTATTCAATCTAGTACTTTCATAGGTATCAGGGACTCTTAATTAGGGGTCTGTGAATGAACTTCAGGAAGTCCTTGGTCCCAAAAAATTATATGCACAATTTTGTGTGTATATGAATGTGAGGAACTTTTTGGAGAATTACACTATTTCATTAGATTCTTAAAGGTATATATGACTAAACAAAAGTGACGTTTTCTTATTTGATCCTTAAATAACTTTTGTGGTAGGTACAGAGGAAATATCCCTACACAATAGAGGCCCAGATGGATTAAGTGATTTGTGCAGGTTTCACAACTGGAATCCAGATCTTGTGACTCCTAATACATTGCTCTTTCCAACATACTCCTTGAGTACTAGATCACTGAAGAGCCATAGAGAATTCAGCTAAGAGCATGGATTCTGGGGACAAAACTGCCTGGATTCAAATACTAGCTGCAGTATTTACTTGTTGTGTAATCTTGAGCAAATCTTTTGACTTTTCTAAGCCTCAGTTTTTTAATCTGTAAAATGGGTATTGCAATAGAATCAATCCGATAAGGTTATAAAGAAAATGTGGAAAATCATTTAACACAGTACCTGATAACATAGTAATTGTTCAATCTGTTAGCTATCATAATTCCAGAGGTGCTTTTTTTCTTTCCTAGTGGAACTTTTCATTAATTCTACAATTATTTATTAAATGCCAAATGTATTAACATTATTGCGTTAAGGCCTATGGGTAACAACTCAAGAATTAAACATATAGTCCTTGACTTCAAGAAGCCCACCAACTGCTTGAGGATTTACTAAGTAGTAAATAATTCCTAGCATGGTATACACTATAGTAAGATAATAAAAGGTAGATGTACATACAAATTTTGGGAGAATCACCAAGGCTAGATTACTATGGAGTTGGGATTCACCTCTATAATGTACAGTTGTTTTTTTTTTTTTTTTTTTTTTTGCGTAACTGGGAAGACCAGAGGCAGAGGGTTCTCATTAGAATATTGATCTAGACAACATTCTTTCATTGCAGCTGTCCACAGACAAAGACTTTAGAAAGCATCGGAACCGTGTGGCCTACCTAAGCCTGTATTATAATTGAGCAGCTGTGACTACCTTCACTTGCTCCTCTTATACACAGACTCTCCAGGACTGAGGACAGAGCCGCTCTTCTTCTTCTGCATTACTGTGGCCCTCTTGTCTGGCGCCCAAGGAGGGACAGGGGCTTATAGCTGCTGTATGAGAACATAAAGACTAGTGCACAGTGCTGTCTCCGTCTACTGACTTGTGGTGTACGCGTGCGTGTCTGGGTCTGTGGGTTCCTGTTGGGTGCTGAGTTGGGTGATTTCATTTTAGTGAAATATTTGTGGGCCCCTGCCCTCTAGTTCTAATTCCCAGGACCCAGTTTTATATATTCTACCACTAGCCCTGGTCATAGGAGGCTGTTAGCCTATACATATCAAGGGTTTGGATGGGATTTGGGCTTGCTAGATACAGAAAACACTTAAGGCAGATTGAAACATGTATTGGAGCTCTTCCAATTGTGTTCCTCAGTGTGGAGTGGGAAGGTCTTGATTTGGTTGACTTTCCCAGATTGACATAAAACTCAAAAACCAAAAAATTGCCCCTTTCCTATGACATCATCCATTTAGTCTGTGAGTCAACATATATACTGAGGTCCTACTATGTGTTGAGCAGAGCAGTAAGCACTGGGGATATGGCAGGAATCAAAATAGACTTATCTACTAAGTCCTTGGGCCTGGCCTGAAGTCAGAGGAGGACTCCCCAGGGCAGCTAGTGGATTGGGTTTGCCGTCTAATCTGAATGACCCCCTAGAACCTTACAAGTCATTCTGGGGTTATAAAGATCATAACATTTATAGCCCCAGACTGTCTTGTAAGCAGCTACATTTAAAGTACTTACCCAGACACTCAGGCCTGAGAGGTAGACCCCTTTGCTTCCAGCACTAGCTGAAATAATCACGTATATAGTTTGTTCAGGATAGGCACTAAATATGATCTAATCTTTTAATAAGAGGGTCCTTTTGTACCCACTTCGGCTTCTTCGTAATTACCAGAAAGGTGATAAGCCTGCATGTGTCTGGACACCAAAGATTGAGAAGCTGCGAGTGGCTGCAAGAGAGCCTACTGTAACCCTCATGGCCACCCCCTGATGAGTGTTAGCTGGGGAAAGGGCTAGCAAGAGGTGAAGCCTCCTGGCCATATGATGCTGGGGGTGCCTAATTCCTTAAAGGCCAAGGTCTTCTGAAATAATAATGGTGAAGGACAGAAAAGTCTTTATGAGAAATCAGAGGATATATTAAGATAATGATAAAGATACCTCAGCAAGAACATACCTAATATATACACTTCTTTTAATCTGATGACTTAATGATTTCTGTTATCTTATCAAGAAGTATTTATGACTTGAGATACGTCAGGATTAACTCTTATCACCTCTCCTGCACACCTCTCTCCTTTTTCTCCTTTGTATCCACATGTGCAGATTTTTTTAGAGGTGATAATTTAGCATTTAATGTTTTTTTTTCTGCTTCAAGGTCTTAGGTCCCTTTGGAGGATATTGATAGGGGTGGGGGTGGGGATAGAACATCTTTCACACTGTTTGGTACATAGACGCTCAAAGCTTTTCCCAGGGAAGGGAACTCTCTAAAATAGTAATCTGATTTGATGAAAGATAAAATTCTAATATAGCTTCAGTTAACCTTCAGGGTCCTTTAAAGTGCTACATTGTATATAAAAGTAATAAAGTACAAATGAACACGAAGACTAAAACATACCATGCCATATTTATTTTACATCTAGACTTGGTCCGAGGAGTTTATAGTATTTTTAGGTCTTAATAGAGTTAAGCTTTATCATAATGCTGTTTTAGTGGGGTAAAGCTTCCAATGTGACAGATTTATATAATATGTAGACTACATGACATATTGGAGGATGTAGTTTGACATGCAGACAACAGAATCTGTGACACTAGGATTTTATGAGTATGTTTAAGGCCAGTTGCAACACTTAACAGTTCTGCTCCAACCTTGGGCATACTTGAGGTGAAAGGTATTGCCTTCCACACACCAGTAGAATTTGTTATTATCTTCAGGATTACTATAAATGCCATCTGCTTTACCACTACAGAAAGCTCCGTCTCCCCTACTGCCCTCATCACTGCCGCCTTCTCCATCACTTCCCCCATCACTGCCACCTTCTCCACCACTGCCACTGCCTCTGCCAATATTAGCACAGAAGCCTTCACTTCTGGGTGTCACAGGTCAGTTATACCAGCTGTTGATGGCTGGTGGAATACATTCTAAAAGAATAAAAACATTTCAAAGCATCATCATAACCTCTTTTAAACATAGAAACAAGCAGCTCTGGACATTCCCCTATATCAGTTCTGTTCTCAGAGAACTGGAGGGAAGCTGTAGCTGGGAAGAATGCTGCACACGGACAGATGTCCAAAGCAGGGAGGAGGGAAACTAAGGCCTCTGGGGTCTTAGCAGGATGTCAAGCCTGGGCTTCCATTCTAGTTCCACTAGAGGGGAAATAAACCCAACCCTACAGTGATAGGAAAGGACTTTATGTTGAGATTCATTAATATTTGGGTTTTGATAGGGGAGGCTTATCTGCAGTATTTCTGTCATATGTAATATATTTGGGTTTTTGTTACCCTGTTATGCTTTGTCTTTTGTGCTCTATGTTTGCTTGCTTCGTTTCAGCACTGTTTTTCCCTTCTTTCCTCTTCCACGATGATTCAGAAGTTTTATATTTCATTTTCTTCTACCAGTAGAATGCTCTCAACCACTAAAATTTTCTGGCTCACTGTTTAATTTGAGCAAATAATTTTTTTTTGTTTTTTGAGACAGAGTCTCACCCTGTCACCCAGGCTGGAGTGTAGTGGCACGATCTTGGCTCACCGCAACCTCTGCCTCCTGAGTTCAAGCGATTCTCCTGCCTCAGTCTCCTGAGTAGCTAGGACTACAGGCACGCACCACCACTCCCGACTAATTTTTTGTGTTCTGTAGTAGAGATGGGGTTTCACCATATTGGCCAGGCTGGTCTCAAACTCCTGACCTCATGATCCACCTACCTCAGCCTCCCAAAGTGCTGGGATTACAGGCATTAGCCACCACACCCAGCCAAGCAAATCATTTTATAATCTCTCATAGGTTTTTACAGTTCTAAAAATCAATAATTATATTAATTTCCTTAGAGACCTAAGGAACCTCTGAGATAGCATCTTTCACTTCTCTATCTCCACTTTTAGACCTGCCCCAAGGGATGCTTAATCCAAGGAACGTACAAAGCCCATGAAGGGCAGGAGTTTTTTGCTTCATACGTTGAGACCCATCAGCCACCTGAGTGTTTGTCCCTGATCCTTTTTATGATGTCCCTCTAGCCATCCTCACCAAGAACCAGATAACAAAATTTATGCATCTAAATTAGGAAATGGTGCACTGCCATGAGTGAGAGAATTGATCTAGCTCAGAGATAAATGCCAGTATATACAGGCATACCTCAAAGATGTTGCAGGCTCAGTTCCAGGCCACCACATAAAGCAAATGTTGCAATAAAATGAGTCACACAGGTTTTTTGGTTTCCTGGTGCATATAAAAGTTATGTTTACACTCTAGTCTATTAAGTGTGAAATAGCATTATGTCTAAAACAGTGTACATACCTTAATTTTAAAATATTTTATTGCTAAAAAATGTTAACAACTATCTACACCTTCAGTGAGCCATAATCCTTTTGCTGGCGGAGCATCTTGCCTCAGTGTTGATGGTTGCTGACTGATGGTGGTTGCTAAAGGTTGGGGTGGCTGTACCAATTTCTTAAGATAACAATAAAGTCTGCTACATCAAATTGAAATTGACTTCCTTTCATGAAAGATTTCTCTGTAGTATGCAATGCTACTTCAAAACATTTCACCCACAGTAGAACTTCTCTCAAAATTGGAGTCAGTTCTCTCAAACTCTGCTGCTACTTTATCAACTAAGTTTATGTAATATTCTAAATCCTTTGTGGTCATTTCAACAATGTTCACAGCATTTTCACCAAGAGTAGATTTTATCTCAAGAAACTTCTTTGCTCATCCATAAGAAGCAACCCATCATTTGCTCACATTTTATCATGAGATTGCAGCAATTCAGCCCCATCTTCAGGCTCCACTTCTAATTCTAGTTCTCTTGCTATTTCCACCACATCTGCAGTGACTTCCTCCACAAGTCTTGAACACCTCAAAGTCATCCTTGAGGGTTGGAATCAACTTCTTCCAAACTTCTGTTAAAGTTGATATTTTGACATCTTCCTTTGAATCACACAGGTTGTTGATAGTATCTTAGAATGGTGAATCCTCTCCAGAAGGTTTTCCATTTACTTTTCCCAGATTAATCAGAGGAATCGCTCTGTACAGCTGCTATAGCCTTATAAAATGTATTTCCTAAATGATAAGACTTGGAAGTCAAAATTACTATTGATCCGTTTGCTGCAGAATAGATGTTGTGTTAGCAGGCATGAAAACAACAATAATCTCTTTGTACATCTCCATCCAGGCCTTTTGGTAACTAGATGCATTGTCAATGGCCAGTAATATTTTAAAAGAAATTTTTTCTGAGCAGTAGGTCTCAATGGTGGTCTAAAAATATTCAGAAAGCCATACTGTAAACAGATGTGCTGTCATCCAGGCCTTATTGTTCCATTTATACACCACAGGCAGAGTAGTTTGAACATAATTATTAAGGGACCTAGGATTTTCAGAATGGTTAATGAGCATTAGCTTCAACTTAAAGTCACCAGCTGCATTAGCCCCTAACAAGAGAGTCAACCTGTCCTTTGAAGCTTTGAAGCCAGGTATTGACTTCTCCTCTCTAGTTACAAAAGTCCTAGATGAGCATCTTCTTCCAATAGAAGGATGTCTTGTCTACCTTAGCTACATAAATAACTAAATCTGTTATTTAGTGTAGCCTCCTTTACCAATGATCTTAACTACATCACCTGGATAACTTGTTGCAGCTTCTATGTCAACACTTGCTGCTTCACCTTACTCTTTCATGTTGTAGAGGCTTCTTTCTTTAAACCTCATGAACCAACCTCTGCTAGGTTCACACTTTTTTTCTTTAGCTTCATCACTCCTCTCAGTCTTCATAGAATTGAAGAGAGTTAGGGCCTGGCTCTGGATTAGGCTTTGGCTTAAGGGAAAGTTATGGCTGGTTTGATCTTCTGTCTAGACCACAAAAACTTTCTTCATATGGCAATAAGACTGTTTTACTTTTTTATCAATCATGTGTTCACTAGAGTAGCACTTTTAATTTCTTTCAAGAATTTTTTCCTCTGCATTCACAACACAGCTAACTGGCACAAAAGGCCTAGCTTTTGGCCTATCTTGGCTTTCAACATGCCTTCCTCACTAAGCTTAGCTTTTGATTTAAAGTGAGAGATATGCAACTTTTCCTGTCACTTGAACACTTCGGATATTGTAGGGTTATTAATTGGCCTAATTTCAATTTTGTTCTGTCTTAGGGAATAGGGAGGCTCCAGGAGAGGAAGAGAAATGGGGAAATGGCCAGTCAGTGAAGCAGTCAGAACACATACATTTATTAAGTTAATTGTCTTACATGAGTGCTATTACTTGTGCCCTAAAACAATTAGAATAACAACATTCAAGATCACTAATCATAGATCACCATAGTAGAAATAATAGTAGTGAAAACATTTGAAATATTGTGAGAATTACCAAAATGTGACATAGAGACACAAAATGAGCACATGCTGTTGGAAAAACAGCCCTGATAGACTTTCTTATCACAGGGTTTCTGCAAACCTTCAGTTTGTGAAAAACACAATATCTGCAAAGCACAATAATGTGAAGTGCAATAAAACAAGTCATGTCTGTATATCAAGCTGGTTTTCAGGATACCCAGTTCCTGGCCTAAATTTTTCTGAGCAACAAGGCCTAAGTCTAGGGTATCTAGTGCATTCAAATTCTAGCTATCAAACTTAGCACTGGTCCCACGACTAAAAAACAGATTTCTAAAAGGGCATTTTCTGTAAGTGTGTCCCTTTTCTCAGCTGTGAGGGCCTAGAAGTTCCCTGGCTGTCTCCATGCACCCTGGCTTCTCTGTCTTTGCTGTTCTTTGCAGCCTAACCTGCATCTTCTTCAGAATAGCATGTTGGACTTGTCATGATGCACCTGAGGACAGACCCAGGTGTGACTTCAGCTTGCTTATGAGCAAGTATTTCCTCTCATTGCCAAACGACCTTGAGAAGTCATCCAAATCAATGGCCCAAACCATGGACCCAGCAAAATTGTTCTCTTTGAGAAAGTCCACCTGTAGACAAAAAGTGTACTTGGACCAGAATCAGATGGCATCCGTCCAACAAGCAGACAACTGAGTATGGACTGACAGGTGACAATAGGGAGATAAATGCTTTTCTTCTA